>NC_045786.1:0-742489 GCF_009873245.2 Balaenoptera musculus
TCTGAAGTTGGTCAGAGGTGGGGAATCGTCTCCCATGCAGCCAGCAGCCCCCCCGCCCCACAAGGAGCGTCCTCATTGCAAAGCTGGAGGACCGTGAGAAGGCGTCTCTGAGTAAACGTGAGCTGAGCCCCAGGCCAGCTGCTGCTGAACTTTTCCCACCCTTCCCAGGTAAAACACCTGAGTGTGTGCAAGGACTTGAAAGCCTAGAGGAAGGGGCTTGGAGTCACACCAGCGACAGCACGCAGGCCGACTTGGTGTCTGCAGGCCAGCCAGGATGGTCCTGGCCCCAGGCACTCTTCTGGAAGCGTTCCATTTCCCTGCCTGAGGTACCCCTTCTGTCCCGGCACCCACTGCTTTTTTCCTTCCTCACCTCTGCCAGGGGAGAAATTCCAGCAGCAGGTATGGGTGACACATCCTCTTCTTTAGCAGGTGGCAGCCCGGCAACTCCTGCAGAAAGACCAGCAGAGCCCCACTCACACGGGGCCACCCATAGAGCCGTGGGCCCTACTCCCTCCCACCAGCCCAGCCCCGAGACTGCTGACGGGACAGAGAATATGGCGTCAGGCACAGCTGCAGGGGCTTTTGCTGCCTGGAGGGGTGGTTATATTGACCTCAACCCAGGCACACCTGGGGAGGGCTGGCCGGCCGGGTCAGGCTGCCCAGGTCAGCCAATCCTCGCCCCTCAGGGGCTCAGAGTTGCAGAAAATGGGCCTTGCTGCACCGGCCAGATCCAAGGAACAGGTGTAGGGTCCCGAGAGTCAGGATAGACAAGGGGCGGCAGCCCTGGCTTGTTTTCTAATCATTTTATCTGGTCCATGAGTGGGAGACAACTTCAAGAAGACCCTCTCCTAATGAGAGGAACCCAGGAGTCAGGGAGAGGAGGGGTGGTGGGTGGAGACAGAGGCCTGGTGCCCCGGCTGCAGTGGAAACCCCCAGAAGACCAGGTGGAGGGAGACCGCACAGAGTGAAGCCTAGGGTCACAGACCTGTCGGAGCTGCTGTTTGTTAGTTCAAGCCCTGCTCTGAGGTTCTCTGTGTCAGCTCTGAGCGACAGGTGTGCTGGGGGTGCTCTGCAATGAGGGCTATGTGCACGGTTCCCGTGTGCCCAGCCCTGCCAGGGTACCTGTCCAGGGGAGCTCCATATCCAGGGAGGGGCCTGACCACGAGAGCCCCGTGGGCTGCTGGGTACCTGCCCAGGTGAGCTCCATATCCTGGGAGGGGCCTGCCCACGAGAGCCCCGTGGGCTGCTGGGTACCTGCTCAGGTGAGCTCCATATCCTGGGAGGGGCCTGCCCACGAGAGCCCCGTGGGCTGCTGGGTACCTGCTCAGGTGAGCTCCATATCCTGGGAGGGGCCTGACCACGAGAGTCCCGTGGGCTGCTGGGTACCTGCCCAGGTGAGCTCCATATCCTGGGATTGGCCTGACCACGAGAGTCCCGTGGGCTCCTGGGCACCTGCCCAGGTGAGCTCCATATCCTGGGAGGGGCGTGACTACGAGAGTCCTGTGGGCTGCTGGGTACCTGCTCAGGTGAGCTCTATATCCTGGGAGGGGCCTGACCACAAGAACTCCGTGGGCTGCTGGGTACCTGCCCAGGTGAGCTCCATATCCTGGGAGGGGCCTGACCACGAGAGCCCTGGGTGCTGGGAGGGGGGCGTGTGTATGAGTGTCCTCTCTGTGCAGCCGGCAAAGAGTTGCTTAGCAACTTCCCTGTGGGCGGTGCTGGGATGAAATGAGAACCAGGAGATGCTGCAGGCCCCATGAACCCCTGTCCATCCAGAGTGATGAGGTCAGTAGGTGGGTGCTGGCCACTGTGCTGCATGAGGGAGGCCCCACGGGTACCTCTTGTGTCTTCCACCTGACACCATGGAGGTCTCCCCAGGACAGAGCAGACAGCCTGCCTGGGGCAGGTGGGAGCTCCTGGTGATGCTGCAGGGGACATGAGAGGGACAGACCAGGCAGGAGGGGGTGGGAGCCCAGGCAGAGCCATGGGGCTCGGGGCCAAGGGAGCTTTTCTGGGTCTGAGCTGGGAGCGGACGTGCAGGTGGTGAGTGTGGTCCAGGAAAGCTGCCGTGGTGACGTGAGGCTGAACCTGCTTCAGAGTGACAAGCTTTCCGGGTGATCCCAGAACAGGATAGTGAGACGGATCCTGTTAGAAGAAGGTGAGTGAATCCCCCCAAGAGGCGGCTCTGTGAGCTGGCCCCGGGAGGGGGGCGAAGGGAACAGGTGTGGAAGCTGTGGGGAGTGGGCAGTCCCCCTGGGTGGGCGGCAGGTGCAGACCCCACTCCGTGGTTCCACAGCTTGCTTCCGGCTGGATTACTTGGCCTCTCGGAGCCTCAGCTTCCTGGTCTGCTCGTGGAGTGATGGTAGCGTGGACTGACTAGTAATTTGCTCAGAACAGGGTAGAAAGTGGTCTAGTGGAAATTCTACGGAACACCATCAGTATGGGAATCGCAGGTCCTGTTTCCCGCAGGTCTGTTTTCAGGATCAGGAGAGCAAATCCGAGCAGACTTGCAGCAGAGCCTGGGGATGGGCTCCGTTCGGTGGGTCCCCCGGTTTCCTGAATCTCGGAAGGAGCAGCTCCAGTGGGCAGTGGCAGTTTCATCCCACACCTGGAAACATCCAAACCTCAAGGACCAGCAGCCCACGAGCCCTGTGTCTGGGCCCCCAGGAGGCAGACGGGATACGCCAGCCTCCTCCTCGGCCCTCTTCCTGCCCAGAACATTCGAGGTCCAGGCCGTCATTAGGGAGAAGCAGGGATGGGGGTGTCCCATGTGGGAAGAGAACACGGAGCAGCTTGTGTACATGGACGTCCACACCAGAAATGTGGGTCGGTGTGACGTGGGCACCGGGAGGGGCAGACGGTGGGCTGAGGAAGCAGGGCGGGGCCGGGGGTCCCGAAGAGGGGGTGTGCGAGCTTTGCCTGTGCCGGGCCTCAGACTCCACGGGGCTTCCCTCCCCTGGTCACTGGGGAGGAGGAGCCGAGCAGCATTGGTGGGGTGACCACTCGCGTCCCCAGGCCCTGCCAGCATCAGACCTTCAGGTTCCGGGTCGGGGAGCCTGATGAGTGCAGGTCCAGCCGTGCCCGCCAGGGAGGCCTGGAGGGGTCGGGCGGGAAGCACTGGTTTGGTCATCCCCTGTGCGGAAGCTTCCGAGCCAGTGTCCAGTGGGAGCTCTCACCTCACACGTGGGTTTCACGTCCACAGCTCAGATCACCTTCTAGCCGCTTGGTTTGTTTTCTAGACACAAAGTCCTAATATCTCCTATGTCCTCTGCCCGTGAAAAGGCACGTCTGATCTGGCACCAGGTGCAGCCTCTGGTCCCTCCTGACTGGAGGCCCAGCAGCCAGTGTCACCGCGTCATGACTGTCAGGGGGTGTCAGGCGTGGGGGGACGAGAGTACACGGTCCAGGCCCACGAGGGGCCGTGCCGTCCACGGAGCCGGTGCTGTGGCTGTACCTGTGCCATGCCCCCACCCCACGGGCAGAGACCACCGTCCCCTTACAGACTGTTACCAAGTGAAGTCACATGGACCCTGCACGGGCCCGAGCCTGGCGAGGTGCTCTGCCTCAGTGGGGAAGGTCTCCTTTTTCCATGTGGGTTCAAGTAAGCAAATAACAAAACCAAAGCTGAGACCAGCACAGCACAGGCTCTGGAGAAGCGGGAACTAAGTTCACAGATCAACTTCTCGGCCTCCTGGAGAGAGTGGTTTAATTTGAAAGAGTAAAGACAAAGGGAGGAGGAGTGCAGCTAATGATGGGGATGAAGAGGCCTTCCGGGGAAGGGGCGGGGCTTTTTCCAAGGGGTGGGGTACCACCTCCTTTCACCCGTCTTTGGTCCTTCATGTCCAGTCATGGCCACTGGTAGGTGTGTCACTTAATATGCTGATATAGTAAATTCAACATGTGATGAGACTCAGGGTCTGTTGGAGGTCACATTCGTTGCCATCTTGGTCCCAGCTGGTTCCATCTGTTTGTTTGTTTGTAGTTTCCTTTCTTATCTCTGGACCCCTTAACTTAAATACTTAGGTGAACTCCTGCTGAAGTTGGGGGGTGGAGGACAGCCCTGTGAAAAGTGGGTCCACGGGTTCTGAGCAGGGCCTGGAGCAGCTCTGACAACAAGAGGAGGAGGCTGAGACGGGCGGTCATTCTGACGCCCGCACTGGGGCCTGTGATCGGCATGCGGAGGTGGTCAGCTGGGGCACGTGTCAGGGAATGTTCTCGGTGTTTACACAGAAGATGTGAACGTGGGCTCAGATGCAGAGCTGCCTGCAGACGCTGCTACAGAACCCCCTGATTCTTTCCTGAGAAAACTGGTGGGGGGGCATTCAGGCAACAGGGCAAACAGCTTGCTCTGGACGTTCTTGTGGGGAAGTGGGGACTTAGCAACAGGGGCTCAGCCCGCATAACCCCAGAAGCCCTCCCAGGACAGCCCCAGAACCGCTTCTGGAATGGCAAGGAGAAGTGGGTCTTCCACCTACTAGGCGTGGAGGAAAGGGCTGGGGTCTGCAGGGCCGCCCTCACCTTCAGGGACTGGCTGGGAGGCTCACAGGACCCAGCACATTCTTGTGGCTTGTGTGCTCACAGCTGAGATGGGTCACAGCACGCAGTAGGGATGCACGGGAGGGAGGGCCCCTGCTCTGGTCACCTCATGGCCCTTCATGCCCACTCCTTCCCTCGAGGGTCTCTAGGGTGTCTCTTCCCCCAGCGATGAAGGCCAGAACCATGACAGCTACCCGCACCACCGTCCCCCCAGGGAAGCTCACTAGAGGCTTGGAACCCGGCTGGGGGCTGGTCACGTGGTGTTGTCTGCCCTCACCCTCCAAAATGCCAGTGCCCAGAAGGGGAGCCGGGGCTCAGCATGAACCACATGGTTTGTGCAAACAGCACGGGCGCAGGGGGCTGCCCCTAAAGGGAGGCGGGAGGGTTTAGATCAGGGCAGGGAGCTGCTCACCAGCTGCATTAGCTTCCCGGGGCAGCTGTGACAAACGACCACAAACAGAGGCTCAGAGCAACAGAAACCTGTCCTCTCTCAGTCCTGGAGGCCAGACGTCTGAGGTCAAGGTGTCCCAGGGCCGCGCTCCCTCCGGAGGCTCCAGGGGAGGGTCCTGCCTGCCTCTTCCAGCTTCTGGGGGCTCCAGACATCCCTGGGCTTGTGGCCGCATCCCTCCCATCTCTACCTCCGTCTTCACATGGTGTCTCCTGTGTGTCTGTGTCTCTCCGCTTGTCCCTTAGAAGGACACTTTCCCTGATTTAGGGCCACCCTGATCCAGGATGACCTCATCTTCATATCCGTAACTAATTATACCTGAAAAGACCTTACTTCCAAATGAGGTTCCGTTCTCAGATTCTGGGGGGCATGACGTGGACATAACTTCTGGGGGACCCCCATTCAACCCACTATAGCACCCAGTTCCCAGATGCCAGCCGACCTTCCTCAGGACAGCATCAGGCTGGTGATGTTCTGTCTTTCTGCACGGAGTTGCCTCTTGTTTCTTGTGGTAACCGTGAGGTTGGGTGGGGGGCGCTGCGGCTGACCTCCCGGTCATTCCAGGGACCACGCTGACGTGTCCTTCCCGGGAGAGTGCGAGCACGGCCAGGGCTCCCTGTGAACACTCCACACTGACCGCTTGGTGGTCAGACACCTGCATGGGCTGGACCAGTCGCCGGCACATTCTACCACATCCACAGCCTGGTGGACTCTGTGCGGGCCTATGACCAGGAGGTGGGGACCGGCAGGATGGGTGGGAGCCCTCCTGCCTGCCATGTGACCTCCAGCCCACCACAGACCCTCCAGTCCTGCCATGGACACCCCCATCGCATTAACCCCCAAGAGGGCTTCTGGGAGGGGTGAGAATTCGACCATGAAGAAGACAGGGCAGGCCCTAACTGCAGCAGGTGAAGGCAAGGACTGGGGTTGCTTGGCTATTTGTCCCCCAAAGACCCAGGATGTGGGCTCTGACTTGAGGGGTCCACCTCCACCTGGGCTCACCTGGGGGGTCGCTGCAGGGAGAGCGTGTCCTTGGGTGATTTTCCAACTCTCCCCACATCAGCCTCACCCCCTGGGCCCCCCCGACCCCATTAATAGTCTTTAAATAGTGTCTCTCACCCAACAGGCCTACGTGGGAGATTTTAATATTGTGTGGGAGTCCAGTGACCAGCGCCCATGTGTCCTGTGTGTCTTGGGAGGGGAAGGAGCCTCGCTCTCACATTCCTGCCCCAGTGCACCTGGGGTCGGGGGCAGCAGACCCAGTCTCTGTTCTGGCAGAAGCTCCCTTTCTGTGAACAAGGCTTCCCCCTATCCCATTATCCTCACTGGAGGCTCAGGAGGCCACAGCATCGGGGCACCTCCAGCACCAGGACTCCACCCTAGGGAATTTCTCAAGAGCAGGGACCAGGCCTGGAGGCGGAGGGGAGGAGGGAGCCGGCCTCTTCAGGATCCCAGGGGCTAGGATGCCTCCTACCCAGGAGGGCCTTGGACTCAGTTAAACTTCCATCCGGGGTCTCCTACCCTCCCCTGGTAGAGGGCCCCTTCAGATTCCAGGGCCCCAAGATCCTCCCCACAGACTTCTGACCCCACCTGCAGAGTCGGGGACCCAGAGACCCCCTCCCCGGCTTCTTTTTTCTTGGAGGTCCCCAGAATTCCCTGAAGATGTTATACTCAGGGTTTATTATGCTGAAGGATGCAAGTTAAAATCAGCAAGGATGGGGGGATGAGCAGGGTCCAGCTTCCTTGGCTGTGGCAGCCCAGGGAAGCCCACCTGAGTCCTGAAGTGCAGGGTTTATTGGGGTTTGTCACGTCAATGTGGGGACCACTATGTGCCTGACCTTGGCCTCCAGCCCCCGGGGGCGACTCAGGAAGCCCCACCGTGTATCACGCCGTCAGCACAGACCAGCCTGGAGCGAGGCCCACGGAGCATGGACACTCCCAAAAGACTCAAGGTGACCTCCTAGAGCCAGGAGCAGAGGCCCGGCCTCTCTGTGGGCAGGTGAACCCACACCACACAGGCCCTGGTACAGTGTGCTTTCCGTGTGGTCAGCATGGGTGCATGTGGGTCAGCAAGTGTCTGTGTGTCTCAGCCTGTAACCACAGACCACACTGTCCTGCTCTGCTCCCAAGCGCGAGGCCAATGGAGGACAACGTGGGTGGGAACAAAGCTGGGTCATGGTCAGGCTGGGTGAGAAAGGGTCTGAGGAGCGAGAACCCGGCTGCCCTTGCCTGGTGAGCCGAGAGCTGACGTCCGCCCTGTGGTCAGTCCATCTCCCCACATCCCAAGGTAGAGCTGCCTTTTCTGCACCCTGGGGCAGTGTCATGCCTGTGTATACAGCAGGATGCACAGCAGTGCACACAGCAGGCCTGATGCCTGCCCTTGGCATGTAGTCGGGGGCTTGGTGAGGGTGGAACATCCTGACAGGACGTGGGCTGACCCCGGTGAGGATGTAGGGGTGAAGTGTTTGGGAGCCTCTGGAGGGAACCCTCACCTGTCTGCACAGGTGGATTGAGGACACAGACCAAGGGTGGGCAGGCGGGGAGCCCAGTCCTGGGTCATCCCTGAGGCTGGAGGAGGGGTGTGGAGCAGGAGGTGATGGCGGTGGGGAGGAGGGGCTGATCACAGGACAGTGAGGAGACAGAGGATCCGAGGCAGCGGGGAAGGTAAAGACTGTGCTTGATGGGAGGACGAAGAGACCAGCAGGCGGCGCTGTAGGCACGGGTAACAGGCCTGCTCCCTGCAGGGCGGCGCCAGAGCACTGCACTGCTGGAAACCACGGGATGTCCAGACAGAACCCCAGAGGATGGGGGGCCATATGGGCAGGAAGAGTTTGGAAAAGTCACCTTATCTCCACATGTTCTGGGGGAGGGTTCCCTGCTCCAGCCTCTTTCCTTAGAGTTTCCCCACCTGGGGAAGTCAGCACACTCAATAGCTGGTCGTGCAAGGCTTGGAATTCGTCGGGAGGATGAAAGGGAAAAGGGGGGAAGGAATGAGAAATAAGCTCTACGTATTTGGACAGCACATGCCACTCTAATTTCCAATCAGGAAGAGGAATTTCCCAAAGGCTCAGGCTGCCCCTGTAACCAGAATGGGGCTTGAAGCAATCCTGCCACTTTGTGGCCGGTTCCAGAAAGAAGTTGAAGACACTTGCTCAGGGGCACTGCAATCCACAACGCCTGCAAACTTGTAAGTGACAACTATCGTAGAAAAATGTCTTGGGGTAAGTAACTGAAAAGAACTTGAAAACAAGGCAGAATTGCAGGAACCGGATTGCAAGAGGTAGATTGGACGTTCCGTTAAAGCACATGAAAGCTGCTCAATATTGCCTGTGATTCAGTTGGCCAAAAAGGGTGTACAGGTTGAAACCCATACGACCTTTGTGGCCAAGCAAATATGCAGGAAACACAAATCAACACGACAAAGATGTAGCACTTTGCCCCAGTCAGAATGGCCAACCTCACAAAGTGTAAAAACAACAAATGGAGGAGAGGATGTGGAGAAAATGGAACCCTGCTACGCTGATGGTGGGAATGTCAATTGCTAACAGCCACGCTGGAGAAGGGTATGATGTTTCCTAAAAATTCTAAAAAATAGAGCTACAGGGACTTCCTGGTGGTGCAGACGTTAAGAATCCAACTGCCAAGGCAGAGGACACGGGGTCGAGCCCTAGTCCAGAAAGATAACACATGCCACGGAGCAACTAAGCCAATGCACGACAACTACTGAGCCTGTGCTCTAGAGCCCGTGAGCCACAACTACTGAAGCCTGGTGCCTAAAGCCAGTGCTCCGCAAGAAGAGAAGCCACGGCAATGAGAAGCCCGCACACTTCAACAAAGAGTAGCCCCAACTTCCTGCAACTAGAGAAACCCCACATGAAATAACGAAGACCCAACACAGGCAAAATTAATTACTTACTTAATTAAAAAACAATAGAGTTACAGAGCATACGGCACTACCACTCCTGGGGATATATTTCGGGATAACCATAAATCGATAGGACACAGGAACTTCAACTATTACTGCAGCACTTTTGCAGGATCCTCGACTTGGAAACAATATAAATGTCCTTGGAAGGAAAAAATGGATAAAGACGATATGGTACTTATCTACAATGGAATAGTACTCAGCCATGAAACCAATGAAATAAGGCCAGTTGCAGCAACTCGAGTGGACTTAGATAAGATCATTCTAAGTGACAAAAGTCAGACACAAAAACACACTTGGCACAAGATACTATTTATAGGTGGAATATAAAAATGGTTACACATGAACTAAATTACAAAACAGAAACAGGGTCACACATTTACAAAACACACTTATGGCTGATAAAGTGGAAAGGTGGGGTGGGGTGAGATATAAACCAGAGGGTTGAAATTAACACAGATACGGTTCCAAAGACCAAATAGGTAATCGACAAAATCTACTCTATAGCTCAAGAAGTGGACGCAGCACACTCTAGTCACCATAAAATAATATATACGACGGGTAAGAATCTTAAAAGAATTTACGGATGTCTCTCTGTAAGTGAAACAAGTGGATGTGCAGGAGCAAGAAAGACAGCATTGAAAATCACCTTTACCAAATGATAAAAATAAATTTAAAAAAGACAAAAAAAAGACACAGAAAGAAAATGTTACAAAATTCGTTCGGGGGATGTGATGCAACCTACATTGAACATATCTAGATGCACAGCTGGATGAGACATAAGGCTGGACACTCCTGGGGCTGAGAGGATTGGTGAGGTTGGGTGAACAAGTGCAGACACTTTGAAGTAATACTGTGGGGTACCCATTCCATGGGTCCCAAATCTCCAGGTTCAAGGGCATCTTCCTAGAGCAAAAAAATGCATGGGAAACCCAGAAGACGGTACACCGTGTGATCGGGAAAGGTTTCTAAAACGCAACACATTTCTCATCTCCTGGTGCTCAGGTTTGCCATTCCAGCCACTTTACTAACAATCTCCCCACTTAGAGAATCAGTAAATTTCTCCCCCTGTTTTGTACAGTTTGAAATTCGTCCTGAAGATGAATGGGAAGAGGGGGAACTAATGAGAGACCAGCTCTAGGTGTTGGGACAGGCACAGATCACTCTAATTTCCAATCAGGAAGAAGAATTAACCACAGGCTCAGCCTGCCTCCCGGTACCAGAATAGGGCCTGAAGCAATCCTGCACTTTTGCGGCCAGCTCCCAAAAAAGCGAGCTGAAAAACTGAGCTCAGGGGCACTGCAATTTACAAACCTGCAGAGTTATAAATGATAACTCTCGTCCACAAATATATTGAGGGAAGGCAACGAAGAGGATTTGAAAGCAAGGCAGAATTGCAGGAAACAGATTTCAGGAGGTAGATTCGAATCGCCTTTAAAGCACAGGAAAAGCGGCAAAACCTCGACAATGATGCCCTTGGCCAAAAAGGGCGTATGCGTTTTTTCCTGAATATATTCAGGAAAAAACGCATACGCCCTTTTTGGCCAACCAAGCAACCTGGAAAGGCAAATCAGCGCTACAAAGAAGTCTCGTTTCCCATCGGTCAAAAGGGCCATGCTGAATAAAGTGTCAAAACCAGAAATGCAGGACAGGCCATGGAGAAACGGGAGCCTTGCTACGCTGATGGGCGGGATGTAAATTGCCAACAGCCACTCTGGAGAAGTGTACGGTGTGTCCTGAAACATCTAAAAAACTCAGCTTAGAGAGCATAGGGCACTTCCACTCATGGGCGTCTAAATTGGGAAAACTAAAAATCAGCAAGACACAGGCACCCCAAAGTTTAGGGTTGCTCTGTTGACAAGAACCTCCACTTCATTACACCTTAAATATCCCAGGAAAGAGAAAAATGGATAAAGAAGTTGTGCTCCTTATGTACAATGGAATATCACTCAGCCATGAAATCAACGTCATAAGGCTAGTAGCAGCATGATGAGTGGATTCAGGTACGACGATTCTAAGTGAAATAAGTCACACAGAAAAAGACACTTATCATAAGATATCACTTATAGAGGGAATGTAAAAACCGCTACACTTGAACTGAATTACAAAACAGAACAGAGTCACACGTTTAGAAAACACACTATGGCTGCTTAACGGGAAAGGTGAGGTGGGGTGATGCATAAAACAAGGGTTTCAAATTAGCTCAGATACCGTTCCATAAACCCAATATGTAATAGACAAGACCTACTCCTTGCTCAGTGAACTGGACTCAACACCCCCTATTCACCGCACAGGAATATATCTGACTAGTAAGAATCTTCAAACCTATGTATTGATATCTCTCTGTAAGTGAGTCAAGTGGGTGTAAAGCGGCATAAACACAGCAGTGAGAAGCAGCTAAACCCCATTATAAAAATCAATTACTTTTAAAAACCCGTGAAACAAAGACAGTGAAAGAGAGAGAAATTCTTACAAAATTCGTTCAGGGGCTGTGATGCCACCTGAATTGACCATATCTAGACCCACAGCTGATTGAGACATAAGGGTGGACACTCTTGGGGCTGAGAGGTTTGGTGAGGTTGGGTGAGCAAACGCAGACCCTTTAAAGTAATACTGCGTGGTACCCATCCCATGGGTCCCAAATCTCCAGGTTCAAGGGCATCTTCCTACATCGAAAACATGCATGAGAAACCCAGAAGATGGTACACCGTGTGATCGGGAAAGGTTTCGAAAACACACCTCATTTCTCATCTCCTGGTGCTCGGGTTCGCCATTCCAGCCACTTTACTAACAATCTCTCCCGTTCGAGAATCAGCACCTTTATTCTCCTGTTTCATACAGCTTGCAATTTGCCCTGAGGATAAACGGGAAAGGGGGAACCAAAGAAAGACTAGCTGTAGGTGTTGGGAAAGGCACAGGTCACTCTAAACCTAGCCCCAACCCTAAAACTAACCTTAACCCTGACCAAACCCATACCCTACCCTGTACCCTAAACCGTACCCTAAGCCGTACCCTAAACCTAACCCTAACCATAACCCTAAACCTAAACTACCCTTTACTGTTTCTGCCTCCAATAGATTTCCTAAGCACTAGTGTTTTAAGGAACAGGTTAAAAAGAAAATCCTACTGTGATTTACTTACAATGTGTGTGTTCTTTATCTTATCCTAGTGTCTAAAACGTTCTCCATGCCTGGACCCCAAATAATATTCCTGTACGTGCTAAGTGGTATCTAGAGAGTGGAATAGGTTTAATAAATACCCTAACCCTAATGCGTACCCTAATCCTAACCCATAACCTAATCCTAACCATACCCCAAACCTAGCCCTAACCCTAAAACTAACCCTAACCCTAACCCTAACCCATACCCTACGCCATACCCTAAGCCGTACCCTAACCCATACCCTAAGCCGTACCCTAACCCTAACCCCTCACACTACCATTTACTGCTTCTGCCTCCAATAGATTTCCTAAGCACTAGTGTTTTAAGGAAAAGGTTAAAAAGAATATACTGAAGTGATTTCATTATAATGTGTGTGTTCTTTATCTTATCCTAGTGTCTAAAATCTTCTCCATGGCTGGACCCCAAATAATATTCCTTTATGTGCTAAGTGGTATCTAGAGAGTGGGATAGGTTTAATAAATACCCTAACCCTAAAGCATACCCTAACCCTAACCCATACCATAACCCTAACCCATACTCGAATCCTAACCCGTACCCTAAACCTAGACCTAACCATAAAACTAACCCTAACCCTAACCCTAACCCTAAAACCCTGACCCTAACCCTAACCCTAAAACCCTGACCCTAACCCTAACCCTAACCCTAAACCCTAACACTAACCCTAACCCTAAACCCTAACCCTAACCCTAAACCCTAAACCCTAACCCTAAACCCTAAACCCTGACCCTGACCCTAACCCCTAACCCTAACCCTAACCCTAAACCTAAACCCTAACCCTAACCCTAAACCTAACCCTAAACCTAACCCTAACCCCTAAACTCTAAACCCTAACCCCTAAACCCTAACCACCAACACCACAGAGCCTCAGCCTAGCCAGGAGAACTCCCCCACACACACAAACACCTAGTCCCACATGCTCTTACCTATTGGACCCCTATTGGACCGAAACCCCTATTGGACCGAAAGCACTTCATCTGAGGCACCTTCAGCCATGGCAGCTGGTGATGACACACACAGGCCGAGGCCATTTCAGTCCTAGTTGGGGGTAGTGTGAGCAATCAGGGAAGCAGAGGGCCAGCAACAGTGGGGAGGGACAGCATGCACTGAGGGTGAGGGCCACAAGACAGGGGCACAGGGACTGTCCAGAAAAGGCAATGCTGAGATGTCAGCAGGCCACTAGGAATACAAGCATGGGGTCTCATCACTACAGACACCAGTGCGGTCTCTCCCACAACACCTGGCATGTCAGCCAGCCTCAGTCACTCAAACTTCCCATGACACAGCCCTGCCATTAGGCCTGTTCATGATGATCCCTACACTGGAGGGACTGCTCACCTTGTCATCCATCCATGCATATCTACCTGTTTTCATCTGCTCTGACCTGGGCTCATGTCCAGAGGACATGTTCCTGAGGAAGGCAGCCTAATCCTTGCACAACCACAGGCTGTGACTCTGGACAGGAACAGGCAGGACAGCTGCTCACAGCAGTGGGACAGCGGAGTCAGGATGCAGCATTCCCCTGCCCCGGCACAGCATGGGGGAAGCACATACACATGCACACACACAGCCCTACACTGGATGCCAACCTCTCAGAACCCTCCCCTGACTCAGACTGGGGTGGCACAGGCTGTTGTAGACAAAGTGGAGTTCTCAGCCCCACCACAGGGCCAGCATACACCTCACAGGAAAGTGACGGGCTCTGCCCACAGGCTGTGGCAGTTGCACCAGTGGCTACTGTATACTTTGGAAGGGCAGCAGCTGGGGGGTCCAGCACTCCAAGGCTCCCTCTCAGATCACTAGAGACTTTCTCAGCAAGGACACATTGTCACTCATTGTCATCTCCTGTCGGGCCAGCAGAACCACTTCAAGAGATGGCAGGACTGGGCTGCACCTGGGGCGTTTGTGGCATGGGTAAGCGAACGCCCCACCTGAGCATTTATGGTGAGGACTGGAAAAAGTCTGCGCTGCCTCAGGCTCACCTGTTTGCCACATGAGAGGGCTCCCCTGAAGTCTGACTGAGCCCCTCTCTGTGCTGCCCAGCCTGCGACTATTGCACCCAAGTCCTGGCAAAAAAGGTATTCATGGCATTCACCTGGCAACCTCAGTCCCTCTAGCACAGTAAGGATGACCACGATGAGGTACTTGCCCCAGAAGTGGGACAGGTGTGCCACCTTACCATCAAGGCGCCCAGGAAAGCTACTCACAGGACACACCACCACAGTGGTGACACAAGGGGGTTGTTCCGAATAGGAAACGGCACTGCTTGGTTTTCAGCACCTGAGGGACAACCTGTACAACTCCAGAGGCACCACGGAGAGTAGGTGACACATGCTCACACACCAAGGAGGCATGCAGCAGAGCGGTGGGATGGCTTTCCCCAGGGCAGGGAGGGCCACTTGCAAGACACGCCAGGAAGGTGAAAAAAGTGTCTGTTGCGTCAGGGGACCACAGCCACACTGATGTCCTGAAGCAAAGGACAAGAGACTAAGGTCGGGATAGAGTGGGCACTCCTGCGTTCCACACACCACCAATAGGCAGGGGGGGAGAGGCAAGGGCCCCAAGGGCAGGACAAGAGTGGCCCCATTTGCTTTGAACTTGCAGCCCTCATCTTGTTCAGCTTAGCCCCAGCCCTGGAGAGCATGACATAACCACCAATCCGTGTGTATGGAATCCCCAAAGGGGAGGCCCAGGGAGACCATCACCAGCAGGGCCTGCTTCAGCCTCACCGGACACCTCTTCTCAGGTGACAGTGCCCAACACTTCTGGGAATATTACATCTCACACAGGACATGACACCTGTGAGATGAGGTTATCACAGCCACAGCAGAGTAGAGGACCCACACTGCATGGCCTCACTGCCCTGGGGTTGCCAGGGGCCAGAGATGGAGTATGATGTAGGATTGGGTCAGCTGGACACACACCTAAGAGCCAATGCACACTCCCAGGCAGGCAGCTCAAGAAGCAAGGGGAGAGCCAGGTGCAAAGTTGTGGTCAAACCCAGAGCACTACGCACGTCCAGAAGCCCAGTGTCCCTGGCAACACGCACTGAAGAAAACCACACCTCTCTAGCAGCAAAAAAAAATGCCCACGTTAGGTGAAAAACTTACCACACCCAGCAATGGGGGCTGGCTATTCACAAATTGCAGGGGGGCCCACGGCACCTCAGTCCAGCCACTGGTCCCCAGCACTACCCCATCACTGCCAGCCCCAGAGCTCTCACGGCCATCTCAGGGTAGCGTGGCAGCAAACGGGGGTGGGGGGCAGGAGCGGCAGGAATGAGGGAGAGAGTGGGCGGGGTTGCCCTCTCCAGTTCGCCCAAGCTGGCAGGTACCGGTCCGTCAATGTCTCCAGATGGGGACTTGGGGAAAATTCTGCAGACGCACCTCTGACGACTGGGCCCCAAGAGGGACAACACCCAGACCCGTGCCACCCTATCGAGGTTATCTCTCATGGCCCGGGGCGGTCCCCACCTCCTGAGTGCGACTCCGAAAAAAGAGTCAGAAAGAATCCAACCCCCAGGACTCAAGCGTGCCTGCCACTGAGTCCACTCCACGCTCCACGGGCCTCAGCACATACCGGTCAGTCTTCACCTCGGGAGCAGGAAGTGTAGAGGGAGTGGGGAAATTAGTAAGGTTGACAAAGAACCACCGCGCCACAGGCGTCTGGGTGCAGGACACTCTCGCTTTCCTCCCCGCAGCGCCGGGCCATCGTAGGGTGGGTCCGTGCAGCCAAGGGGCGCTGGCGGATACTGGTACGCCGGCCAGGCGGCCCCACGTCCGGGCGGAAGCGCGGCGCGGACCGCTCCCCTGTGAGCCTGCGCGCCCAGCCTCCGGCGAGAGAATGACACGCCCACGCCCCTGCGTGATCAGGAGAGTTGCCGCCAGCTTCGCCGGACGCCTGGAACTCCGCTTCCCGCTCGGAGGCCGCGTCCCATCCATCGCAAAGGTCGCCGGAGCTCCAGAGGGAAGAGACGATATAAAAGAGGCCGCCAGATGGCGGCCGACAACCGGCGCGAACGTCAGCGGGAAGATCCCGAGCGCCCGGGAGCGACGACGCAGCGCTGGCCGCCCCAAAGCCAGAGCTTGTCGCGGGGCGGGTGGAGGGCGTCCGCCCCGGCCCTGAGGCATCCTTGGGGCACTTAGCTCCCAGTTTTGCATGGCACAGCACGGCACGACCGACCCCGGCAGCAGACAGGGGGAGCGGGGGCGGGGAGAGGAGGCTGGGAAGATATTGGCTGGCGTCTGCCGCCATGGAGACACACTAGCCACGCGATTTCCAGGTGGTTAAAATTCCACGGAGACGCCGGCGGGGCCTGGTGGCCACCAAGGGCTGCCCAGAGTGCAAGAGCGAGATCCTGGCTCCTGGGAAGGAGGGAAGCCGTGGACTGGCAAACCGAAACCCAGCAAGTGCTCAGAGAACAACAATGCATGAGTCGGTTTTCATTCCATACTTTCGAACGGAGGAGGTCTTTCGAATGTACAGGGAAAGCCCAGAAGCTGGAAAGGAAAGGCTGATACGCTCAAACCCATACAAGTGGAAATAAAAATCTATCTCTGCATAGACCGTGACAAAGTCCAAAGACAACAAATTGGTGTGTGGGGGACACTGTGGAAAATGCACTTGCGGTCATGAGGACATGGATTTCAGCGTGACTTACCACAATAACAGGGGAGAAAGAAGTGTGTGTGTGTCAATAGCTATCCACTATACACCGAGTTCCAGTACATCTATACAGTGCAACATTGTGTGTTGTGTGTTTGAAATATGTTAAATGATGATGATAAACTGTAGTCCAATAAAAAAAACAAAATAAAACAACCACCCAAAACTCAAGACGTAGAACTTCCAATGTCAGGCATTAAAAAATAAATTTTTAAAAATGGAAAAAATATATATATCTGATAAAGGGTTCCTATCCTATCCCTAACCCTAACCCTTACCCTAACCCTAACCCTAATCCCTAACCCTAATCCCTAACCCTAACCACAACGCTGTGAGATTAGAAATCAACTACAGGAAGAAAAAAAAAAAAACACTGTAAAAAACACAAACACATGTAGGCTAAACATTACGCTGCTAATAACCAAGAGATCACTGCAGAAATCAAAGAGGAAATTTTAAAAATACATAGAAATAAATGACAATGAAACCACGGTGACCCAAAACCTATGGGATGCAGCAAAAGCATTTCTAAGAGGGAAGTTTATAGCAATTCAATCTCACCTCAAGAAACAAGAAAAATCTCAAAAAGAATCTAACTGTACACCTAAAGCAACTAGACAAAGAAGGACAAAAAGTCCCCAAAGTTAGTAGAAGGAAAGAAATCATAGAGATCAGAGCAGAAATAAATAGAAATGAAGAAAACAGTAGCAAAAATCAATAAAACTAAATGTTGGTTCTTTGAGAAGATAAACAAAATTGATAAACCTTTAGCCAGACTCATCAAGAAAAAAAGGGAGAGGATTCAAATCAATAAAATTAGAAATGAAAAAGGAGAATTTACAACAGACACTGAAGAACTACAAAGCATCATAAGAGACTACTACAAGCAACTATATGGCAATAAAATGGACAACCTGGAAAAAAGTGGACAAACTCTTAGAAAGGTACAACCTTCCAAGACTGAACCAGGAAGAAATAGAAAATATAAACATATGAATCACAAGCAATGAAATCGAAACTAATTAAAAATCTTCCAACAAACAAAAGTCTAGGACCAGATGGCTTCACAGTCAAATTCTAGCAAACATTTGGAGGAGAGCTAACACCTATCTTTCTGAAACTCTTCCAAAAAATGGCACAGGAAGGAATACTCCCAAACTCATTCTGCAAGGCCACCATCACCCTGCAACCGAAACCAGACAAAGATATCACAAAAAAGAAAATTACAATCCAATATCACTGATGAACATAGACAGAAAAATCCTCAACAAAATACTAGCAAAGAGAATCCAGCAACACCTTAAAATGATCATACACAGTGATCAAGTAGGACTTCTCCCAGGGATGCAAGGATTCTTCAATATATGTAAATCAATCAATGTGATACACCTGGGGTCCTCAACCCAGGGCCATGGACCAGTACCGCACAGCACGAGGTGAGCGGCTGGCAAGTGAGAGAAGCTCCATCTGTATTTACAGCTGCTCCCCATCGCTTGCATCACCAACTGAGCTCCACCTCCTGTCAGGTCAGTGGCATTAGATTCTGTGTCCCCTGCATTGGCAGGCAGACTCTTAACCACTGAGCCATCAGGAAAGTCTCTTTTTTTATATTTAAATATTGAGCCGTCTGGAAATTTATTTTAGTGAAATGTAAACAGGTTAAGAAACAATGACATTGAGTGCTTTCTTCAATCAAAAATTGTGCTACCTTTCCATAATATGGAATTTAATGGCAACATGGCTGCCGAATCCAGGACTACATTTTCTAATTCCTTTCATTTATACGTGTGGCCATGTGACCAGTAAATATGGTCAAAATATGCATGGAAGTGATGTGTTTCACCTATAGGCCAAGACCTTTAAGAAGTTCTCTGTCCCATCTGCCATCTAGACACAGGCAACAAAAGAGGCCATTTGGATTGTGACACCATAAGTTGGCAGGAACCTGGGTCCCTGAATCACCATGGTCAGGATAGGTACTCACTGACCACGAACATCTACAGTGACTGTTACATGAGTGAGAACTACACTTTCATTGTGATAAGCCACTAAAATGTTGGGGCTTACTTATTAAAGTGGCCAATATGGCTTCACCACTAAATAATCCAGTAAGGAGATAGCTGTCCCTAAGCACTTGTGTCTGAGAACACTTCACTTTATTCAGCGAGCACTCTGCCCACTGCCAATGTATTTCCTGAGCCCTAGAGGATCAAGAACTTTTAGAGTTAAATCTCCTCAAAAAAAGAAGCACACAGAAGAGGAGAAACACAAAAAGGAACCAAGGAAGACAAAAGCGATTGACCCCCCTCATGAAGTACATGATGGGGTGATTGGGAGAGGGCAACCTAGATGAGTTTATCTGAGTGAAAGAGGTGAAGGTGGGCAAGCTTTAGCTAAACAATGAATGGTCTGATAATTCAGTAACTCATTGACTTCATATTTCTGCCTATGCTAGACCTTCCACATCAAGATGAGAGGACTATGTTAGAAAACAAATATCTGAGCCCCAAATCAAGGGAAATTACAATAGTCCTTTGGTATCCGAGGGAGATTGGTTCCAGTACCCCCTGCAGATACCAAAATCCATGGATGTTCAAGTCCTTTATATGAAATTGCTAGTACAATCGGACCCTCCACATCCTCAGTTCTGCATGGTTCAAGTCAACCAACTGAGGATCGAAAATCGGTTGGTGGAATAGAGGATCTCACCCACGGATATGGATTGTAATCAAGGGAGAGCACTCAGTCCTAGCAAACAGGGCTGGTTTACAGGTTTTTCAAGAAGGAAAGGGATCAATGTAAGGGTCAGGATAAGAAGTATAAACCTAAGGGTATTTTCCTGAAAGGAGACAGGGAAATGTAGCCACTAAAATGTTGGGGCTTATTTATTAAAGTGGCCAGTATGGCTTCACCAATAAAGAATCCAATGAGGAGATAGCTGTCCCTAAGCACTTGCGTCTGAGCACACTTCGTTGTATTCATTGAGCACTCTGCTCACTGCCAACGAAAGGGAAATGTTAGTTACATAGTATTTGTAAAGGATCTGGAAGGGAGGCGGTTTATCAGTGGGTGACTTTCACAGTTAACTACATGTTAAAGTGAAAATTCTATTCAGGGCACTTGTGTCATCCACATCACTAGACTAGACCATGGAAGAATCTGAAAGTAAAAAGCAGAGGTATATCAAACCAATCCAGGCTTATTTCAATTCATCTCTTAATAATAATACTTCATTTAAAACAAGCCGTCCAGGACAAACTTAAAATAGGTGGTATACCAGAATAGCAGTAGAAACCAGTTTTAGCTGCTGGACACAGAATTAACAATTGCATATGGATTTATCAATGACCTGAGCAAAATAGGCTTCATTTGTAAATATGAATGGGTAACCAAAGATTCCTCCTGAGGGATACATGAAGAAGGAGGTGACGAGCTAATAAAATACCTAAAGTAAGTGAATAACAATTATTTGCCAATTAAGTTGAGGTTGAATTAAAAATATTCAAGCATTACAGTACACACTTGTCCCTCTTAACTGCCCAATATTACACAGATTTTACAAATGTTTGATTCTTTGAGGAACTACTTTGTAAAGCAATCTAGTGCCCTACAAAGTTATTCAACTAGTTTGTGAACTAGTCTTCTATTATTTTTTGTTGCAATTTGTTCACAATCACTTGTGAATCTTTAATCAAAGTGTTCAGTGAGTGGAACTTAAAGTTTTGAAGCCTTTAGCAAATTGGAATTCTCGAAAACATGGTGTATAAATAGGAAGTCATTGAATCTGTCACTACAAAAGTGAGGAAGGAAATGACCAAATCAAATAAGGGAGTTCAAACAGTGTACCTGATTGAAATTTTATAATTATGCTTTGTAATTTCATAACTTGTGAGAAGAATTTTTGGCTGAGCTTCCATTTGGGGGATAAACTTAACATTCTGTAATGAATAGAATGAAATTGAAAAGCTCTATTATTTTGTGATATTTCTATTTTGTTTGGCAAAATATTCAAGATAATTAGAAATAGAGACAACATAGTTGATGAGTTTTGTGTTATAAAATATTTGTCTAAGAATGACAGTCTCAATGAAATAAAAATGGACAGTATGATGAAAATATTTCGACTAAAATATTTAAATATTTCCATACATAAAAACATAATTAAGTACCTTTGCAGAGCAGAATTTTCCTGAGCTTACCAGAAATCTCACCATAAGTAGAAAGAGTATTTTTCCAACAAAATATGGGCTACAGAGAAGAGTTTATCAAAGGTGTCAATAAATTTCAATTTATTAATAATAAAATGCAACCTTGGAGACAATTACAATTTTATGAACCAACTAAAAATCATGAGAACATATTTGTAGTTAAAGTCGCTGAAGGAGAGGGGAAAGACAATGTGGCAGGAAAACATTTGAAGAAATAAATGCTAAAATATTTCCAAATATGACAGAAACTATCAAGCCACAGGTCCTCAGTGCTTAAAGATACCTAAGAAGATTGAATAGAAAAAACACCATATACAATCTTATCATAGTCAAATTGCTGAAAACCAATAATAAAAAAAGCTTAAATGAAGCTAGAAGAAAAAAAGGCACATTCCATAAAGAAGATCAATATAACAGTGAAGGGGAGAAAATATTTGCAAATGAAGCAACTAACAAAGGATTAATCTCCAAAACATACAAACAGCTCATGAAGCTCAATATCAGAAAAAAACAACCCAATCAAAAAAATGGATGGAAGACCTAAATAGACATTTCTCCAAAGAATACACACAGATGGCCAACAAACACATGAAAAGATGCTCAACATCACTAATTATTAGAGAAATGCAAATCAAAACTACGGTGAGGTATCACCTCACACCGGTCAGAATGGCCATCATCAAAAAAATGTACAAAAATTCTGGAGAGGGTGTGGAGAAAAGGGAACCCTCTTGCACTGTTGGTGGGAATGTAAATTGATACAGCCACTATGGAGAACAGTATAGAGGTTCCTGAAAAAACTAAAAATAGAACTACCATATGACCCAGCAATCCCACTGCTGGGCATTTACCCAGAGAAACCCATAATTCAGAAAGACGCATGTACCCCAATGTTCATTGCAGCACTATTTACGATAGCCAGCACATGGAAGCAACCTATGTGTCTATCAACAGAGGAATGGAAAAAGAAATTGTGGTACATGTATACAATGGAATATTACTCAGCTATAAAAAGGAATGAAATTGGGTCATTTGTAGAGACATGGATGGACCTAGAGATTGTCATACAAAGTAAAGTTAAGTCAGAAAGAGAAAAACAAATACCGTATATTAACAGACATATGTGGAATCTAGAAAAATGGTGTCGATGATCTTATTTGCAAAACAGAAATAGAGACACAGACATAGAGAACAAACATATGGACACCAAGCAGGGAAGGGGGTGGGATGAATTGGGAGATTGGGATTGACATATATACACCACTGATACTACGTATAAAATAGAAAACTAATGAGAACCTATTGTATAGCTCAGGGAACTCTACTCAGTGCTCTGTGGTGACCTGAATGGGAAGGAAATACAAAAAAGAGGGGATACATGTATACATATAGCTGATTCACTTTGCTGTACAGTAGAAACTAACACAACATTGTAAAGCAACTATACTCCAATAAAAATTAATTAAAATATATAACAGTGAAGGATGAATTCTAATCAAAGCACTGCATCAAAAAGACAATGCAATGACATTTTTAAAGGGCTTAAAGAAAAACATCTTCTCAACCTAGAATTCTATATCCAGTTAAACCAGGGGTCCCCAACACCCGGGCCACTAGACCAGTACAGGTCCGTGGCCTGTTAGGAACTGGGCCACACAGCAGGAGGTCAGCAGTGGGTGAGTGAGTGAAGCTTCATCTGTATTTACAGACACTCCCCATTGCTCCCATTACTGCCCGAGCTCCACCTTCTATCAGATCAACAGTGGCATTAGATTCTCATAGGAGCGCGAACCCTACTGTGAACTGCACATGCAAGGGATCTAGGTTGCATGCTCCGTATGAGAATCTAATGCCTGATGATCCGAGGTGGAGCTGAGGCGGTGATTCTAGCGCTGGGGAGCAGCTGCAAATACAGGTTATCATTAGCAGAGAGGTTTGACTGCACAGAGACCACAATAAATCAATTGTTTGCAGACTCGTATCAAAACCCTATCGGTGAGTGGCAAGTGAAAACAAGCTCAGGGCTCCCATTGATTCTGCATTATGGTGAGTTGTATAATTATTTCATTATATATCACAATGTAATAATAATAGAAATAAAGTGCACAATAAATGTAATTTGCTTGAATCATCCCAAAACCATGCCCCACCCTCCCTGGCCCATGGAAAATTTGTCTCCCATGAAACTGGTCCCTGGTGCCAAAAAGTTTGGGGACCACTTAGTTAAACTATTCTTAAATAACGAAGAGAAAATAAAGGTATTGTTTGATTCATGGTCAAAGAAGAAATCACAAGAAAAATATGAGCTTATTTTGAAATGAATGATAATGAACACCCCTCATATAAAAATTTGTGGGTACAGTTAAAAGAGTAGCTAGAAGGAAATTTATAGCATTAAAAGCTTTCTTAGAAAAGAATAAATGTTAAAATCAGTGACTTATCCTACCACCTTATAAAGCTAGAAAATGAAGAGAAAGTTAAACTCAAAGAATGAATAAAGAGTGTGGCAATCAAGTAGCAAATAGAGAAATAAAAGAAATGAATAAAGCCAAAAGTTGGTTCTTGGAAAAATTTAATAAAATTGATAATCCCTTGATCAAGAAATAAAAGGTACATAATACAAATTACCAATATCAAGAAATGCACAGGGGACATCACTAGACATTAAAATGGTAAGAAAATAATCAATTAGCCAATTAGCAAAATGGGCAAATTCCTTATAAAACCAAACATACCAAAATTGACCCAAGAAGAAAAAGAACATCTGAATGGCCTTCTATTTGTTAAAGAAAGTGAATCTGAAATAAAAATCCTTCCCAGAAAAACTCCATGCCCAGAAGACTTCACTGGTGAATTCTACTGAACATTTAAGTAAGAAATGAAAGAATTATATCAACCATACATCATATATTTCAGAAAATAGAAGGGGAGGAATATATATTTACTAGCTTGTTTCCTGAGGGCAGCATAACCCTGATATAAAGACCTGAGAAAGGCATTACAAAAAAGGGAATTGTAGACCAATACGCCTCATAAACATAGGAACATTTATCATTGACAAAATATTAACAAAACAAAGACAGCAATATATGAAAATAATATGCCATGACTAAATGTGAGTCATCCTAGGAATGCAAGGTTGGTATAATATTAAAAAATCGTTCAATATAAATTGTCACATTCACAAATTAAGATAAAAAAATAGACATGATAATCTCAGTCAATGGACAGAAATTATTTGACAAAATTTAATACCCATTCATGTTAAAACATCCCAGAAAACTAAATGTAGAAAAGAGCTTCCACAATCTGACAGAAGATGGCTATGAAAAACTTCCAGGTAATCATCATACTTCCTGAGATATTGACCACGTTCCTTACAAAGTTGGGAACAAGGCAATGATGTCTGCTTTCAGTACATTTTCCCACATTTTACTGGACATTTTAAGCCAGTGCAATAAGATAAGTACAAGATAAAGTTTATGTAGGGAGAAATAGGATTGTCTTTATGTGACCTTTACATAATTGCATAGATAAAAACTATTAGAGAAACTAAAAAACTCAACATGAACTAATAAATGAACCTAAAAAGATTACACAGTATAAGGTAGGTATACCAAAACCAATTGTATTTTTATGTACCAGTAAAAAAAAAATGGAAAGGGGATTTAAAATATTTACAATGATATAATAAATTAATGTACTTAGAAGTAAATCCATGTAAATCTATAAGACATGCCTGAGAGAAATTAAAGAAGATATAAATAAATGGAGAGATAAACCATGTTCACAGATTGGAAGATTCCATACTGCTAAGATATCTATTTTCCCCAAATTGATCTGTAGATTCACCATAACCCAATCATGATCCCAATCAAAAATCCCAGATTTTTTTTTTGATAAATTGACAAATGATTCTAAAATTAGTATCTAAATGCAAAGAACCTAGAATAGCCAAAACAATTTGGAAAAGAGGAAAAATGTTGGATACCTTACCTAACCTAATTTCAATAATTAATAGAAAGCTTCAGTAATCAATGCAGTGTGGTATGATAGAAAAACAGATCAACGCACAAAAATAGAGCCACACATAAATTGTCAATTGATTCTTTGACAGAGGTGCCAAATTAATCCCTATAGTGAAAGCACAGTCTTTTCACTAATGCTGCTGGGACAACTGGATAACTATAATGGGAAGACAATGAACCTCTATCCATACTTCCCAACAAACACGGGTCTATGAATCATAGACCTAAATGTAAAAATAAAACTACTAGCTTTGAAAAGAAAACATAGATGAATTTTTTGTAATCTTGGATTAGGCAAAAATTTCTTACAGAGCACACAGAAAACACTAACCATTAAAAAAATGATAAATTGGATTTCAAAACTTAAAAACTTCACTTCATCAAAATACACCACTAAGAACATGGATAGAAAAACCCCAGACTACGAGAATAAATAATAATCAGTTGCACTTTCACATAATAATGCATATGGGAAGTACAATGAAAATAATATTCCATTTATAGCATAATACATAAAATATCTGAATTCCAGGCATAAACTACTAATGATGAAATAAAAGGAAAAAATAACTGGAAAGTTATACTTATGCTTGATTGTATAGACCATAATAAAGATGACAACACTTCCTAATTTAGTAAAGATATTTTAATGTAAGACTAATTAATTTTTCTCAGGATATTTTAAATAACATTTTTAAATGGGATTTCCACACCAAGGAAACATGCCTTTGTTTTTAGTTTATTGACTATTCTTAATAGCACATTTTTATCAGATTGGATTGGGGCAATCAGGAATTCTATAATTGGTCTTTGATTGGTTAGTGGCTAGTCAAACAAACTTTCAGAAAAAGGTTAAGAATACCGGAATAAAAATTAGGCCATGAGCAACTCCAAATACCATAACAAGAAACATAATCTTAAAAAATGTCCTGAAGATGTATGCTTTAGCTGCAGATAAGACACACACCCCTATTATTGTTGAAATTGCACTTTGCAACACAGGGTAGCCTAGCAGATACAATGCCTCGATGGTTTTTTGGTTTACTGAGGGCTTTGAACTGGAAACAAATGCATAGGAAATGTGCGCAGAAAAATCAAAAGAAAACCCTATACAAATGACAAGATTAATCATGGATATGGAATCAAGATTGACGTTCCAGAATGCCATGAAACCCGTTACTCCCACAATCACAGAAGCGATAGCAAAAGTTACCCACAAAGAACACAGCGGGTGAGGGATTAACAGTAAGGAAACAATGAACATAGCTGTTGAGGCGACAATTACATTTCGAACAGTGTTTTCTAATATTGCAGAATACTGATCAAAATATATGAACGCCTGGTTATACACCATTAGGGGAATTTCACACTTTTCGGCCATGTCTCGGAACTGGAGTAACATCAGCTTCTTATTGGTTGAAGAAGAAACACCCATGGTCTGAATGAAGGCCCGGGAACAAATGATTTCCTGTGATGATGTAATGTTAATATCATACATAAAAAGCGGAGAATCTATTACAAAATTGGGAATATTTTTTAGAAAAGTTATCTTATCATTTACATCGTGATGGTGGTTTTCCATATATTTCACATATTCTCGTAACCAAAACTCTGTGAGATTTTTATCTACATAGTCACTGTTTTCAAAATCTACAAGACATTTTTCCAACTTTTGCCTAGCATCTCCATCCCAATAGTCAAGAGCTTCAGTAACAATAACCATAACCCTGGGACCATAACTTGAAAAATGTTCTTCTTCTACATTAAAATACGGTGTGATGTAGGAGTCGTCACTTGCCAAATTTCGGAGGTCTAAACCTTCCTGCACTTGGAAACACCCATATATACTACTTATGATGTACAAAATGTATATAAGCACTACAAAAAACTTGGACTCAGTGCTTGTGAGAAAAGGACCAAAATAGTCTCTAAAGAACAAATTCATTGGGTGGATATCAGCTTTATGTTTGTCTCGGAGAGAATTACATGGGAGGCAGCAGGGCTTTTTTAATGAGGAACATTTTTGGTCAGGAGTTTCTGGTTTCTTCAACCAGCGTAGACAGACTACTTCTCTTTTACCATCCAGGGCCATAAATGCTCCAAAACAGGTGATGTTATAAAAATAACAAAAGAGCAGGGTTGTTCCTGTATAGATGCAGAAGTATTGTACGGACCTGAAAGAGGTCATAATTCCTGTATAGAAGGCCAGGATGTTGGTGATGGTGGTGATTGTAATGGATACTGCCACTTTTGAATAGACATTGGACATCCGCTCTTTTATGCTATCCATGAGGTTGGTCTTCTGCCAGGCAGAAATCATGATAAACATGTCATCGACCCCAACGCCTGTTAAAAAAAGAAACAGACTCTTCATACATATGAACATCCATTAAACATTAAACAGATCAGTTCACACCATTTCTTTGTCCATCTCTTAAGGTCTTATTTATCTTCCTCAGTCTGTGTTTTGATACTTCTTTCTGTGATGCTTTTTCTGGTTGCCTCTGAATCCACAACAGAACTTATCACTCCTTGCTCTGTAGTAGCTCTGTGCTTTGTACATACTCCTATTTGCACAGAGCACAGTATACTCTACTCCTAGTCATCATTTAGGGTGTTTTAGTGATGAGTCAGGAAACCTGGCTGCTGGGTGTTAGGTGAAGCAGGATTAGCAATGTATCCTTGACTCCATTAGAATACTTGAGAGACCATTTTCTCCCATAAACCATTTTATTCTAATGCACTAATGTTGAGCCAACATACTGTTGCTTAAAATATGAGCTGGATTTATCTGTTCTACAGTTAGCATCTAGCTATCAATGTGGTCTGATTGTAGAGGCACCCCATAATTTATAGACACACACACACACACACACACACACACACACACACACAAGTGCAGTTTTCCTGCTAGTCTGTTTTTGATACCCAGAAGGCTGTCGTTCAAACTTCACTTGCCCAGGTTAAGGCATTATCTCAATAAAATGCAGGCTCTCTTGAGATCAGAAATATGCACCAAAGTAAATATTAAGAATCCTTTACATATTAAATGCCTACTAAGGTAATCAGTCTTTTCCACAATGACGTTTCCTGATTGGTTTGGAATAAAGAAGACAGGAGAACATCTGAGGACTTTGAAACCATCAATGAAGGCTAGGAGAGGAGGACCACAGAGAAGAAATGGGATTACAAAGGACAGCATGAGCATGTTGTTGCAGACAAATTTCATCTCCCTCAAGCTTTCTACTGCTTTCACTCATGTACACCTCTGTTTCTGTGTGTATTGATACAAAATCAGTACTTGGAACTAACATGCTGATTTTCATTTCAATTTTAAGAGATCTTCTCCATGGATTACCTGGGAGGGTACTGGGAGTTGCACTTTGCCTCTAATTCAGATGTTGTGTGCGTATGACCAAGGTAGGAGGGCCTACACTGACACAGGTTTACGCAGTGTGTCATACACTGCATCCCGACACTCCCCCTGCTGCCAGCTTTGTGGATTTCAGTTGTATTCAGCTGAACAAAAGGGAAGAATCAGAGGTACTAAGGACGACGAATAAACTCATTGATATTTATTAGGTATTTAAAAACCAGTTTTTTCTTTATAGAACCTTGTTCAAAAATTGTCCTTGTATATTTCTTGAGTTACTGAAATCACAACCCTCCCACACACACACTCATACACACACACACCCCTACACTCATACTTCTATGTATACACAGACAGTACGAAGATGGTTTATATTAAATTGGTTGCATAGACTTTAACTATAGTTATTTATGACTGTGGGAACACTGAGAGCTTAAGCGTGAGTGTGTACTAGGAAGGTTTCCTCCACTGTCTCCCCTAGGAAATCAAATATTATTTCTTCCAAGTTGTTTACTTTCCAAAATATAAACATATTTATCTTCTCATGCTTATTGTAAAATAAATCCTGAAAGTACAGGAAAATGCAAAGAAAAAATTTAAACAACTGTAATTCCACCCTTCAGGGATATTCCTTGCTAATATTTTAAGTATACCCATCCAGAATTTGCTCTATACAAATATACACATATATTTGTATATCTATTTTAAACATCTTGTTTCATAGCCAGCATTCTTCATTTAACACTTTATAGCTACCTCTTTTTAAAGACTGAATAGGATTCCAAAACTTTAATATGCTATGTTTGAGTGGACCAATCCCATGTCGATATGGGAATAGGTTGTTCTTGTTTTTCCTATTCTAAGAACACATACACGTTCTACTTTGTGACCACTTGTCCAATAATTAGGACAAACTCCTAGAAGTGGAGTAGGCAGGTCAAAGGTATTCCCTTTTAAATTTTTAAGTCTTTTGATTTGTTGCAAAGTTGTATTTTAAAAGTGCACCAATTTACAAACTTCCCCCAGCAAGCAGAATATGAGTGTTCATTTGCATACAACATTCCCCAAACTTTTAATCTTGCTAATATTCATTAATAAGAAAAGAAAACAAAGGTGTCTCACTTTTGTTTTAACCTGCATCCCTTGATTAACTGAAAGGTCAAATATTTTTTCTCATATTTTCAGTGACTAGTATTTTGGATTTTGTGTGTTTGGTGTGTGTGTGTGTGTGTGTGTGTGTGTGTGTGAACTGCCTGTTCATGCCCCTGGTCTGTGTTTTTCCATTTGGGGTACTAGATTTTTCTAACTCTAAAGACACAGAATTCCATCTGATTTTCTTCTTTCCTGATACCCCATTTTGGATCTGTAGAGCCACCTAAATATAATTATTCTGCTTAATCTAACACAATCCCCTTCCATTATCCACCCCACACCCCAACATACACAATGTGCAGCCTCACGTTTTGTTTTACTCACCTAGAATAAGAAATGGTGAATTTGCAACTATGATCACAAATGGCACCCCAATGTACAACATCAGGCCAAAGCTGCTCACCACTGCCAAGGCAGCAGAAATCACTCCAAAGGCTGCAACCCACATTTTGTTTCGTATACAGTCACACCTGTAAATTTGGAGGGAAAAATCATGGAACTTGTAGTGGTAGCTTCCATACTGAAATTCCAGCAATTCATAACATTCTTGAATTGGATACCTATACAGAGCCCTCTTGGGCAATAATTCGCATACCTGTCTGCTGGAGAACTTTAATTTCCAGGCGCTAGCCCAGACCAACTGGAAAAAAAAGGGGGGGGTCAGAGACAGAAAAGTTGGAAATCTGTACTTTTACCAAACTATACTGGTTGATTCTTACACATCTAGCCAAGCACAAATCCATTGACTGGCATTTCAGGACCACAAAGATATACTAAAACACTGCAGATGGTTAATTCCACTCTGATCTTCAAAGGAGTGTGAATGGAACACAACAGCAAATGGAAGTACCTATATCCAGTTATCTCCTCACCCACCTGTGACTCAAGTTAGCCCTAAACACAATCCTAAATAGCTCCTGTATCTCAAAGCTGGTTCAATATGTATCTGGCTAACAAAAAGTATGAAAGTCTCCTTCTAGAAGCAAAAAGAACTACAATCCTGCAGCCTGTGGAACAAAAACCACATTCACAGAAAGATAGACAAGATGAAAAGGCAGACGGCTATGTACCAGATGAAGGAACAAGATAAAACCCCAGAAAAACAACTAAATGAAGTGGAGATAGGCAACCTTCCAGAAAAAGAATTCAGAATAATGATAGTGAAGATGATCCAGGACCTCGGAAAAACAATGTAGGCAAAGATTGAGAAGATGCAAGAAATGTTTAACAAAGACCTAGAAGAATTAAAGAACAAACAGAGATGAACAATACAATAACTGAAATGAAAACTACACCAGAAGGAATCAATAGCAGAATAACTGAGGCAGAAGAACGGATAAGTGATGTGGAAGACAGAATGGTGGAATTCACTGCTGCAGAACAGAATAAAGAAAAAAGAATGAAAAGAAATGAAGACAGCCTAAGAGACCTCTGGGACAACATTAAACACAACAACATTCGCATTATAGGGGTCCCAGAAGGAGAAGAGAGAGAGAAAGGACCAGAGAAAATATTTGAAGAGATTATAGTCAAAAACTTCCCTAACATGGGAAATGAAATAGCCACCCAAGTCCAGGAAGCGCAGCAAGTCCCATACAGGATAAACCCAAGGAGAAACACGCCGAGACACATAGTAATCAAATTGGCAAAAATTAAAGACAAAGAAAAATTAATGAAAGCAGCAAGGGAAAAATGACAAATAACATACAAGGGAACTCCCATAAGGTTAACAGCTGATTTCTCAGCAGAAACTCTACAAGCCAGAAGGGAGTGGCATGATATACTTAAAGTGATGAAAGGGAAGAACCTACAGCCAAGATTACTCTACCCGGCAAGGATCTCATTCAGATTTGATGGAGAAATCAAAAGCTTTACAGACAAGCAAAAGCTAAGAGAATTCAGCACCACCAAACCAGCTCTACAACAAATGATAAAGGAACTTCTCTAAGTGGGAAACACAAGAGAAGAAAAGGACCTACAAAAACAAACCCAAAACAATTAAGAAAATGGTCATAGGAACACATATCGATAATTACCTTAAACATGAATGGATTAAATGCTCCAACCAAAAGACATAGACTGGCTGAACGGATACAAAAACAAGATCCATATACATGCTGTCTACAAGAGACCCACTTCAGACCTAGGTACACATAGAGACTGAAAGTGAGGGGATGGAAAAAGATATCCCATGCAAATGGAAATCAAAAGAAAGCTGGAGTAGCAATACTTATATCAGATAAAATAGACTTTAAAATAAAGACTGTTACAAGAGACAAGGAAGAACACTACATAATGATCAAGGGATCAATCCAAGAAGAAGATATAACAATTATAAATATATATGTACCCAACATAGGAGCACCTCAATACATAAGGCAACTGCTAACAGCTCTAAAAGAGGAAATCGAGACTAACACAATAATAGTGGGGGACTTCAACACCTCACTTACACCAATGGATCATCCTAAATGAAAATTAATAAGGAAAAACAAGCTTTAAATGACACAATAGACCAGATAGAATTAATTGATATTTATAGGACATTCCATCCAAAAACAGCAGATTACACTTTCTTCTCAAGTGCACACGGAACATTCTCCAGGACAGATCACATCTTGGGTCACAAATCAAGACTCCGTAAATTTAAGAAAACTGAAATCATATCAAGCATCTTTTCTGACCACAACACTATGAAATTAGAAATGAATTACAGGGGAAAAAACGTAAAAAACACAAACGCATGGAGGCTCAACACGACGTTACTAAATAACCAAGAGATCACTGAAGAAATCAAAGAGGAAATCAAAAAATACCTAAAGACAAATGACAATGAAAACACGACAATCCAAAACTTTTGGGATACAGCAAAAGCACTTCTAAGAGGGAATTTTATACCTATAAAAGCCTACCTGAAGAAATAAGAAAAATCTCAAATAAATAATCTAAACTTACATACATGTAAAGGAACTAGAGAAAGAAGAACAAACAAAACCCAAAGTTAGCACAAGGAAAGAAATCATAAATATCAGAGCAGAAATAACTGAAATAGAAACAAAGAAAACAATAGCAAAGATCAATAAAACTAAAAGCTGGTTCTTTGAGAAGATAAACAAAATTGATAAACCATTAGCCAGACTCATCAAGAAAAAGAGGGAGAGGACTCAAATCAATAAAATTAGAAATGAAAAAGGAGAAGTTACAACAGACACCGCAGAAATACAAAGCATCCTAAGAGACTACTACAAGCAACTCTATGCCAATAAAATGGACAACCTGGAAGAAATGGACAAATTCTTAGAAAGGTATAACCTTCCAAGACTGAACCAGGAAGAAATAGAAAATATGAACAGACCAATCACAGGTAATGAAATTGAAACTGTGATTAAAAATCTTCCAGCAAACAAAAGTCCACGACCATATGGCTTTACAGGTGAATTCTATCAAACATTTAGAGAAGAGCTAACACCCATCCTTCTCAAACTCTTCCAAAAAATTGCAGAGGAAGGAACACTCCCAAACTCATTTTATGAGGCCACCATCACCCTGATACCAAAACCAGACAAAGATACTACAAAAAAGAAAATTACAGGCCAATATCACTGATGAATATAGATGCAAAAATCCTCAACAAAATACTCGCAAACAGAATCCAACAACACACTAAAAGGAGCATACACCATGATCAAGTGGGATTTATCCCAGGGATGCAAGGATTCTTCAATATATGCAAATTAATCAATGTGATACACCATATTAACAAGTTGAAGAAGAAAAACCATATGATCATTTCAATAGATGCAGAAAAAGCTTTTCACAAAATCCAACATCTATTTATGATAAAAAAACTCTCCAGAAAGTTGGCATAGAGGGAACCTACCTCAACATAATAAAGGCCACAGCAAACATCATTCTCAATGGTGAAAAACTGAAAGCATTTCCTCTAAGATCAGGAGCAAGACAAGGATGTCCACTCTCACCACTATTATTCAACAGTTTTGGAAGTCCTAGCCACGGCAATCAAAGAAGAAAAAGAAATAAAAGTAATACAAATTGGAAAAGAAGAAGTAAAACTGTCACTGTTTGCAGATGACATGATACTATACATAGAGAATCCTAAAGATGCCACCAGAAAACTACTAGAGCTAAGCAATGAATTTGGTAAAGTTGCAGGATACCAAATTAATGCACGGAAATCTCTTGCATTCCTATACGCTAATGATGAAAAATCTGAAAGAGAAATTAAGGAAACACTCCCATTACCATTGCAACAAAAATAATAATATACCTAGGAAAAAATCTACCTAGGGAGACAAAAGACCTGTATGCAGAAAACTATAAGACACTGATAAAGAAATTAAAGATGATACAAACAGATGGAGAGATATGCCATGTTCTTGGATTGGAAGAATCAATATTGTGAAAATGACTATACTATCCAAAGCAATCTACAGATTCAATGCAATTCCTATCAAATTACCAATGGCATTTTTTACAGAACTAGAACAAAAAATCTTAAAATTTGTATGGAGACACAAAAGACCCCAAATAGCCAAAGCAATCTTGAGGGAAAAAAACGGAGCTGGAGGTATCAGGCTCTCAGACTTCAGACTATACTACAAAGCTACAGTAATCAAGACAATAGGGTACTGGCACAAACACAGAAACATAGATCAATGGAACAAGATAGAAAGCCCAGAGGTAAACCCACGCACCGATGGTCAACTAATCTATGACAAAGGAGGCAAGGATATACGATGGAGAAAAGACAGTCTCTTCAATAAGTGGTGCTGGGAAAACTGGACAGCTACATGTAAAAGAATGAAATTAGAACACTCCCTAACACCATACACAAAAATAAACTCAAAATGGATTACAGACCTAAATGTAAGACCGGACACTATAAAACTCTTAGAGGAAATTATAGGCAGAACACTCTCAGACATAAATCACAGCAAGATCTGTTTTGATCCATTTCCTACAGTAATGGAAATAAAAACAAAAATAAACAAATGGGACCTAATGAAACTTCAAATCTTTTGCACAGCAAAGGAAACCATAAACAAGACAAAAAGACAACCCTCAGAATGGGAGAAAATATTTGCAAACGAATCAATGGACAAAGGATTACTCTCTAAAATATATAAACAGCTCATGCAGCTCGATATTAAAAAAACAAACCACCCAATCCAAAAATGGGCAGAATACCTAAATAGACATTTCTCCAAAGAAGACATACAGATGGCCAAGAAGCACATAAAAAGATGCTCAACATCACTAATTATTAGAGAAATGCAAATCAAAACTACAATGAGGTATCACCTCACACCAGTTAGAATGGGTGTCATCAGAAAATCTACAAACAACAAATGCTGGAGAGGGTGTGAAGAAAACGGAACCCTCTTGCACTGTTGGTGGGAATGTAAACTGATACAGCCACTATGGAGAACAGTATGGAGGTTCCTTAAAAAACTAAAAATAGAATTACCATATGATCCAGCAATCCCACTACTGGGCATATACCCAGTAGCATTGTAGTAGCATACTACAATTCAAAAAGACACATGCACCCCAATGTTCATTGAAGCACTATTTACAATAGCCAGGTCATGGAAGCATCCTAAATGCCCATCAACAGACGAATGGATAAAGAAGATGTGGTACATATATACAATGGAATATTACTCAGCCATAAAAAGGAACGAAATTGGGTCATCTGTTGAGACGTGGATGGACTTAGAGACTGGCATACAGAGTGAAGTAAGTCAGAAAGAGAAAAACAAATACCGTATATTAATGCATATATGTGGAACCTAGAAAATGGTACAGATGATCCAGTTTGCAGGGCAGAAATAGAGACACAGATGTAGAGAACAAACGTATGGACACCAAGGGGGGAAAGTGGCGGGGGGGTGGTGGTGGTGGTGGTGTGATGAATTGGGAGATTGGGACTGACATGTATACACTGATGTGTGTAAAATTGATGACTAATAAGAACCTGCTGTTTAAAAAAAATAAAAATTTAAAAAAAAAGTAAAGCCTCCTTCTAAAAGATTTTCATACTCTCCTCTGCTGGAGAAGTGAGCTCTAGAAAAGTGGCTACTAATTGCAAAAAAAATGTGATATGTACTCCATTTTGAGTAACACAAGCTATGCCTGTTTCTTGGTTGGACCAACAGAAATGGGAATACATACACAGCAATTAAAGAATGGGTTTAATACTTTTCCTCCCAACAACCATGACTTTACATTTTAAAATACTGACAACAGCCTCTGGTTTTCTACTTTATTCATTCGCTAACTGCTCCAAAACAAATGACTGATACCTGCCTCTAGATATTTTTTAGCAGGAGAGAGAAACTAAGTTTGGTTTGAAAACTGGGAGAGTCAACTAAGCAAATGGAGCTACTGATTCCAAAACAGCAAGAATATAACTAAAGACCTTATTCAGGCAGGACCACATTAAAATAGCTAACCTTTCTTATTACTACCAAAAAAAAAAAAAACTACACTGTGCCTGTATCTCACTTTTTCTCAAACTGCTGGTGCTGTCAGTTAAACTCAGGGCCCAAAAATAAACACACACACACACACACACACACACACACACACACAGTCTCACTCCAGTGCAAAAGTAAATTTCTTCGTAAATCAAAAGTAAATCCAACTTTGATTATAACAAATACTTTCTTAAAGTAACAATACTGGTTTATAGGAGTTTAAGATAAGAAAGTAACACAGATGAACCGTGAAATCAAAAAGATTAATGAGGATAAAAGCTACATGTGACATGTTTATCCCCATTCCCTCTTTCAGGTTTCTGGATTTTTTTGGTGTAAATTTTTCAGAGGATGGGGGAGTGAAGTAGATTATTGGCTAGAGTGACTTGACTTTGACTAGTTGCTGTGTTGACTTTTTCTAAATGACCTTTATTTTAATGTTCAATAGGCAATGGAGGGAAGATGTGAATGTAGAGCACTGTTTGGTGAACACACTTGCAGATTTTCTAGTCCCCAAGAAGGACCTTGGTTAAGCAGTTTATCAGAATGACTTAGAAGAGTCTTAGAACTTCAGATTCCTGCAGTCCTGGAACACAGCTCTGCAGATTCTGATCTATAGGTTTGTAGAGAAGCTGCAGAATCCAAGTGTCTAAAAATTTCTTCATATGATTCCAATGCTCAGGCAGTTACGCATTACGGGCAGCAAAATAGCCAATTTTCTGAATTTTCTATTCACTTAGCAGGGGAGGGCTAAAGTAGAAATCATTCCACTTAGAATACAATCTATGTACACGCTTGGTGAGGGATCCACATCTTCCTTGAAACATAATGATGTCTATCACGACTAAAGAATAGTTTACAGTGTATTTGAGAAGGGAAAGATTCTCTGGATTTTTTTTCTGAAATTGATCTCACATTTGGTGTAAGTTTTGTCATTTCCAAAATGTCAGACAATTTTGAAATAGTCTGGAAGCTCAACATACCAGTACTTACCATAGAATGAAGTTCAATTTGGAGTATACCTTTTGAGAAAGTCTTACTATTGTTTAAATGACTTCACTGCAAGACAGTAAATATGGAACCACAAAATGTGTTTGAATAATGGTTCTGTATGAGGTAAATGCATGTAGGCAAGGAATAACTTTCATATATAAGTGTGTGAGACAGGCAGGGTGGGGATATCTTAGGGACTGTCTAGGAGGCCCCACCCAGAACAGAGATAAGATTCTCAGTGATAACAGAGAACTGGGAGTGAGAGATGTCAAGGAACTTACAAAAGCTCTCACAGGATTATCAGTTGTATATTCAAACCCAGAAAAAGCATCTATTAGACCATCACTCAGCATGTATGGCTTAAGAATCTTCCTCTTCCCTTTCCTCTTCTCCTTGGGCATGTTCCAACCCAGGAACTAGTACAGCAAGATAAGAAGTGGTAGAAGAGGGCAGGGAAGCCCTTTTTTCCCCATAAAAGGCTTTCCCATGCAGTGTGCTCCAGCTAAGAGAGGGGGAAACCTTAGCTTCAAATCAAGTTATCACTTTTTGTTTATTACATGGACATGGACATTTTAATTCCAATTGGAGGACTCTGCCTTACCTAAGAATGACAGTGAAAGTCACAGGTCCTGCCTCAGTTTTTATGGGGCAGAGGAAGAACTTGCTCTACCTACAAAACTTAAAGGGAACAGAGGGAGATGAAAATAAAGTTGCTTTATGTTTACACCTCATGTGTCCTGTGTGTTCAATATGTTGGTTACATAAGCATAAAAAGTCTTCAAAGACAAATGTAAGTCATTTTCTAATTGCCTTCAATACAAGATTTTCTGAATTACTGTCCACAATTATTTGCTACAGATAAGCAAGAATTGACATAACTTTGTATATTCAGAACCAACTATCCAGTAGAAGACTTTTGTCAAACTAGTTCTTGGTACCTTATAGATTCCATACTAATTTAAAAAATTATTTATCCTACTAACTTTAACAAGATTGAATTTTGCTTTCTTTCCTCCCCCGTCCCTCCCTTCCTCCCTTCCTTCCTTCCCTTCTTCCTCCTTTTTTCTTCCTTCCTTCTTTTTTTGTTTCTTTATTTTCTAAGGGATGTGATCTTCCTTTCCAGAATAACAAAGTTATAAATTAGTTTATTGACTCTAAAGATGCACCCAGTGTGGTTAAGTCCCTTTACCTATTGGAGCCTCACATCTTTCTCTACCTTAAACCTAGAGAGTTAAATTATATCATTTTCCCCCAAACGTATGTACTTATGAGAATAAACTAGAGAAATTTTTGAAATATAGATTTTCAGATTTAGCCTCCAGATACTTGATTCAATAGGGCAGGGCCTCAGAATGTGTGGTTTTAGGGCTCTCTCTGTGACTCTGATGTGAGAATCATTAGAATAATATTATTTGTGAGGTTCTTTCTACATCTAAATTCTATTTTTTTTTTGGCTGATATTTTTCATATTTTAGCTTTCCGGCCATAAGAGCTCAAACTAACCCTAATGCCTAGATAACAAGTGCTTAACAAGGTAAACTCCACACCAGACCAATGGAAATGCCCGTGTCAATTAAATTAGAGCTTACTTTTTTGTATAGTTAAAAGTACTAGTTCAAATTTATAAGAGAAATAAAGACTTGTTTCTTAGCTCTATCAGCATATCTGCCTCCAAATGACACAACTAATCATAACTGGCACAACATGTAAGGTAATAAACATATGCCAAATCAAACAAAACCGGCCAAAATTTCTTTTTACTATTCCATTTGATTTCATACTATTGCTAATGGGCAAAATTTTTTTTAAGTCATTAGGTTTAAAAAATAAGAGTTTACTGTTAGACATCAGAAAAATGTAGAGTAAGAATTTTCCACTTCTTGTCTCCCAACAGATACATAGGAAAACAAGCAGAAGTTGTCAGAACCAACTCTGTGATCTCTAGAAAACAGTCAAAAGTTTACAGAGGGCTGAAAGAAAAAAAAAAAAGGCAGGGGTCCTTTAAAACAGTAGGAAGGTTTGTAGTGAGTTTATATGCCGTACCTCACCTCCCTCTCTGGTGGGATAGAAGTTTTAAAATGGCAGTGATCATAAAGTGGCAGATGTGTTAAACTGGCCATAGTCTTAAAGTGGCAAGAGTCTTAAAGCAAAGTCTTAAAGCAACAGCAATCTTAAAGCATCAACAGCCCATGTTACCAGTGTGGGACTATTTCCTTATTTCTGGAAGGAGCAGAGCAGACCTTATTCACATAATATTTTATATATCTGTTCTAAACTGTCTAGGGACTACCTGAAGGACTGATGCAAGGCACTCCTCTGTTGTGTCTAACACAAAACTCAGGTTGAGAAAGGTGGAAACACCACAAACTGAATAAACAAACTTCACATGCATAGGGCAGAAGATTACAGCCCAAACATACAAAAGACTGCCTAAGGCAGAAGCTGGGGAGCATTCCTCTGGGAGTTTAGAATATTCACAAGTGCCTGTGTATACTGGGGAATTTAAAAGTCACCCAGGGCAAGATATAATGCTCAAAAAGGACTTAAGACACTAAGCTTTCACCTATGGCTAATCCCCAGTCACGGCATAACCCTGGGTAAGTGTTGAAGGAGAGTCCAGAACCATTTTGAAAAGACTGGGAGAGCTCCTGGCATGCAAGGAAATTTCTGTCAAAACACTAGCTGAACACAAGCTAAGGAACGGGACTTCAGTGACAACATAAACAAGGAATACAATCTTTGCAATAATAGTTTGGGAAAGTCACTAAGAAGATCAACTACTACAGTATTAAACAAACAAGCAAACAAACATCAGGAAACCCTGGGGAGGTAGGAAATCTGATTTCCAGTTACCACATTATAATAGTCAAATGCCAAGTTTTCAACAACAAACAACAACAAAATCCCAAGGCATACAAAGAAATAGGAAAGTATTGCTCAGGCAAAGGAACAAAATAAATTGACAGGAAAGACAGAGACAGGACCTAGTAGATAAAGACTATAAAACGCTGTCTTAAATAAGCTTAGAGAACTAAAGGTGAGCACTGACAAGGATATAAGGAAAATAATGTATGAACAAAGTGGTCATTTAAATAAAGAGATAGAAAAAACTTAAAAGGAACTAAAATTCTAGAGCTGAAAAGTACAACTGAAATAAAAACCAAAACACTAGAGATGTTCAATAACAGATTTAGTAGGCATAATAAAGAACCAGTGAACTTGAAGATAGGTCAGTTGAAATTACTGAGTCTGAGAGGCTGAAAGAAAAAAGGATTAAGAAGTGAAAAGTACCTCACAGACCTGTTAGATTCCAGCAAGCAAACCAACATACATATTATGGGTGTCCCTGAAAAAGAAGAGAGGGGGAAAAAAGGCAGAAAGAATATTTAAAGAATAATGACTGAAAACTTCCCAAATTTGATAGAAGACATGAAGCTACAAATCCAAGAAACTTAACAAACTCCAAGTAGGATAAACTCAAAATGATCCACACCATGAGACATTATAATCAAACTATTGAAAGACGAAGACAAAAAGAGTCTTGGAAGCAGCAAGAAAGAAGCAACTGATCATGTACAAAGGATACTTAATAAGTATAAAGGTTGATTTCTCATCAGAAACCATGGAGGCCAAGGGACAATGGATGATATTGAAAGTGTTAAAAGAAAAACCCATCAACTTCAAGGTAGTGTCCAGAAAACTCTCCTTCAAATATGAAGGAGAAGTTAAGACATTCACAGATAAAGAAGAGCTGAGGGAATTTGTTATCACTAGGCCTGTCCTATAAGAAATGCTGAAGGAACTCCTTCAGATTGAAATGAAGGAAAAAAAAAAAGTAACCGAAGTCATGAAGAAATACAGATGTCCAGTAAAGGTAAATACATGGGCAAATACAAAAACAAGTATTATTGTATTTTTGGTTTGTAACTCTACCTTTTATTTCCACAGAATTTAAAAGACAATTACATAAAAACTATAAATCTATGTTATAGTACATACAATGTATAAGGATATAGTTTATGACAACAACATAAGGGAGGGAGGACAGAGATGTATAGAAGTAGCATAGTTAAAAGTTAAGTAGGTATTAATTTAATACAGATCATTTTAAATTTAAGATGTTATATGAATCTCCATGGTAACCACAAAGAAAGTCTCTAAAAACCATCACAAAAGGAAATGAAAAAATAATCAAAACAGCTCACCAGAAAAATAGAAACTAAACATAAAAGAACGCATAAATCAGGAATTCACTGGTCCAGTGGTTAAGACTTGGAGCTTTCACTGCCTGGGCCTGGGTTCAATCCCTGGTGAGGGAATTAAGATCCCACAAGCCGTGCAGCATGGCCAAAAAAAAAAAGGGCATAAATGGATGAAATGAAGGACAATAAGCTATAATATATACAGAATACAAACAGCAAAACAGCAGGAGTAAGTCCTTCCTTGTCAGCAATTATTTTGAATCTAAATAAATTAAACTTTCTAATCAAAAGGCAGATATTGTCAGAATGGATAAAACAGCATGATTCAACTATATGCTGTGTACAAGAGACTCACTTTAGATCCAAAGACATGAATAGATTGAAAGTTAGAGCATTGAAAAAGATACTCTATATGAATAGTAACCAAAAGAGACCAGGGGTGGCTATACTGATATCAGACAAAAATAGACTGTATTTCAAAAACTGTTAAAAGAGACAGAGGGACACTATATATCGATAAAAGGGGCAATTAATCAGGAAGATATAACAACTATAAACATAAATTAACCACATAACAGAGACCCAAAATATATGAAGCAAATATTAACAGAATTGTAGAGAGAAATATATAGCTCTACAGTAATAGTTGGCAAATTCAATACATCACTTTCAATAATGGATAAAACATCTAGGCAGATAATTTATAAGGAAAATGAAAACAAACATACAAAACACCATAACTTATGAGATGTAGTGACACCAGTGCCCATAGGTAAATTTATAGCTACATTAAAAAAGAGAAAAGATCTCAAACCACTTTGTGGATTTAGACACCTTGTGGAACCAGAAAAAGAAGAGAAAACCAAACACAAACCTAACAGAAGGAAGAAAATAATAAAGATTAGAACAGTGATAAATAAAATTGAGAATAGAAAAACAACAGACAAAACCAACAAAACCAAAAGTGGTTATTGAAAAAGATCAACAAAATTGACAAACATTTATCTAGACTGACAAAGGAGGGGAAAAAAAGATACAAATAACTAAATCAGATATGAAAGTGAGGACATTACTACTGAACTTACAGAAATGTAAAGGATTATAAGAGACTACTATTAACAACTTATGCCAACAAACTGGATAACCTAGATAAAATGCACAAATTCCTAGAAATACACAAAGACCTAAACTGACTCAAGATGAAATAGAACATTTCAACAGACATGTAACAACTAAAAGGATTGAATCAGTAATCAAAAACCTCCTAACAAAAAAAGTCCAGGACCAGATGGCTTCGCTAGTGAATTTTACCAAACATGTAAAGAAGAATTAATACCAATCCTTTTCAAACCCTTCCAAAAAGTTGAAAGGAAGGGAACACTTCCTAACTCATATGATGAGGCCATCATTACACTGATATCAATTCCAGACAAAAGTATCACAAGAAAGCTACAGATAATACCTCTTATAAATATAGATACAAAAATCCTCAACAAAATTCTAGCAAACACAATTCAATAGCATATTGAAAGGATTATACATCATGACCATATGGGATTTACCCCAGGAATGCAAGAGTGGTTCAACATGGGAAAATCAATCAATGTAATACACCACACTAATAGAACAAAGGATAAAAACCACATGATCATCTCAAAAGATGCAGAAAAGGCATTTGACAAATTCCAATATCTTCTCATGATAAAAACACTCAAAAACAAGGAATGGAAGGAAAGTTCCTCAAAATTATAAAGTCAAGTATGAAAACTGCACAGCTAACATCATACTCAATGGTGAAAAATGGAAAGCTTTCCATCTAAGATCAGAAACAAGATAAGGATGCCCACTTTCACCAATGATATTCAACATTGTACTGAAAGTGCTAGCCAGAGCAATTACACAAGAAATCGAAATAAAAGGAATTCAAATTGGAAAGGAAGAATTGTAACTATCTCTTTTCACAGATTATATGATCATATATATGAAAAATCCAAAGACTCCACAAGAAAACTACTAACGTTAGTAAACAAATTTAGTAAAGCTGCAGGATATAAGATAAACACACAGGATTCAGCTGTTTCTATCCATGCACAATGAACAATCCCAAAAGAACTTAAAGAAGTAACTCCATTTAGTGTTTAAAATAATGAAATACTTAGGAATACATTTGATCAAAGAAGTGAAAGACGTGTATGCTGAAAACTACAAAACATTGATGAAAACTAAAGAAGACCTAAATTAATGGAAAGACATTCTTAGCTCACGGGGAGGAAGAGATTGTCAAAATGACAATCTCACCTAAGCAATCTACAGATTCAACACAATCTCTATCAAAATTCCAATGACTTTTTTTTTTCAGAAATGGAAAGGTCAACACTCAAATTCATATGGAATTACAAGGAGCCCTGGATATCCAAAATAACCTTAAAATGAAAAAAAATTGGACAGCTGAGATTTCCAGATTTCAAAACTTATAGCAAAGCTACAATAATTAAAACAGAGTGGTACTAGTATATGGATTGACATATAGACCAATGGACTAGAACTGAGCGTCTGGAAATAAACCCATACGTCTACAGCCCATTGATTTTTGGCAAGGATGCCAAGTCCATTCAACTGGGAAAGAACAGTCTCTTCAACAAATGGTACTTGGACAACTGGATTTCCACATGTACAAGAATGAAGTTGGACCCCTACTCCACATCACATACAGCTATGAATTAAAAATTGCAATCACCTAAATTTCAGAGCTAAAACCATAAAACTCTTGAAGGAAACATAGGGTAAATGTGCATGACCTTGGATTTGTCAATGGATTCTTAGATATAACACCAAAAGCACAAGTAGCAAAAATAAAAATAAGTTGAATTTCATCAAAATTAAAACATTTGTGCATTAAAGGACATTATCAAGAAAGTAAAGAGATAATCTACAGAGTGGGAGAAAATATTTGCAAATCATATATCTTGATAAGGATTTAATATCTAAAATATATAAAGTACTCATCAACAATAGGACTCAACACAACAAAAGAACAAACAACTTCATTAAAAATAGGCAAAAGTGGGAATTCCCTGGCAGTCCAGTGGTTAGGACTCCACGCTTTCACTGCCAAGGGCCCGAGTTCAATCCCTGGTCAGGAAACTAAGATCCTGCAAGCTGTGTGGCACAGACAAAAAAAAAAAAAAAAGGGCAAAGGACCTGAATAGACATTTCTCCAAAGAAGATATACAAATGACCAGTAAACACATAAAAAGATACTTAACATCATTAGTTACTAGGGAAATGCAAATCAAAACCACAATGAGATGTCACTTTGTACCTACAAGGATGGCTATAATCAATAAAACAGAAAATAACAAGTGTTGGTGAGGATGTGGAGAAATTGGAAAATTTACACATTGCTGGTGGGATATAAAATGGTGTAGCCTCTGTGAAAAATAGTTTGGTGGTTCTTCAAAAAGCTAACCAGAGAATTATCATACAACCCACTAATTCCACTCCTAGGTATATACTGAAATGAATTGAAAACAGGTTCAAACAGAGATTTGTACACCAACGTTCATTGCAGCATTATTCACTATAGTCAAAAGATGGAAATATTCCAAGGGCCCATAAACAGATAAGTAGATAAAATGCGGTATATACATAAAATGGAATATTATTCAGCCATAAAAAGGAACTCATGCTACAACATGGATAAACCTTGAAAACATTATGCTAAGTGAAAATAAGCCAGTCACAAAAGGACCAATACTGTATGATTCCACTTATATGAAATCTCTACAATAGGCAAATTCATGGAAACAGAAAGTAGATTAAAAAGTAACCAAGACTTGGGGGAGACAATGGGGAGTTATTGCTTAATGGTTACAGAGTTTCTGTTTGGGGTGATGGAACATATTTATAAAGAGATAGTTGTGATGGTTGTACAACAGTGTGAATGTAATTAATGCCACTAAATTGTACACTTAAAAATGGTTTTTAGGGACTTCCCTGGTGGTCCAGCGGTTAACACTCCATGCTCCCAGTGCAGGGGGCCCAGGTTGGATCCCTGGTCAGGAAACTAGATCCCGCATGCCGCAACTAAGAGCCTGCATGCCACAACTAAGAGCCCACATGCTGCAACTAAAGATCCCATGTGCTGCAACTAAGACCCGGCATAGCCAAATAATTAAATAAATATTTTTTAATGGTTTTTAAAATGGTACATTTTATGTTATACATATTATATACATATATATCACCACAATAAAATATTTTTTAAAGTTAGAGTTTAAAAAACTAATAAAAGTCTTTTACCTGTAGCATGATGTGATTGCAAATAATATGATTAGAAGGTATGCCAAGTGAAACAAGGGGATCACTGTCATAGAAGTTGCCTCAAATTCCAGTTGTCTAGAAAGTGATGTAAAGTAGACCACCTGCCACAAAAATATACTCAGATAAGTAACTTTTAATTCTGATATTGTGTGTGTTACAAATGATATTGAAACACTACAGCTTGATTGAAACATTAAAATTCAGTAAAGAATCAAACTATGTGGATTCTGATTTTAGAATAAAGAAGGTAATAAAGATTTGCTTCTTCCCACAAACCTCTGGCATGCTTTCCAAAGTTTCTTTCAAAAATCTAAAGTTTAAAACTCCTGAATATATGAAATCTGAATCTTATATAAAAAAATCATTAACAACTATAGACATTTTGGCTTTTTCTAAATTTTTATTAGGTTGTTATCTTTTACTATTTTAATTGCACAAATATCATTTCATTAAGGACTGGGTATTCAAAGGCTTCTTCCAGAAGGTGTCTCATTTTCACCAGTTTTATTCAGAGTATTAGGTTTGCCAGCCCAGCAATTACTGAACAGCTAACATGTGCCTGGCACTATGCTATAATTTACTTTTAAAATGCTCAGCATTCTTTTTCAACAACACCATGGAACTTTTGCTTGTAGATTTGTTTTTTTTTATTCCACTGAACTCTAAACAAATTTTAGGGGGCTCCCAGAAAGAGCAAAGGCTTTAACTAAAAGTAAGAATTTCCAAGTAATATGACCAGAAAACCAAACTAAACCTTAAGATCAATTTCTGTACTGAACACAACAACCTTGAGGAGGTATAATTTGTGTTTTTCAGCAAAATATTACCAAGGATTTAAGATTTCTGGCTTTTTTTTTTTTTTAGGTCTTAGCTCTCTTTTTTATTTTATTTTATTTTTAAAAAATTTTATTGTAGCATAGTTGATTTACAATTATGTGTTCGTTTCAGGTGTACAGCAAAGTGAATCAGTTATACCTATGCATATATCCACTCTTTTAGATTCTTTTGTGGCATTCTTCAGTGCGCTATGTTAAGAAAGTTGGATCAAGGACCAAATACAGAAGAACACACCCAGCTTCAAGTCAAGGGCTCCGTCAAGTAATTAGGGAGTGCGGTTGGAACAAGTCTTCTTATCCCTCCCACCTTCTCCTGGCCTCCCTATAAAGCCCCAGCCGCTAGGTACCTGGATCTTCTTCAAGGCCAGACTCTTTTCAAGGTTGCCAACTTGGTTCAGGAAGTGGATCAGCCACGCCTTGCTACGTTCGCTGTCCTCGCCTTCGCCGGTCTTCAGGTAGTACTGCAGCCGCATGGCTTTGGCCTCCAGGAGTAACTGGCTCAGTCCCATGCTCTCGCCTAACACAGTTCCTCCAAGGATGTTGGCCAGGTACACGACCTGGCCGGCTAGGCTGTAGATGGGGAAGGTGATGTTTTTCAGGTTGAGGACATTGTTCGTTTTCCAGGCGAACAAGAGTGGGTTGGAGGGGACACAGTAGCCCTGGTTCTTCGAGCACACCTCATTGTAGAGGATCTGGGTTCCGTTTCCCTGTGTCACAGACAAAGCCTGGACCGCGTCGTCCACTTCACTAATTTCTGATAAGGTTTCTTGTTCCAGCAGCGAGTTGGTGTTGGAGACCACTAGAATGGAAGCATAATTGACCTCGGTGCTCTTCCTGGAGATGGAGAAGAGATTAGAGTCGTTGGCAGTGAAATGTCCCTGCACGAAGCGTCGCTCAGCCTTGGCGGGGCTCCCTATCGGGGTGTACTGCTCCTCGAGGTCTTCTTCTTCTTCCTTGGGCAGGTGAATCAGGCCAGTGCCGAGGACGGCCGTTAAAACCATGGGCAGCAGCAGGAAGATCCAGGGGTGCGAGCCCACCTCCCATCCCAGCCGCCGGAAGGCCCGGGAGAGCGGCGCCTCCAGGCAGTCGGTGTGGCAGCGGGGCCTCTCGGACACTCCGTTCTCAGACTCCGACGCCGGCAGAGGCTGCGACTCCGGCGGGGCCCCTGCGCGCTGCCCCGCAGCCCAGCCCAGCTCGGGCTCCTGTCCCGGACCCGACGCCGAGAGCGGCTCCGGCTCGGGCTCTGCGGCCGGGAAAAGCTCCGAGCCGGGCCCTGCCGCCGGCTGCGGCCGGCTCTCCGAGTCCGGTCCCGGCCCCGCCTCCGGCCCCTGCGCTTCTGACCCCGGTTCCTGCCCCGCCTCCCGCCCGGGCGCCGCCTCTGGCGCAACCTTAGCTGGATTAAGCCTCATTTCCGGGAAGGAAAGGCGACGTTCTCAAACAGGACAGCGATTGGAAGGGCGCTGCTGGACGGAGCGCCCATCTCCACCCACCCGACGGTTTCCTGGAAATTCTGAGGGAGTCTGTTTGAGCCCGGGCTGCTCGCGCCCGGATGCTGGAGCTTCGCTGGCGGCCACGTGGTAGCCTAACCAGCCCCAAATGTGTCCCTGCGCCCAGCCTCTCAGGATTCAGTGAATGCAAGAAACACTTCTTACAGGCGAATGGAATCGTGCCTGTCCTACAGGACTCACAATTTATTGGCAGAATTTGGCTGGTTCACGTGCGCACCCCCCGCACGCACACACACACACACACAAATGGCACAGATATGTCATGTGTTCTAAGTGGCAGCTTTTACCTTTGGGGGGGATCATCCTGAAGCATGGTTCTCAGGGTAAGGCTTTGGTGAACCTGGTACACCTAATTTAGTTGTTTTTATTGCTTAACTACAGACATAACATTCTCCTTGTAAAAAGTTAGAAGTAAATGCATAGAATGAAAAGTGAAAAAAAAGAAAATAACCCAAAACCCAACCCTAGAACTTCCTTCTGTCCCATTCCTCCTCTTAACGGAAGTGTTAAAAAGTGGGTGTTTATCCTTACAAACCGTTTTCTTTGCATTTGCAGGCATATCAAAATATATGCAAGTATATCTTTTCCATGAGTATTATTTCACTATCTGTGTATGCAGATTACATTGTTCACCAAATATGTCAAAGGATCTTAACATGTGACTGCATGTAGAGTTATCTTACTTTTTTGAATTGCTTTATAATTTTCCAGTGTATGAGTGAAACATAAATTAATGAGCCATAACCCTATTGATAGATCTGTGGGTCTTTTAGAGTTGTGAGATGTTTTTGTAGAAAGGGATTTACTGGGCCAAAGGATATCCCATTTTAAATTTCAGAGTTACTGATAAAATCCATAGAAGTTGTATCAGTTTACACCCTCATAAGCAATGCATGAAGTTTTGTTATGTCACAGCCTGTCCCAGAATGTTATTAAAATGTTTGATTTGTGCCACTGGTATCTTATTTTGATTTTACTTTTTTAATTTGTTGCTTAGACTCACCATATTTCCTCTCTGGGTGAACTATCATCTTATATCTTTTCCTGGTTTCCCTTTTGGACTGTTAGAATTTTCTTCCTGATTATAGAAACCATTCATATACTAATGAAATGACTGTTTTGAGTCATGAGTCTCCCCACCCCCCTATTCTTCCATTCCCATTTTGCTGGTTGCCATGCCTTCTGTTTGTAGTTGAATTAACTAATTTTTTTAAAATGAGTTCTGGAGTTTGTTTCATAATAGACAGCTGTTTCCCTTTCAGTGATTATAATCTACTTTAAATTTTTTAAATTCACTCCTTTTTTTTATTACTGAAGTATAGTTGATTTACAATGTTCTGTTAGTTTCTGGTGTACAGCAAAGTGATTCAGTTACACATATAAATACATATTCTTTTTCATATTCTTTTCCATTATGGTTTATTACAGGATGTTGAATACAGTCAATATCCAGTAGGATCTTGTTGTTTATCTATTTTATATATAGTAGTTTGTCTCTGCTAATCCCAAACTCCTAATTTACCCCTGCCCCACCCCCTTTACCCTTTGGTAACCATAAGTTTGTTTTCTATGTCTGTTTCTGTTTCAAAAATAAGTTCATTTGTGTCATATTTTAGATTCCATATATAAGTGATATCATATGGTATTTATCTTTCTCTTTCTGACTTACTTCACTTAGTATAATAATCTCTAGGTCCATTCATGTTGCTGCAAAAGGCAGTATTTCATTCTTTTTCATGGCTGTGTATTCCGTTGTGTATATGTGCCACATCTTTTTTTATTCATTCATCTGTCAACGGACATTTAGGTTGCTTCCATGCCTTGGCTATTGTAAATAGTGCTGTTATGAACTTTAGGGTGCATATATCTTTTTGAATTAGAGTTTTCTCTGGATATATGCCCAGGAGTGGGATTGCTGGATCATATGGTAGTTCTATTTTTAGTTTTTTAAGGAACTGCCATGCTGTTTTCCGTAGTGGCTGCACCAATTTACATTCCTACCAACAGTTTAGGAGGGATGCCTTTTCTCCACACCTTCTCCAGCATTTGTTATTTGTAGACTCTTTAATAATGGCCATTCTGACCAGTGTGAGGTGGTACCTCATTGTAGTTTTGATTTGCATTTCTCTAATAATTTTTAGCAATGTTGAGCAGTTTTTCATGTGCCTATTGGCCATCTGTGTGTCTTCTCTGGAGAAATGTCTGTCTAAGTCTTCTGTCCATTTTTTGATTGGGTTGTTTGTTTTCTTATTGAGTTGTATGAGCAGTTTTTATATTTTGGAAATTAATCCCTTGTCAGTCACATCATTTGCAAATATTTTCTCCCATTCTGTAGGTTGCCTTTTTGTTTTATTTATGGTTTCCTTTGCTGTTCAAAAGCTTGTAAGTTTGATTAGGTCCCATTTGTTTATTTTTGTTTTTATTTCTATTGCCTTGGGAGACTGACCTAAGAAAACATTGGTATGATTTATGTCAGAGAATGTTTTGCCTATGTTCTAAGAGTTTTATGGTGTCATGTTAACAAGCCTTTAAGCTATTTTGAGTTTATTTTTGTGTGTGGTGAGAGGGTGTGTTTTAACTTCATTGATTACAGTGGCTGTCCAGCTTTCCCAATACCACTTGCTGAAGAGGAGAAAATGTGCATTTAAATATTGATCCATCTGGAAATTTATTTTAATGTAATGTAAAGAAGTGACATTGAGTGCTTGCTTCAACCAAAATTGTGCTACCTTTCCATAATATGGAATTTAATTGAAACATGACTGCCCTATCAAGGACTACATTTTCTAATTCCTTTGACTTACACGTGTGACAATGAGATCAGTAGTCGACTACAAAATGTGCATGGAAGTGATGTGTTTCACCTATAGGCCAAGACATTTAAGAAGTTCTCTGTCCCATCTGCCATCTAGACACAGGCAACAAAAGAGGCCATTTGGATTGTGACACCATAAGTTGGCAGGAACCTGGGTCCCTGAATCACCATGGTCAGGATAGGTACTCACTGACCAGGAACATCTACAGTGACTGTTACATGAGTGAGAAATACACTTTCATTGTGGTAAGCCACTAAAATGTTGGGGCTTATTTATTAAAGTAGCCAGTATGGCTTCACCACTAAATAATCCAGTGAGGAGATAGCTGTCCTTAAACACTTGTGTCTGAGCACACTTCGTTTTATTCAGCAACCACCCTGCCCACTGCCAATGTATTTCCTGAGCCCTAGGGGGCCAAGAACTTCTAGAGTTAAGTCTCCTCAAAAAAGAAGCACAGGACTTCCCTGGTGGCGCAGTGGTTAAGAATCCGCCTGTCAATGCAGGGGACACGGGTTCAAGCCCTGGTCCGGGAAGATCCCACATGCCGCGGAACGACTAAGCCCATGCGCCACAACTACTGAGCCTGCGCTCTACAGCCCACGAGCCACAACTACTGAGCCCACGTGCCACAGCTACTGAAGCCCCTGCACCTACAGCCCATGCTCTGCAACAAGAGAAGCCACTGCAATTAGAAGCCACGCACCACAACAAAGAGTAGCCCCGGCTCGCCGAAACTAGAGAATGCCCGCGCGCAGCAACAAAAACCCAACACAGCCAAAAATTAATTAATTAATTAATTAATTAATTTTAAAAGAAAATGTATTAAAAAAATTTTATTAAAAAAAAAGAAGCACAGAGAAGAGGAGAAACACTAAAAGGAACCAAGGAAGACAAAAGCGATTGACCCCCCTCATGAAGTACATGATGGAGTGATTGGAAGAGGACATCCTAGATGAATTTATCTGAGTCAAGGAGGTGAAGGTGGACAAGCTTTAGCTAAACAATGAACGGTCTGATAATTCAGTAACTTGTTGACTTCGTATTTCTGCCTATGCTAGACCTTCCACATCAAGATGTGAGGACTATGTTAGAAAACAAATATCTGAGCCCCAAATCAAGGGAAATTACAATAGTCCTTTGGTATCCGAGGGAGATTGGTTCCAGTACCCCCACGGATACCAAAATCCGCGGATGTCCAAGTCCTTTATACGAAATAGCTAGTACAGTCGACCCTCCACATCCTTGGTTCTGCATGGTTCAATTCAACCAGCTGAGGATCGAAAATCGGTTGGTGGAATAGAGGATCTGGCCCGCGGATATGGATTGTAATCAAGGGAGAGCACTCAGTCCTAGCAAACAGGGCTGGTTTACAGGTTTTTCAAGAAGGAAAGGGATCAATGTAAGGGTCAGGATAAGAAGTATAAACCTAAGGGAACCTTCCTGAAAGGAGCAGGTGAGATGTAGCCAGAAAGAGTCCCAGTCTGTGTCGTCTGTGTCGTGGGTCTCCACCACAGAAAGCACTGTGGCAAAGGGAAGGCCATCTGCATTCCATTGAAGTGAAGTAAGTTACTTAGGGCATAGAAAATATCCAAAAGTTGAAAAAACGTTAGATTTTTTGGGAAGAGAACATGGCAGGGGCATTGATCCTCACTAGGCCCCAGAGGGTACAGACTTCAGAAGGACAAATAATAGGTTCTGTTCAGGAATCTGCTGAGGTTGATTCTAAATCTGAAACAGATGTTGGGACCTAGGGGAAAGTGCCCCTGAGACACAAGTTCCAGGATCTACATAAATTCTGCTTAAATAGAACTAGACAGAATCCACACTCAATCCAAGAATGCATGGTCTATGTGGGCAATGGAAATTAAGAGGTTTTGGATCTTTTTCAAGGCATTATGGCATCCTAAAGTAAGACTTTGAGACTAATGTGCCAGGGTTCAAATCCCAGCTCTACCTCTTACTACCTGTGTGATTTGGGGCAAGTCACTTAACCTCTCTCTGCAACACTTTTTCCATCTATCAAATGGAGAAAATAATACCTAGCTCATGTAGTTGTTATGAGGATTAAATTATTTAATACATGCAAAATTATTTAAAATATGAAATTCAATACAAGCCATTATTATTTGAAATATTTTGACCATTGAGTGGTTTCTTGGTTATTGTTTGTAGTTTGATACCTTATCAACGTAAGGACAGTTTGCTACAATGTTTTTTTTTTCTTTTTTGTTAAATGAATGAGTTAAAGTTTTGTCAAATCACATTTGTTATTTCATTGGGAAGATCATATGGATTCTCTTCTTCAATGTACGTACAGGAAAACAGTGTTATTATATTTTTCTAATTTTGAAAAATGCTAGAAAACCCTAAATGTCAGAATATAATGTGGGTTCAATTTATTGATAGTTTATATAGCATTTCTGCATTCATGTTTATAGTTTAGATTGGCCTACAATTTTCTTTTATTGTCCAATTTGGGTAACAATGTTATGTTAGCCCCTTAAAAAGTTGGATAGCTTTCTCTCTTTTTCTGTTCTCTGCAAGAGTTTCTGTAAGATAGAAATAACTTGTTTCTTGGAGGTTGCTAAATCTCTTCTGTGAAATATCTGGGTCTAGTTCCTTTAAGAGGTGGACATTTTTATATTTCTAAAAATGTGTTAATGTCATTTGTTTTAAAATTAATTGTCATAACACTGTCATGTGTTTTTGAAGGTTAAAAAAATCTGTTCTTTATCTGTACTTACCAGGCTTCTTCCATTCCTAATGTTAATTTGCATGTACTCTCTTTTTTCCTTAAGCAGACTTTTTCTATTTACTACTCTTTTAAGAGAAACAGGTTTTGATTTCCAATTTAACTCTATTTTAAAATTCTTTGATCATTTTGTTTCTTTAATTCTACCTTTGCTTTTATTTACTTCCTCCAATTTCGTTGTTCTTCTGATTTCTTAGGCTCACTGCTTCTTGTTTTATAATAAACACATTTAAAACTATACATTTCACTTAAGTATTGGATTAACTATTTTACAGGTTTTGATGAGTAGTGTTCTAAAGATAAATTTTCAAAAATGTACTAATTTCCTTGGAAATTATCCTATTTTGTGTCATCTGTTTACCATGCTTTTATCCCCATTTGCTTTGTCTATTGTTTTTCTTTGCTCCTTTTGTTGGATTAGTATGTTTTTCTTAATTCCTGTGGTTTTCTTTAAAAGGTACTCTTACATTTTTAACATGTGTGTTAGCTTCACATTTCTTTAACATATTCTAAAGTTAATTATTAACTCTGTTCTCTTCCAAAAGCAACAAAATATTTATAATTTTTTTATTTCATGCTGAAACACTTCACCATCAACTTCCATAGTATTGTTATCCAGAATTTTCATTCTGATTTTTAAACACATCCATGAAAATTATTGTTTTTTTTCATACTCAATACTTAATTTAGTTTAGCAATATGTTATCCAAATGGATTTGCTCACCACTACATTTCCCTCCTACCTCTTTCATGCATATTCTTCAGTAGTTTCTTCACAAATGTCAGTGAGGAGTAAACTATTATATTTTCATATTTGTTTTATTTTTCTAACAGCTTCATTAAGATATAATTCACATACCATACAAATCAGCCATTTAAAAGTGTACATTTTAATGACTTTTAATACAGTCACAGAAGTGTGCATCCTTCCCCATAATATGTCAATGCTACTCTCTCACTTCATCCTACATTCCCCTTCCCCCCTACCCCGTGCCCTCAAGTTCATTCTCTATGTCTGTGTCTTTATTCCTGCCCTGCCACTAGGTTCATCAGTACCGCTTTTTAAAATCCCATATATATGCATTAGGATACGGTATTTGTTTTTCTCTTTTTGGCTTACTTCACTCTGTATGACAGATTCTAGGTCCATCCACCTCACTACAAATAACTCAATTTTGTTCCATTTTATGGCTAATATTCCATTGTATATCATATTTGAATACATATTGAATTATCTTCCTTCTTGAATGATAATTTATTATGTATTGAATTCTAGGTTCAGGGTTCTTTACTTTGGGTACATAAAAGATATTTTCCCGCTTTTATTTTTGCTGATGAGAGCTCTGCTACCAACCCGATTGCTGTTTATTTGTAGGTAATCTGTCATTTCTTTAAAAATAGACTTTATTTTTCAGAGTAGTTTTAGGTTCACAGAAAAACTGGACAGAAAGTACAGTGATTTCCCAAATACCCCCTGATCCCACATATGCATTCTCTCCCCAGTATCAACATCACCCACCAGAACTATAAAGAGTAAAAAGTGAATCTCCTCTTTGCCCTACACCACTCCCCTTTTCAACTCCCCAAATACACTCTCTTCCATTGTTATCATTTTAGTGGGCATCCCTCCTGAATGCTCCATTTGTCTGTCTACACACACATAGTGCAACAGCGCATCTGGATCATAATACAGATGTATATATACATTCATATACATGTGATTGTTGTAATGGTCAGTTTTGTGTGTCAGCTTGGCCAGGCTGTAGTCCCCAGTTATTCAATCCAACGCTTATCTAGGTGTTATTGTGAAGGCATTTTGTAGATGTGATTGAAGTCCACAACCAGTTGACTTTAAGGAAAAGAGATTATCCTAGATAATCTGATGGGCCTGAATCAGTTATTTGAAAGATCTTTAGAGCAGAGCTAAGTCTCCCCTGAAGAAGAAATTCTGCCTGAGCACAGCAGCTTCAGTTTGTGCCTGACAGTTCTGGACTGTTGTGGACAAAGAATGTCACCTGCCCTATCAGTAAACAAAGGATGTTGCTGCCATCAGGCCCTCAGCCACTACAGCTGCCCCCAACTGTGCACCCTGAGGGGATTCAGGATGGAGAAAAGCAGGGTACTGACCCCAGATCACTGAGGTGCACATCAAAGGAATGATTTCAATGAGCCCAGCCTCCTGCATCTTCCCATACACAGAAAAGCACTAAATTCCTTAACTTGAGATGTCTGGTTTTCTTTAATTAACAGTCACCTTTTATGTTCTGACCGTCAGGATTGAGTGAAGGAAAGATTTCTCGGAGACTCTAAGACATGTATTAATGATGAAACAATTCACGTTGTACCAGTCTAATGTTGCTTCTTTTAACACAGTTGTATCATATGTGCATTGTAAACCTTAGCGCAACCATTTTTAGTTTTTCTCTAACTTTGCTTTTGAGTAAATCACAATACTAATTTATTACTTTATCATGAGAAATATAACAAACAGGCCAGGTTTTCTTTTATGGATTAACATTCTTCCTATATAATATAAGTTATGTGGGAAATCACAATGTTACAATTTAAAAAATTTTAGTGCAATGGTTCTTCACGTTTTGGGATGCAAATATCCAATATGTGACCTCTCCTCAGGCACAGTGTACGTGTGTGCATGTATTCAAGGATTTTCGTGTTTCCAAAACTTATCCCCTGGACTTAACCTTGACTCAGCAGTTTGGTGAATGGAGAGCAGTGCAGATTCTTTGATACCTATTCTGCCAGTACTGCAAGTGGGAGAGCCATGTGATTTCAGGCCTATTTTTTCTTTAAATTTTCACTGTGTGGAATTTGCATGTGCAGTACTAATTGGGATAAACCACATTCTGTAAACATTAATATAAAGACTAAAAAACTCAGACCAGAAAGTTTGCTTAGTTACATCCCTGATAACATAGCCTAGGACAAGAAGGCGGGAAGTTATGTTTGTGTCATTTGTACCAATAAATCTGACCATTTACACTTGGTTATTTGGAGGGAGCATTATGCACCGGTCAGGGCACCAGCTCCATAGTCAGACACACCTGTGTTCACCCCCAGCGGGGCAACTTCTTAGTTGTGTAACCTTGGGCAAGTCAAATGGGCATAATTAGAGCACCTGCCTCCAAGGAGTTTAGGATCGTGCTGGCTTTATAATTGCTCAATCGTTGTTCAACAAACAACAAATTACTATGCCAATGTTTATAATATTTAGAACACTTGTTTTGGTTATGGGAAGGCTTTCTGACCTCCATTTTTGTGCCAGGTTGGTGAAATAGACTCATCTAGAAAGAGTTTCTTAGGCTTCTCTGTGTTGTTCTGACTGAGGTCTCTTCCTCCAGCACAATCCCTCAGAAGGATGGGGTGGGATGGGGACAGACGGGTTCCCAACATGGAACCAAGCTATGGTGAATTCCTAGAACACAGACAATCTGCAATGCCTTCCAAGCCTGCAGATTGAAATTGTGACACATTCTGCATTCCCTTTCTGCAAGTTGTAGTTTGAATTTGAGGTCATTAGATATAGTTCTTGGTTTTTACTTTTTGGAGAACTTAAGTCTACCAAACAAAAGACTTGCGACAGCACCACTAAAGCTCTTATAAGGAAGATTTCAGAACTTGAACTTTAACTTTAGAAATTAGATATCTAGAAGTCAATGACAATACATTTTACACAAATAAATTTAAATAATTACAAGTTTTAAAACTTCCCAGAGTGAAGCTCTGGAAGAGACAACATTTGTGCACTAATTTTGATAATGGGTAATTTAAACAACATATGGTAACATTTACAAAAATGTGTAAGTAAGTGATCAAAATTAATTCATTAGACATTTATATTTCTGTCATATACTTGCATAGGCGTTTCCTGATTCTGTAGGATCAGTGGTTCTTTTGGTGACATAGCATGCAGCAAACAGATGGAAAACATTAACTACTATTTTTCCATACTTGTCAAAAATATTCTGTAATTGTTACTCTAAATATATATATATATATATATATATATAGTACTAAGTCACAATAAAGAAAATATTCTTGACAAAGTGAATCATTGGTGTGAAAGGAAAAATAAACTAGACTTTAAAATGAAAATAAATATGAGCTGGATCTTGAGTAGTGATTTTAATTTAAAAGCCATGGAGAAATAAAATGATAGGGGTTGGATTTTGCTTTCTTGGATCTTTACACAACATTTCTATATATTTTTAGCATCTACAGAGCATGGGCTATATCTGATACTTCACAAGTGACCCAAACTTGTTAACTAGCCAATAAAGCATATTCTGAACGACTTGGTCTGATTTTATCATTGGTATTAAGTCAGCTATGACCTCCATTTTTGACAGTGATGTTCAATATGAAATAATTTTTGTCCTATTTTCAGGACTTTACAAAAGTTGTAAATTGCTGTTAATGTTTTTAACATCAGAGCTAAAGAATTTTAGAGGTAGTAAGGAGGTAGGCAGTTATCTGGTCCACCTCCTTTTTTTACACAAAACTGATGCATTTGCACAGAAGAATTTAAATGGTTTATTACTGTTGATTGGGATCCATTATTCCTACTTTGCCTCTCAATTGTTTTTTAGTTTTTAAAAATTCTTTTTTTTTGGCAAAGGAAGTTCTGCAACTCTGGTGATTTTACTTTTGTCTGTTTTTTTGTCATGACTTATAGGGTATACTTCTTTGTTTACTAACTGTATTTTCTTTTGGCTGTTCAGTATAAATACTTGTTGTGGGTCTATAACCAATTAAGCTCTCTGTGGCTAGCACAGAAAGTCCTTATTGTCCTGATAGCTGTCTTCTTATACCTTTGCAGCACCACCTGCTAATTGACCTAAGGAAATTAGAACTCTCTCAGGTAAAAAAGAAACTTTTTTTTTAAGTACTTTAGAAAAAAGTAATTTATTAAATGGATACTGTAGGACTCTTACAAAACAACTTAGCTCTGGAAAGTCTTGGGTGTAGCTGGGCCTCAGGAACATCTGGAATCAAGCCTTGAATGCCATCAAGACCCCCTGTGGCTTGTCGCTTTTTGTTTTTTTTTTTTTTTTTTTGTCTGCCCTGTATTCCTTCTTTTTGAATGCAAATGAATTTTTCTCCAAAAGTCTACTAGCAGAGGGACTTCCCTGGTGGCACAGTGGTTAAGAATCCACCTGCTAATGCAGGGGACACGGGTTCGAGCCCTGGTCTGGGAAGATCCCACATGCCGCAGAGCAACTAAGCCCGTGCGCCACAACTACTGAAGCCCACACGCCTAGAGCCTGAGCTCCACAACAAGAGAAGCCACCGCAATGAGAAGCCCACACACCGCAACGAAGAGTAGCCCCCGCTCGCCACAACTAGAGAAGCCTGCATGCAACAACGAAGACCCAACACAGCCAAAAAAAATTTTTTTTAAAGTCTACTAGCAGACTTGAGTTTGAATCTTAATAGTTTCCCAGTTCTGGTTCTAAAATTCTAGGTAAAGGACACTGATTGGCTTAGCCTGAGTCATGTGCCTGCTTACAGACCAGCTGACTCAGGCCAGGAAGTGAATTACCAGAGAAACAATATCTTGTCCCAAGTGTCCTCTCTTGGTCCAATCAACTGTATCCAGGAAGTAGGATCATTATGTCTCCCACCATAACCATGAATACTGGGAAAAGAATAGTTCCTAGAAAAGGGATGCCAGATGAATAATTGCCATGGTGGTCACTATGTGACCAGATTTGAGATTTGCTCTCCATGGGTTCCTAAATCACCATTCCAATCTCTCCTTTCCCCAGCCATGTAGGAATAGGTCAGAAATTTTAAAGCAATCTGAAGAACTTGTCCTTAAATTTTACCCACACATCTTTTTACCAGTACTGGGATTTTTAACAGTTTTAATTGTGTAATAGATGATACATATGAAAGTTCATATGTGACATTGATGTAAATTAAGAAACACAAAAATAAACAAATGCTTTATGTTTCAAAAACAAACCACAAAAATAGATACGTGCGAATCCATGACCTAAGCTAAGGAAATAACATATTACAAACACTCCTGAAGCCCCAGTCTGTACACTCTGCAGCATGCCTCCAACACCTTACTTAATATGGTAGATAAATACTAATACAGTTCCCCTTGTTGGCAGGAAGACAATGGAAGGTAGTAAAGAATGCAGTCTCTGGATTAGAATTGTACCTTTTCCACTTACTGCATGCATGAGATTATGCAAATTACTTCATTTCCCTATCCCTCTCTCTAGTCTTCATCTGTAAAATGGAATTAAATTGTTCCCCTCTCATAGAGTTTGAGGATTATATGAGAAATGCAACATTCTTTATAATAGTGAAAGCCTGGAGCCTGGAAACAATATAATATAGATATTCATTAACAAGGGACAAATTAAACAAATTGGTAGACTCGAACAATTGACTACCATTGAGCATAGAAAAAGAGATCAGATTTGTGGTTACCAAAGGCAGGAAGGGGGTGCTGGGTGGGGGGAGGAATTGGATGAAGGCATCAAAAGGTACAAACTTCCAGTTATAAGATAAATAGGTACTAGGGACGTGAGGTACAACGGGATAGCTATAATTAACACTGCTGTATGTTACATATAAAAGTTGTTAAGAGAGCAAATCCTAAGAGTTTTTACCACAAGGAAAAATAATGTTTTTCTACTTCTCTTATTTTGTGTCTACATGAGATGATGGATGGTCACTAAACTTATTGTGGTAATCATCTCATGATGTATGTAAGTCAAATCATCATGCTGTACACCGTGAACACATACAGTGCTGTATATCAAATATATCTCAATAAAACTGGAAGAAAAAAGATAGCTACAAGAAACAACACTAAAAACCCCATATCTAATGGAAAGTAATCACACAACACACAATGTAATATATCAATACAATTTTTTTTATTCAAAGTTAAAAAATAAATCAGTGTAAAGTCAATTTTTCTTTCTTTGAAAGGACCATCTCTTCTTTCTGAAATTATCTTTTTTTTCTGTTTTGTTGGAAGGAATGTTCTTCCTCTTAAGAAATTAATTAAGAATCCCTATAATTTGCAAAGTGTTCTAGGTCTTAAGGAATTAGCAGTGAGCAAAACACAGAAAGTCTCTAAACACATAGAGCAAATTCTAGAAAACAAATAAATATATAATGTTATATCAGTAGTAATAAGTGCTATGAAGAAAAATGAAGCAGGGTCAGGAGTTGAAGCAGTGGGGCTCAACCTTGGCTCAACAATGGAAACAACTGAGCACTTTTAAAAATGCTGAAGCCTTAGTCCCACCTGCAGAGATTCTATTCCAGTTACTTGGAAGTGCAGCTTGGGCATCACAATTTTTAAGTTGCTCAGGAAGTTCTAATGCACAGCCAGAGCTGAGGACCACTAGGTTAGAGAGTGACATAAGATGCTATTTTAGGTGAGTGTCTCCTCTTTGACAAGGTCATGTGGGGAGGGATCTGAATGAAGAGAGACAGTGAACCAAAAGAACATCTCAAGCTTCCATCCAAGTAGATGGACCACACGGGCCAGGTCCTGGTGAGGAGTGGGAAGGAGGTTAGCTGGGGTGGAGCAGAGTGGGGAGAAGAATGAAAATAGCATTCACTTGGAAAGACAAGAGCCAGACCATTTAGAACCCTGTAAGCCATGGAAGGAATATGGGTTTATTCTAACATGATGGAAACCATAGGAGGATTGTGAGCAAAGAGGAGTGAAATAATCTAATTAATATTTTAAGAGGTTTACCCTGGCAGTTGTGTGGAGAATAGACTAATTATCGGGTGTGAGAGTGGAAGCAGGGGCTAGTCAGGAAGCTGTTGCTGTAGGTCAGGCTAGAAACTATGGCGGCTTAGACCAGGGTGTTGGAGATCAAGGTGGTAAGAAGTGATTGGATCTGGGATAACTGGAGAAGGTAGAGCCAAAGGAATTTGCTGCTAAATTGGATTCTGAGTATGAGAGAAATAAAGGAGTTAGGAATAACTCCCAAGCCTTTGGCTTGAGCAAATATTTTGGGTGAATGGGATGCCATTTACTAAGTTGGATGACACTAGAGAAATGGATTTATGTTGGCAGGAAGGGATCAAGAGTTTTGTTTTTGGACATGTTATGTTTGAGATGAAATGATGTTGGGTTTTACTTGATGTTAACATCCTCAGTTGACAATCCGCTGTAACTTTGGCCCCTTAATTGTAAAAGCTTCACTATTCCATGAATATGTTAAGGCACTGACTTCTTGTTGTAGAGCATGATTAGGAAATGTGTTAATGTTATAAATAGCTCCAGGTAAATATGTCTAAAAGAAATTGGAGCATTTCCAGTTTTAAGAAACTAATGCTCTTTCACCAGTTAGACTTTCAAAGTCACGTGTCCCTGGTTTTATCATTTCCCTGAAGTGTCTACATTATGGCAGAAATTAGTCTAACATTAGATTGGGGGTTTATATGGAAATACATTCACAACAGTGGTTGGACCAAATCCTTTCAGTTTCATGTCACTGTCTGTGTATAAAATTAAGATATCTATAATATTATGAGAGATCTGCATGCATTGCAACATCTCAGAAGATGAAAATCAAAAATTTATGTAAGTTAGGAAAAAAATCTTTTCTTTCAGCACCTTGGGTGATACCAGAATATAATGTGTTATAAATGCTGAGAGATGTTGTTACTATTTAGTAGAGTCATATTGAATTTCTGACTTTTTTCTCTATTATTGGAAATGGAGCAATAAGATAATTCCCTATGATGTCAGCACCCACATTGTGAATTTGAATGTGGGCAGGTTCCCCTGTGGCTCAGAATGTCTGAACAGGAGTCAGAACCAAGATCGTGATATTACATCTTTCAAATGGGAAGGAAATAGAGTTGTCCCGTGCTTCTCTGGCAATAGAAACAAAAAACTAATTACATTTTTTTTTTAGAAAAAACTAAAAAACTAAAATTTCCAAGAATCTGAATATCTTTCAGTGATGCCTATTTCCTAATATCCAATGATTTTATTTACTATCACTAGGTATACAGGCCTCTACTTTGAAAATATACTCAGCAAAATGGATGCAAAAGCAATAAAACCATCCCTTGGGGAGACAAACTGCATTTTGTAATTTCATTTATTGCGAATTTATCTGAAACTATACTGTAGCCATATGAACACTAGTGAAATTAAAAGCACTGTCACATTGTGACTATTTGGGTCACTTTCCTGGGTAATTTCAAGGGTCTCTTCATAAATATAAGCAGCAAAAGTATCCAAGCATTAGTGAAGTCTCAACGATGTTTTTTACATCCACAATGTTTCTTTCTACTGGTTTTCCTTTGTGATCCATGATGTATCCCCAAAGCAGAGCTTAGTGTATTTATTGAAGAACTTTAAAAAAACACACACAAAGCCTGCTCCATAGAGGTTCCCAAGAGTGCTCTCTCTTGGTCCAAAAAAGTAGCTTTCACTGGTGATGAGAGCTGGAAAGGAGGTTGGGAACAAACATTCCAGGAATTCCAATTCTCCCTCTGCCTCAGCTGTCAGCTCACTGCTTCCTCTTGGTGATCTTTTCACAATCATGAAAGAAGTTTAAAAACATGATATATCTGACTAAAGCTGACAATGCAGTCCTACTGGCACAAATAAAATTTGGTCTTGGTGCAGCTACACGAGTCAAGCACACACACGTCTGATAGTTATGACTAACATATGTTTAACATTTACTTTGTGCTCTTTCTATATCGTTTAATCCAAAAAACAGTGCAGTGATGTAGGTGTTACCAATACCCCCATTTTACAGATGAGGGAATGGGCCTTAGAGATTAAGTAACTTGTCCCATTCCCTCTGGCCACTAAATGGAGCAGCTGGAAACACTATCATATTTCTCCAGTCACATCCATAAAACCTCCAAGAGCAGCCGGTATGGTCTCCCAGGCTTCTGGGCTCTTGACTAACCCCAAATAAGACATATAACACCCCTCCTCACCAACTTTTCAGGAGACCAACCACATTGCTAGACCCTTTGGTAGAGAGTAATTAATGCCTGTCCTTGATAAGCAATATCCTGGAGGCTTAGAGGACTAAAGATATTTAAAGCTGGAAAGACTCAGCCGACTGACACTGTTTACCCACCTGACAAAATCTGGTCGACGGGGAAAAGGAAAGAACAATAATTATCTAATAAAACTACCCTTCCTTTTCCTGAAAATTAACTTGAAGAAGGATTCTATTTTTAGAATAAATAAAAGTCTAGAGTTGAAAAGGACCTCTAGAAGCAAAGAACAGATCAATACTAGTTGCTTTTTAAGTGAATTCTTGAACACAAGTCTTTGTTTTAAAATTTTATACATTGTGAAGTTTTGCAATAACCAAAGATGGCTGGTTTTCAGGTCTTAAGCTTCTCCAGAAGGAAAAGTCTTGTCTTGAAAGCATTTCTAGCTAAAAAACGCTTCAGCAAACTCTGGCTTAGGAATCATGAGCAACTTTGTTCTTTCTCAAACTGTTCCTCTCAGAAGTCATTTCTGCTTACTCTTTGCCAAATGGCTGGGGTGCCCTCCACCCTGCTGTCCCCCGGAATTCACCTCCAGTCAGATGTGCCTTGTCACCTCCCCCAGTTAATCTGTTTCTGTGCTCCTGAGCAGGGGAACAGATCCAGAGGTTATAATACACTGAGGCAGTATTTTCCCTTTGGACTGCCAGCCTGAGTCAGGCCCAGGTGGGTGGTGATGCAAGTTGAAACAAACATGGGCTCAGTCCAAGCCTTTGGTTTTGATCTGTAGGAAAACTCCTTTGTAATGTGTGCCAGAGAAATGCAATTTAAAAAAATAATAATAATATGCAGGGAATTGTTATGTAAGAGCTAAGACTGCTTTATGGTCCCGTGGCTGGGATGTTTAAAATGCTATATTACAAGGAGACAAATGTAAAGTGGAAGAATATTACAGCAAAGTTTTGGTATAAAACGTAGCCTTTATAGGAGATTGGAGTTTAGTACTCCTTTTAAAGGACCTGGAGGCCATCCTTTAGCTTCTCAAGAAGTCACCCCAGTTACTGCTGCTCTTTTCTCCCAAATCATGGAAGTGTTGGAAGGTGATGAGTCACAAAGCTGAGAAGAGTCTTCTCATTCTTGCTCCCATAATCTGGTGAGAGACTATATGACTATGTAATAACCTCTTAAAAAATTAGCTATAAAAGGAGATTTCTTGAATTCTAAATTGATTTATAGTGTAGGTAAATTTTTACTTGGGACAACATAGGCCCAAATTGACATCAAGGTCACTTATTTCTACTTTCCTTTCATTCAACCAATTTTAATCTGTAGAATGAGGTGGATAGTCGTAAAAAACTATTCAAGTGACTCTCACAAAAATTTTTAAAACATTAGCCGTTAAAATGATTACTTCAATTCTCCATTTATTAATGTAATGCTGACATATCATTTATAGAAAAATTTTTTATACTCCAGTTTTTATTTCTCTGGTTAAATATTTTTATTATTAATATTATAAAGGATATTTAATGTTCATACATCCTGAGAATGTGCATAATAACAATCTGCTTAAATTAAATTAAACTCTAATTTTTGTGTGTCTCAAAATGAAAATTTATCATTAATAAGCAAAATCAATACTTTAGGTATTGAATCTAGGTGGAAGGTGTATGGACAGTCCCTGTAAAATTCTTTCAACTTTCCTGTATATATGAAAATTTTAGTAATAAAAAGTTGTCAAAAGACAGGCTAGACTTACCTGATGTGACCTCTCTAACTTTCTCATTAAAATACCCGAGAAGATACACAAAAGGCCAACAACTGGAAAAAGTGCTGGAGAGGGGGAAAAAAGCCTGTTTACAAAACTGAAAGGCAAGTACACTGACAAGTGTTGTGTCACTGGGGGTGGTCTAAGGGACACATTCTGGGGCTCCATGTGCGCTGAATTCTACACTAAAGCAGCAGGGATACAGCAATAAGGAAAAAGGCATTGATTCTCCTCAGTGGCCTGCCTGGAACAAGGAACTCTCTTGGACGGAAACACTAAAGAGGCTTTCAGCCGTTGGGCTTCTGTGTATGAGCTCTGTTGTAAGCTGGTCAGAGCGACGCCCCTTCTCCACTTACCCACTCCCAGCCCCGCCAAGCTTCTCTTTTCTTTCCGTATCTATCTAGACTGTAAAACGTCTGGCACACTGCTGGCAGGGAGTGATCTGTTTCAATATAAAATGATTTTTTTTTAAAGAGTATAGTCAAGCGGAAAGAGATAAAGAGCCCCAAGAACAACATCTGTAGGGGTAGGCTTTCCCAAATGTCACCGGAGAGCTGGAGATGGCGGCCACCTCTTTACTGCAGCTGGAGAGCCCACACTCTGGGAGGACAAGCCCCCCTTCCCTTAGGGCAGAGTATTGGTGACTGTGACATGGGTTTCAAAGCCAAGCTTTTATGCCGAGTGAGTCTAAAGCTACATATTTAGCTTTTGGTCTCTTCATTTGTCCTAAGATTCTTGCTTCCACGTGGTATCATTTCCCTTCAACCTAAAACCTGTTAACGTTTTCTGCAGTGACTGTCTGTTGGCAGTGAGTTCTCTCAGCGTTACTCTGTAATGCCTTTACCTTGCCTTCATTTTTGAAGGGTGTTTCCAGTGGACATAGTATTTTAGCTTGCCAGTGTTCTTTTTTCCTAATTCTCCTTTCAGGACTTTAAAGATGTGGTTCTAGTGTCTTCTGGTCTTCATGGTTCTGAGAGAATTCAGCCATCATTCTTATCATTGTTTCCCTGAAAGTAAAGATTTTTCCCCATCTGGGTGCTCTTAAGATCTGCTCTTTGTCTTTGTTTTTTAGCAAAGTTTGACTCTGATGTGTCTAGGCGCAGTTTTCTTTGTGTTTACCCCACTTGCAGTCCACTGAGATTCTTGAATCTGTGGGTTAATATCATAATCAATTGAAGAAATTTCTCAACCATTATTTCTTCAAATTTTTCGTGTGTGTCACTCTCTCTCCTCTCCTTGGACTTTAATTACATGTACAATGTTAGGCTATTATTGTTATTGTCTGGCAGAACTCAGATTCCATCTCTTTTTAACCTCCTTCCCTCTGTTTAGTTTAGTTTTGGACCATTTTAACTGACTTGTGTACAAGCTCAATGATTGTTTTCTCTGCTGTGTCCAGTCTGCTAAGTTCACTGAATGATTCCCATACCTGTTATATATTTTCTATTTCTAATATTTCTATTTGTTTCTTTTTTACAAATTCCGGCTCTCTGTGGATTTTGCCCATCTACTTGTGCGGTGTCCATTTTTTACCCACTAGAGCCTTTAACATATTTATCATAGTTACGTAAAGTCCCTGTCTGATAAGCCCAACATCTGGGCCTTCTCTGGATTTGCTTTTATTGACTGTTTCTTTTTTCAACCCTAGCTCGTATTTACTTGCTTCTTTAAATATGTCATAATTTTTGCAATTAGATGAGACATTGTGTATAAAAGATAAATGGAGAGGAAATTAAATATTTATTTCCAGAAAAGTGCATTTCAGTTCTTCAGTCAGGCTCTTTGTGTAGGGGCCTGAGTTCATCTAATCTGTAGTTGAGCTGAGTATGGACTTTGTTGCAGGTGTGTTAGATTCAGGTCATCACTAGCTTTAAATGTTTTGAGGGAAGAACTAGCATTTTCCCTTTAGCAGAGCTTGGGACCCTACATATCTCTTTATGTTCTATAGACAAGTTACCAGCTTGCTAAACCATGGGAGATATGTCTCTGCTTGGGAGATCTCTCTCTAGCTGCCAGCTTTTTGTGTCCATGGGAAATTCTCTTTGCTTTTCAACTATGATCCCAATCAGGGCCTCACAAGGTCTCTCTGCAGCCTACCCTCAGGCTTTGGAGAACCTATTCAGTGCACTCAGTAGGGGATTTGTCTCAGCCCTCTGACATTCCTTAGCCATAGGAAGCTGCCAGGCAATGCCTTGCACTGAATGAAACATTCAGAAGTTTCTCTCAGCTCTCCTTACCTGCTCCCAGGCTTTGGATTACCACCTCTGTATATTCAGTGAAAGCCCATGGGATAGAGTTGACAAGTGAGTGCAGACTTGATCTGTGGATAAGGCTCCTTGGGATTCTAAACTGTCATGACAACTCATGTGAGGCATTAATATAATGGGATACAACTAAAGTAGCCTTCAAGGAAATACTTTGCCTTAAGGAATATAATAGAGAAGAAGGAATGCTGAAAACCAGCGAAATAAGGCTCCATCTAAAGAAAATAGAAAAAGACCATCGAAATAAATCTAATCAAGGAGAAGTAAGGAAATAAAAAATATAATAAAACAGGTAATCAGCAGAATAGAGGGGACTTAAAAAGACCAAAGTTGAGTCTTTTTAAAAAGATATAAATTTGATAAATTTCTGGGAACACCAACTGAAGAAAAGAAGAAAAGGTATCAGTGATCAAGAATGGAAATGAAACACCTCCCAGATGTTACAGAAATGAAATAGATTAAAAGATATTATAAAACAAAACAAAATATACATCATGGAAAAAAAATAGGAAAACAGTGGACAAATTCCTAAAACAAACAAACAAACCTTAAAACAAATTCAAAAAGGAAGAGAAAACTTTAATAATCATCAAATAAACAATTTTTAAAATCTAAGAAATCATATCAGTCAAATAGCTACAAAACACAATACTCTAGGCCCCTGTGATTTCACTGGCAAGGACTACCAAGAATTAAAGGAAGGAATAACACCAATCTTGCACAAAATCTTCCAGATAATAGGAATAAGAAAAGGGAAGACTTATTTCTGTGAGAGTAGCATAACTTTGATACTAAAGCCTGACATGGGTAATACAGGAAAGCAAAGTCACATGCAAATCAAATTGAGTAACATGTAAAAAGGATAATCCATCATTACCAAGGAGGGTTTATATGAAAGGGACAAATTTAACGTTAGAAAATCAGTAAATGTAATTAATTGACAAATGAAAGAAATCCTATAATGACCTCAACAGATCCAGAAAAAATGTATTTGATAAAATTCATTTCCATTTATGATTCAAAACTCCCAGCAATTGTGGAATAGAAGGAAAATTATTTGTAGACTACCCAAAAACTTTCCATAAGCTTCAGATATAATGGTGAGTCACTGAAAGTTTCCCTTGAGTTCAAGAAAAGACAAGAATGTTCATTATCACCTCTTCAATTCAGCATTTCAGTAGTGCTCCTAGGCAGAACAATAAAGCAAGAGAAAGGCACAAAAGTCTGATGGTTGGAAAGGAAGAAATAAAATTGGCATAATTCACATACGACATGGTTGTGTTTGTAGATAAAACAATATAATAAGCAAATAAAATATTAGAGTTAATAAGAGAGTTTAGCAAGGTAGCTCTATTTAAAATCAATACACAAACTCCAATTGTATTTCCATACAGCAGCAAATTCTTAAAATCATGATTTACAATAGCATCAAACAAAGTCAATTATCTAGGAATAAACCTCACTAAGGATATACAAAACCTTTAGAGAAAGAAATGAAAAATTAAGAGACATTTATAGATTTAAATGAATGAAGAGAAATACCATGTTCAAGGATTAAAAGACTCAATAATGCAAAAATTTTAATGTTCACAAATTGATTTGTAGATTCAAAACAATCTCAATAATATTTTTTTTTCAGTGAAATCTCATGAAAAGTTCCAACAGGTTCTTGTGTGTGTGTGTCTGTGAAACTTGACAAGTTGATTCCAAAATTTATACAAAAGAGAAAAAAGCCTAAATTTAAAATGTATATGAAATTTTGAAAGGCCAAAAATAGCCAAAGTATTCTTGCAGTAGAAGTGTAAGATGTCAGGATTTCCTCTGCTAGATATCAGGACCATTTCCAAAGCTCTACTAGTTAAGAAGCCTGCTATTAGTGTAGCAATAGATGAATAGTAATTGGATCAAAATAGAGAGCTCGTGGACAGTCCTACGCATATGTGGACCTTGCTGTATGAAAGTGGTAGGCAGAATAGAAGGAAAGGAAAGTTCTTTCAATAAAAGTGCTGAGGTAATTGCATATCCATATGGAATAGAATGAAATGAAGCTGAATCTCTAACCTCACATCGTATACTAAAATTGAACTCAATCTGATTAAGACCAAAATGGGAAAGGTAAAACTATAGTTTTAGAAGACAGTAAAGGAGACTGTCTTCACTGCTTCAGGAAAGGGAAGAATTTCTTTTTTTGTTGTTATTGTTTAATTTTAAATTTTTTAATTGACATATAGTTGATTTATAATGTTGTGTTTGTTTTTGGTGTACAGCAAAGTGATATATATAGATATATAGATACTCTTTTTCAGATTCTTTTCCATTATAGGTTATTACAAGATATCAAATATAGTTCCTTGTGCTATACAGTAGAACCTTGTTATTTACCTAGGGAAGAATTTCTTAACCATGAGCAATAACAACAAAGCACCTAAAGGAAAATATTTATAAGTTCAATTACATTGAAATTAAGAATTTCATTAAAAAATAAATAAAAGAAGTGAAAACACAACACAGTGTGGGAGAAGACTTTTTAAAAACTATACAACTGACCAACTGACCAAGAACTAGTATTCAGAACATTTAGAGAACTTCTACCATGAGAAAAGGACAGAAAGCCCTAAAAATGGACTTATCCCTTTTAAGTATCTAGGCACGTGGTATGTGGAGCTCCACTTGTTGAACATGTGAGCTGGGATTGAGCATAGAGAGCTTTTTGATAAAAACTTTGAATTTCCAGAAAAGTTGCAAGAATGGTACCCACTCCCTTCCAACTTTGTTTTTCCTTGAACCTCTTGGCTGCAACATATAAGTTGCTACATGACTGAAAATTCTTTAGTCTCACAATACCAAGAGTTGGCAAGGCTGTGGACCTACAAGAACTCACATGTAGAATGAAGGAGCGTTTAAACCAGTACAACTATTTGGGAGACGGTTTAACGGTATATGGTTAGGGTCAGGATATGCCTACCAGGTATGACTCAGAAATTTCACTCCTAGCTATACCCTGGATACATATACAAGAATGTTCACAACAGTGTTGATAAAATTACCCCAAACTGGAAACAATCCAAATGGTCATCACTGAGAGAAAGGATTAAGAAATTGTGGGATTTTTATAAAGTAAAATATTCATAGCAATGAAATTGGATGAATTACAGCTGCACACAATATAGGTGCATCTTATTTTAAAAATTAAGAAAAGAGCAAGACAAAATATATCATCCCACTTAAGAAATTTAAAAACAAGCAAAACTAAACATTATTTATGGATGCATGCATGTACGATAACAATATAACGGAAAGCAGGAGATGATTAGCATAAAAGTCTGGATAAATGGTGTCCTCTCATGGAAAGGAGGGGGTTGGGGATAGGAAAGACTACACAGGTGGGTTGCTGCTGAGTTAGAACATTTCTATTTTCCTGCGTGATGGTTGCACCGGCATATGGTTTTTAACTATTTGTTAAACTACACATGTACATTTTAGATGTAGGTAATATTTCACAATAAAAATGTGTGTGTGTGTGTGTGTGTGTGTGTGTGTGTGTGTGTGTGAGAAAGAAGGAGAGAAAAAGAGAGAGAGAGAAAGAGGAGAGAGAGATTGATTTATTCTTGGTTTGGTTTATGTGGTCCCAAGAAACTTACTGTTCACTGAAGCCGCATCTGCCAGCAACAATAAAATTTTTGCTGTCTTAAAAAATGGATTGAAGATGAGAAAAGAAACATTCAGTTATAAGAAAAGCAGTGTATATTTCAAAGATAGACAAGGATTAAAATGCTAAAGAGCTGATGAACTTAAGCAAATCAGTGTCATCCGGTGACATTCTTGTCCCTCTTGATCTGTGCTGAATTTTTCTAAGTTCATAGTGACTCTTAAAATAACTGTCTCCCTGTTTTCTCCTAGAAGCTGTTGACTGGAAAAATAAAAGCACAACCTAAAAGTTGAGAGTTGTTTTATTTGATGGATATTCTGAGGACTTCAAGCCTGGGAGACAGGACTCTCCGATAGCTCCAAGAGACCACTCTCAAGAGGTAAGGGAAGAGCCAGGGTATATAGGAGGTTTTGCAACAAAGACCAGGTAGTTGGAACTTCAAAAGATGACCAGTAATTAAAGACAATGAGACATCTCAAGTTAAAATTTAGCACTTTTCTATTTATGGGAAGATGCAAGAGTCTGGGCTCACTGAAATCATTCCTTTGATGTGCACAATTGTCCTGTGCTTTCTCATGCTGAGTCTCCTCAGGATGCACCGTTGGCGGGGGGGCGGGGTGTGTGTGTGCAGCAGTTGACTGCTGGATGGCAGGCTTTCTGTTTCCATTCTGAGCTCCCTCGGGGCGCACTGTCATTGGCTGTAATGTGATGGCTGCAATACCCTTTGTTTACTGATGTGGCAGGCAACACATTTTTCATGGACAAAGTAGATGATACTAGAACAGAATAGTTCTGTTTTTTCCCCAGCTGAAGCCTTTCTCATTATGGATGTCGTGAGTGAATCATATCTATTTACTCAGACTTTTGCTATGTCTTCGAAGCTATGAGTCTTCAAAGTAGAGTAGCAAAAAGGAGTAACAGGATAGCTCTGAGATGTGTTTCTAAAGTTAGAAAGTACATATTTTTAATTCACGGCCTCTCCACCGCTGCGGGAATACTACATTCTTGGTTTTGTTCTTCATAGTTACAAAGACAACCTATAATTTTGTAGCTATATTAAAAAAAATTTCATAACTTTAAATAGCACTAGGAGTTCACTGTGAAACTTTTAACCCCTCTGAAAACAAACAAAAATAAAAACTAAAACTACCTTTGAACACATGAACACAAAAAAACCTCATCAAAATGACTTCCTATAACTGGAACACGTGTGACTCCACATTCTCAGAAAGAAAGAATGATCTGTATGTTCTGTATGAAAACAATCATATTGAGTAAGAGGAAGTTAAGGGAACTAAAGATCCTTTCAGGGGAGAATGAATAGCTAAGAGAGTTAATGAAGGGAATAAGTCTATGCATTCAGGCCATGACATTGCTAATTTAGAACAAGCCATCTTCAAATGTTTAAAATAATCATCCTGAAGAGAAACATATTAAATCACAGTAATATGGTTTAAATTAGAGTAACAGAGTAAAATTAGGCAAGAACAAAATTATTTATTATTTTATTTAAAGGCTAATTTTAAAAAATCTTTCCAGGATGATTGATTATGATATGAAAATGACTTTTTAGGAAGCACACGATTTTCTCAAAGATTTTTGTAAGGCTGCTCCTTTTCTGGTTTGGAGAACACCGGTGAGTTAACATATATTTGTTCTGGTGAAGGATTTCTGCCCCATATCTGCACCCTGCAGGCCCTGCTCTGCCAACCTGGTACCTCCAGTTCTCCTTAGCAACTAGGATAAGCAAATCAAATCAAGAGAACTGAAAGGAAAGGACCATAAGGTTAAACTTTACATTTTTGTGTACAGAAGTCTAGAGTAAGAGCTGGAAGATCTAGACACTTAAGAGCTGCATGATTTAGAATAAGACACTCAAACTTTATAGGTCTGTTACTTTGATCTGTAAGCTAGGGATAAAATTACTTATCTTGCCTACATCATTGGGTTGTTAAAAGGATCCAATAAATAACGTGTTTTGTGAAAATACAAAGTAAAGGAGAGGATCGTTACTACTCTAGGACGACTCCGTGCTGCTTGTTCCAGCCCACTTTCCTAGGAACCTTTTCCCTGACCCAGCTCTGGTCTTGCTGTTGGACCGCCAAGCTCTGTCATGGAGCCAGTGATAGGGCAGAAGCAGTAGTAGTCTTGAAACCGCACTCTTAGGATGGGATTCGAACCCAGTCGCACCTCATATGCGACTTGAACCCACAACCCCTGGCTTAGGAGGGGACTCAAACCCACAGTCTTCTGATTGAAACCACACACCTGGTCTCAGGACTTACTGAAGCTCAGGTTCTTTGTGTCTCCACGAAGAAAGAATTCATCGAGAGGCAAAGTGATCGAGAGGTAAGAAGTGGATTTAATAGTATAGGATGCTTGTGAGAGATACAAGTGGGCAGGCAAGAGGGTGCTGCCCCAAGAGCTGGGCGGACTACATTTTTATAATCAAGGGAAAGTGGGGAGGAGTAGAAGACCACCTTCTTCCTCATTCTTGGACTCTTCAGTCATTAGCTCCTCCTACATGTTGGGCAGAGGAGTTTTCGACCCTATATGGCTCAACCAAGACTGTCATGGCACTATGGAAGTGAGCAAAAATGTGTAATTTATACTAAAATATGGTAAACAATCTCAGGTTTCAGTATAATGTCACCTTTCCCCTATATTTCTGCTCTTAATACACGTAGAAAAAAGCCCCTTCTCAAGGATCATTAACTTGCAGACTTCAGTGGGCTGGACGTAGGTCTCATTCCACGATTGTTTCATTGTTTTGGGGCATGTCTCCTGCTTCTCCTGCATGGTTTTGTGGCCAAGCAAGCCTGCTTTCTTGAGTGGTCATTATACAGGGTCTCCCATGCTTCTCTCTCTACTTACGATTCGCTAGTGGGATTAACACTATTTAATCACCTACTTTGTCCCTTTACTCTGTCCCTATCAGCCTGGACAATGGGAGGTGAAGAAGCTAAACAGAGCAGTCCTAATGGCTACACCCTCTGTTATATTCATAGCCAGGAAGAACATTTCTGACAATTAGTCTGTAATAGAAATGTTTCTGAACAATTTTCTTCTACCTTGGAGTCCTCTCATTCTGATCTCCAAAATGAAGATTTGAATTGGCATGAAGGACAGCCCTTACTCTGAAGCGATCATCTTCTCTACCAGGAAGAGCTCCATCCTCGTTGTTGAATCATGAAATGAGTGGAGGATGGTGGAATTTGGTTTACTAAGTATTGTTTGAGACAGGCAGCACTGTTCAGGTCTACAAAAAGGTGACACTTTACAAAATAAAATATATCTTTTAGTGGGTCGTGAAGAAGAATGTCTAGTGGCAGTGTTTTCTAGACTTTTCTGGGCAGAACACAAGCTTTGCATTGATATTACAGGTGCATAATTTATGTGTCTAAATACATAATCATAGGGGTCAATTTAGAAAGGAATTTTCCCATTCATTATGAGAGTTCACAGGCTAAGGAAGGAATACGTTAAGGTTAAGGAATGCTAATATGTATGTGGGCATCAACAAAGTTGAAACCAAGACTAACCAGACTCACTTGCCTTACCGCAAAAGCAGGGTTTCTCAGCAGTGGTGTTATCACATTTTGAGCGGGATGTTTCTTCGCCGTAGGACACTGTCCTGTGCATTGCAGGGTGTTTAGCGGCATCCCTGGCCTCCACTCACTAGATCCCACTTATGACAACCAAAAATGCCTCCGGACATTGCCAAAGTCTGCTGGGGAGCAAAATCAATCCTGGTTGAAAATCACTGTACTAAAACCATTCATTTAATTTACTGCATAAAAATACTGTTTCTACTTCTGGAAATTTTCTCTTATAAAGTAATATGCTTTTCCAATAATCAACAAATTTTAGTTCCCACTCATTTTTATGAACAATGTTTTTATGGCTTTATGAGTTACAAAATAGTTCTACTTACAATATTATGGAAGTGAAAGAAGGAAAGGAGGTAATGTTTACTTAGTATTTACTACATGCCATTTGCTAAAGGACTTGCTTCAGATACATTCTTCTATTTAGATCTTGGATAACGTCTACAGGAGAGTTACTTCCCTCCATTTATAGATGAGGAAACAAACTTACAGATGTTAAGCATCTTTCCCAAGAAACCTAGCTTACCATCTTGACTTCAAGTTTTAACTGCTCTTGTCCCACATAACAGGTGCCAGTGAGACACTGATCTTTTATACTTGAAGGTAAAAATAGCAACTATAATCTATGTGTCAGAATTAGTTATCTCCTTAGGGGCCCAGGTCATTTTTTATGGGGTGTCACACTTTTCCATTTTACAATTTAAGAGTCTGGCCCCAAACCACCAAGTTGCAGGCATGTAGCATCATTAAAAGAAAATTCAATTCAGTGTTCTGCACCAGGCCAGTTAAAATAACCAAATCAACCCACACTCTCTCTGGGTTGGTAAGTTACATTACCCTTCCACGTGGCTGGTTTGTAATATTAGAGGGCAGATGTAGCTAGGGTAGCAGATGTTAGTGGGAATTTGCAACAATGGAGGGAGTTTTCATTGCAGCCACATGAACAACTGGACATTAACTATTAGATACCTCTTTTCTTACAAGTCCTTTGCCCACTGCATCTCAGAATTCATCCCATTCTTTCTGGTCATCTTTTCCCCAGGCTTCAATCTGTCATCACACAGGTTAATCAGTCCTGTCCCTCAGGTATCCCCTCTTATTCCCTAATTCTCTAGGTCCCTTCACCTTTGGCTCTCCCCTAAATTAGATTCCCATCATTTACAGAGCAATTAGCTTTCCACTCCCTCAGGTTGGGGTCCACCTCTGCGTATTCAAAGATGCATCTATCATTTTGCCAAACAAAAATCCATCTCCTCAGGAGCTCACCCCTGTGCAGCTCTGAAGAACTGGCAGACCTTGCAGTTTCTGTCTTTCCTGTGTCCCCACTCCACCCCCATTTTCCTCCTCCCAAGCTCTGTGAGTGGAAGAGTTCAACACAGACATTTGTTTTCCCATTGATAAGAATTATCTAGCCACCCTGATACACATCATGAAAGGAAGCAGTGGTTAGTTGGTTTTTTATATTTTTTAATACTTTGTATCGAAGTATAAAACACATACTGAAGGGCTTCCCTGGTGGCGCAGTGGCTGAGAATCTGCCTGCCAATGCAGGGGACACGGGTTCGAGCCCTGGTCTGGGAAGATCCCACATGCCGCGGAGCAACTAGGCCCGTGAGCCACAATTACTGAGCCTGCGCGTCTGGAGCCTGTGCTCTGCAACAAGAGAGGCCGCGATAATGAGAGGCCCACGCACCGCGATGAAGAGTGGCCCCCACTTGCCGCAACTAGAGTAAGCCCTCGCACAGAAACGAAGACCCAGCACAGCCATAACTAAATAAATAAATAAATAAAAATTTAAAAAACATACATACTGAAAAAAGCACACAATTTTTACGTGTACATCTCTATTAATTTTTATAAGCTGAACACACCTGTGTAACCAACATCCAGAACAAGAAACAGAACATCACAATCTTTCCAGAAACCTCTTTGTTCCCTCTACCAATTAGGGTAATATTTTCTAATGACAGAGTTTGTATATGCCAGCATATGCTCTCTAACCAAGAGCACTGCAGTGAGTAACTTGGTTTTATTACTGTGTTGCATTCGATCAGAAGTTCACCACATGAAGCAGAATTGTTCACATTATTTGTACACAAGTCATTGAACATGTAGTGACTGTGTTAATGTTGTGGTTTAAGGGTTCAAGAGGAGAGAGAAACCTCCCAGGTCCTCTTCCTGGGATTTCCTAGAGCCCGTGAGCCCTCCCTAGGTGAGGTTCTCTCCTAGTCACCCAAGAACTCCCAAATTTCTTTGCGTTCCATGGGTATTATCTATTCTGATAAGTGATTACAGCTCTCCCAGCAGAGCTCACACTAATTCCATGCGAAGCTATTGCTCCCAGAATCACCAACACCACCACTTTACACTGTCTCAATGCACGAGACCTTGAACTCAGAGAATTCTCTACCCCAGTGGATCTCATCCCTGGTAGCACGTGAGAATTATCTGAAGAACTACAACCCTCCCCCAACCACCAAAACAAACAAAAAATATGCCCACCCTAAACCAATGACATCAGAATCTCTTGAGGGGTAAAGTCCAGCATTGATAGTTTAAAAGTTCCATGTGTTTCTAGAGGGTTGAAAAGCATTGCAACTTCCCAACCTCTCCTTGGAGCTCCCTTCCATTTCAGTTTTAGGCATCTCAGAAACTCCAATAGTGTTCTGAATGTGACCAAAAATACAGCCCAAACTTGATTGCCAAACCAGCTTTCAAACATAGGGTAGGGCATTTTTTTTTAAAGCAAGGCTTTAATACTTAAGCTGTCAGAAATGAACAAAACACATCTATTATCTCCCAATTTCCTTCCACTGAGCATTGGGCAGGATGGCCAGGCCACCTGGGGCCCCCGTGATGAAGGTCTGCTCACTAGGATCCACTGCTTGGGGATGCTGAGATTTCTCCAGCACTAAAGTGTGCCTCCGTCTGGTTCCATTCAGTTCATGACTGAGGTCTGCCTAAACAGAGCCATGTAAACAAGTGGCTCTCTTTTGTCTCTGAAGGCAGTTTTACCGTCAACACTGATCAGTCACTCACCAGCTTCATTCTGATAGCTTGTGAGCAGCAGTGGTGATGTGAGAGGGAGAGTGAAGTGAGGAGACTGATTTTGCTCAAGGTGGCTGGCAGGGAAGGGAGCATCCCAGAAGTTCAACTCAGAAGGAGTCCAGAGAGAGGTGTGGGTGCTGACAGGGCCATAGAGGACTTTTCTTACAGAAAGCAATCAGTCGTTTCATGTCTTCACATGCCCACTTTCTCTGGAACTTTCTCTGCCACAGGAAGTGTCGGGTCCAGAAGATGCCCTTGGAAGTGCATCCTGCCTCCACCGCCTGAATGATGCGGTGACTGGAGGGTGGGCAGGCAAGAAAGCATCCCAGAGGTGACATGTCACCTGGCCTGGGGCCCATACACGGATATGACACTGGCCCCAAATATCTCTCCCCCCATTACACCTTGCTTCACAAGTTTCAAAGAAAGTAATTGGAAATCCCACCTTTTCTTTCTGTCCTCTTCTCTGCATGCTGCTTCTATTTCCCCCCTCATTTCAGTTGCTGTAACATTTTCCTGTGTTGAAGGCTAGGAGAATGGATGTCACACTGCGTGATCTGCTCGAAACCACCAGACTTTCAAGAGATGTCTTTGCTGGAAGTAAAAGTATACCCTCTGATAAATTTACCTCTAAGCCCCAGCTTTGAAACTGGGCCCAAGACAAACAGTTCTCAAGTCATCCTTCCACAGTGAAACCCCTATGGAATCTCCAACATTGCTGGCAGTCCTGACTGATGGAACTTGCCGAAATAATAATAATCATCATCATCATCATTATTGACAATCTGCTAGTCACCAGATACTGTATATTCATCATATTATATAATATAACCGACCCTTGAAGGTAGGTTGGCATCTCATTTTACAAATGAAGACATCAGGGCTCAAAAACTTGAATGGCTAGCCTCTGACCACACAGACAGTAAGAGCCTGAGTGAAGGTTTCAGACCGGGTCTGTCTCATTAGACCTTGCTGCCTTTCACAACCAACATTGACCTGCCACGTCTCCTCCTCTAAGGCAGAGCTGCTAACCCTTCTCAGGTGGCTGGTGCTCCTTAGGCCAACCCTGGATCCCCAGTCTCCCCCAGTTACAACCCAGAGCAAGCCTTTCTCCTTCAGACTCTCGCATGAAGACGGTTGCCTATCGCTCTCCACCCAAGGCCCTGTCTTCTTTTAGGAGGTAGCTAACCAAAGCAGCAACGGTTCTATGCTCCATGCAAAATGTGGTGAGTTCGCCATTGGCTCTTCCTGGATAATACCTTTACTTTATGAGAGCCTTCCAAAAGCAAGGCCTTAACCAAGACTGCTGCTGATGGTTGGGATTTTAGGCACCTCAAAGAGAGAGATACATGGGGCACTTTAAGATGTTTCCTGAAAGGGTCAATCAGGACTCTTTGGTTGACAGGTAAGGGAAACTCATACTCAACCTGACTAGAGGGAAAAGAAGATATACTAGCAAAATACCAGAAACATCAAAGAGAGAATGATGAATACATAGCTTTATGGAATTTAGAATACAGCACTTTAAGTGAACTAGAGCTACATCTCATAACACAGTTAAATCTCCAAAACATAACATGGAATGAAAATGTCAACTTGAAGAAGTATCTGTATAATTTGATAAAATTATGAAGTTTAAAAATATGTTAAAAAGTTTAAGGATAGATAGATAGGTAGTAAAAATATAATGTCATGTATGGACATGATAAACCCTGAGTTTATGACAGTAATTGTCTCTGGGTTGAGAGGAGGGGTCAGGGAGAAGCACACAGCGTATCTCAAATCTGTCTTTAATGTTTAATGTTTTATTTTAAAAACGTCTAAAGTATGGACACTTAACAGATTTGATAAAACTGGGTTTCATCGTATTATTCACTACTTTGATCTATATGTTTAAAATATCGCATAATTTTCTTTAAAAGGGGAAACTTCTGGCTTACGTGACAGAAAGATCTGTGCGTAATTGGCTCAATCAGGTTGATCAGGAGCTCTCTGGCTCCACATCTTGGCTCTACTTTCTTCCTCTGGGTTCTATTCCATTCAGGTTCCTTATCCATGATAGCTACAGGGCTCCCAGTAGCTCCACTCCCATGTTCTAACCTCTCAGCAGCTCTTGTAAAATGCAATTCTCTCTTCTGACAATTTCAATAAGAGTGTTAGAATTTCATCCCATTGAATCATGTGTCCATCCATGAATTAAATCACTTTGACTAGGGGACTGAGCTGATGAGCCAGGCCTTGGCCTTGTGCCTCTTCCTAAAGCTAGTGATACGGAGATCGTTTCCCAAATGCCACTGAGGGAGGCATTTCCCGAGGAAATTAGGAGAGTGCTAGCAAGAAGAAGGGGAAGTAGAAGAAACAGCAGATATCTACCACAATAAGCCCTTCCACAAAGAATTGCCTGTATGTATACTCTACCTATGATTATCTTAGAACAACGCTGTTGTGCTCTTTCATGTCTAAGTGAAAGTAAATCAGTCTCACTTAGGAATATTTATTTTTAATAATAATAATTATTATTAATAGGAATATTTATTTTTAATAATAATTATTAAATAATTATTTAATAATAAATAATTATTATTTATTTATATTAGGAATATTTATATATGCAAACCCATAAATGAAATGCCAGAAAATATCATTGAACAGTATATAAAGGAACAATTTACCAAAATCAGTCAAGATTTATCTCGGCATAGAATAATATAACAAAATCCATTATTATATTACATTAATAAGTTATGAGGAATAACAAACAATAGGTGAAACTCTATAAGTAGTCCCATTAAAATTAGGAACTAGAAAAAAGTGATGCACATTATTATCATTATTATTTAATATTTTTTTCTGAAATGCTAGTCAGTGCAATAAGGCACAAAGCAGATATAAAAATATCATAAATAGAAGGTGGGAGAATTTTTCTAGCAATAAAAGACCAAAACTAACAAAAGTGGACAGATTCAGTCCAGTTTATCAACAAGGAGAACCTGATCTAAAGGACAGGACACAAACTTGTTCTGGAATGAGGACAATGGGAGTATAGACACAGAGCCAGGTTGTTCTCAGAATTATCTCAGAACTAGGGAAAAAGAAGAACAAGACCCAGCCCCCAGGAAATAGGGCTGGCAGGGATGAAGTGGGAAGCAGTTTCCAGCCAGCTGGCTAGATGCCCAGAAGACACTGACACCCTAGCATTGAGAGCAGGGAAGACCTGCGCTCTCAAGAGCTCCAGGTAGAAAAGAGTCAGGTAGGGGCCCAGACTTGCCATGTTCTGTATTTGTCAATGCCTCTTGGTATACTGGAACTATAGACATACTTAACACAAGCACACTTAGGTGTGAGCAAAAGGCAAGAGGTTTTGAGGTGGTGCTGGGCTGGCAGCCTATTCCTAAATGGACACTCCTTTGACAATATAACTGGGTTGAGAAGTTACATTCTCATGGGATAAGTCCTGACAACATCTTCCATGTGTATCAAGGATGTGAATTGCAGGTAGGAAGTGATATTGTGTGGGTTGTAGGGTCAAATGAATTACAGCACAAGGCCCTCTTCCCAGTCTGAGCTGTCCCGTCCCGTGGGCCTTGAGACAGCACTGTTTGTGTCAAGCAACAAAGCCTCTTCTGGCTACTCCAGCTCTTGACCCTGACCTCTCTTATCCTAGGGTTGAAATCCCACCCACGGAGCCAAGAGGGCAGGCCAGCTACCTACTCCAGAGACTTTCCCTCTCACCCATCTCTCCCAAGTCCCTGGGGCCTTAGTAAAACAGCCACACAAGGGAGCAACTCCTCCTGGACTGCAAACCCAGTCTCCTGTGCATATTGGTAGAGGCTGGAGATGGCTGGAAGGCGGGGTTTGTTGGAGCCTCTGCTCAGGCGCCGGGGCAAATGGGCTCGGGTGGGGGGAGGAGAGGGATGCTGTAGGGCCCTTCTCACCAGGAGCACCCGAGCTGTAGCCACAAAGGCCTCTTACGCTCGGACACAATTAGCCCCATACAAGCCATGAGTCACAACGCTCGTGTTGGTGCCTGTTCAGAGCATGTGAATTCTGCCAGCAGCATTTCTAGTCTTCTCTGCACTGATGCTGAGAGAAACAGCAGAAAGGTGCAGAAAAATCAAAGGTCCAAATTTGATCTTTTTTCTCCCTTGCTGTCCTGTCCCTTTCTGGGGCTGCTGCTGTGGGCCTGTTGCAGACAGCACAGACTCTGGAAGCCCTCCCATCACACATCCAGGTCATTTCTTAATTACAACCCCTGCCTCCATACTGGGCTTGCTCATAGGTCATCCCAAGCTTCAGGTCTTAAAAATATTCCCTTAGATGTACCTTTATGAGCTGATCATACCTTCTGAATATGGCAGAAAGACTTGATACTGGAAGATGGATCCATAAGGAAAAGGACAATTAATGCTAGAAGATGGATCCATAAAGAAAAGGACAATGTCTGAAGCCTGAGAAAAAATGACTATTTTTTTTCTAGGGATTTAAGGATAATAGTGCATATGAGGCCCCCTCCTCCCTACCTCAGCCCTTCGTACTGGGACACTGGGGACGGAGTGGTGCCAGGTGGAGAGAACTCAGCAAGAATTCTGAGCCGTGTGGCTGACAGGGTCCTAGTGCTCCAGCCCAGTGTCAGGCCGGAGCCTCTGAGGTGGGAGAGCTGAGTTCAGGACATTGGACCACCAGAGACCTCCCAGCCACATGTAATATCAATTGGCGAGAGCTCTCCTAGAGATCTCTGTCTCAACGCTAAGACCCAGCTCCACTCAACGGCCAGCAAGCTCCAGTGCTGGATGCCCCATGCCAAACAACTAGCAAGACAGGAACACAACCCTACCCATTGGCAGAGAGGCTGCCTGAAATCATAATAAGGTCACAGACACCCCAAAACACACCACCGGACACGGTCCTGCCCACCAGAAAGACAAGATCCAGCCTCAACCACCAGAACACAGGCACCAGTCCCCTTCACCAGGAAGCCTACACAAGCCACTGAACCAACCTTACCCACTGGGGGCAGATGCCAAAAACAACGGGAACTACGAACCTGCAGCCTGTGAAAACAAACACAGTAAGTTAAGCAAAATGAGAAGACAGAGAAACACACAGCGGATGAAGGAGCAAGGTAAAAACCCATCAGACCAAACAAATGAAGAGGAAATAGGCAGTCTACCTGAAAAAGAATTCAGAGTAATGATAGTAAAGATGATCCAAAAACTTGGAAATAGAATGGGGAAAATACAAGAAACGTTAAACAAGAACCTAGAAGAACTAAAGAGCAAACAAACATTGATGAACAACACAAAACATGAAATTAAAAATTCCCTAGAAGGAATCAATAGCAGAATAACTGAGGCAGAAGAATGGATAAGTGGCCTGGAAGATAAAATAGTGGAAATAACTACTGCAGAGCAGAATAAAGAAAAAAGAATGAAAAGAATTGAGGACAGTGTCAGAGACCTCTGTGACAACGTTAAACACACCAGCATTCGAATTATAGGGGTCCCAGAAGAAGAACAGAAAAAGAAAGGGTGTGAGAAAATATTTGAAGAGATTATAGTTGAAAACTTCCCTAACATGGGAAAGGAAATAGTCAGTCAAGCCCAGGAAGTGCAGAGAGTCCCATACAGGATAAATCCAAGCAGAAACACACCAAGACACATATTAATCAAACTATCAAAAATTAAATACAAAGAAAAGATATTAAAAGCAGCAAGGGAAAAGCAACAAATAACATACAAGGGAACACTCATAAGGTTAACAGCTGGTCTTTCAGCAGAAACTCTGCAAGCCAGGAGGGAGTGGCAGGACATATTTAAAGTGATGAAAGGGAAAAACCTACAACCAAGATGACTACCCAGCAAGGATCTCATTCAGATTCGATGGAGAAATTAAAACCTTTACAGACAAGCAAAAGTTAAGAGAATTCAGCACCACCAAACCAGCTTTGTAACAAATGCTAAAGGAACTTCTCTAGGCGGGAAACACAAGAGGAGGAAAAGACCTACAAAAACAAAACAATTAAGAAAATGTTAATAGGAACATACATATCGATAATTACTTTAAATGTAAATGGATTAAATGCTCCAACCAAAAGACATAGACTGGCTGAATGGATACAAAAACAAGACCTGTACATATGCTGTCTACAAGAGACCCACTTCAGACCTAGAAACACATACAGACTGAAAGTGAGGGGATGGAAAAAGATATTCCATGCAAATGGAAATCAAAAGAAAGCTGGAGTAGCAATTCTCATATCAGACTAACTAGACTTTAAAATAAAGACTATTACAAAAGACAGAGAAGGACACTACATAAGGATCAAGGGATCAATCCAAGAAGAAGATAGAACAATTTTAAATATTTATGCACCCAACATAGGAGCACCTCAATATATAAGGCAAATGCTAACAGCCATAAAAGGGGAAATTGACAGAAACACAATAATAGTAGGGGACGTTAACACCTCACTTTCACCAATGGACAGATCATCCAAAATGAAAATAAATAAGGAAACACATGCTTTGAATGACACATTAAACAAGATGGACTTAATTGATATTTATAGGCCATTCCATCCAAAAACAACAGAATACACTTTCTTCTCAAGTGCTCATGGAACATTCTCCAGGATAGAGCATATCTTGGGTCACAAATCAAGCCTTGGTAAATTTAAGAAAATTGAAATCATATCAAGTATCTTTTCCGACCACAACGCTATGAGACTAGATATCAATTACAGGGAAAAAAAACTGTAAAAAATACAAACACATGGAGGCTAAACAATACGCTACTAAATAACCAAGAGATTACTGAAGAAATTAAAGAGGAAATAAAAAAATACCTAGAAACAAATGACAATGAAAACATGATGACCCAGAACCTATGGGATGCAGCAAAAGTAGTTCTAAGAGGGAAGTTCACAGCAATACAATCCTACCTCAAGAAACAAGAAAAATCTCAAATAAACAACCTAACCTTACATCTAAAGCAATTAGAGAAAGAAGAAGAAGAACAACAACAAAAACACCCCAGAGTTAGCAGAAGGAAAGAAATCATAAAGATCAGATCAGAAATAAATGAAAAAGAAACGAAGGAAATAATAACAAAGATCATTAACACTAAAAGCTGGTTCTTTGAGAAGATAAACAAAATTGATAAATCATTAGGCAGACTCATCACGAAAAAAAGGGAGACGACTCAAATCAACAGAATTACAAATGAAAAAGGAGAAGTAACAACTGACACTGCAGAAATACAAAGGATCATGAGAGATTATTACAAGCAACTATATGCCAATAAAATGGACAACCTGGAGGAAATGGACAAATTCTTAGAAAAGCACAACCTTCTGAGACTGAACCAGGAAGAAATAGAAAATATAAACAGAACAATCACAAGCACTGAAATTGAAACTGTGATTAAAAATCTTCCAACAAACAAAAGCCCAGGACCAGATGGCTTCACAGGCGAATTCTATCAAACATTTAGATAAGAGCTAACACCTATCCTTCTCAAACTCTTCCAAAATATAGCAGAGGGAGGAACACTCCCAAATTCATTCTACTAGGCCAACATCACCCTGATACCAAAACCAGACACAGATGTCACAAAAAAAGAAAACTACAGGCCAATATCACAGATGAATATATATGCAAAAATCCTCAACAAAATACTAGCAAACAGAATCCAACAGCACATTATAAGGATCATACACCATGATCAAGAGGGGTTTATCCCAGGAATACAAGGATTCTTCAGTATATGCAAATTAATCAGTGTGATACACCATATTAAGAAATTGAAGGGTAAGAAACATATGATAATCTCAATAGATGCAGAAAAAGCTTTTGACAAAATTCAACCCCCCCCCCCCATTTATGATAAAAACTCTCCAGAAAGTAGGCATAGAGGGAACTTTCCTCAACATAATAAAGGCCATATATGACAAACCCACAGCCAACATCGTTCTCAATGGTGAAAAACTGAAACCATTTCCTCTAAGATCAGAAACAAGACAAGGTTGCGCAGTCTCGCCACTATTATTCAACATAGTTTTGGAAGTTTTAGCCACAGCAATCAGAGAAGATAAAGAAATAAGAGGAATCCAAATCGGAAAAGAAGTAAAACTGTCACTGTTTGCAGATGACATTATACTATACATAGAGAATCCTAAAGATGCTTCCAGAAAACTACTAGAGCTAAGCAATGAATTTGGTAAAGTAGCAGGATACAAAATTAATGCACAGAAATCTCTTGCATTCCTATACACTAATGATGAAAAATCTGAAAGAGAAAGTAAGGAAACACTCCCATTTACCATTGCAACAAAAAGAATAAAATACCTAGGAATAAACCTACCTAGGGAGACAAAAGACCTGTATGCAGAAAGCTATAAGACACTGATGAAAGAAATTAAAGATGATACAAACAGATGGAGAGATATACCATGTTCTTGAATTGGAAGAATCAACCTTGTGAAAATGACTATACTACCTGAAGCAAACTACAGATTCAATGCAATCCCTATCAAACTACCAAGGGCATTTTTCACAGACTAGAACAAAAAATTTCACATTTTGTATGGAAACACAAAAGACCCCGAATAGCCAAAGCACCCTTGAGAAAGAAAAATGGAGCTGGAGGAATCAGACTCCCTGACTTCAGACTATACTACAAAGGTACAGTAATCAAGACAGTATGGTACTGGCACAGAAACAGAAATATAGATCAGTGGAACAGGATAGAAAGCCCAGAGAAACCCACACACATATGGTCACCTTATCTTTGATAAAGGAGGCAAGAATATACAATGGAGAAAAGACAGCTTCTTCAATAAGTGGTGCTGGGAAAACTGGACAGCCACATGTAAAAGAATGAAATTAGAACACTTCCTAACACCATACACGAAAATAAACTCAAAATGGATTAAAGACCTAAATGAAAGGCCAGACACTATAAAACTCTTAGAGGAAAACACAGGCAGAACACTCTTCGACATAAATCATAGCAAGATCCCTTTTGACCTACCTCCTAGAGAAATGGAAATAAAAACAGAAATAAACAAATGGGACCTAATGAAACTTAAAAGCTTTTGCACAGCAAAGGAAACCATAAACAAAACGAAAACACTACCTTCAGAATGGGAGAAAATATTTGCAAACGAAACAACTGACAAAGGATTAATCTCCAAATTATACAAGCAGATCATTCAGCTCAATATCAAAAAAACAAACAACCCAATCCAAAAAAGGGCAGAAGACCTAAACAGACATTTCTTCAAAGAAGATATACAGATTACCAACAAACACATGAAAGGATGCTCCACACCACTAATCATTAGAGAAATGCAAATCAAAACTACAATGAGGTATCACTTCACACCGGTCAGAATGGCCATCATTAAAAAGTTGACAAATAATAAATGCTGGAGAGGGTGTGGAGAAAAGGGAACCCTCTTGCACTGTTGGTGGCAATGTAAATTGATATAGCCACTATGGAGAACAGTATGGAGGTTCCTTAAAAAACTAAAAATAGAATTACCATATGACCCAGCAATCCCACTACTGGGCATACACCCTGAGAAAACCATAATTCAAAAAGAGACATGTACTGCAATGTTCATTGCATCACTATTTACAATAGCCAGGACATGGAAGCAACGTAAGTGTCCATTGACAGATGAATGGATAAAGAAGATGTGGCACATATATACAATGGAATATTACTCAGCCATAAAAAGAAATGAAATTGAGTTATTTGTGTGAGGTGGATGGGCCTAGAGTCTGTCATACAGAGTGAAGTAGGTCAGAAAGAGAAAAACAAATACCATATTCTAACACATATATATGGAATCTAAAAGAAAAAAAAAGGTTCTGAAGAACCTAGGGGCAGGACAGGAATAAAGACGCAGACGTGCAGAATGGACTTGAGGACATGGGGAAGGGGAAGGGTAAGCTGGGAGGAAGTGAGAGAGTGGCATGGACATATATACACTACCAAACGTAAAATAGATAGCTAGTGGGAAGCAGCCGCATAGCACAGGGTGATCAGCTCGGTGCTTTGTGACCACCTAGAGGGGTGGGATAGGGAGGGTGGGAGGGAGACTCAGGAGGGAGGGGATATGTGGATATATGTATACGTATCTATACATATCGCTGATTCACTTTGTTATACAGCAGAAACTAACACGACATTGTAAAGCAATTATACTCCAATAAAGATGTTAAAAACAAAACAAAACAGTGCATATGGAAACAGATTCCCCAGGCCAGACTGTTGGCCAGGAATGTCATCTTCCTGATTCTTCGGTTTTGGTGTCTTGCTATCTGGCCTGAATTTCAGAAGCACAGCTCTAAAAGGGTTCTGAAAAATTTTGCCTCCAAGGTGCACCTTCACATAAAATTCAACATGGCTGAAATGTAACTCATTTTCCTCACCATTTCTGTCATAAGTTTGCCTGCTCATTGGTGGCACTGAGACTTCCAATAGTAGAGAAATTCTTGCTATTTTTCTCACCCTTTTCTTCTCCTCACCCTTCGCTGAGCGTGAGGCAATTATTCCTCGCGTCGTTTGTGTATATCCCTCCATTTCCAGTGCTCAACCCCCATCACCACCACATTCAGGTCTTCCCCTAATTTCCTATGAGGTCTCCATGCTGTGGACTAAAAACAAAATGCACAACCTAAAAGTTGAGAATTATACTTTATTTGGTTGACTTAACAGAGGACTTAAGCCAGGGATACAGTCTCTCAGATAGCTCTGAGGGACTGTTCCAAAGAGGTAAGCAAAGAGCCAGCATATATATGAGTTTTTGGAAAAAAACATAAAACAGGTGGTCAAACATCAAAAGATTACTGCTAATTAAAGAAATAGACATCTCAATTTAATGGATTTAACATTTTTTCTATGCGTGGGAAGATGCAAGAGTCTGGGCTTATTGAAATCATTCCTTTGATATGCATCTTAACTATCTAGTGTCAGTATCCTATTCTTTCCGATCGATCCTGAGCCCCCTCAGGGTACACCTCTGGGGGCGGATGCAGTAGCTGACAGCTTGGTGGTGGCAACATCCTTTGTTTACTGATATGGCAGGTGACATTCTTTGTCCAAAATGTCTTTACTCCTTTCTGTTCCCTAATTCTTCCTGTACATAGCCAGATTTATCCATCGAAAAGGTTATGTTTTACATAGAGTCCTGATGCCTTTGTTTATGCTAGATTCATTCTGCCTGAAGCGGTACCCCCTTTCTTGCACTTGTCTAAACTGTACCCCTTTTCAAGTCCTGCTTCCTTCCTGAAGCCTTTTCTGGTGGCCCTAAGCTTCAGTGATCAACTACTCTTGTCTGAATTTCTGGAGCACTTATTTTCTGTGTCACCTATTTAGCACAAAAAATACTACCTTGCCTTACCTGTGCATGAATGCTTGCTTCCTTTCTAGCAATACCTGGCAATGGTTGTGCATTAAGAGTTACTGAGGTTTTCCTTCCCCTAATGTTCAAGACAGAGATTCAAGAGACACTCCAACCCATATAAGCAACAAATAAATAAGAAGGCCTCACTGTTCTAAATTTCTGAAGTTGATTTGAGGTTTTTATATTTACAAATATTTTTTGAGCAGCTACTCTATGCTTGGCATTGCACTGCACGCTGGAGACAGAACAGCGAACAGGACACTAATCAATTCTGCTTTCAAGAAGCACACATTCTGGTAGGAGAACAAGCAATTACAATACTGTGGAGTACATACCACAATAGACGTATAGGACACTATCAGAACACAATGTAATGCTGACCTGGGAGGCCTGAGAAATCATTCCAGAGAAATAGATCCAAAAGCTGGAACATGGAGGATGAGTAGGAGCTGCCCAAGCAAAAGTGTGTGTATGTGCAGGGATGGGGCTGGGGACGGAGGAAAGAAGAGGACTCCAGGCAGAAGGAATGACAAGGTCCTGGAGACAGGAAAACACGGCTCACTGAAAATATGAAAGTGTAATCTGGCCAGAACACAGAGTGCAAGGCATGAGATAGCAAGAGATGAGGTTGGAGGGATAACCAGGGCTTATGATAAAATAGTAAATACTTGGAAGGGCAGCGAGCAACATAAAGAAGGTGGGATGACTGGACTAGGTTTGCACTTTAGCAGTGCCACTTTGGCTGCAGGGTAGAGAAGAGCCCGAGGGGAGAGAAGAATGAAGGCAGGAAGGCCAGCTGGGCAGCTAACAGGGCAGGTGATCCAGCAAGAAACTGAGGTGGTGACCTGACGTTAGCAGCGATGGTAGAAGTGAAGAAAGTGGATACATTTCAGGATGCTTAAGGGATGTGGGTAGTGAGGCTGAGGAAGGTGAGCGGCTGTTAATGTCATTCCTTAAAAAGGAAATCAGGAGGAAAAGCTAGTATAGAGGAGAAGACGATGACGTCAGGGTGATTCATGTTTAGCTTGGTTTTCTGCACCTGGACAGACCCACGTGGAGACATCTTGGCAGCTGTGCCATGCAACAGTTCTCAAACTTTTTGGTTGTACAAATTATTGTATACTGTTACAAATTATTGAGGACTTGAAAGAGCTGATGATTATTCATACTTACTATTCAAATTAGAACTGAGAAAATTTTAAACATATGTATTAAACCATCTTAAAACATAATAAACCTATTACTAGTTAATAGAAATGTTTATGAAAATAATTATTTTAAAACAAAAAATTAGTGAAAAAGTGGCACTATTTTACGTTTTTGCAAATCTCTTTAATGTCTGGCTTAATAGAAAATAGCTGAATTCTAAGATCTGGTTCTGCCTTCAATCTGTTTTGCTATCACACTGTATATAGCCTCTGGAAAACTCCACTCTAGTATCAAAGAACCAGAGTGAAAAAAGTAAACAGCATCTTGAATAACTATGAACATAATTTGATCTTGTGTATGTCCCTGAAGGGGATCTCTAGGGATCTGGGGATTACACTTTTAGAATCACTGCCCCAGAGCAGGAGAACTTGACAATATTGTGAGTCTCACTAATAAGCTCTTGATGCCATGGCCAAAAGTAGGCTGGATAGTCTTGATTGAGGTTTCAAGTGCTATTTTGAGAGGTTGAGGTTGAGTTTGCCTGGTTGACATCACCTTCCAAAGTTAGGAATGGAAGAATGTTCATTCAATTAATTCATTTAACAAATATTTATTTAGCACATATTATATGCCAGAAACTACTCTAGACACAGAGGGTAGAACGAACAAAACAGAAAAAAAAAAATCCTTGCCTTCATGAAGCTTCCCTTTTCTTTGGGGAAGATTAGACAGTGAACAAAGTAGTAGAATATATATTGGAGGGCAGTAAGTATATGCAGAAAAACAATGAAAAGAGGTATAGGGAATGTTGGAAGGATTTGCAGATTTCGAGTAGTGTGTACAGGGAAGGCTTCATTAAGAAGGCAACATTAGAGCAAAGACCTGAAGGAGGTGAAGGAGCCATTTGGGTATCTAACACAAGAGCTTTTCCAGGTATTTAAAGGGATTATTTCCTTAATTTATTTTAAATTTTATTAACATGTATTCTTTAATTAAATATCTATTGTATCTGGCATTAGCTGCAGGTAAAAGAAGAGAAGATGGGAGGCTAATGTTTATTTAGTGTCTGCCATGTACCAGGCACTTTGTTAGTTACTATACATGAGGTTTGGCGCCCTCACTAAGATTTATAGCTTGCCAAGAAGACAAAGCATGTACATACAATTCCTGCAGTTGTGGTGTAGCAGCTCTTATGAGTAACAGTTGGTTTGAGTAGCACCACCAGAGGTTTGTATGCACCTGATCTACCTGAGGTTTACATTTCTCTTTGAATATGAAGTGATGTGTGAAGGGTATTTGTCAAACAGCCAGGAAGTTAATAATACCAGATCACACCTTCTATAGAGCACTTGAGTTTACAAAGTGCCATCAGAAATTAACTCATTTAATCTTCATAACAATTCTAAGACGCCGGTCTTGTTCGAAGAAGTATAATTGTGCTGACTGAGGGGAACAGGCTCAGAAGTCTAGGTAATGCAAAGCGGTTATACGGTGGCTGGGACCTAAAATTAAGATAATCTGCCTTCGCGCAGAAGACTCTTGCCACTGCAATGCAGCTGTTTTGAGCAGCTATTGACATCAAAGAGCACCATACTCCCCTGACTCAGTCCTCTTCCGAGTACGTGCACCAAGGAAGGACGGTTAAGTGAGGGTTGGAGAAGGGGAAGGGCCTGCGAACCGGGTGAAAACACACCCGGCGCTCTCCCTCTGCGCTTGCGCAAGGGAGGGGTTGCCCTCTCCGGAAGGACGCCTGGGACTTGGGTTTGCGCCGACGCAGAGCTACCTCCAGGCGGAACCCGGGCGTGCGGGGCTCCTGCAACCTAAACACCCGGTGTGAAAGGAAGGTGGCCCCGGCGGGGCGGGGCGCATGCGCGGCAGCTCCCCCTGGGGAAGGGCTGAGAGGCGGAGCGGGGCGGCCAGCTGTGAGCGGAGCGGAGCAGGGTCAGGATGGACGAGGACGTGCTGACCACCCTGAAGATCCTCATCATCGGCGAGAGCGGCGTGGGCAAGTCCAGGTGAGGCGGCTCTGCGGGCCGTGACGAGGGTGGCGGGGCCCTTTCCGCCTCGGGAGCCGCTGTGCCCTGGGCCGCGGCGGGAACGGTAAACGGCGGCGGCCGGGCGCGGCCCGGGCTGGGGCGGCCTCCGCTCGCGGCCTCCGGGCCTCCCCGCTGCGCGGCCCCGCCGCCCCGCCCCGCGGCCCCGCCGCCCCGCCGCCCGGTCCACGGCCTCTGCCAGGCCCGGCTCCCTGGATCGCTTCGCCTCCTGTCGCACTCAGAGGAAAACAGTTCCGGGGCCGCCGCCCGGCCGGCGGTTTGCTGTAGAGGAGCCTAGGGCGCGGCGGGCGGGCTTGGGCCCGAGTCCGGCCGAGGGCGAGGCCTCTGGGCCCCGGGGCCAGGCTGCCCGCACCCCGCGAGTTGAGAGGTGTAGCTCTACCGCTGGGGTTTCGGTCGGCCTGCCTCGGAATACGCCAAGTTCTGCACGGGAAGTTTCGCGACGCCGTAGGTCGCATTCCTGGCCTATTATGGTGCACCCCGCAGCCGCTTTTTTTTCTTTTTTCTTTTTTTGAAAATGAGTCCGTTGTGAAAGAACTCTTCAGTCTTCTGATTGCTTAAATAATTCACTTTAGTCTAAGGCGGTAGAGCTTAAGCTGTGGGCCGCTTTTGAAAATCAAGTGTGATTGTTACTTGTCATTGTGCCGCATCATGTAGAGGTAAAAGAACACATTAGCATGTGTGTCTTCTTTCTTGACGCTTTCTTGGGGGGAAACAACGTTGACAGTAGTTAGAGTTGAGTATAAGGGAAGACGTGGAGCCTGAGGCGTATTGCAAGAGGGCTGTGATTTCATCCACATCCTGGGACAAAGTTCTCCAGTGAAGGTGTCCTCGCCATATGATTACGAGCTTCTTGTATTCTACGCTGCTTTGATCTTCCAATAATATCCACATTCCAGGAGCTGCAGGCAATTTCATATTTTAGCTATACCTCCTGATAAACTTATCTTTCACATTACTTCGTGAAGTCTTATTTTTTTAAAATACTTGAGTATTTGAAACCTTACTCTGTAAATATATTCTGAAACTTTATGTGTTTTTAAAGCATGACAGTACATTTTCATAGTTTCTCTCATTTAATGTACTCTGCATGTTAGAGTGAGGGATTTGTACCTAAGAAGGAATAAATTAATGAAACACTATGGGCTAAAAAGATAGTGTGATTTGTGTGTGTGTGTGTTACTTAAAGGGCTGAATAAAATCATTTTCATGATCACCATCTACTGTATTTGAGGGTTAAAAAGCTAGGTAATATATAAACATTGTCTTAATAGGAATTCCTTGGCCTTGTGACCATTTTCTTTAAAAAAAAAGAGATATGACCTGAGATATGACCCTCATTTAGGTTAAGACATATGAAATTGCTGATTTTGAAGTTAGGAATGGTTGAATGTCATTTCATGTGGTTCAGCCCCAAACATGGTTGATTGGCACCTTTTCTAGATGTATTAGATGGGTGATTACTTGAAGGCTAACTGCAGTGCAGTGTTCACATAATTGAAGTTCTTCCTCTGGAGTAAAATCTGTTAAGTGGATTTACTGGTTCCCTTGGTTCCCTCCCCTCAAACAAATTTATTTGGATCTAATATGCTCCAGACTTTTTCTCAATAGTTAGTGGTGAATTATCAACTACTCACTGCAAAATTTTAACACCTTTACCTCTTTCAAGAAAGGATTGCATTTAACGAGAAAGTTGGCTTATTTTTCTGGCTAGATATACATTTTTGGTGTATGTCATGTGCTATGGAAAAAACTTTGAACACTTTCTGGATAAGATGAGAATAAATGACTCTTTAGAAGCCTATGCTTTTTAAGGTAAGTACAAAAACACTTGTCATGGATATAATCTTACAGGGTTGTTCTCACCAGTGGTTTCTATTTCTTTATAAATCTAGAGTTAGTGGAAGTGATACATCACTTGTGTTGTTGAGATATCATTGCACAACAAAGGATATCTTAACTAATTCAAACTAGTAGGTTATTTTTCCCATTTATTTCGCACTTGGAGTGTAACGAGCATGTGTCAGAGGAGCCAGGAGATGAGAATGATGAAACTGGTGCTGCCTCTTGTGTGACCTTTGTCACTCAGACACTCCAGGCCTTCATTTCTTTGTTCGAAAAGTGAGGTTGGGTAGAAATCTCTCAGGCCCTATCACATGTTAAATGTGTAATAGTCTTTGATTCCGTGGCTAGCCATAGTGAAGTGAAGAAGTAGCAAGGTGTTTCAGAAACTGGGACGGATTATGGAGACCTTCTGTTATTTAAGTTGCTGTCCCTCCTGTGCCCCTTATATCCCATCCTTTTTGACCAATTTCATTTGTAAATTGAGAAATGCATGTTAGTTATAATCGCACTGATTAATTACAGATTTGGTCTTCTCCAAGTGGAATGGTGGTCTCCTTCCACCTATAGCTCTGCATGGAGAGTATTTTGCTCCTTTAACTTTGAAAATATGAAGGCTTAAACATACATCCTTTAGAGCAGTGGCTCTTAATCACTTTCAGATTGTGGGTTCCTGTCAAAATCTAATAGAGAAATAGACTCCCTGCCTAGAGAAATGTACACATAGAATTTAGAATACATTTCGAGCTAATAGGTTACCCCTGGCTAAGATCTGCTGCCTTATACTCGAAGCCTGTGTTAAAATTTGTTGCTTTACACCCTTGTCTTTCCTGACAAAATACCATTAATGACAAGCCAAGAAAAACCCCTGGCTCAGTGTCTGCCACGTTGTCGATGTTTAATAAATAATAGCCAATACCATTGTTATTATTTATGTTATTATGGTGTTATCATTATTACTACTCAACAAGGTTCTACGTTTTTGTAATAATATTTTCTTTGGTGACTGAGTATAGATACACAACCTTTCTATTCTTAAATTGTGAGTAACTGAAATTTTTAGAGAAATCTTCACTTTTATTGATTTGAAGTTTAATGTTGGGGAGAGAAGAAAATTCTTATGAGTAGTGTTTTAAGATTCTTATTAGTGCTGTCACCTAATTCATGTTGGAGGTAAGTAAAATTAGTTATAGTCAAGAGTGTTCAATGTTAAGTAGAAAAATCTACAATATGATTCATTTTACTTTGCCTTTGTGGTGCTGGTTTTATGATCAACAAAAAGCAAAACCAGGAAAGGAAGAGTTAATCCTTCAAATAGAATATAATGACACTGGGTTTGGGAACTACCAAGAGGCCATTACGTTTTGCAACACTGTGGACAAAAGAAAAAAATCTTTAGCAGCAATAATTATAATCTATAGAAATATTCATACATTTTTTTCCTGCAATTCAGACATGAGATAGCTATTGTCTTGATTTTATTAATGCAAATAGGTCAATAGAATGGTCTCGTCCTACTTAGGAGATCATGTGAGGGGCAATTGATTAATTTTATAAATCTAGGGCTTTAACAAAAGCTTAGATTTTATTTTTGAAGAGCTTCTAATAACTGACACTTCTGCCTTATGTTAAACAAAATAATTCTGGGAGACAAAATCTTGGAGTACTCTTATGGTATCTTTTCATTTCATGCCTTCCTTTCTAGTTTCTTTACCATTTCCTAAGTTTAGTCCTTCATGATCTCTTCCTATAATCATGGCAGTTGTCTTCTGTTGTTTTTCTTGTATTTTTTTGCTGGCATTAAGTTTTCAAGATAAAGAGCAGTTCCTGCCATTCCTTTCGGTGAAAGCTTTTGGTAGCTCCATGTTGCCTCCTTGATTTCATACACCCTACCCAGCATTTGCCAGAGGCTACCTGCTCTGGCCATCATGTGACCTTTCTGCCTTTACTTTTTATTATATCTCTTTCCACTTAGGTAATAGTCTTACTACTTGTTTCAAAATGCTAGACTTCACACCTTTCTGTTTTTACCTGAATTCAGAGTGAATTATGCATTAGATTTTTTTAAAAATTAATTTGTTGCATTCCAAAAGACTTACTTTTCCCCTTTTTGTCCATGTCAGTTAAAGTGTCACATGTTTGCTAATACCATTTTCTCAGAAGGACATACCAATACAGTTATAAAAAAACAAAAAACACAGTCGTTTTCACACTTGGGGAATTGAGCAGGGGAGCATGGGGAACCTATTTTCTAGTAAACTGCTTTGTTTTTGGGATTCTTTAATTGCCGTTCCAATAATTTAATTCCTCTGTGTATACCTGCACTGAGGCTGTATTTCTGGGAGCAGACTACATCAGCCATTCTTATCTGCATCTAACTGGTGACAAAATACAACAGTCAGGAAGATTTATCAAGTGATTAGAAAGAAAAGCCAAATTACTAATCTGTCTCTTTAACGTCTCTTTTAGCCTGCTCTTGAGGTTCACAGATGATACTTTTGATCCAGAACTTGCAGCAACAATAGGTAAGCCTATGTTTAAAACTTTAGTAGAAATACCAAATATTTTCTTGCTTCAGGCTGTTTCATCTAACTCCCCCTACCCATCCTCTCACCACCCCATTGCTTCCATGTCTGTCAAAATCTTATTTGTCTTTCAAGTCTTAACTTTGGTAGTCATTAAATTTCTGAATCTTTGTAGATCTCACCAAGCAAAAAAAGTCCTTTTCTGTTGTCTCATGGTACTTTGTTAACACTGCGGATATTACGATTATCTGTATACACATTCCTGTGCTATGGGTTGTCTGTTATTTAGCAGCATACAGTCATTTGAATGTTTATTGCATGCCAGGCACTGTCCTAAGAGGTGGGTTATAATGTTCAATAATGCAGACTTGGTCTCTGTCATAATGGACCTAGCAGTATCACCCAGCAGTAGAGTGTGTTAATTTTGTATTTTTAGTACAGTACATTTTGTATATTCAGTACAGTATCTGGCATGTATTCTGGCAGCATATTTATTGATATTAGTTATTAAAGACTATTAGAAGCAGTAATACATAAATGCCTTTTAAAAATGAAATTTAGATTGCCTGAAAGTGGTTTGCCACACCAGCTTATTAGGATATATGAGAAGATAGAGCTAAATATTCTCGTGTCACATGTTTAGGGAGTAGGTGACAATGTGAAGGGACAAGAGACAGCTTGCAGCAGTAGGAAGAGCTGAGTCAGAGCAGGATAATAGTCTTGGCTCTGCCTTGAATGTTGTCATCTTGAGCAAGTCATTCACTTCCTTGTCTTCTGTAAGTTGAGGAATTTTGGTGAGAGAATACATTTTTCTTCTAGCTCTAAAATTTCATGATCTGATGAGTAGAATGTAGTAAAGATGATCCTTGTATTATTATTAGGCAAAATAAAGAGTTTCTATTAACTGGGTTGATTTTTTTCCCTTTTTATTGTTAAATAATTTCATACTTAGAGAAAAGTTGTAAAAATAGTTCAAAGAATTCCTGTATATCTTAATCAAATTCCCCAAATGTTAACATTTATCGCATATGCTTTATCATTCTCTCTCTACATACACATACACAGTATTCTTGCTTTTTTCGAATTGTTTGAGAGAAAATTGCAGACAGTGTCTTCAGTGTCTTTAACCTCTAAGTACTTTAATGTGTATTTTCTAGATGAACATGGATACAGTTCTCCTGTATACAGACAGATTTCATCAGTTGTCCCACTGATGTCTTATATACCAAAGAAAGAGAGTTGCTTCTGGTCCAGAATCCAGTCCAGCATCACATATTGAATTTTGTTGTCATTTTTCCTTAGTCTCTTTTAATCTGAACAGTTCTTCACTCTTTCTTTGTCTTTCATGGCCTTGACATTTTTGAAGAGCACATACAGGCCAGTTATTGTAGAATATCCTTCAATTGCATGTGTCCGTGTGTCCTCATGGTTAGATTCAGGTTATGCATTTTGGTCAGGATTTCCTCAGAAGTGCTTGTCAGAGCATGGTGTATATTTGTGCCATTACTGGTGATGGGACTTGGTTCCTTAAGATGATGTACACCAAGTCTCTCCACTGTAAACTGTCATCCTGTCATTCCAACTATGGTGGTTGTCCAGCTGTGGTTTTTCAAATTCCATCCTTCCATTTACATTTCTTATTTAGAATTCTGTAAAGAAGAGTTCTTCTTTGTTTCTTTCTATCAGTATGAGCTCACGGTGCCTCTAAATGTTTAATAAATTATATCAGGCATTACTTAGCTTTTGTATGATGTGTTAACATTGACAGATTTACTGTTATGTGTGTAAAAGGGAATCATTTAAAACACTAGTAATTCAAAATCTATTTAATTTGGTTTTGGTGTATTATTTGCTCCTTTAAAAAATCAGTTACTAATAAAACTTGATTTTGCTCAGAACATACCTGGTATTGGATAAGCGAGGAGTAGAAGAATAATAACTGGCAGGAAAATAAACTTGCCTAGAGTTAAAATTTTCCTAAGGGAGTGATCTTATATATACTATAAACTATCTGTCTTCATTTCAAACCCAAATGTAACTGGGGACTTGCAGATTGACAGATCATTCGTTGTCTTTATTACTAAAAAGGCTTTGCTTTAAAAGCAAATACTAAGATTGTAGCATACTGATGAGAATATACATAATTTGTTCCCCCAGTGGGCCGTGGGTCTTGAGAAGTATCTTTTACATTTCAGCATCAGATAGTTTTCTGCCCTAGGTTATAACCGATATACATGAGTTTTTGAAATAAAAATAATTAGCCCAGTTGTTAATGGCCATATGAAAATTAGTATTTACCTCACAGTGTAATAGTAAGGAAAGCACACCTTTATCTTTCAGTAATACAGAGAGACACTCAAGTTTCTGTCTTGTATAAAATACTCTATTAAGATAATTGTTGGATTTGGGGTTTGAAGATGGTACTATAGAGTTGGCATTTTCTTCTTTTGCTTTCTGGCAATTGACTAATAACAAAGAGAGGGAGAAACTAAAACCCCAACCCCATAGTCCACTATACTAGAAGGAGGCTAAAGCGCCAAGCCACAAAATCGGTGGTATGGCTGCCAAGAGCAGTGGGGACCAGACAGGCCGCCTGCAGGAGAAAGTAGGCGATGCCAGGGCTGCAGAGCTCGGAGCCAGCAAGAGGTGCTTCATGAGGTTGAGGGGCCCACTGTGAGGTGCAAAACCTGTATCCCTTGTTTGTAAAAGCAAAATGGCTTCTTAAGCTAATGGCAGGAGTTGCCCCGCATCTGGTTTGGTTTTAAGCAGTTGGGAGGGTGAAGCCGAACAAGGAGTCATACAAACCAGCCATTTTTGCCTTTTGTCTGTCTCTGTAGCTGTAGGGGAGGAGATGCCTTTGAAAAACCTCAAGGGTGCCTATCTCCTCCGAATGTGGAGGAGTAAAAAACTAACTGATTCTCGTGTAAAACCCCGAATCAAGACAAAATTTTGCCAGTGCACAACTGATCCACTATGGCTTTCTGCATGAACCTCCTGCAAATAGCTTGTCCAGGAAAACCTCACCACTTTCAACTATGACTTAGTAAAAAAGAATCCAGCTCAAGGCCACTACCACCATTCAAGAATCGAAAAGGAAGAAAGGAATGGAAAAACAAAGGACAGTTGAAGAATCCTCACCAGAAAAGAATATTTCTGTAAAGAAGATTGAAAATAATGACCAAACATTTTGCCATGAATTTAAAAGCCTTAATGGAAATATTTATCAGTGAGAGCACAAAACAGTGATATAAGAGGTCGGGGAAGAGATAGTGCGACTACATGAGAAAATGCAGTGTGAGCTGATTGAGTGGAAAGAAAGAAAAGATAAGAAAATAAAACCATCACTGAAATGAAGGTGAGATTGGAAGGATCACAAGGGACAGTAGAAACTGGGAAACACAATAAAGAACATAGAAGCTAGGAATGGAAAAGTGGGTAGAATTTACCAAAGTGAATAAGAATATTAAAAATTAGAGTGAGAAAATGATAGATATGGAAATCAGAAAAGGAGATTTTACAGTCTGTTTGAGTCTTAAAAGAAGAAACATAATGAAACACAACCAATATTTAATGATATATAATCCGAGGTAATGTTTCTGACATAAAAATAAACACACACAGACAAAATTGTAAGAATATTTTGACCAGGTTTTTGTTTGTTACATGGGAATGTTTGGGGGGAAAATAATAAGCATTAGATTTCTCTTTTTGCTATGGTCAGGCCATAAGATGGTGCTTAATTAGGTCTTTACCTGAGGTATTTAATCAACTGCATAGATACAATTGGTTGAAATTTAAGCATGGATATAGAAAGTAGTTACATTAACTTTATATAGTATGATTAAATAGGCAAAATTTGTTTCATGCTTTTTGTTTTTGTTTTTTTAATTTACCCTATTTTAGGTAACCTTTGAATACAAAAAAGAGCACTTTAAGTAAAAATTTTCAAATAAAGAAATTAGAAAATTTAAAACTGGCTCTCTGCTTAAGACAGGCTCACAAACTATTTCTTAATCTCTAAGACTTACAATTGTTACAATATGTGAAAGTGTTTTTTGAGGGTTGATACATTTCAACTAAAGTTAGACAAATTTTGCTTGTTGTTGGTTGACTTTAGATCAGTGATTCTTATCACTCCCTTGGTAAGTTTTTAGAAATACCCATGACTGTTTGGCTTCTAAGGGCAGGTGTCAGATCTGTTTCATCCACAAGTTACCTTATAGTTTGGGCTTACTTAACAGAAAGATAATTTAATTAAAATGCAAAGTAGTTTATACATCTTGTTTAATGCCACAGCATAAACTTGTTAAAATACTTGGGAATATGAGATAATTCAGAAAGTAAAACAGAACTATTCTATTTCATATAATTTCATTCAATTAAACATGTTAAAGTAATAAAAATGGCTCTGACATTTCTTTATTTAGAATAATGACAAATGGTCTTGATCATATATAGACTGTTTCTTTCTTCCATTCTACTTAGAGGCTTTATTAGGAAAGGTTGTGATTTTTTTCATATGCCTTTTCAGCACTGACTAATGGTTGATAGACCTTTTTATACTGAAATGTCCTTGCTTTCCTAGATAAGCCTTCACTCATTTTGTCTGACGTATTTCTGGATTCTGTTGACTAATTTAGAATTTTTACATCTATTTTTATATGTAAGATGGTCTCTCCTTTTCTGTATTTTTAAAAAATCAGAATTTGGTATTAAAGTTGTATTAGTTTATACAATGAAGGAGCTTTCCGTCTTTTTAAATTGTCCTTACTTGCTTAAATACTACTGGAATTATCTGTTCTGTGAAGGTTATATTTCATCTGAGTCAGTCTGATCCTGCTTCTTCCTCACTGTTACAACCTCTTCGGGTTCTCTGTTTCTTAGGACAGTCTTAGGAGTGCAGCTAGGAAGGAAAATCCCAACTCACTTGTTGAGTTAGTTGCATGTAGTATCTTTTTTTTTTTTTTGGCCAGCACACAGGATCTTAGTTCTTGGTTCCCAACCAGGGGTGGAACCCGTTCCCCCTGCAGTGGGAGCACTGGACCACGAGGGAAGTCCCTGTAGTATTCGTTTAAACTCTTCATTATCTGTGTTTATGTTCCCTCACTTCTAAACTTGTACATTTTTTTGGTCTTTTCCTTAAGGAATGTATCTATTTTATTGTTTGAGGAATTGCTTTATTTTTTCCCCTCTTTCTCCCTCCTATTTTTATTTTGGTTTATTTTGTTAGTTTCTTAAGATGAGTATTAAGTTCCCTTCTTTTTAGTCTTTATTCTTTAATAAAGATGTCCTCTAAGAACAAGTTTTACTGTGTCTCAGAGGCTGTGATAGACTGTTTGTTTTTCATTGCTGTCTGCATAGTTGAAATTTTCAGTTTTGCTTTCCTCTTTGAATATTTGAAATCTTTGATTTAGGAATGTGTTTCCTAATTTCCAGGCTTTTTTGGGTCGTTTTATTTCTTATTTATTGGATAATGACTTCCATTTGGAGTAAAGCCACCCACCCCTCTGCCAGCCTCACGTCCATCAGCAAGAGTCAGGTTAGCCTCAGAATTTAGCCTACTTCTGACGAGACCTTCCTCCACACCCCTCTTTCCTCTCCAGATGTTCTTATCTTGCTACTGCTAGCCGCCGTAAGACCATCAGGCCTCATAACCGTTTTTCCCTCTAAGTAGTCTCCATGGAAAGCCCTGGTGTCTCTTCGTTTCCCAGACTCGGATCTTTGTAACGTTGTTCACCTTCTTTTCTTGCCTCCAGTGCTCACTCCTTCTCAGCTCTGTCTTCTGGGGGAGCAGAGCACTTGGCACATTTCATTGTTAATACTTTTTAGGTTGTTTGCAAACTGAGACTTGGGGATCTAGGTCCTCCTAATCTTGTTCTCCTTGGATCCTTAAAGCTTTTATGGTATCTGTTCTTCTGCCTCATTTTTCTGCTATGGATTCCTTCTAATGTATTTTTCATTTCAGTTATTGTATGGTTCATCTCTGTTTGTTCTTTAAATCTTCTAGCTCTTTGTTAAACATTTCTTATATCTTCTTGGTCTGTGCCTCCATTCTTTTTCTGTGATCTTAGATCATCTTTATTATTGTTACTCTAAATTCTTCTTCAGGTAGATTGCCTATCTCCACTTCATTTAATAGTCCTTTGGGTTTTTGTATTGTTCCTTTGAAACATATTTCTCTGCCGCCTCATTTTGTCTGACTTTCTGTGTGTGTGGTCTCCTTTCTGCAAGCTTCAGGATCTTAGCTCTGCTTGCTTTTGGCGTCTGCCCCTGATGGGTGAGGCCGGTCATGGGGCTTGTGCAGGCTTCCTGGTGGGAGGGACTGGTGCCTGCCCACTGGTGGGTGGAGCTGGGTCTTGTCCCTCTGGTGGGCAGGGCCGTGTCAAGAGGGTGTGTTTAGAGGTGGCTGTGGGCTCAGTATGACTTTAGACAGCCATTTGCTGATGGGTGGGGCTGTGTTCCTGTCTTTCCAGTTGTTTGGTCTGAGGTGTTCCAGCACTGGAGCCTGTAGGCAGTTGGGTAGAGCTGGGACTTGGGGTCGAGCTGGACATCTCCGGGAGAGCACACACCGATTAATATTCCCTGGGCACAGGAATTCTCTGGTGGTCCAGCATCCTGGACTCAGCACTCCCACCCCAGAGGCCCAGGCCTGACCCTATTTCCTGGCTTCTGGGGTCTCCCATGTCCTCCCTTCCACTCCCACTGCCCATGCAGGTCACAGCGCTGTAGGTGCTGCAGCAAAAACACCTGAGACCTTTAGGTGCAGGTAAAATGCCTCAGAGTGGTTACATACATACCTTTCACACCTTTTGTGAGATTTAGCCCTAAGTATTTTATAGGTTTTTATGTACAATGGTAGTAAATTTTTAAAAAATATTGTTTCTTTTCATTACTATTATATAGAAATACTGTTGATTTTTTAAACGTTTATTTAGTGTTCTCCAACCTTGCTAAACTTGCTTATTCTTTCTAGGTGCTTTTTTAATCCCATAGATTCCACTGGGTTTCTATATTCTTCCTTTCCAATCTGGATGCCTTTTATTTCTTGTTTTATTGCCTTGGCTGAAGATCTCCAGTGCAGTGTTGTGATGAGAGCTGATATCCTTCTTTCGTTCCTGATATTAAGGGGAAAACATTCAGTCTCTACCACTGACTGTGCTGTTAGTTGTATCTTTTCATAGATGCTGTTTATCAGGTTGAGGAAGTTGCCTTCTATTTCTGGTTTGCTGAGAGGTTTCATTAGGAATGCATGTTGGATTTTGTTAAATTCCTTTTCCACATTTGTTGAGATGTTCATATGAAGTTTCTTTTTTGGTTTAAAATAGTAAAATCCACATTGATTTTTTTTTCCCCGTGTTATATCAACCTTTCATTTCTGAAATAACATCACTTGGTTGTGCTGTACTGTTCTTTTATACCTATTTGGATGACTTATGGTAAAATTTTGTTTAGGATTTTCATTTATGTTCATGAGGGATATTAATCTGTAGTTTTCTTTAATTATAGTGTCTTTGTCTGGTTTTGGTATCAGGGTACTGTAGAACTCATAGACTGACTAAGAAAGTATTCATTCCTCTTCAGTTTCCTGCAAGAGTTTGTTTGTAATGGATTATTATTTAAATGTTCAGTAGAATTCATTTGGGGCCTGGAGTTTTTTCGTGGAAAGGTTTTATCCACAGATTTAAATTCTTTCATAGATATAGGATTCTCCGGTTATCTATTTTTTATTGTGAAAATATACATAAGATAAAATTTACCATTTTAACCATTTTTAAGTATATGATTCAGTGGCACTAACTATGTTCACATTGTTTTGCAACCATCAGTACTATCCATTTCCAGAACTTTTTCATAACCTCAAACAGGAACTCCACCCATTAAGCAATAACTCCCACTCCACATTTCCTCTCAGTCCCTGGTAACTTGTTCTGCCCTCCATCTCTATGAATTTGCCTGTTCTCGATACCTTGTATTAGTAGACTCATACAATATTTGTCCTTTTGTAATTTGCTTATTTCACTTAACATAACGTGTTTAAGGTTCCTCCATGTTGTAGCATATATCAGAATTTCATTCCATTTTATAGCTGTATGTATTGGAATTTCATTCCATTTTATGGCTAATAATGTTCCATTATATGTACATACCACATTTTGTTTATCCATTCATCTGCCCATGGACACTTGAGTTGCTTCCACCTTTTGCCTTTTGTGAGTAATACTGCTGTGAACATTGTTGTACAATTATTTGTTTGAGTTCCTGTTGTCAGTTCTTTTGGGTATGTACCTGAGTGGAATTGCTACATTGTATGGTAATTCTATTTTTAGCTTTTTGAGGAACTGCCAAACTATTTTTCACAGTGACTGTACCATTTTACATTCCTACCAGCAATGCACAAGCATTCTAATTTCTTAATGTCCTTGTTAACACTTGTTATTTTTCACTTTTTTCTTTAATTGTAGCTGTTTTAATGGATATGAAGTAGTGTCTCATTGTGTGTCTCATTTGCATTTCCCTAATGGATAATGATGTTGAGCATCTTTTCCTGTGCTTTTTGGCCATTTGTGTATATTATTTGGAGAAGTGTCTATTCAAATCCTTTTCCCCATTTTTGGATAAGGCTTTCTGTTGTTAAGTTATAGGCATTCTTCATATATTCCAAATACTAATCCCTTATCAGATAACTGGCTTGCAAATATTTTTTCCCATTTTGTGAGTTTTTTTCCCACTCCCTTGACGTTGCCCTTTGATGCATATAAGTTTTTAATTTTGATGAAGTCCAGTTTATTTTTCTTCTGTTGCCTGTGCTCTTGGTGTTATATCCAAAAAATCTTTGCCAAATCCCATGTCATGAAAAATTTTTCCTATCCTTTCTTCTAAGAGTTTTTAAGATTTAGTTTTTACATTTATGTCTTTGATCCATTTTGGGCTAACTTTTGCATATGGTGTAAGGTTAGGGTCCAACTTCATTCTTTTGCATCTGGATATCTAGTTTTCTGAGCATCATTTGTTGAAAGGACTGGCCTTTACCTATTGAATGGTCTTGGCTTCCTTGTTGAAAATCAGTTGGCTATATATGTGAGGGTTTATTTCTGGGTTCTCTATTTATTCCATTGGTTTAAATGTCTGTACTTAATGCTAGTACCATTGTTTTAATTATTGTAGTTTTGTAGTAAGTTTTGAAGTTTTAAAGTTTGAGTCCTCCAACTATTCTTTTTTTTTCAATATTGTTTTGTAATTTAGTGCCTCTTGTAATTCTATACGAATTTGAGTGTCAGCTTTTCCATTCTGCAAAAAAAGCTATTAGAATTTTTACTGGATTGTGTTGGATCTGTAGATAGTTTTGGGTAGTATTGTCATCATCACAATATTAAGCCTTCCAACTCATGAACACAGCATGTCTTTCCACTTATTTGTGTCTTCTTTAATTTCTTTCAGCAGTGTTTTGTAGTTTTCAGTGTATAAATATTAAAGCTCCTTGGTTAAATTTATTCCTGAGTACTATTATTATTATTATCATCGTCATCATCACCTATTTTTGAAGTATTTTATTCTTTTTGATGCTATTGTAAATGAAATGATATTTAAAATTTTTCTTTTTGGATTGTTCATTACTAGGGTATAGAAATACAACTGAGTTTTGCATGTTGATTTTATATCCTGCAACTTTGCTGAATTCACTTATTAGTTCTAACAATATTTTTGTATGTGTATGGAATATAATCATTAGGATTTTCTACATATAAGAAATGTTGTCTGTAAACAGAGATAATTTTACTTCTTCCTTCCCAATATGGATGCCTTTTATTTCCTTTTCTTGCCTACTTGCTCTGGCTAGGACTTGCAGTACTCCGAGAGTAGAAGTGGTGAGAGTATGCATCCTTATCTTGTTCTGATCTGTGGGGAAAAGCTTTCAGTTCTTCACCAATGAGTATGATGTTAGTTACAGGTTTTTCTTATGTATTCACTTGTGTTTTCTTCTTCATTGTCTAATCTGCTGTTAATCCCATCCTGTGTATTTTTTTTTTTTAATCTCAGACATTGTCATTTTCATCTCTAGATGTTTGGTATGGGTTTTTAAAATCTCTCTCACGTCAGCTTAACTTTCTGAACATGTGGTATACAGTTATGTGTTTTTAATATCCTTCTTTGCTAGTTTTAACATCTTTGCTAGTTCTGAGTCAGTTTCTCTTGATTGCTTGTTTTTCTTTTCATAAGGCAGATGATTCCATTGATATGTTCTGGTTTCCCATTCATTGGTATTTCTTTACAGTGTAGTTGATATTATCTTTGGTAAATTTTCATGTCTCACTTATTGCTTGTTTCAAAGGCTTTATTGGTTATATTATCTAGTTTTAACTAACTTAACCTTCATAAAATAGGCGTGTGCCTATAAAAAGATTCCTGCAGAGGAACAGAATTGAATATTGTATTAAAAATGCAAGCCCAAATGAACAACTAGAGAAAAGCTGAAGTGACAGTTCTTCTGTGATTTTGTAATTCATAATAAGAAATATATGTTTGGTTCCTAGCACTGAACTCTGAAAACCCTTGGATTTTCTTAAGTGATAAGAATCATTAAAGATGTCTTTTGTTTTTCTTTTCTTTTTTTTTTTCTTTTTTGGCCGCACCACGTGGCTTATGGGATCTTAGTTCCCCGACCAGGGACTGAATGAACCTGGGCCCCGGCAGTGAAAGCACCAAGTCCTAACCACTGGACGGCCAGGGAATTCCCAGGATGTCTTTTGTATTTTCATAACAAGCCTTTTTCAGCCACACCTGAGTTTATGTTAATGATGTGACTTCTAGAAAGCCCCTAAGCATAGAGGCTGGTTGCCAGGAGAACCAACCATGTATTGGGTTGGCCAAAAAGTTCGTTTAGGTTTTTCTGTAAGATGCTGTGGAAAACCCAAACAAACTTTTTGGCCAACCCAATAATTAGAGGGTTGGAACTTTTCAGCCCTATCTTACCTCCCTCACTTCCAGGGTGCCGAGAGGGGCTGGAGGTTTTGTTTAATCACCAAAGGCAAATGATGTAATCAGTCAAGCTCCATAAAAAAACCCCACGGGTTCAGAGAGCTCTGTGTTGGTGAACACGTGGAGGTACTGGAAGGACGGCATGCTTGGAGAGGGCATGAAAACTCTGTGTCCCTTCCCCATACCTTGCCCTGTGCCCAGATCTCTTCCCTCTGGCTGTTCCTGGGTTGTATCCTTTTATAATAAAATGATAATCTAGTAAGTAAGTAAGTAAGTAAACTGTTTTTCTGAGTTCTTTGAGCTACTATATCAAATTAATCTAATTGAGGAGGGATTATGGGAACCTCTGATTTATAGCCAGTTGGTCAGAAGCACAGGTAACAACATGGACTTGAGATTGGACTCTGAAATGGGGGTGTGGCAGTCTTGTGGGACTTCGCCCTTACCCTGTGGGATCTATCTCTTAACTTCAGGTAGATAGTGTCAGAACTGAATTGAATTGTGGGACACCCAGCTGGTGTCCCTGGAAAGTCAAAGAATTGGTAGTTGTGGGAAAAACCCTACGTATTGGGTCACAGAAGTGTTCAGTGTTGTAGAGGAGAAACACAGGAGTGTTTTTTCCTAAACATTCTGCCTCTATTATGAGCTCCTTGTTTGTCATCCACATGAGGAGGTTGAAAAGGTAGTTTAATCAAATGTAGTGAGAAGTTGGCAAAATAAAATTTATCAAAAACATTCCCACTGCTGCCACCAGTAAGGCAAATTAACAGCCACTTGCAAAACAGAAGACCTAGACTTGGTGAAGAAGCAGTTTGAGCATCTAAGAGCTAAAGAGATCAATATCTGTACAAGAGATTCACCAGAGGAACCAAGGGAAGATGAATGAGAACTGAGGGTCCTGTGTCCAGAAGAGGTACCCTTTCAGGTTGCCTGTCTCTTGACTTTGATGGTAGGACTCCAGGCGCAGTGTTTCCTGAGGGTGTTATCTGTAGCTTTCAAATCCGACATGTCAGAAGAGTAACTTGGAGACAGTTATTGACATGCAAATTCTACGTATGACAGAGAAAGTCATTAGACTGCCAAGAAATATATGCAGGAAATTATAAAAGAGAAAGAGGATATTGGGGGAGGGAAGGAGAACACAAACATTCTGGGAACATTGGGTTTCTTTTCCTGGGTAGACTAGCTGGTAGCAGTCTGCCCTTGAGCAGGTTTGTCTTAGGTGTTTAAGAATAGAAAAGTTCTTTCTATCTTCTCTGAAGAACCTTGAGAATTTAACTGTGGAGCATGTGTGACAGGCCGTCTCTTTGTGATGTCTACCAGTGGCCTTCATTTAGTACCTCTACCAAGTCAGAAACATTTCTTCATCCACATTTTCTCAAGTTTGGGTGTCTTTTTTTTAAGCTATATGAGTAAAATGTAAATAATTTCATATTTTTTATAAAAATGGTGTGGCAGATTTCTTTATCTAGACCTGGTGAATACAAGATTACTTAATATATAGAATTTTTTGTTTGTTTTGCCTCAAAGAAACTACACTTAGGTTTTCCTTGGACTGTGCAATTGGCACTGTCCTTTAACTTGTGGTTGCCTGACATTCTAGGAATGACTTTATCAACTTCTTTATCACCTTAGCCCAAGACACCAAACTGTTTTTTTAAAATCTTTGGCATGCAGAAAGACCTGGTGTAATGCATGTTTTGAAACGCATTTTTATTACCTAATTTGTGTGTGTAATGGATTGTCAGAAATCAGCCAAGAATTACTAATATATTTCCATACTGGTGACAGGCGTTCTAGGAAGCATTTAGTATTTGAGCATTTATATGTATCATCTTAGTTGTGGCTGTTCTGAATTAATTGTGATAAGCTAAAATCTTTTGAAAGTTTCTTTCCAAGTGTCTTGAGTTAATATTTTCCCTCTGGCCAGTGGGATAGACTGCACATTATTTTTGATACTCTTTTAAGACATGTGGGCAGTTACTGTTCATTTAAGCCAGATGGCATGTGTCAAGTCCTTTTCCAGGGCAGGGAGAGGTTTTGGGGGCTGCTGTAGTAGAGCCCAATGTGACTTCTTACGGAACTTGTCTTCTTTTCATATAAATCAGTACATACAGATTTCACTGCTCTTCGAGCACTCCTCTTTAACTTAAGAAGATTCTTAAAGGATTGGGCATAAACGTTTTTGTGTGTAAATTCTCTTTTTGCAGTTGTGCAGTAGCAAGTGATTATTGATAAGGTTATATAAAATGAATACTGTTTTTTAGGATAAAAACAAACAAAAACAAAGAATTCATAAGGCAAGGAAAGAGGGGCCCTTTTATAATTTTACCAGTCTTCCAAGCTGCCCACAGCCAGAATCTGACTTAAGGTGTTGGCCGGCTGTGGACAACGCTCCTAATAATAGCTTAGGGGGCCCTGGGAAAGTGCCCCGACCCACAGTCAGCCAGAGGTCTTCTCTACATCAGCACGGTGAACTCCAGCTCTTGGCTTTTAATGTGCAGGGTCGATCACCACCTTACACCTTAAACCTTACACCTTACACTTTCATTTTTTTCAATAAAACGTTTGTTTTTTCAAGAAGTACAGGTAGGTGAATGAATTTTACAAGCATTTGGTTTTCATTTTTCTTGATTAAATTCTAAGCTGCTAAACTTTAGTGACACTTTTTCTTTTACCTTCACATCCATAACTCTAAGAATTCAGATGTGAATTTGGGCATTTAATAAAGTGGCTTTTCTGTTTCTTCATTTTCTTGGTAATTGATTTAAAATGTATGTTTTACTGGAATTCTTATCAAAATTTTCATTTTTCCAAGGTGTTGACTTTAAGGTGAAAACAATTTCAGTGGATGGAAATAAGGCTAAACTTGCAATATGGGTAAGAATTTTTAAAATGTATTTTCTGTAAATATTAAACTTGTACTTTTTGAAGAAGCAGAAATTGATGTATGTAGTGTTGTAGAGGTGAATGAGTGATGTGTGTTTAATAACTTGGGAGATTTGATGTTGATTAAAGGATAGACATAAATAGTTATATCTTATAATTCTGTAATCAGGCAGAGACTTGTTTTACTTACTCAGATTTTTTAAATATATAATCCCTTCAGAATATTTGAAAACAGAGTATTAAAAAAATCATCGTCTGCCAGAGAGAATCACTGTTATTGAATGTGTTTCTTTAAAGTTTTAAAAAGACAACCTACTCTGAACTAATGCTAAAGGCAGTTGTTGGGGAGAAGGGAATGAAGCAATACTTAGAAAAAATGATTTTTCATGTTTGTTAGTGTAAATATCTATAAAATTTGAGCTTGCCAACTTTGGATTTTTTTTTAATACTGATGCCGAGTGTTTACTTACTAGCGTCTTTTCACTCGCCTGTTAACCCAGCTGTTCTGATCCGCATTCTCTGCTAACTAGACCTCTTCCTGGAAGTGCTGAATAAGGTAGCACTAGCTGCCGGAACGTCCAGCTTACTCAGCCTGTGTCTGTCTGCTCCTCTTTCTCCCCCTCCTTCCTTCCTTCCTTCCTTCCTTCCTTCCTTCCTATCTCTGTCTCTCCATCTAAGTATGATTGCTTATATATTAAATATGTTACATATAAAATTTATAAAAATATACTCATAATCTAATTCTCACATATGCTATAGTTAAATATCTAAGTATATTTTTATTTATAACATGATAATAATATTAGAACTGGTCTGCAGTCATCAAATTGAGTCATACTTCGGTGGCTAAGTAGTAAATGCTGGCTGGGTGGGTGTCAATTACAGATTGAAACAGCAAGTGTTCATGCATTGTATGATCTCATTCATGTTAACGGCATTCTCTGAATGGCACACTATTTCTAACACACATTTTATTCCAAATGACTGTGTGTCTTATGTTTTTTTTGTTAATTTTTTTCTAAGATACAATGCTTTACATGATTGGTAGCCTGTTTGTCCCTTCCCCAAAATATGTTTAATATCAATCAGTACAGTAATGTCTGACAAGAAACAATTTGGAAAATGTTGGACTAGACCATAGTAAAATATATATTGAAGTTTAAGAATGCTCCCTTCTTTCCGTACTGAAGTGGAGCCTGATTTTCCATGTTTTTCTTGTTTGATTTATTACCTCTTCTGCCCTTGCTCCTGCTGTGACATATACAATTTAGAATAGGATCTGAGGCTTGAAGGTTGCTGTGAGATCTTACTTTCATACAAGAGGTTTTTTGTTTGTTTTTAATTTACTTTCTAGTTCCTGCTCCATAAAAAGGTTGGCAGGTATTACTGAAGTGACATCTTTATCATAGGCTTATAAATATTTTTTAAATAAGAGAGGCTTCTCCTGACTGCAAGGATAATATAGTTTCATTCTAAAAAGGATAATCAAAATAGTATGAAATTAATAGAGAAGAAAGTTCATCTTTAACCAATGTCTGCATGTTAGTGAACATCCTATAAAATATGTCAGACACATGCACGTTGTTACACGTGTTGTATATGCAACTTTCTGAAAGAAAGGATTAAATCTTCATCCTTTCACCTGCTTGCCACCCTCCCCCAGCACACTGTGTGCATTGTTCCGCGTCAGTAAATATAGAAGTACCTCGGTTTAAATGACCGTCTTAAGATATCTACACTGTTAATAGTTTTTCACAAAGATCAGATGTGCTGTGGTGAGCATCTGTGTGTACGTGTTCAGTTACTTCACAGTGTACGCTTAGAAGCTGAATTAGTGTCTCAGAGAATATGAAGATTTAACATTGGGGTGTAGGAAAAAGGTCTTCCGTGCTATATATTGTTAATCTTTCTCATGTTTGCCTTTCTGAGTAATAATTTTTCACTTATATTTGCATTTCTTTTGATTAGTGAGATTTTTTCTTACATATTTATTGATTATATTTTAATGAATTTTCTCTTATATGCTTTGCCCTTTTTATATTAGTGTTCATCTTTTTCATGATTAAAGTCCTTATATAATAAAAATACTAGCTTTTTGTCATACGCCACATTTTTTCCACTCTGTCATTTGTCTTTAAAATCTTATTTAGGAGGAGTATACATTAATGTTCTTATGTGTGTGTGTGTAATACTAACTCTGTCATACGCTGCAGATTTTTTTCCCCTAGTTTGTCATTTACTTTCAAATCTTGTTGAGGATGAGTGTTGGGGGGGGCGGGGAGAGAGCATGGTGTTGGGGAGGGGTGTTCTTGCCATACCAAGGGTTTAGTATTTACATGATTAAATCAGTTATTTTCTTCATGCATCTGGGTGTCATGTCATATTTAGGAAGGCCTTCTCACTCAGTATTAGAAATATATGAATCTACTTCATGTAAATAAAATTGGTTCCTCTCCCCCTTGGATGCTCCTTCTAGGATTATTCAAATAGAATAGTCAGGCACAGCCCTGCCTCCTGTGCCCCCGAAAGAGCTGCGCACACATCATGACCTACTTGGCACCCACCTCTGAGGTGGTGCTTCTCTACATCCTTCCCTCACTTCTCCCCACATTCTGTTATTTAGCCTTTCTAGATCCTTTCCAGCTTTGTCCGTTTCTGTCTTTAATAATCCTCTCTTCTCTCATCAGAAAATAAAACCACATATAATAAGCTCTGCTTCCTTTATCTTACAAAGATGTTATTACTTACTGCAAATTCCTGTTTTGAAGACAAGCAAAGATCTAACTTCTGACTATTTAAACGTATAAATTGTATAGTTATTATACATTCTGATCCATCTGAGCTTCTGCTTGCCCCATAGCTAAACTCACACTTACAACCATGGAACTGGCAGTTGTTGACGTTTGATACACGTCTTTGCTTTTCTTCAGGTTATTTGACATTAGCAGACTGCAAACTTTTTCTTAAAAGACTGGAAAATAAATATTTAGTTCAACCCCAAGGTGGGCCGTACAGCAGTACATAAGTGAATGGGCCTGGCTGTGTTCCAGGAAAACTTTATTTAATAAAAACATATAATGAAACAGGTGGTGGGCTGAGGCAGCAGTTTACCAACTGCTGCTTTGCTTAATCTTAGGTAGACTTGAGCCACAGTCCGAGGATGGTAGAAAGAAGACAGAAGGAACCAGGCCCAGAAGAAGAGACTTGTTAGTTAGTTTACTCCTTTTTTTTTTCAGCAAAAGTTGAGCAACTATTCTATGGCAGGAATTTCTCTGGGCTCTGGGGTTAAACTGGTGACTGAGCTGATGTGGTCCCTTCCTTGTGAAATTTACATTTCCTAGCTTGTGTACATCTTATATTCATTACCCCTAATATGAGTCAGAAATGTAATAAGGAGTGGTTTGGTTTTAATGCATTTTCCTGAAAGAAGATACATAGAAAACATTTTTAAAAGTACAACCTAAAAATTGCCTACTTAAAATAAAACACCGCTGTAATTCTCTTTAAATCAGTGGTTCTCCACCTTGATTCTACGTGAGAATCACCTGGTGGGAAGAGTATTAAAACTTCTGTCATACCCTAGTTAAGTCAGAGTCTTCATGGGTTGAAGCTAAGTGTCTGTATTTTTCATTTCCTAGGAAAGTTTATTTTGCCACCGGAGTTGAGAACAATGGCTTTCAATGAAATGGGTTTCATGTGTGATAAAAATCTTAAATCCAAAATGGTAGAAAACCTATACTTTGTTACATTTTTTCTAGCGATGAGGCAGTATTTGTTAGTTTCTATGTTACATTTGTCAGTAAAAAAAAAGTCTTATTTAAATTTTAAGTTTTAAATGAGCTTGATATTTTAATAATGCTGTTCAACTTTCTGCTCTTGAATTAGTATGTTGAAGGTTTTTATTTATACTTTGTTTTGTTTAATAATAATTGATTGTCACTTTTAGGATACTGCTGGTCAAGAAAGGTTCAGAACATTAACTCCCAGCTATTATAGAGGTGCACAGGGTGTTATATTAGGTAAGGTTGTACTTTCATATACCGTTTAAAAAATAGTTTTATTACTCGGGAACTTCTAGTTTTCCTTGTTTGTGAAGGTCAATACGTTTTTGTTTCATTTTTCTTTAGGGCTACTTTTATGTGACTTGAAGTTATATTAACTTCATGTAATATTAATGAATATTTAAACTTTTAAGATTTTGTTTCAGCCCTTTGTCTAGCAATTAAAAAATAAAGATCAGAAACATGTAGTAAGGAGTGGTTTGGATTTATGCATTTTCCTGAAAGAAGATACACAGAAAACATTTTTAAAAGTACAACCTAAAAATCGCTTACCTAAAATAAAACACCCCTATAATTTATCTGGTTTAAAAGCACGTGTTGCTGAGGACATAATTGAGGACCAGTCCTCCTGTCATTGGTCTGTCTTAGAGTATTACCAGAAACCAATCTTCAGTCAACAGCTTACAAATATTTACTGCCAGATTATAAAAGAAGGAGAGTGTTGGTTGCTTAGCAGAATTTGTTTTATTAGTCTTGAAAAATAGCACAAAGCACTTAGTACTATTGATTTATAATCACAGAGAACTTAAAAACCAAGTGTGGATTTTCAATATAATTTATTGAAAAGTGCTTGTTCTTAATATTCCTGAGAAACTGTTTAAAATGAATATTGATCAATTGTAGGGAGAAATCTCTTTTTATATCATGACTTGTGAGGCTTTGGTTTCATTTCTGTTAATTTGACAGTGACTCTCATAGTTCTGGTTCAGCATCTCCTAAGTTTAGAAAACACTTTAAATTAATAAGCTCTTTATTTAGTGTAATGCAGAGTGATGCGAGATGAAAGTGAAAACAGAGGAAGACGGTCAGGATTCCACCCACCAACTTTACATATTTGTTCAAATTTTCAAATTCTGGTCCTTTTGAGAAATAAAATAACAGGGTCATAGATGTTGAGATTTATGTAAAATTTTTTGGTATTTTGCCACAGATTTGAATCTAAACACCTTTTGGTTTTCAGACAAACTTTTTTTATTGTTATAAATGGAGACAGCTGTTGTTTTGCTTAATTTTCAGTTATCACATAGGATATAATTTCATTTCTCTCACAACATATGTAAATAAAGTTGAAGTATGTATGTAAATGCATATTTTTAAAAAAAAAATACACTTGTTTCTTCCATCTGGATCAGTAGGCACTGATTTTTAAGCATTGAAGGCTTAAAAAACAGACTTGTCTGTATAGTAAGGTCAGTTCCTAGTACATATCAGAAATATAATGTCATTGTTTCTTACTTTTGATATTTATTTAATAAAATGATTCTTTTTATTTCAGTTTATGATGTCACAAGAAGAGACACCTTTGTTAAACTGGATAATTGGTTAAATGAGTTGGAAACGTACTGCACGAGAAATGACATAGTAAACATGCTAGTTGGAAATAAAATTGATAAGGTGAGAAGTCAGACACTTGGCAGTGTGGCTCTATATTCTGGTAGCTTTTCTTAATCTTTGATTTATCTTTTAGGAAAATCGTGAAGTTGACAGAAATGAAGGCCTGAAGTTTGCACGGAAGCATTCCATGTTATTTATAGGTAGGTGTGTGAATCTTTATCTTTTCATTATTAATGAAGAGTTTTTAAATGGAGTTTCTGTTACATTGTTCTCTCTGTGAACCATAAAATGTGTGGCTATAGCTCATGGTCGTCTTGTGCTATAAAACTAACCAACTGGAGAGCCAGGTTGCTTATTTTCCTTTCTGTGAAAAAGCATAGGATCGCATCATGTGAAGCCGTACAGCACACGGTCGCACCATGCCTCGCCTTCAGTAAAGCCAGGAACCCAGCCCTGCAGTCGCACCTGCTGGTTCATGTGCTGGCAGCAGTGGTACCACCTGAGAGCTTGTTAGAAATGCTTCATTTCAGACCCCAGCCCAGTTTTTCTGAATTAGAATCTGCATTTGAGAAAGACGTTCGTGTGATCTGTGTGCACGTTAATACGTGAGAAGCACGGTAGAGCAAGTGTTGGCAAATACAGCACGGGCCAGATGTGGCCCCACTGTTTGTGTGGGAACGCACCATGCCCGCTCATCTGTGATGCTGTCTATGGCTGCCTTCGTGCTTCGTGGCGGAGTTCAGTCATTACAGTGGAGGCGGTATGGCGTCAAAGCCTAAAATATTTACTCTCTAGCCACTTACAGAAGACGTTTGTTGACCCCTTGTCTGGCATAGTGGACTGGCTCTACCAGTTGGGAGCTTTTAAAAATTACAGCTCTCTGGGCCTTACTTACCACAGGTCTGAAACAGAGCCTCGAAGGCAGTTTATAAGAAACACCCTAGTTGATTTTGATGTGAAGCCAGCTTTAGGAATTACTGTTTTAGCTATTATTCCACTGTATTAGAACCTAGTAGGAATCAGGAAATGGAAATGGGAGAACATCACATATAAAGAGAAGTGGGGTGGTATAAGTGGAAGGTATAGGGAATTTTAGAAAGGGATTGAGTAGTGTCTCTACTGCTTACTTGCTAGGTGTCTTTCATTTCTGTATGTTAGTTTATTCAATTAATATTTATTGAACACTGAGGATACAACAATGAACAAAATGGTCCAACTTCCTGTCCTCAGGGAGTTTACATTCCAGGCTGGGAAACAGACTTGTATAAGTAAGTAGTGCTATGCAGGAAATAAAACATAGTAAGGGGAGAGAGAAGGACCAGGGTGGGAGGTAATAAGGAAAAGTTCTTTGAGAGAGTGCCATTTGAGCAAGAATTCGTGGTATGAAGATCAAGACGGAGAGCGTCTCAGGCTGAGAGAATAACAAGTATTTCCTGAGGTAGGAACCAGCTTAGTGTGTCTGAGCAACAGGAAGAAAGCTTGTGGGCTGGAGCATAGTGTGGGCTGGAGGAGAGGGTGGTGATGATGGGACAAGAGATCTTAAAAGGTCGTGTTGGGCCTCCTAGGGTATGGTAAAGAAATGAATTTTATTCTAAGCAAGGTGGAAAGCAAGGGAGTAGTGCTGTGATTTGATATTCTTTTAAAGAGCCTCATTTGTGTAGAAAGTGGCCCGTGAGAAGCAGAAGCAGGAGGCTGGTTGTTCTCTTACACTGGCCTAGATGAGGGACGCTGGCGGCGCTGACTGCGGTGGCAGTCGTGGGTGGTGGGGAGTTGGCAGGTCCAGGAGACGCTTTGAGGGTAGAGCTGACAGCAGATAGGTTGGGTGTGGAGGGTAAGGAAAGAGAGCAGTCAGGATAAGTTCAAGTCTCTGGCATGAGCAGGTAGGTGAATGGTGGTGCCATAACTGAGATGTGGAAGTCTGAGATAAGAACAGGTTTAGGCAGAGGAATAGGGAATCAAGATTTCTGCTTAGACATAAGACCTGTCTTTCAGACAACCAGTGGACATCGTGGTCATTGGCACTTAGGTGGCATTTAAAGTCATGGGAGTGGAGCAATCACTACAGGAAAAACTGGATGGAAAAGGGCTGAAGACTGAACCCCGGGGCACTCCCAACAATTAGAGGTCAGCAGGAAGAGGAGGCGCCAGCAAGGGAGGCTGTGAGCGATACGCCAGTGAGAGGAGTGCCAGGGGCGTCCAGTGTCCTGGAAGTCAGGCGAACACACTAGTTACAGGAAGAAAGCGGTCGGCCGCATCAAATGCTGCAAGGCCTCAAATGAGAAAAGGACGCTGGATTTGACAAGGCAGAGGCTGTTGGTAGTCTTTAGAAGAATAGTTTCCATGGAGTGGTGGGAACAAAAGTCTAATTGGAGTAGTTTGAAGAAAATTTTGAGATAAAGTGGAAACAACTTATACGGACAGCTCTTTGTGACAGTTTTGCTTTGAGAGAGTAGAGAAACGAGGTGGCTACTGGAGGAGGTGTGGGCTGGAGGGCAGGTTGGTTGGTTGGGCGGGTGGGTGTTTAATAAGACGGGCAATAATTCTGGTGGGCTTCTAAACTGACTGGTATAATCCAGCAGAGAGGGCACATGATTTTTCAGTGAATGAGAAGGGATGGGATCCCGGGAACTAGACAAAGGGGTGGCCTCGGACGGCAGCCGGGATGGTTCACCCGTTGTAGCAGGAGTGAAGCAAAGCCTAAGGATACAGATGTGGGTGGGCTGGTGACCCTGTTAGTGGGGATGATCAGTGGTTCTTGCCAGGTTGTTTCTGTTTTTCTCAATATAGAGCTAGATCATCAGCTGAGGTAGAGGAGCTTTAAGATGAAGGAATAAATAGTCATCTCAGACTGGAAAAAAGGTAGTCACTGGGGAAATACAGGATTGGGGAGCAGTGCTAAGTGTCCGCATGCGTCTCATGAGCATAAATTTAAAATGGGACTAGTGTTCATGGCTGTATGTCATTTATCCACCCACCTATAGCTGCTGGGTCACAGGCACAGAGCAACCAGATTGTTTAACTTAGAGCCTAGATTTCCTTATTCTAAAATGGGAATGATACCTGCTTCAGGGGCTAATTTTAAGAACTAAAAAAATTAAGGAAAGAACTTTGGCATAGTATTTGAGTAGGGCTTTAAAATTTACAACTCTATCACAAAATCTTGGGCTTATATACCGCTAGTCTTATGGATAGAATTTAAATAGCTCAACTTTGAGAGTTGCAGGAAACGCGCTAATCTTAAACCTGTGGGGAGAGATTTGGCTTTTTATATATCATCAGCTGATATTTCTGCTGTAATAGTTTTGCAGAAGAACGTAGAAATATGATCAGAAGAGAATGTACTCTGACATTTTTCCTTGAATTTCAGAGGCAAGTGCAAAAACCTGTGATGGCGTACAGTGTGCTTTTGAGGAACTTGTTGAAAAGATCATTCAGACGCCTGGACTGTGGGAAAGTGAGAACCAGAATAAAGGAGTCAAACTGACACACAGGGAAGAAGGCCAAGGAGGAGGGGCCTGTGGCGGTTACTGTTCTGTGTTATAAACCCTGGGAACTCCCATCTCTTTTGCATATTTGATCAGATAATGTCATCTTTCTGTATATAAACTCTGTAACTGCTATTTTAGGGTCCTTGCAGTTTGCACATATTTGTTTTGTATCATGGCAGTAAATATTTGCGAGAAATCCCACTTATCGACTTTTCCAGGTAAAGCATTATGGTAAGCATGCACAGTTTGCAATCTGCAGTTTTTTATGTAACATAAAATAGGTGTACCTTTATAAGTACATTTGATTTTATGATTTACATTCATCATGTGATTTCTTAAAAATCCACTTATCTACTATATGTTGATACAAGGTCTATTTCTGGTCTCCTTTTCATTTAGATACTCATCAATTACTGAATTAATTGGTATGTAGAACTCCTAGGACCACTGGGAGATATGCAGGTATCATCAAACCTGGCAAATTTCCCTTCAGAAATAACAAAGAGCGTGATTCCATAACTTTTCTAGGATGTTTGCTGATGGATTCTCTTTTAGTACTAAGCAGACTTCTCTTCCAGGACGTAGTCCAGGCCAATTTATAATTAAATCTCTGTTTGTTCTGATGATGCTTCTAAAATAGCATCGATATGTTAAAGAAGTTTGGTCTTACTTTTAATTTAGTTCAAGAGTAGCTCAGTTGCTTAACTGGAGTTTTAATTCTGTGATATGTACACGGGATTCATGACCCTTTGTGCAGCATTTTTGGTTATGTGGTATTTGACAGGATGGCAATAAGGTTTCCCCCCATTTTGTTTTCAGAAGGACAGGAATAGTGTGTTTATGTAACTAACTAACTCATGTAGTACTTACCACTTTTAAAAACAACACCTTTTCCCATAAATGTTGGTGGTGTTTGTCCAAGTACTTCAATCGTAGCTTGTGTAATGTTAATGAATATCTGTATCTTATGACTTCCATAAATGGCTAGTTGATACTCAAAAACCTACTTCTGTGTTTTGAGGGTTGGGGGAAAACACACTAAATTATAATTTGAGAAAGGCATATTGCGTCCAGATTTTGATGTGTGTGGGAAAATACTGTTGCAGTGAAAATCTTGGTAATTTACTGTAACAAGTAGCCAATAGTTTGTCAGAACCAACTTGTACAGACTAATAAATCTTTTCCACAGTATTCAGTTTTCTAACCTCTTGCTATTGTACACTGTATATTTTTTCACTCATATATTTAATTTACATTGATCTCTGCTATTTTAAGCCTCCAGATAAGTAATTTGTCCTTTCAGGCAGGTTACTCTAATACCCCCCAGTAAGATTAATAAGAAATATTAATTTCTGGGCAGTTTGTTCTCTGTATACAGTTGCAAATGATAAACATTTTTGTGGGTCACCTTTGCAATATGTGTGATAATGGGCTGAAGTGTACATCCTCACATAAGAATACCTTACATTCTACGTGGTTCACACTTGTTAGACTACATTACATTTGATTAAAGGTTTTCTGCATTATGTATGTTTTTACTAAATATGAAACATATACTACTTTAATGTTGGAGAAAGATAGCTAACACATGTACTTAACGATTCGTTGTTACATTAAAACTGTAGATTTGTATATTTATGTAGTTTCTGTATTGACATTTCTGTTTATTGCTTTTTGCTCCTTGAACTATATAATACTCTTTCTGTGCATTGGATTGTCTTGATTTGGTCAGAATTTGGATACATATGAGTCACTTAACTTTTAACAACTAATTTTGTTTGATTTATATTGTAACCTTTTATAGTTTTTAAATAAATATAGCCTGCTTTCCCTAGATGCATTTGTGCAGGAAGTATTGTACATTTCCCTGTTACTCTCATCAGCTGAGGAAGTCCTGAGTACAGTGTTATTCACATTGTCACTATTTTGTTGCAAGCTTCTTGTTTCATAGTGTAGGTTTTCTAAGTGACGTAGTAGTACTATCTAAAATTAGTCACTTAACAGGATTTTGTCAGTTCTTCGTTTCTCAGTCATTTGTAGTAGTTTTAAAGTGCCTTTTGCAGATGGAGAAAATCAGAACAATTAGAATATAGTGTTTTGAGTCCGGGAGTACTGAGATAGACCTAAACAAAAAAATAACTTCAATTTATATTAACAGTAATAGTTACTGAATATTTATTGAAAACTTACTGGGTGTCAGGTCCAGTTCTAAGAAGTACTGGATCATCTCATTAAACCTCACAGCAACCTTAAGAGATTGGTTGGCACTGCCATTATGCCCATTTTAAAGATGAGGATAATGAAACAGAGATGTGTTAAGTAACTTCCCAAAGATCACAAAGCCAGTCAGTGATGGAGCTGGAGCCCAGTCAAGGCATCGTCACTCCTGAGGCCATGCCGTCAACCACCGCTCCCTTTGCTATGGCTAGTGTTTGTTTTCACATAGCAGGTTTATCATTCTTGTGTTACGTGTAATTAATAGAAGCTTTTCAGGTTTTTTGGTTACAGAGTAAATCCCATTGATGTAAACCAACTGTGTAAATCATTTGACCTAGAAGTTAAGGTAGTAGAGTAGGTGGTCTCTTAGCTCTTTTACCTCCTCATAGTGGAATGAAAATCTTTGACTTAGTAAGGGTACAAAATCAGGGGACTTACTTAGGGCACCTTAATTTCCTATTTGTAATTGGATATGGGAAAAGTTATTAAATCTGGGAACAGCCTTTCGGCTCAAAATTGAAATCTAGGGGATGTTTTCATTTCAAGTACTCAATTGCCATCTACAAATTCACACTTGGCTTTCTAACTGAATACAGTGGAATTGGACTTGATTTTGATTCATTGTAATTTGCATACTTGAAATATACATGATTACATGATTCTGTTTTAAGTGTGCGATAGCACAGACCTACCTCATATCTATAATATCTTTAAATACAGTTTAATATATATTTTTTCTAACCGATTTTCAAGTGAACTGGGATAATCCTCTAGATCCAATAGCTTGTAGGTCTTTTCAGTATTCAAGCGTTATGCTTCTATATTTTGGGGTCCATTTCATCAGTCATACTTCTTATGAAGTTTTTGCGTCCTTCATTTATTTTCCCTTGTTAGAGATAGGAATAAAAGCATTTAATCAGCTTTAGAAGATATTATACTAGTTCTGACCCCAGCTGTGCTGAGGGTAATCAATCAACTATAGATTTTCATCTTGGGTTTTGTCTGGAAATGTTGAAGGAAGAGAATAGAAAGAAATAAGCTGAGTCAACACTTGGAGCTAAGGAATAGATTTACCCAGGAATCTCCGTTTTTATTTTTTATTATCATTTTTAATGGGAACATCTATCAGGTTGGAGGAAAAGAAACATGCTCAACTTCTGTTACATTATGGGCTTTAAATTTTACTGTTTGTTGCTAGCTTTTTGTTTCATATTTAGGAATCAGTAACATTTCTGATAGTGGTATAAAGTTTGCTTCAGTGCCTCTTAGTTAAAACTGTTTTGTCACAGACGTTTCCAATAGTACTGTGAGCTTCTATTCTCACAGGAGCTGCCCCCTCACCATCTCTCTCTCTCTCACACACAAGCAATGTTTCTTTTTCTTTTATTAACCTGATAATAAATTATGTAATGTTATTTGTATTTCTTTGATTACTGGTGTGGTTGGGCACTTTTAATATTTTATTGGATATTTGTATTATTTTCTTTTATTCCTTGTTCATGTTATGTTGTGCTTGCCCATCCGGCATCCACCACCCACTTTTTCTTTGGATAACTGCCCTCCATCATCACACATGCAGTTTGGATGGGATTGTCACACCTTCAGCTCTGGAGCTGACGTGGTTATCTTTAACCAGTGCCGCTTCCCCCCACTCCCCAAAGTAAATGGTTCAGATAAGGCTACTTAGTTATAAGATGTTTGCTGAGGCTTCCTCAGGAACTGCAGAAGAAGACACTTTCTTGGAGATAATGTGGTGTGATAATTCTGAACTTGCTGCAGCCAGCTTTTCTAATTTAAAGGAGCCAGCCCGAGGGCAGTACTAAGAAAATGAAAGTGTGTCCAAGTTGGACCCTTGATGCAAACTGGAGCCTCTGGATCAAACTGGACCTGAAGTTAGTTACACTTCTGGACTTTTCACTTATGTGAGCCAATAAATTCCCTTTTGGTTTAAGCCAGTTTAAGTTGGATTTTTTTTCTTTTAACCAAATGTATGCTCTGTGAGTGTATATGGTCTTTGTAGGGGCTCTTTGTACATTGAGTTCAGTATGTTGATAACTATCACTTGAAAAACCATTATTCTTAAGTAACTTAGTATTTTAGTGAGGTTACTTTCATATATTTCTTTGTGGATGTATACATATATACAATTTTAAGGACTCCTTATTTTATAGGGTCTCATGTTTTTTGGTTTAATTTCCTCTGTCATCCCAACACTCACTCTTCCCCTTTCCCACCTGAGATAATCATTGTTACAACCGGGCATGTGTACCCTTGCTGCATTTCTCCATGCCTCTTTAATCATATGCAAGTATGTATATATACATTATTTTACTCTTGTTATTTTACAAGAATGAGATTGTCTGTGTATTCATCTCTGCATGTTGCTGTTCTTACCTAACAATAGGCTGTGAAAATACCTCTAAGCCAACTTGGATGCCTCTATTATCTATTTCAATGATTGTACAATATTAATATTCCATGGTATGGATTATCACAGTTTATTTAACCATTCCTCTAGTAATGGGCACTTATATTGTTTCCATTTTGGCCTTTGCAGATGCTGCTGCAATAAGTGTCCTGGTACACATATCGTTTTGTTTCTATGGGATAGATATTTAAGAGTTGGATCTATGGGCCAAAGAAAATGTATATATTTTCTAGTTTTGATAGATCTTATAAATTGCTTTCCAAAAATCTGTAACAATTTACATTTCTACTAGCAATATGTAAGGGTATTGTTTTTCCCCCTGCATTCCCCATCAGCAGTAGGAGGTGTTCACAAAATTTAATTTTTGCCACTTTGATGTACATTGGTTTGCATTTTCTGCAGAGCATTTTTTCATGTTTGTAGGCTATTTGGAGTTACTCTTTTTTGAAATGATTATTCATATCATTTGTCAGTTTTTCTGTTCAGGTTTTTTTCTGGTTTTATTATGTTATACGAGCTCTATAACCCATATATAGGTAAGTTTTAAGCATTTTTTTCTAACCCAATGTTTGTTTTTCAGTTTGTTTATGCTATGTTTTTTCTTACAATTTATTTTTTAATATTTTATACCTTTTGGGTTCCTCGACTCTTAGACTGTACATGCAATCTCCTTAACCTCTTCTGAGACTTTTGTTTTACTTTTTTCTTTTTAAGTCCTTAATAACTTAGCATTCACTTTTGCTTACGACACAAAGTAGGGAGCCATCTTATTTTTCATATGGGTAGCCAGTTGTGTCAGTACTACACATTAAATAAACTTTCTTTTCCCCACTGAGCTGAAATACCAATTTTGCCCTAGATAAAATTCCCATAAGTACTGGAATCTACTTTGGCCTTCTATTTTGGGCTCTCTTCACCTTGGAAGGTTATGGATTTCAGTGTAATTGGTTTTCTCTAATCCCGTGTGTTTCATTTATGCTTTAAAAACATTCTTAGAAGGGCTCTGTGGGTTCCATCAGACTGTAGCAGAGGCCTGGCAAAACAAAGGTTTTGATGTTAGTGGCTCTATAATATGTTCATGGCTGATAAGGAAGTCCTTTCTCACTCTTTTCAATTTTTTTTTTTTTTTTAACATATGATTCTTTCACTTTATCCTTTGCCCATTTTTCCTTTTTGTGGTTCCTTTTTTTAATAGAGGTCTTTATAAAATGTGATATGGATACTAGTCTTTTGTCACTAATATATATTGCTGAAGTCTTGTCACAATTAGTGGTTTGTCTTTAGAATTTGTTTGAAATAGTGCATAATTTAAAATTTTAAACTGAGAATTTAATCATTTTAGTCAGTTCGTAAAAACTAGAATTCTAATTGGAATCACCTGATAAATATTTCTATGTTAATTATGAGAAAACTGACAATTTAATGGTAAGACTTGCCATTAGGAAATGAGCTATCTTTCTGTCTATTCAGATTTTATACTGTTTTTATATTTATAGTTTTCTTTACATAGGTCCTGAACCTTCTTTTTCAAAACTATTCCTAAGAACTCGTGTGTGTGTGTGTGTGTGTGTGTGTGTGTGTGTGAATAGAGTTGGTCTTCTCATTTCAGAATCTATGAACATGTTGCTAATAAGGAAAAGCTGTTGACTTTTCTGTCTATCCAGCTGACTAATCAATTTGGTACTTTGGTTTAAAATAAGGTTTCTTGGGACTTCCCTTGTGGCGCAGTGGTTAAGAATCCGCCTGCCAGTGCAGGGGACATCGGTTTGAGCCCTGGTCCGGGAGGATCCCACATGCCATGGAGCAACTAAGCCCGTGAGCCACAACTACTGAGCCTGCGCTCTAGAGCCCATGAGCCACAACTACTGAAGCCCGCATGCCACAACTACTGACGCCCGTGTGCCTAGAGCCCATGCTCCACAACAAGAGAAGCCACTGCAATGAGAGAAGCCTGTGCACCACAAGGAAGAGTAGCTCCCATTCACTGCAACTAGAGAAAGCCCAGGCACAGCAACGAAGACCCAATGTAACCAAAAATTAATTAATTAATTAATTTAAAAAATAAAATAAAATAAGGTTTCTTTGTTTTCTAGGTAAAATAGAAAAAAATATAATTTGTAATTTTAATACATATATATTTATTTAGAGGAAATTACAGCCATCTGTTTTGTTTCTAATATCATTTTGAATCTTTTTTTGACAAAGTGTTTGGAGGGAGCCTCCCATTTCACAACTGCTGTTAAGGTCTGCGGCCTTCCAAAGAGGCAACTAACATGCAGCTCCTCGACCAGCCCTCCCAGCCTCTCCAAGGCCAGGGGTCTTCTTAGAATTCCACAGGCCGAGCTTTCCCTAGGATCCACCGCTTTCTGCTTTTTTCATATGTAGTCATAGTGAGACTTGGCTATTGTTTCTGTTGGTGCTAATTTCATGTTTTGCAAGATTCATAAAATTGAGGATTCTATCTTTTTCTACATGCTGGAATACTTAATTTTAAAAATGGGGGGCTTCCTTGGTGGCGCAGTGGTTGAGAGTCTGCCTGCTGGTGCAGGGGACACGGGTTCGAGCCCTGGTCTGGGAAGATCCCACATGCCGCAGAGCAACTGGGCCCGTGAGCCACAACTACTGAGCCTGCGCGTCCGGAGCCTGTGCTCCACAACAAGAGAGGCCGCGATAGTGAGAGGCCCGCGCACCGCGATGAAGAGTGGCCCCCGCTTGCCGCAACTAGAGAGAGCCCTAGCACAGAAACGAAGACCCAACATAACAATCAATCAATCAATAAATAAATAAACCTTTAAAAAAAATGGGTATTGCCTGTTTGTTGTAGGTTTCCTAGACTTCGTTCTCAGTTTCTTCAAATTGAAAACGGGATAATAATAGTCTCAACACTTCGTAGAGTTGTTCTGGGCATTAAATGAATTAGGGAGTATAAAGCTTGACAGAGTACACTTCAATAAGCTTAGCTATTACTAGCATATCGTGATCATTGGTCTTCTTAGTTTTTCTATTCTTAAGTCAGTTTTTATAATTCACATAGAGAAAACAGTGGGCTTTTTTTTCTTTTGAGATTTAAATTTTTCTGGAACAAAATTGGGTATACTCATTTGAAAATTACTTTTCTAAGGTTATAGTTTCTCATTCCATACGTGTATACGTGAATTTTCCTTTTTTCTTCTGCAAGCAGTTTGTCTCTTTGGTCTTTTCAACAGGCAAAAACTAGCATAGAAGAGTGAACTGGAAATAAATGATACAGTGATTTCTAAGGAGAGCCAATAAGTGCAAATGAGGCACGTGTTGAGGATGCTGCCAGGTTCCCTGCATTGTGAAGACCTAGATGTTGACAGCCAACCCCACGTCAGGCTCTAAGGCATCCTGTGTGTCCCAGCCTCTGAAGTCTGCACCTGCCACCGTGTCAGGAAATAGGACAGGCTCCTGGCCACGAGGCAGTTGTCCTTTTGAGATTCATGTACCTTTAGCCATATTTCCTTCACTAGGAATTTTAAGCTACTTAAATATTCCTGTGTGTCACACTCATACCACATTTTTTAGGTTAAAAACACAAGCAACATCTAAGTTTTCTCTAAAACAACACTAATAACTCTTGCAGTGCTGAACAGAGAGCATAACCAGGTACATTAATAAACATGTCTGTTTACACGTACCTCTTGCACAGTTCACTTTTCATTAATAGAAATACGAATAAATCACTCTTTACAAAATGACTTCAGAGTTATAATACCAGTAGAACTACCAAGCATGAACCTGCTAAGAAAATGTCAAAATTCACTTGCATTCTTTTTAACCTTAAGGTGTTTATCTCACTATGGATGTACAGTCAAGTGTTCAAATTACCTGAATACATATTTTTATATGTGGTCTTATTATCTATTTGATATAAGTTCATTTGTTCCTGCATATATTCAATTTTAGGGTTACTTTTTTCATCCCTTTTAATTTATTTAATCTTGAATAATTAAAACATTTCACATGGCTCAAAAGTCAATACCATATAAAAAGCTAAATCAGACAAGTCACGTTCCCAAACCTATTGACCCCACTGTGATCTTGCCCTCCCCATATGTAGTCGTTATCAGTAGGTTCTGGTTTATTCCTCCTATGTTTGTTTTTGCAAAAATTATGCAATAGTCTTTTTTTCCATTTCTTATACAAAAGGTAGCATGCTGTAGACACTCTTGAATCTTACTTTTTTACTTAACAGTGTAACCTGAAAAATCACTCCATGTATCCTCAGTTCATAGCGTTCTTCCTCTTTCTTTTTTTTATGGTTGCAAGTCCTCCATTGTCCTGGGTTGCACAGTTTATTCAACTAGTTGCCTGTGAATGGGCAGTGAATAACCGTATGTGTTGTTTCGTATCTGTGGAGGATAAGTTCCTAAGGCAATTTAAAAAATCTTTATTGAAGTATATTTTACATTAAATAAGTTCACCCATTTTAGGAATGTAATTTGATGGGTTTTAATAAATACATACACTTATGAAACCGCTATCACAAGATCTGGAACCTTCCTAGTACCAGGACATCCAAAAGTTCCCTTGGGTACAATGTTTGGTCCCCTTCTTCCTCCCATCTCCACTATGCCTGACACTGCCTGGGGCTTCCTCTGTGACCCCAGGCAGAATGGCTCTGGCCTCTATTGTATTCTCCACCTGCGAATTCTAGACCTACAGTTTCTCCTCTTTTATCCAATAGAGCCAGCCATCTTTTCTCCATTTTGCATAAATCTAGAATCATATTATAATGTTCTTCACTGCCTTCACTAAGAAGATTTTTTCTTCAATTTCTTTAATATATTTTTAACATGTTTTTGGGAGGACATACAAACAAACTCACGTGCTTGGGTGTACCCTCCTAAGCTGGAGCCATCTTTTTTTTAATTGAAGCATAGTTACTGTACATTATTATATAAGTTACAGTTGTACAACATAGTTATTCACAATTTTTAAAGGTTATACTCCATATATAATTATTATAAAATATTGGCTATATTCCCCACATTGTATAGTATATCCTCATAGCTTATTTTATACCTAATAGTATGTACCTTGTAATCCCCTACCCTGATACTGCCCCCCCCCCCCGCTTTTCTCTCCCCACTGGTAACCACTAGTCTGCTCTGTATATCTATCTGTGAGTCTGCTGCTTTTTTGTTATATTCACTACTTGTATTATTTAGATTCCACATATAAATGAACAGCCATTGTTAACGAGCGAGGTCAACAAGAAATTGTTGATGGGGGGAAAATGTAGAACCAAAGGATGGGTGTTCCCAATAGGGTCAAATATTTTGGAATGGATATATCAAGGCAAGTGAGCTAGAAAGACAGGCAATAGTGGAGAGATGCTTGATAATGAGATTCTGGGAGTAGATCACAGTTACAAACATGTATGAGTGCCTGATGTGGGGTGAAGAGGCCAAAGTACTAGACGGGTCATGGATGTTTCTTCAATCAATAGATACACAGTTGAATTAGTTCTAGGTTCTATTCTGTTCCACAAAGGTAGTCCTCTGCCAGATCATAATGATTTGATTTGCAACATATTTATAAATCAAGTTTTCCCCCTCGCAATTTTTTTTTAACATCTTATCTCGGCAATCATTTTATCCAGTTACAAAATAAAGTTCTTTGGAATTCTGACAGGAGCCTCATTATATTTATATATTAACTTACAAGCTGACATTTTAAAAAGTCTTCCAATCCAGAAACATGGCATATCTTTCCATTTACTGAGTTCTTGCTTTATGTCTTTCAATAAAATTTTAGAATCGCCTTCATATACACCCCCTAGCTATATTTGTTAATATATTCCTAGGCATTTTATTGTTACTATAGTGTATCATGGTTTTTTTTCTTATTTCTTTTTCTCTGTAATAAAGAAAAATTAGTTTATATGTTTCTTATAAACATCATCTTAATGAGTTTATTAATACTAATCTCTTTAGTGTTTCTTATTATCTAGGTTCATAATAATATGTGTGAGTAAAGATAATTTTATCTGATCCTGATTTTATGGCAATAGTTTCAGTATTTTGCTTTTTAATGTACTATTTGCTTTTTTCTTTATTTCAATAAATAGCCTAATTAGAATATTGGTTTACATTCATACTTTTAATATTTGAATTCAGTCTTATTAAGAATGGCAGCTGAATTTTTTCAATTTTTTTTTTTTTGCCACCTATTGATACAAGCAAATGGTTTCATTGTTTTGTTTAATGTAGGAATCATGTTGAAGATTTCCTGTTGCAAAACCATCCTTACATACTAGGAATATATCTTATTTGTCTGAATTGTATTTTTTAAAAATATTCTACTGGCTTCAACTTGCTCACATGTTTCTAACTCTTGCATCTATAAGCTATCTGAAGACGTCAAGGGAATCTTGTAAATTGATCTGTCCTCAGCACCAAGAAAAGGGCAGCTCATGCATACAACTGTGTTTCCCCCCTCCACCCTGTAGACTTCTGGCGTCTTTTATAGGAGTGAATTCAGTGAGCACAAGCTGTGTGGCCATCCAGGGAGGCCCTAGCTAGAAAAGTGGCCTATAGTAGATGAGTTTACCATAAATTTTCAAATTTATTACTATATATAAATAGACGAATATATAAGGTCTCCTAATTTCTTCTGTAGTTGGGGTTTTACCTTGTTTCTTACCCCCTAACTATGTATTTTCATTTTCTCTCTTGTATGGTCATACTTGTTGGGGTTTAATGTGTTTTATTTGTATTTTCAAAGAACAAGATTTTATTTTATCAATATTTTTAATTCTACTTAAAAATTTTATCCTTTATTTAAAAAAAAACTTTTTATTTTGGCATAATTATAGATTTGCAAGAAGTTGCAAAGATAGTACAGAGAGGTCCCATGCACCCTTCACCCAGTTTCCCCCAGTGGTTACATCCTACATGACTATAATATAATATCAAAACCAGGTGACTGACGTTGGTCCAATAGGTGGGTGTATTTCTACATTTTATCACATATGTAGATTAGTGTAACCTCCACCATATTCATGATACAGAACAGTTCCATCACACAAAGCTCTCTCCTGTTCTATCCTCTTATAGTCATGCCTCCCTTTTCCCCCATCATCCCTAACACCCAGCAACCAGTGTGTTCTCCACTATATAATTTTGTCATTTCGAGAATGCTCCTGGGTTAGCCAAGAAGTTCGTTTGGTTTTCCGTACGATGGCTCTAGTAGTACTTGGTTGTCTTTAACTTCATTCGAAACAATTTTGTTAGATTGCATTGTGACAGCTGTCATATCAGCGTGCATTAAAAAAAAAAATCAAAATTGATGAATTTTTGTGTAGCAATTTTAATATTGAAGATGCAAGAAAAAAGCAACATTTTTGGCATATTACGCTTTATTATTTCAAGAAAGGTAAAAACCCAACTGAAACACACAAAAAAAGATTTGTGCAATGTATGAAGAAGGTGGTGTGACTGATCAAACAGGTCAAAAGTGGTTTGCGAAGTTTCGCACTGGAGATTTCTCACTGGAGGATGTTCCATGGTTGGGTAGACCAGTTGAAGTTGGCAGCGATCAAATCGAGATGTTAATTGAGAACGATCAATGTTATACCACACAGGAGATAGCCAACATACTCAAAATATCCAAATCAAGCACTGAAAATCATTTGCACCAGCTTGGTTATGTTAATCACTTTGATGTTTGGGTTCCACATAAATTAAGCGAAAAAAACCTTCTTGATCATATTTCCGCATGGAATTCTCTACTTAAACGTAACGAAAATGTTCCCTTTTTAAAACAAATTATGACAGGTGATGAAAAGTGGTTACTGTACAATAATGTGGAACGGAAGAGATCGTGGGGCAAGTGAAATGAACCACCACCAACCACACCAAAGGCCGGTCTTCATCCAAAGAAGGTGATGCTGTGTATATGGTGGGATTGGAGGGGAGTCCTCTATCATGAGCTCCTTCCGGAAAACCAAACAATTCATTCCAACAAGTACTGCTCCCAATTAGACCAACTGAAAGTGGCACTCGATGGAAAGTGTCCAGAATTAGTCAACAGAAAATGTATAATCTTCCATCAGGATAACATAAGACCACATGTTTCTTTGACGACCAGGCAAAAACTGCTACAGCTTAGCTGGGAAGTTCTGATTCATCTGCCGTATTCACCAGACACTGCACCTTTGGATTTCCATTTATTCTTTACAAAATTCTTTACAAAATTCTCTTAATGGAAAAACTTTCAATTCCCTGGAAGACTGTAAAAGGCACCTGGAAGAGTTCTTCGCTCAAAAAGATAAAAAGTTTTGGGAAGATGGAATTATGAAGTTGCCTGAGAAATGGCAGAAGGTAGTGGAACAAAAGGGTGAATACATTGGTCAATAAAGTTCTTGGTGAAAATGAAAAATGTGTCTTTTATTTATTTATTTTTTTAAATTGAACCATCTTTTCCCCTTTATTTATTTATTTTATTTATTATTTTATGGCTGTGTTGGGTCTTCGTTTCTGTGCGAGGGCTTTCTTTAGTTGCGGCAAGTGGGGGCCACTCTTCATCACGGTGCGCGGGCCTCTCACTATCGCGGCCTCTCCTGTTGTGGAGCACAGGCTCCAGACGCACAGGCTCAGTAGTTGTGGCTCACGGGCCCAGTTGCTCCGTGGCATGTGGGATCTTCCCAGACCAGGGCTCGAACCCACGTCCCCTGCATTAGCAGGCAGATTCTCAACCACTGCGCCACCAGGGAAGCCCCCCCGTGTCTTTTATTTTTACTTTAAAACTGAAGGAACTTTTTGGCCAACCCAATATATAACTAGAATCATACAGTATGTGACCTTTTAAGATTAGCTTTTTCTCACTCAGCACAATGCCCTTCAGATGCATCCAAGTTGTTGCATGTATCAACAGTTCTTTTATTTTTATTGCTAAGTAGTAATTAATAATATGGCTGTACACGGTTCATTTACTCATTCACCTATTATAGGGCATTTTAATTGTCCAATTCGGGGCTATTACAAGTAAAGCTACTATGAAAAATTTGTGTGGGCTATGAAAAATATGTGTGATGCCCAGAAGGGCTGGGCATCATCAAGGATGATGACCCAGACCCCCAAGGAGTGTGGGGGGCTGGGTCATCATCCTTGATTCTTAATTCTCTGGCTTTCTTTTGATTGATTATAATTTTATAAAGTGTTCTTTAGTTGCACACTTATTTATTGTCAGTCTTTTTTAGTAATAGAAACATTTAAACATTCTCCACTGTATATAGTTTAGCTATGTTCCAGATATTTTGATATCAAGTATTCTTTTATTTGTAATGTATTTTAATTATATGTTTGAGTAGGAAACTATTCAGAGTGTCTTAATTTCATATTGTAAGGACATTGTTTTTTTCTCTTTAGGTTATTTTTTCTTCTTGTCAACTTCTAGTTTACAATTCAGTTACGGTTAGAGAATGTGGAACATAAAATCTCTGTACTTTTGGGGATTCTTTAAGGTTTTCTTGGTGGCCAAGAATTTTATTTTTATTACTGTTTGGTTTGTTCATATTTTATCATTACTTATTTTAGATTTGCAGTTGTATAGCCCAGGGCAACCAAGGGCAAGAGCAGTTTACCTGGCACACTGTTGCAGTGTGTGGGGTTGCTGAGTTCAGAGCCTTTAAATTTCCCAAGTAGAGGAGAGCTGTGATGTGAATGAAAAGGACTAGTACGCAAGTTACGGAAGATGGCACCAAGAAGAGAGATCATTACAGAAAGAAAAAACAAACGCTATTATTTACCATCTCCTAGGGGCCAGTTCCTGTGCTTGGCTTTCACTCATTAATCATTAAACTTCAAATGCATTCACCACACTGTACTGCATGGAATACACTATGTAAAGACACATGTGTTAACAATATCTCTAAGAGTGGTAGAAAAAAATTATTAAATTGTCACAACAATCCAGTGAGCAGGTGTGACAGTTTTTATTTTATAGAGAAGGAAATAGAAACTCAGAAAAATTAAGTAACTTTTCCAAGGTCACACAGCTAATAAATAATAGAGTTGGAATTTTGATTCATTTTTAAAAATGCTTCATGGATATTAGAAATTTAACACACATCATTTATAGAGAACAAAGTTTTATACAGATATATCTACTAAGTAAAATACGTATCTTTCACATCTTCTATAACATTGTTATTTTGTGTATTTGAGCTGTCAAATTCTGAAAGAGTTAAAGGATATTATCATGATAGATGATTTTATCAAGTTCCTGTAGAGCTACATGTTTTAGCTTTATGTTATTTAGTCCATAAGGAAACAGAATGTACAATTCTTTATGCTTGTATCTTTTATCATTACATAAATGCCCCCTTTGTCTTGTGTAATTCATTTGGACCTTGAATTTTGCTTAATCTAATAATATTGCAACCATGTACTCTTTTGTTTTTATTTCATTAATTTTTTCATGTTTATAAGAGAATATGGGTAATGTATATATGTTATAAAGAATAATATGACGAACACCCATTGAAGTCCTACTGTGTGTGTGTGTATAAACTTTATTTTTGGAGATTTCTTCAATTTCTATACTTGGAGATAAAATCAAAAATAGACTTTTTCCTTTAGATTTTCTCTTCCAACTTTGGAAAAATTTGAAGAATGTGCACAATACAGGAATTCAGATTTGTTTTAAAACTATGTTAATGTCTAAGCGCAAGCTCAAAAGAGTACAGCGCTGGAGTGGGGTCAAAAGTAGGTGAACAAAGTTAGAAAAGCCTTACTTTTTACACAAATTTGATGGAGAAGAGTTCCTTATTGAAGCATTCAAAGAGGATATGGAAATACCAAAATTCACTTAGTTTCTAAGTGATTAAGATGCAACTATTGGAAATCCCATTTCAAGCTCCAGTGATAAATATCATTTGTATAAATTACATGTTAGATTCGTCAATTAACTAGATGGGAGGAATCCTTTCACAATGTATATTTATATCAAATCATCATGATATACGTTTTAAATGTCTTACAATATGTAACATATTTCCAGTAAAACTGGATAAAAAGAGCTTTTCTTTTTTTCAAGAATGAGTCTTATAAAGGATAAGTATTAGGTTAGTATTTGAAAATAGAGACTGAAGTAAATTCAGTAGTTTCTAAAACTTTATCCTCTTTGAATTTAAATTTAAAAGAAAACCAATCTTATTTTGTGGATGGATGGAGAAATTTCTATCCACATGGCATCAAATGTTTTGAAAAACTTAGAAATGCAACCAAGGTACAAGTGCTAGTGGAAAAATTGATGGTTGTCATTGTGTAAACCAGTGTTAATTTTCTAATTCACACAGAAGTATTTCAAATTGCCTACAACCTAGAACAAGACAGACAAGTTCCCTACTTTCCTGGAATTTATATTCTATTATAGTAGAACAAGAGAGACAATTTAAAAATTAGATTTTGAGGTCATTTTTTCCCTTGATCAAAATGCACACTATAGCATATTATCCTCCCCTGCAGAAAAAGGCATGTTGCTTTGCTCTGCTACTAAGATATGAAAGTTCCTTGGAAGTGAATTTATTATTGTACTTTAGGTCTTGAGCTTGCCCATTTCTATTGCTAGGATCGCATGGCTTGAGATAAGACCTGAAATTGGTAAGGCAACAATACAAAAGATAAGAAGGAAAGATTTTTGATTTTTCGATCAGGATGTTGCAGGGAAGGTGGACATGGGGCAAGAAGACAACCTTCAATTGTGCTGCTCTCTAAACTTTGAAATTTCACTGTTAGATTTGTAAACTGTGTGTTCAGGGCAGAATTGTAACCTGTCACATCAGACTGTTTCTCTCCACAGTCACGTGTGGGGCAAAGAGTTTGACATCTAAATCCAAGTAAAAACGTAAAGTGAAATTCTATATTTTATTGCTTTCATATGACTGTGCTATATAATACCAGGGTCATCAAAAATTAAATTAATTATTTTTAAAGGAAAATTATGTATCAAGAAGAGTGGGCATTTTCTATAGAAAATGTTTGTGCCTTTTTTTTTTTAATAGTCCAAAAAAAAAGAAGGCAGGATGTAAATGTGTGATTGCAGAATCAAGGCTTCTAAATGAGATCTTTCAGTTCTCCATGAGGGGGCAGCAGCTCTTCAGTTATCTGAGAATTTCTGCAGTGAAGGTCGCCGTCAAAGCCTTGACACTGTCCAATTTTTTGAGAATTTTTACAGCCTGTGGGGTTTTTTTTTTTTTTTTTTTGGTTGCTGTTGTTTGTTTTTTGTTTGTTTGTTTTTGTTTTTTTGCCATCTTCCTCCTTTCTCTCTCTTTCTGTCTGTCACTGTCTCTTGTTTCTTTTCTTTTTTGGCAAAGTTCAGCCACAGATCACCTTTTTTTTATTAGATCTGAGCCTTTCTGTTCTGAAATGGCCTATTTATACTGAAGTCAACAGACAGACTTCACAACAGTGCTCAGGACCAAATTACAGCTCAGCACCCACAAGGGTTGATTTCGCCGGAGGCGGAGAAAATGGAAGCATAGTTGGTCTCGCAGTTTGGAAGAGGACTGCTTCCTTCTGTGGTATGCCTTCATCATTTTAAAGAGAAGTTTGGAGAATTGAATAGAGGCATTATAGATAAAATGAGGATGCCACAAATAGTTTGTGAAGCTGAGTTAATTTAAGGCTTTAAAATTATTTACTTTTATGTTTTTGATTTAAAATCAGTTTAGAGCTTAAAGATGAGATTATATTAGGCTTCTTTTTGTGAGGAGAGAGAACTGTTTTCTGGAAACACTCAGTTAAAATAAAGGATTTAAAATTGCACTTCATTTTCCACCAAACTTTTAAAACTAAATTGTTCGATGATTTTGACTCCAGTATATTGAATACATTTAATTCTCATAGGCTATTTTTCTCCAAATGTTTCAAATTATAAGACAATTCTGTCATTGTATTCTTCATCAGAGTCTGGCACTACCTCTCTTTCTCTGCTTACTTTGCTTAAATGGCACTGTTTCTGGACTGAGTAATAGCAGACATGCTTGATATAAATATATGTTTATAATGTTAGTCATTTTTAGAAGGTTCAGAAGTCTTCAGCTAATGTTCTTGATCACACTTGCTACTTTTAAGATGTTCGTTTTATTGATAATATGTCTACATTTTTATTGGTAATGTTTCTATTTAATTTTTGCTTCTGTATTAATTCTTCCCTCTACTTAAAGAAATCGACTTTTTTTTTTATAGCAGTTTTAGGTTCACAGCAAAACTGAGCAAAAAGCAGAGTTCCCATATATCCCTGCCCTACATATGCACGGCTCCCCCCAGCTACCAGCATCCCACACTAGCTATTTTTCCAGCTATTTTTTGTTATTAATTTGTAGTTTAATTCCAATGTCATCTGAAAGCGTGTATGATTTCTATTCTTTCAAATATGTTATGGTGTGTTTTATAGCCTAGAAAGTGTTCCATCTTAGTGGAAGTTCCATGTGAGCTTGAGAAGAACGTGTGTTCTGCTGTTGTTGGATAAATTTGTCTATAGATGCCAGTTACACCGAGTTGATGGATGGTGCTGTTGAGTTCAACTATGCCTTATTGATTTTCTGCCTACTGGATCTGTCTATTTATGACACAGGGATGTTGAAATCTCTCACTATAATAGTGGATTCATCTATTTCTCCTTGCAGATCAGTTTTTGCCTTATGCATTCTGATGCTGTGTTGTTAGATGTGAACACATTAAGGATTATTATATCATCTTAGAGAATTGATCCCTTTATCTAATGACCCCATTTATCCTTGAGAAACTCCTTGCTGTGCAGTTTGCTCTGTCTGAAATTAATATAGCTACTCCTGCTTTCTTTTGATTAGTGCTAGCGTGGTATATCTCTCTCCATCCCTTTACTTTTAATCTATATGTGTCTTTGTATTTAAAGAGGGTTATTTGTTGTCAACATATAGTTTGGTCTTGTTTTTGATCCACTGGTAATCTGTGTAATCTAAATGTCAATTGGTACATTTAGACCATTGACATTCAAAGTGATTATTGATATAGTTTGATTAATATCTACCATATTTGTTACTGTTTTCTGTTTGTTGCCCTCGTTCTTTGTTCTTATTTTTGTCTCCCACTCTTTAACTGCCTTTTGTGGGTTTAATCAAGCATTTTATACGATTCCATTTTCTCTCCTTTCTTAGCATAGCAATTATACTTCTTTTTAAACTTTTTCTAGTGGTTGCAATATGCATTTACAACTAATCCAAGTCCACTTTTGAATACCCTTATACTGCTTCATGGGTAATACAAGTGCCTTATAAAACCAAAATATTCCTAATTCTTTCCTCTCATCCCTTTTATCACTGCTGTGATTCACTTCACTTATACATAAGCATACATAAACAAACACAAAAATACACTGTTGCCATTATTATTTTGAACAAACTGTTATCTGTTAGAACAAATAAGAGTAAGAAAAATAAAAGCTTTTATTTAACCTTCACTTACTCATTCTCCAATGCTCTTCCTTTACGAAAATCTGAGTTTTTGACCTATATCATTTTCCTTCACTCTAAAGAACTTCTTTTAACATTTCTTGCAGGTCTACTGGCAATAAATTCCCTCAATTTTTGTTTGTCTGAGAAAGTCTTTCTCCCTCACTTTTGAAGGATAATTTTGCAGGATACAGAATTCTGGGTTGTTGGCTTCTTTTTTCTCTCAGCATTCTAAATATTTCACTCCACTCTCTTCTTGCTTGCATGGTTTCTGCGGAAAAATTTGATATAATTCATATCTTTGTTCCTTTATAGGTAAGATTTTTTCCTGAAGGTTTCTTTCACTATTTTTTCTTTATCTTTGATTTTCTGCCTTTTGAAAATGATATGCCTAAGTGTAGGGTTTTGGGTTTTTGTTTGTTTGCTTTGTTTTTGTTTTTGCATTTATTCTGCCTGGTGTTCCCAGCTCCCTGGTCTGTTGTTCGGTGTCTGACTTTAATGTGGGAAAAATTCTCAGTCACTACTGTTTCAAATATTTTTTGTGTACTTTTTCTATCTCTCTTCTTCTTCTAATATTTGTTATGTGTATGTTATACCTTTTGTATTTGTTCCACAGTGTTTGGATGTTCTGTTCCATTTTTTTTTCATTCTTTTTTTCCCTTTGCTTTTGGAAGTTTCTATTGACATATCCTCAAGCTCAGTGATTCTTCTCTCAGATATATCCAGTCTACTAATTAACACATCAAAGACATTATTCACTTCTGTTAGCGTTTTTGATCTCTACCTTTTTTGTTGTTTTAATTTTTATTTGATTAATTATAAAGGAAGTTGAGCATCTTTTTTTCTAATTTTTTTCATTGTGGCAATATACACATAAAATTTACCATCTTAATCATTGTAAAGTGTACAGCTCAGTGATATTATATATATATTCATAATGTTGTGCAACTATCACCACTGTCCACCTCCATAACTCTTTTCATCTTGTAAAACTGAAATCCTACACCCAGTAAACAGTAACTCCCCATTTATTTCCCCCCAGTTCCTGGCAACCATCATTTCAACTTCTGTCTCTATGATTTTGCCTATCTTAAGTATTTCATGTAAGTGGAATCATACCATATTTGTCTTTTTGTGACTAGATATTTCACTTAGCATGATGTCCTTGAGGTTCATCCATACTGAAGAATATTGCAGAATTTCCTTCCTTTATAAGGCTGAATAATATTCCATTGTATGGTTATACCACATTATACTTACTCATTCATTCACTGATGGACGCTTGTGTTGCTTCCAAGTTTTAGTTGTTGTGAATAATGCTGCTATTGACATGGGTGTACAAATATCTCTTCAAGACCATGCTTTCAACTATTTTGGGTATATGCCAAGAACTGAAATTGCTGAAAATGTGGCAATATTATTTTTAATTTTTTTGAAGAATTGCCATGTTGTTTTCCACAGTAGCTGTACCACTTTACATTCCCACTAGCAATGCACAAGTGTTCCAGTTTCCCCTTGCCTATTTTTGAACAAGGTTGTTTGTTTTCATGTTGTTAAATTTTATGTTGTTGTACTCTATATTTTGGGTATTAATACCTTATCAGATATATGATTTGCAAATACTTTCTCCCTTTCCGTAGGGTACCTTTGTACTCTGTTGATATTGTCTTTTGATGTACAAAATTTTTTATTTTTCATGAAATCCAATTAAAATTTTTATTCTGTTTTCCATGCCTTTGATGTCATATCCAAGAAATCATTGCCAAATCCAATTTGTGAAGATTTTGCCCTATGCTTGTTTCTAAGAGTTTTATAGTATTAGGTCTTACATTTATGCCTTTGCTCCATTTTGAGTTTATTTTTGTGTATGATGTTAGGTAAGGATCCATCTTCATTCTTTTGTATGTGGATATCTAGCACCATTTATTGATAACACTATCCTTTCCCCATTGAATGGTCTTGGCAGCCATGTCAAAAATAATTTGATCATATATACAAGGGTTTATTTCTATCTATTCTATTCCATTGGTCTGTATGTCTGTCTTTGTGCCAGTACCACACTGTTTTGATTACTGTAACTTTGTAGTAAGTTTTGAAATCAGGAATTGTTAGTTCCAAAGCTTTGTTCTTCTTATGAAAAGTTGTTTTGAAAAAAAAAAAAAAAAAAGTTGTTTTGGCTATGTAAGTTCACTTGAGAGTCCATAGAAATTTTAGAATGAGTTTTTCTATTTCTGCAAATAATGATGTTGGGATTTTGATAAGGATCGCACTGAATCTGTAGATTGCATTGAGTAGTATTGACATCTTAACAATATTAAGTTTTCCAATCAGTATATATGGAATGTGTTTCCATTTATTTATATCTTTAATATTTTTCAGCAACGTTTTGTAGTTTTCATTGTACAAGTCTTTTACCTTCTTGGTTAACTTAATTTCTAAGTATTTTATTCTTTTTGATGCTGTTGTAAATGGAATTGTTTTTATAATTTCTTTTTCAGATTGTTCACTGCTAGTGTCTGGAAATGCAACTGCTTTTTTTGTATTGATTTTATATCCTGTTGCTTGCTGAATTCATTGATTAGTTCTAACAGCATGTGTGTGTGTGTATGTGTGTGTGTAATCTTTAGGGTTTTCTACATAGATCATAAGTGAACAGAGATAATTTTACTTCTTCTTTTCCAATTTGGATATCTTTTATTTATTTATTTTTGCTTAATTTCTCTGGCTAGAGCTTACAACTATGTAGAACAGAAATGGTGAAAATGGGCATTCTTGCCTTGTTCCTGATTTTAGAGGAAAAGCTTTTATTGAGTGTGATGTTCACTCTGAGTTTTTCACATATGGCTTTTGTTATGTTGAGATAATTTCCTTCTATTCCTACTTTGTTGAGTGTTGTGTTTGTTTTAATCATGAAAGGGTGTTGAATTTTGTCAAATACCTTTTCTGCATCAGTTGAGATAATCATGTTCGTTTTGTCCTGCATTCTGTAAATGTGCTGTATTATATTGATCAAATTTTGTATGTCAAACCACCCTTATATTCCTCTCTCTGTCTCTCCCTATTCCACAGAAGGCACTTCTCTTATTTGTATCTTTTAAACAAAATATGTTTTCTGCTTTGATTATGTTTTGGCTGACATTAATATTGCCAAAGTGCTACCATTTACTTGGTTTATCTGTTTCTACCCCATTATTTTCCATTTTTGTGTCATTTTGATTTATGTGTGTATTCTGTAAACAGTGTACAGCTAAATTTCATTTCTGTTTTTGTTTTTAGGTCAGTCTAAGAATCTCTGTCTCCTGACCACACACACACACACACACACACACACACACTGGATTTAACGCATTTATTTTTACTGCATTAATTGAAATATTTAGTATTATACTTCTTACCTTGGTGTACGTTTCCCATTTATTTTACTTTTATTTTAACCTATTAAGTGTTCTTGTTTCTTTTCCTGTTTCCTTTCCTCCTTCTCCCCCATCCCTTCATCCCTTCTATCCTTCCTTTTTCAATATTTTTGTGGTTTGAAAGTTATACATCTTATTATTATTCTCCAAATTGGTAACTTTGTGTTTTTTCTATCAACACTGACAATCCATCTTTTTTACCTGCCTCTCTCAGAAGCTGAACAGTCAGTGGTTTGGCACTTTCAATCCCTCTTTTTGTCTACTAATTGCATTGACTTTCTGAAAAGCATGTGGCATCGGTATTTGCAGATTTTTATTATTTTAAAACCATGATTCCTCTACTTTTAGAGTAATGGTTTCTTAAGTCATATTATGCTTCAAAGCCATATAGAAGTAAAATGTCATGATCTTACTGGTTTCACTACTTTCCATTATTTCTTGAATTCCATGATGGCTTTTTTCCAACTTTGTTGTTATTTTTTTTAAGATTTTTTTTTAAGATTATTTATTATTTATTTATTTTTGGCTGTGTCAGGTCTTAGTTGCGACGTGCAGGATCTTTGTTGCGGCGAGCAGGCTCCGGGGCGCGTGGGCTCTGTAGTTTGTGGCACACAGCCTCTCTAGTAGAGACACACAAGCTCAGTAGTTGTGGTGCATGGGCTAAGTTGCCCCACGGCATGTGGGATCTTAGTTCCCTGACCAGGAGTCGAACCCATGTCCCTCGAATTGTAAGGAGGATTCTTTTCCACTGGACCACCAAGGAAGTCCCTGTTGCTGTTATTTAGTGAAGTACATCATCTAGTAATTCCTTAGGAATGGGTTCCGTGAGAAGTAAACTTTCTACAGAATCTCTGTAATTTGAAAATATTTTTTGTGCCTTCAAAATTATATGATGGGGGCTTCCCTGGTGGCGCAGTGGTTGAGAGTCTACCTGCCAATGCGGGGGACACGGGTTCGAGCCCTGGTCTGGGAAGATCCCACATGCCGCGGAGCAATTGGGCCCGTGAGCCACAATTGCTGAGCCTGCGCGTCTGGAGCCTGTGCTCCGCAACAAGAGAGGCTGCGACAGTGAGAGGCCCGCGCACCGCGATGAAGAGTGGCTCCCACTTGCCGCAACTAGAGAAAAGCCCTCGCACAGAAACGAAGACCCAACGCAGCCATAAATAAATAAATAAATAAATAAAATTAAAAAATGTTTAAAAAAAAATTATATGATGGTTTGGTTCTGTATTTGAATCCTAAGTTTAAAATTATTTTGCTATGGAGATAATATATTCCTCTATGGATAGCTTGCAGATGTGAAGTCATATGCTAGCCTACTTAAAATATTTGTAGGTAGCCTATTTTGCACTTTGCTCTTCTTCCCTCTCTCTCTCCCTCCCTCCTCCCTCCCTTCTTTCCTTCCTTCCTTCCCTCTCTCCATTTCTTCCTTCTTTCATTCCTCCTTACCTCTCTCGCTCTCCCCCTTTCTTCCTTCCTTTATTTCTTCTTTGGCACCTAAATAGCTCTATCCTTATCAAAAATCTCAGTTAGATGTATCTGGTATGACTTGCCCCCACAAGTCCTGCTAGACTTTCCGTGGACTCTTGTATCTGTTTTCCTTGCCTCTTTTTCTCACAATTCATTACTCTTTATTTTGCACTCTATTCCAGAAGAATACCTCAGCTTGCATTTCCAGGTTGCCAATTTAATCTTCACTTATTTCCATTATGTAATTCAAGTCATGTACTGAGATTTGTTTGTCAAGTTGGGGAATGATAATTGTTTCTATTTTCCAACTACTCCGATCACTTTTTTCACACCATTTTTTTTCTTATTGTGATAACCTCTCATTTCTCTGAGGATACTTATGATTATTTTCCTCTGGTCTCCTTTGCAAATTATGTTTCCTCAAGTGTCAGTTCTGTTTCATATTTTCTCAGGTATATGTGGTTCTTAGAAATATGCTTATATTTATGAGGAGAGATTTCTGTTTCAGCGCTTCAGTTAGTTGAGAAATTTTGTTTTCCTGGAACTGAAAATATATTCCCAAGGTTGTGTAAGAAAGACAAGGAGGGTGTGCATGCAGGTGGCTACCTTGTCTTGTGGGTGTGGGCTCCCATCTTTCTTGTCTGCTGAAATGTAAGTGGAATGCTACCCCACTTCTGTGGCCCCAGTGCTTTTAGCTCTGAAAGTCTTTCACATTAGACTCATAATTTGTTTAGAGGAAAGTACTCTCAGCCTATTAAAATACAACAGCAAGGTTTCCTCGTAGTCACCTAGTCAGTAGTCATAAAACACAAACTTTGAAAACTGGAAAGGTCATCAAGATTCGAAGGAACGGAGTTATAAGTCAGTCACTTTTCACTGGGGTGGAGAGAGGTATTAGTTTCCTACTGTTGCCATAACCAACTGTCACAAATTTAGTGGCTTAAAACAGCAGATTCATTGTCTGACGGTACAAGAGGTCAGAAGGCCTAAAATCAGTGTCAGTGGGGCTGTGTCCCTTCTGGAGGCTCCAGGGGAGAATCCATGTCCTTGCTTTTTTCTGGATTCTTGAGGCACCTGCGCTCCTTGGCTCAGGGCCCCTCCTCCCTCTTCAGAGCCAGTGTCTTCCATCCGTCTGTCTGTCTCTCTTCTCTGAATCTTTCTCTGATCTCTACTTTCATCACCACGTTTCCTTTAGTGAGCCTGATCCTCCTACCCCTCTCTTATAAGGACCCTTGTGATTACACTGGGCCCACTCAGATCACAGGATAATCTCCCTATCCCAGGACCCTTACCTAAGTCAATTCTGCAAAGTCCCTTTTGCCATGTAAGGGGCATGCTCACTCATTCTGGGAGTTAGAATGTGGACATCTTTGGGGGACCATTATTCTGTCTACTTCTGGGGGCTGAGAGGTTTGGGTCGCTTTGGCTGGTGACACATAGCAGGGGGTCGTCTCAGGAGCAGGTAAGGAGGGGCTATCCTAGCTTTGGGGTGGATTCTCTGCCCTTTCCCTGTTGGTTTCCCCATTCCCCTCATCCACCCTACCAGCACTCGCACCATCCCTATGGGGCTCATGTGTTCCTTTCCTCTCTCCTTGCTCAACACTAATAGCCCAAAGTCATCCGACAAGGACCCAGAAGCCATACCAGCCAATTAACAAAATTCAACGGATAAATGTCAATGATTTACACAAAGTATTGTCAGAAAGAATATAAAAAGTAGGAGGATTCTTTATGGATTCTGTAAGGGCCTGTAACAATCCAATTTATGTACCAGAAATGACTACATATGTTATACAATCGAAATACCTCAACCAAACCCTGAAATGTATATGTGTTGGGCCTGCATTTAATCTAGGGTCGTCTCTTTAGATTATGATGTGAAACGCACTTTTGAGGACTTTGATGAGAACCACATGGCAGGGTTCTGCCGCTTAGCTGCAGAAGGGGGTAGCCCTATCCAGCACAGTGCGTCCTGTGTAGCTTTCATGTTTGAAGGATGGCTTGCTTTTCTGTGTATAGGACAGATGCATCTTTCTGAAACAGAAAATTTGTTGATAGAGCCCATAATTAATATATTTAACCTGAGCTGTTGATAGAATGAAACCTTTATTATCTGAGGATGCCATCCTTCCTCCACATAGGAAGCAGAGTGTTTTTCCTTGTTATTGTTGATCTGGCTAATGTCTTTCCACAACACTGCACTCCCAAGGAAGGGTGGACAAGCCAGAGACAGATAAAGAACAGAGTGTCAAACCCCAGCAAACTCATTTATCACATGTTGTGGATGGAAGCCAGCTAAATTTTAATCTTGCAATATTTAAGAAGACAGTGTATGATAAACAAGTTAATAAAATAAACATAATTTCACATAAGCTCCTGGTCAAAACACAAGTTTTTCTTTCATAAAATATTTTTCTTAATTACGAAATACTTCAGACAGAAAATAGAGGGTGAAACATCTATGCATTTAAGATCCAGATTTAACAAATGTTAATGTTTGCCTTGTTGTTTTCAGATATTTTTTTTAAAAATAGGTATGTTTAAAGCCCCTTTTTTTCTTTTCCTGATCTCATCCTCTCTCCCTTCTTCCCTCCACAGAACTAGCCACTCTCTTCAAGTTGGTAAGTATCTTTCTATCCAGACTTTTGGTTCTTAGGAAGTTTTTGTATAGTCATAAAATAGACATTTTTGTTTGATGTACTTGGGACTTTATGCACATGTCATTTTGCAACTTGATTTTGTTCTTCAACTTTGCTCTTCAGATTTACTCATGCTCCCATTCATTCATTAAATGACATCATTCTATTCCACTCTACTAATAGGTCTCATTTTATTTACCTATTCTCTTACTTATAGGTATTGAAATTGTTTCCAATGTTTTGTTACTTCAAAAAAGAAAAAAAAAGCTGCCAAAAGACCCTAATTTTTGCTTTTCTTGTTTCTGTGTATGTTTGTATGTGTATGTTTTCTTTCTAGTTTACTAATTTCTTCTAAGGTTTTATCCTTCTACTTTTCTTTTTAGATGTACTCTATCAATCTTTTCCTAGCGCCTTGTATAGAGAAAACTCCTCTGTGTCTCCTCCTAGCTCTACTCACACTGAACACTTCTGTGACCACCAGCTGTGTGGGTGGTTTTCTCACACCAAGCAACTCTGCAATACCAGCTGGGTGTCCTACAAGTAATTCCATTCTGACTCTATCTACTTGGAGACAGCATCAGACCCCACAGGTTAAGGGCTCAGTCCCACAAGACTGCCCCTCCCCCATCTCACACACACACTTCAGACGCCAGTCTTAAGCCCAAGGTTATCGCCTGTGGGTCTGACCAGCTGGCTATAAATCAGAGGGATAAAACATAGGAAATCACTAATATCAAAGATTTAACTGGCAAGAAATGTCAGTTTCTTATTTTTCAAAAACATATTTACTGGACTTCCCTGGTGGCGGAGTGGTTAAGAATCCGCCTGCCAATGCAGGGAACACAGGTTTGAGCCCTGGTCCGGGGAGATCCCACATGCCGCGGAGCAACTAATTCCGTGTGCCACAACTACTGAGCCTGCGCTCTAGAGCCCGTGCGCCACAACTACTGAAGCCCACTAGCCTAGAGCCCGTGCTCCGCAACAAGAGAAGCCACCGCAATGAGAAGCTTGCGCACCACAACGAAGTGTAGACCCCGCTCGCCGCAACTAGAGAAAGCCCGCGCACAGCAACAAAGACCCTACGCAGCCAAAAATAAAATTAATTAATTAATTTAAAAAACATATGTATTTTGTTTTTGAACATATTTCAAGCCTCTAATAATCTTGAGGTAGCCTAATGTACCTTCCAATAACCACTAACTATTGATTACAATAGTTTTGATTTCAGTAGTAAGAGATGGTCCACAACATCTCCTTTGGATCAAACTGAGCACTATTTTATATACCAAGGAGTTGTAATGGTTCACTTTGTTGACAGGATATTTCTCTAGGTAGGACTGTGATATTCCAGGAACAGGAGCAAGATTCTGGCATATTGCTCTAGACTTTTCATCTCATCAGTGACAAAGGCTGAGTTGAATTTAAGATTTTCTTCACAAGCTAAATAGGAACATTTGTTAAAAAGATGTGCACACCTGGTTGCATTGCCAAGGGATAAACTATCCTGGGCTTTCAGGCAGAAATGCAGAGTTTATTCTCAAATTCAATGGCAGAAGCAGGGTTTGTACCATGTCTAGAGATGAGGATCTTGGGCTGAGAGGCCCATGTGTTCCCAGATCCCTGTATTAACTGACATCAGGGGAACCGCTCTGAGGGCACTCTGCAAAGAGAAAGTGGGTAGTAGTGTCTGCTGGTAGAATTTTTAAATATAAGTTTATTTCACACACTGATTGTTCATGTTCACCCATTCCAACACCTAGTTCCAAAGAAGAATTTTAAGACGTTCTTACTTTGATGCTCTTCCAGGAGTATACATACTTTAAAAGAGAGCTCTACATACTCACATGTTCTTTTTTTAAATTGAAGCATAGTTGCTGTACTATATGTTACAGGTGTACAAAATAGTGATTCATAATTTGTAAAGGTTACACTCCGTTTATAGTTATTATAAAGTGTTGGTTATATTCCCCGTGTTATACAATATATCCTTGTAGCTTATTAGTTTGTGTCTATTAATCGCTTACCCCTGAATTGCCTCTCCCCCCTTCCCTCTCCCCACTGGTAACCACTAGTTTGTTCTCTATATCTGTGAGTCTGTTTCTTTTTTCACACTCACATGTTCTTGGTTGGAGGGTAAATTGGTGCAACTTTAGAGAAGGTAGTGTGGAATTTTCAATCATGTATTGAAATACACTTACCCTTTGACCTTAGCAAGCAATTCCACCCCTAGATAGAAGCAAAACATTGGAAACACAAATGACCATCAATGGAGAACTGGTTAAATAAAATATGGTTTAACCATACACTGTAACAAATGAGGCATCTTTAAATATACTAATTATAGAAAGACTTCCTTTGTTAAATGAAGGAAACAAGTTGCAACATAGTGTATGCTGGCATTTGTATAATGAAGGGTATATATAAATGTTTGAAAATGCATAGACTATCTCCAGAAGAAATTATGAGAAATTGGCAACAGTGCTTATCTCATAAAAGAAGAACTGTGACAGCTAGACAGAGGAAGAAAGGATACTTATACATTCCATATATTATTCAGATGTGTATTAATTTCCAAATATATGGAGACATTTTAGATATATTTTTGTAATTAATTTCCAATTTAATTCTATTGTGGACAGAGAATATTTTGTGTAAAATTTCAATCTTTTGGAATTTATTGAACTTTATTTTATGTCCCAGCACATATGCTCTATTTTAGCAAACTTTCCATGTATTGAGAATCGAGCTCTGAAATATCAATTTAGATAAAAGTGATTAATAGTATAGTTCAGGTGTCTTCTATACTTCCAAGGAGTTTTAGTCTAGTTGTTCTATCAATCACTGAGAATGGGGTTAAATTCTCCAATTACAATTGTGAGTTTCTCTATTTCTCCATTTAGTTCTCTCAATTTTTGCTTTGATTAATTAGGAAGACAAAATTCCAAATGTGTTATTTCAAAATTAAGTGCATACACATTTAGAATTTTGCCTTCCTGATTAATCAACCCTTTTATCATTATAAAATGATAAAATTCTCTTTTTCTTGAAGTCTACTTTGATATCATAGACACACCAGCTTTTTTTTTTTTTTTTTTTTTTAATTTATTTTTGGCTGTGTTGGGTCTTCGTTTCTGTGCGAGGGCTTTCTCTAGTTGTGGCGAGCGGGGGCCACTCTTCATCGCGGTGTGCGGGCCTCTCACTATGGCGGCCTCTCTTGTTGCGGAGCACAGGCTCCAGGCGCGCAGGCTCAGTAGTTGTGGCTCATGGGTCCAGATGCTCCGCGGCATGTGGGATCTTCCCAGACCAGGGCTCGAACCCGTGTCCCCTGCATTGGCAGGCGGATTCTCAACCACTGCACCACCAGGGAAGCCCCACACCAGCTTTTTATTTCATGGAATACTTCTTTCCATCCTTTTACTTTCAGTCTAGCGTGTCTTCAAATTTAAAGTGTGTCTCTTGTAGACAGCATATAACTGGGTTTCGTTTTTTTAAAAAAGATCATATCTGGCAATCTCTGCCTTTTTAGTTAGAATATTTTGGTATATTTACATGAAATGCAATTATTAATATAGTTGTATGCATATCTACCATTTTATGATTTGTTTTCTACTTATACCATCATTGTTTTTTGGTTTTGGGTTTTTGATGTTATTGCTGTTGTTCCTCTGTTTCTCCTCTCCACCTCTGGATCTAAGAGATAATCTCAGTTTTGAAATACTTCCTGAGGAATAGAGCCACAGATTACACTGCTATAGTACCAACTCTTAAACATTTTATTGCAAATAGGACTGTCTCAACTTCCCAGGATGGCCCAGTTTTTGCACATAGTGACTAGTTCCTTTTTTCTACTTCCTTTTCTTCATTTATGTGACATGAATCACCTTATTGGCATCATACCTTGATACTGTGGTTTATTTCTCCTGCTGCTGCTGCTGCTGTTGTTGTTATTATTATTTTGGTCAAAATGGGACTAGTTCTAGGATGTTTTTGAGTCTCTAGAGTATGAAGGTTTTTGGTCTGAGTCATGTGTAGGCTCTTATAATCAAAATTGGTTTTTTTTGAAATGATAAAGCTCCACCTTGGCTCCGAGAGCTCTTGCTATGGTTATAGGTGGGCTTTGTCTCCAGTCTCTCAAAAAGCAGAAAAGTGAAAAAACCCAGCATCTTGGGTTCATGTAGCACTTATATGGCTCAGGTCTTTCTAAGTTTCAAGAGGAAGTAAACACCCTCGCAGTATTTACTTGCTTTTATCTTTTGAAACTTTTCCTTCAAGATTCACTGAACTTCCTCCAGTCTTGTCAACTTCTACTTCTGCATGATTTACTGAGATTTAAATTTTTTTGAAGACATATTTCTAAAAGAGAATTATTGCTTGAGTGCAAAATTTAAAAGAGCAAAATAAGAAGACAAGTGTTTCAGAATAACTGCCACCATATTTTTCAACTCTGCATCCCAGAAACACAAAATTGTCATGTAAGAAACACAAGTAAGGGATTCTCTCTGGAAACCAACAACAACAAAAATAGCTTAAACAGCACACACACACACAAATTTAAGTAGATTATAATTAAGGAAATGTTTTACACAAATCCTGCTATTAATCTAAATGCTGATGTTTTTATCCTGTTTATAATAGTTTTGGATTGAAACTCAAAAAGAATGCCTCAGAGTAAAATTAAAACTTATTAATGTATCATTTTTGCCTATATTCTCCTGAGCAGAGGTACATTCTGGTTGGCTCATATAATTGTCATAGTAAAAGGAACAACAGAAGCTCAACTTAAACAGACAATTGCAACTTAGCTGATGTCATCCCAGAACATTTTATAAGCTCAAATATTTGTTGCAAGATTTAATTGATTGATTGGAAAACACTAGGATAAAATTTAATGACATTCATTTAAAAATAAATTTAGGTGAAACTTATTTTTAAATTAAACTACACAGAGTCATTTTAGGAAAATTAGAAAATTTAGATAACCAAGGAATATGAACACATAAGAGCAAGGTTACATACTACTGATTCCCATTCTTGACCCAAAAACCACTCTCAAAAAAGAAAAAAAGACTAAAGAAACAAAATTGGGGGGTGGGGAGTAAAAGAAGACAAGTCTTGAATTTAGGAAAATGCCAACTACCTTGTGCAAACATCATGGAATTCTTGCTGCATACATTACAGTTTGGACCAAGTGAAGGAAGGCATGGAGAGTCCTCGGTCTCTTCCTTTTCTGGGAAAGCAGTACAGTGTTTCTGGGAATACAAAAAGGACATTCTAGAAGTGGTGGTGGGGTTGGGAAGGGGGGGGGCAACACTGTAAGGGCCGGGTCTAAGGCACTGGGGATGTCCCAGTCCTCAGGGGCTGGGTTGTCAAGATAAAAAATAGAACAAAGAAGAAACTGGGTCAGATTTACTTGGGGTTATTTCCACATCTTTGGACCAACACTAGTAAAGGGAAGAGTAGCTGTGAATACCCTCATCACACAGAAAGCTGATGCTCACTAAGGTTGTTGTTTTGGGTTGTTTTTTGTCATTATTAAAGTCCTTGGTAATATGGCTGGTTAACACTGCTGCAGGGTAACATACTGAAATCACAACCCTGTCTCCTTGGTAGGTCAGTATACACCTCTGAGACACTGTATTTCCACCAGGAACACGGTTCCAGGAAACCAAACAAATGTAACAAACAATAACATAAAACACAAAAATGAAGTTGCCAAAGGCAAAGTTCCTGGGCTGTTTGGCCCATGACACCCACATTCCTCCTGTACATGTCAGACTGCTGCGTGGTCCATGGATAACAACATAAATCTGCATCCTTCTGCTTATTTTTTAATGTAAATATTTTATTTTTGAACATGTAATGCATACACATGTTAAAAAATCTCACAGGATACAAAGATAATTTTAGTAATCAGAAATAATCCCTTTTTCTTTTTATTATTTTTTAATTACAATAACTGATATGTGCTTCTTGTGGCTGAAGTAAAGAGGGAAAGCTGAGCTGTGTTAGTCTCCTGCTGGAGCAAATGACCACAAACTTGGCGGCGTAAAACAACACACATTTATTCTTTGATCGTTCTGGTGCCGGAAGTCGGAAGTGGATTATTTTCCCCACCTCAAGATCCCCAGGGGTTCTGATTCAATTGGTCTGGGCTGTTGATCTGGGCATCAACATGCATGAGTCCTGACCTGAGGTGCTGCTTGGTGACAAAAGTGGGTGATTAACTTGTTTTATGACTCCTGGAACTCTCCACTCTAAGGCTCACCCCTGCCTACTCCTTGCACTCGGGATGTTAGATCCAGGGTGTGGGCTCCTGCAGGTTTTTGAGCCCTTTCCTATCATCCATTATTAGATACCCCTGCGGAGTATGACTTCATTAGCTAAAATAATGATAGATTTGTGGAGTGTAATTATCTCAAAAGAAAAATAACAAACCAGAGATCCCTGGGAGTATTAGAACCAAATGGACCAAGATATTTAAATAAACTTAAGGGACTTCCCTGGCATCCAGTGGTTAGGACTCTGTGCTTTCACTGCAGAGGGCGCAGGTTAAATCCCCAGTCGGGGAACTAAGATCCCACAAGCTGTGCAGTGCAGCCAAAAAATAAATAAATAAATAGACTTAATACATATGTGAAAAAATATAAATGGACAATATAGGCACAAAAACATAAAAAGAACCTAATATTAATATCAAGTATGAAAAAGAAAATAATTTGAAATAAGAACATAATGGCATAAAAAATAGAAGAACCAGCTGATGAGTTAAACAGATTGAAAAACTCTCCCAAGAAGAAAGCAGGAGAGGACAAAGAAATACAAAATAGAAAAGAAATAAAAACATAGAAAAAAAGCTAAGCTATATGGAGGACAGAGTGCTAACGTCTACTATAATTGATTCTAGAAGGAGAGAAAAATAATAATGAAGAAAATATGTGAAGAAACGATGTAGAATTTTTCCCAGAATTGAAGAAATGAGAAAGACTTCAGATTACAAAGGCTCCTAAAATTTCAAAAAAGAAAAACATGTGACCTTCAAACAAATGATGTTATTCTTCTTCCCATTAGAAACAGACGCAGGAAGACAGTAATGTTTCAATGGGTTGAAGCACAAAACTTTTAGTCTAGAATTTTATATCCTTTGAAATTTCCATGTGTATGTCAGAGCTTAATGAAACAATCTCAAACATACAAGGCTTCAAAAGGGTCACTACACAAAGATCCACAAACGGTTTTCAAGAAAGTCTTCAAATATGAAGAGGAACAAATCTAGGAAATGCTACAAATAGATATGGAAAGTTAGAATGATCAAATAACTGTGTAAAAAAACCCACAATATAATAAAACAGAATACAAGTAAAAAGATAAGCAAAATGAAGAGAGAAATTATGTACATAACAGCCCAGGATCTAAATGTTAAGAAATGTCACGAGACCAAGATGATAGGGTATAAAGGGAAAGAAAGGAAGATGAAAATGTGTTTAAAGTTCTAATCTTGAAAGGAGGGTGTTGTGGGTTGAATTTGTCTCCAGAAAGATAGTTCAAGGCCTAACCCCCCAGTACCTGTGAACGTGGCCTTATTTGGAAATAGGGTCTTTGTAAGTGTACTCAAGTTAAGATGAGGGTCATACTAGATTAGGATGGGCCTTAAAAACAGTGACTGGTGCCCTTATTAAGAAGGAAACACTTGGGGAATTCCCTGGCGGTCCGATAGTTATGACTCTGTGCTTTCACAGATGAACTAAGATCCTGCAAGCTGTGTGGCATGGCCAAGAAAAAAAAAGAAAAAAGGAAACATTTGGATGCAGAGACACAGACATGCAGGGAGGAAGGCCATGTGAAAATGACACTCAGATTGGAGTGATGCAACTACAAACAGGAACTGCCAGAGGCAGGTGAGAGGCAAGGAAGATTCTCCCTCAGAGCGTCCAGAGGGAGCAGAGCCCTGCCAACACCTTGGTTTCAGACTTCTAGCCTCTAGAACTGTAAAACAGTATTTTTCTGTTGTTTTAAGCCATCCAGTTTGTGGTACTTTATTATGGCAGCCCCACAAAACTAATACAGAGAGAGATACAGATATCAAATTTAAAAAAAAAAACAGTAAGGAAAAAGAATATAGCAAAAGGAGGGAAATTGAATGTAAAAAAGTAAGATGATAATCACAGTTAATATAAATGAACTAAACTTGCTAATGAAAAAAGAGAGAGTGATATAGTAGATTTTTAAAAATCCAGCCATATGCTGATTTGTAAGACAGACCTACATAAAGCTATAGAGAGTTGGAAAGTAAAAGGATGGAAAATGTATGTTAGGTAAATGCTAATTAAAAGAAAGCTGGTGTGACTGTATTAATATAAAAAATATAAAAAACTTTAAAACAAAAAGCGTCATTAGGGATATAGAGGTTTACTATACAATAGTAAATATTCAGTTCATAAGAAGATATAAAAATTCTACACATGTATACACCTAATAAATTAATTTGAATATTCAAAAATTTATAAAACTACAAGAAGATATTGGCAAATCCAATGTCATGGTAGAGAATTTACCAAACATCTCTTGTTGATGTAAGAAGAAAATATAGATTTGAATGACACAAATAAGCTTGATTTGATAGATACATATAATGTTATAAAAATTCATTATTCTCTAAGCTGTAAAGCAAATTCCAGCAAATTTCAAAGAATAGGTATTATGCCGGCCCTAAAAACAGTGACTGGTGCCCTTATTAAGAAGGAAACATTTGAGGAATTCTAAAACAAGAACCTGGAATTTTTCATTATTTGGAAATTTAAACAATCTATACTTCTAAAAAGCTCATGGCTTAAATATAAAATTGTGAACAAAATTAGAAAATAATTGACATATACACGCTAATATATATAAAATAGATAACTAATAAAAACCTACTGTATAGCACAGGGAACTCTTCTCAGTTTTCTATAATGATCTATATGGGAAAATAATCTTAAAAAGAGTGGATACGTGTATATGTATAACTAATTCACTTTGCTGTACACCTGAAACTAACACAACATAACTATACTCCAAAAAAAAAAAAAAGAAGAATGACATTCTTTTCAATCACATGAACATTTGAAACATGACCCACATATTGTGGTTCTCTGAACACAATGAATTAAGCTGGAAACCCAAAGGTTATTAGAAAATCCTAATGTGTTTGTCATTTAAAAAGTATACTTTGGATAATTTTTATGTAATAAAAATAATAACCCATGGGTCAAAGAAGAAGTCTTAATGTAAATTAGAACATGTTCTGCAAATAACAGAAATCATATTAAAATATGTGGTATACTAGTTATATTACACTAAAACATATATTTAGGAAAATTATAGCCATCAATGCATAAATTTTAAAAAAATAAATGCTGAAAATTAATGAGTCAGGCAAAACAAACCAAAGAAAGTAGAAAGAAGGAAAATAATATCTTACAACAGTAAAAATAACTATGACAACATACAGCGATATGAATTATAATTTAGTAGTGTTCAGTGGGAAAAACGGCTACATTTAGCCTGATTTTTTAATTCATAAAATTCAGAGTAAATTGCTTTCTATTGTTTTTTGAATGGCTTACTCAGGTATAATTGTTATACAATTAACTGGATGTGTATAAAGTAAACAATTTGATCAGTTTTGATATATTTATACACCCATGAAACCATAACCACAATCAAGCTAACCAACACAGCCGTACTCCCCAAAAGTTTTCTCCTGCTCCATTGTAACCCTTCCCTTCTGATTCTCCCCATCACCCTCAGCAACCATGGATCTGCTTCCTGTCCCAAAACATTTGTTTCTATTTTCTAGAGTTTTATATACATGTAATCATGCCATGTACTTTTGGCTTCTTTCATTCATGATGTTGCATGTATCAATAGGCCATTCCTTTTTATTGGCAGATGGTATTCCATTGCATGGATCTAGCATAATTTCTTTACCCATTCATCTTTTTAATTTTAACCATTTTAGTAGGTGAGTAATGGTATCTTGTAGTTTTAATTGGCACTTCCCTAATAACTAATGAGGGTTAGTTATGAGCATCTTTTCATGTATCTATTTGCCATCTTCTTCGTTGAAGTGTCTGTTGAAGTCTTATGTCATTTTTTTAGTCAAGGTTTTTTTTTTATTATTATTGAGTTTTGATAGTTCTTTATATATTCTAGGTACAAGTCTTTTATCAGATATATAATCTGTAAATATTTTCTCCCAATCTGTAGCATGTGTTTTTATGCTAAGAGTGTATTTTGAAGAGCAGAAGTTTTCAATTTTGCTGAAGCCCCATTTATCAATTTGTACTTATGCAGACTGTACTTTTGGTATCATATTTAAAAAATCTTTGCCTAACCTAAGGCCACATACATTTCCTCCTATAGTTTTTCTAAAAGTTTTGTAACTTCAGGCTTTCCATTTAGATCTCTGGTCCATTTTGAGTTAATTTTTGTATACTGTGCAAGGTATGGGTGAAAATGTTTGTTGTTGTTGTTGTTGTTTTTTAGCACGTGGGTATCCAATTGTTCTGGCACAATTTGTTGAAAAGATCACCCTTTACCACTAAATTGTGTCTGCATCTTTATTGAAAATTGGTTGTCTGTATTTATGTGGATTTATTTCTGGACTCTTTAATCTGTTCTAGTGATTTGTCTATCTTTATTCCAGTACCACTGTCTTGGTAACTGTAGGCAGAGAGAAGTAACATATTAACCACCAATGAATGCAACTTAACTGTCAGTTGACTTCCTACTTCCTAATAGCTACATGGAAAGCCAGAGACAGTGGTAAAATATATTTAATGTGATAAGAAAAAGAAACTGTCAACCAGAGTTGTGTACCTACAAAAATTATCTTTCAAGAATAAGGGTCAATAAAGCATTTTCAGTCAAACTGACATAAGATTGTTGGGTAATAATAGAGGGGCCCCCACTATAACAAATTCTAATAGATGTTTTTCAGGGAAAAGGAAAATGATCCAAGGTGGATGGTCTGAAATATAAGAATAAATATAAAGAAAAAAATTGGTAAAAAACAAATATTAGTCAGTGTAAACATTAATAATAATGTCTACTTTGAGCTGTAAATATAAAGTAGTATCAAAATTGGGAGAAAAAAATGATCAAAGTAATGTTCCAGGGTTCTTATATTACTCAGGAAAAGGGGAAAGATATTGACTAGCACTGAGTTGTTAAATATGTTTATTAAAATATCTAGAGAAACCTGTAAAGATAAACATTGATAAAAAAAACACTAACTGAGTGGAGAGAAAAACTTGTTTCATTCAAAAAGACAAGAATGGAGGTGGAAAAATCTTTGAAAAGTCTGGAGAAGAGAATGTATAAAATAACACAGGAGGAATAACTGTAAATGCTACATATTAATATTATATAAAGATACAATATACTCTCTAGGTAAAAGGCAAAGATTACCAGATTAGACTTTTAAAAAATTCAGCTGTATTCAATTTTAAAAAGATACACCTGGGAATTCCCTGGTGGTCCAGTGGTTAGGACTCCATGTTTCCAATGTGGGGGGCACGGGTTCGATCCCTGGTCGGGGAACTAGGATTCCACATGCCCACGGTGCAGCCAAAAAGTTTAAAAATTTTAAAATAAGTAAAAATTTAAAAAATAAAAAGATACACCTAAAGCATAGGAACTCAGAAAAATTAGAAGTTCAAGATAGAAAAAGATATATGCACTAAAATAAAGGTGGTGTTGCTAATTCATACCAGATACAAAATATTTTAAGGCAAAATTCGTTACTAGTAATAAAGAGGGTTCCTGCATAATGATTAAAGGTTCAGTTAACTAGGAAAATAGAACACTCTATATGCTTCTATGCACTTAATACCATAGCCTCAAAATATGTGAAGCATATATTGAGAAGTACTAATAAAAATTAACAACCCAACATGATAGAGATTAGGGCACTCATTTCTCAATATTTCACAATAAATTTCTTTATTCCTTCAGCAAATATTTATTGAGCACCTACTATGTACCAACACTGAGAATACAACAGCGAATAAAATAGGCAAGAATCCTTACCTTCAAGGAACTTTGATTCTGAGGCTAGATAGAGCAATAACAAAATTAGTAAGGACACAGAACATCTGAACAGCACAGTAAACAATCTTTATCCAATGGACACATGTAGAACATGAAAAACACTTATGAATACTGACTGTGTTCTAATCTATAAAGTCAACACACATACAAAAATCTAAGAATTAATATCCTATAGACCATGTTTTCTGACCACTATGGATTAAGCTAGAGATTAAAACTAAATCTTGCAGGAAAGATTTTTGCATCATTCAGTAAAGCTACAGATGTGCATTTTCATTGACCCTGTAACTACACTCTTAGGTTTCTACCCTTGAGAAAATCTGACACATGTGAACCAGGAGGGATGTATAAAAATGTCATAGATGCTACACCTGTTTTTTTTTTAAAAAAAAAAACTATTGGTGACAGTTCATCCAGAAACAAATGTTTACCTGCAAAAGATAGATTAAAAATAATTGTGGTCTATTCTTATAATCAGTAACAGACATTTATGAACTACACCTGCTTGCATCCATATAGATGCAAAACTCAAAAGGTTAGTTTCATGTTATTTCATCTAGACCTAGTTTGAAGTTATATACTTATTATGGAATGGTACTGCTTCATGTCCCATGCAAATGTGATGAGGGGGAGAGAAAAGCAAGGGGAGGCTAGATCCAGAATTCAGGATTGTAGGAAGGGGTAACATCAGGGAGGCACTCACAGAGGATTGACAATGTTTCCATCTTTTTACCTGGGTGCTGGCTACAAGGTGTGGTAAGAATGACTCTAAGATGGCCCCAGTGATCTCTGTCCCTAGTGTTACACCTGTGATTATGTCACTTAATATTGCAGAAGGGATTTTACAGACATAATTAAGGTTGCTAATCAGTTGATTTTGACTTCATCAAAAGGGAGGTTGTCTGGGTGGTCAAACCTGATCACTTAAACTCTTTAAAAGCAAAGCATTTTCTCCAGCTAGTTGCAGAGCAGGAAGTCAGAGATTCAAAGCATAAGGATTTGACTGACATGCCACTGTTGTCCTGAAGATAGAGGGGCCACACGTTAAAGAAGTGAGGACTTAAATCCTACAGCTGCAAGGAACTCAATTCTGCCAGCAAGGATGAGCTTGGAAGCTGATTCTTCCCCAGAGCCGCCAATGAGAATTCAGCCCAGCCATGACCCTGACTTCATCCTGTGATACCCTCAGCAGAGAACCCTGTCCCACCATGCTGGACTTCCATACAGAACTGTGAGCTAATAAAAGGATGTTTCTTGTGGTAATGTGCTACAGAGCAACAGGAAACTAATATACATAGGCATTTAAATTGTTGGACTTGTACTTTTTACTTATTTTATAAATAATCTTTAGTGTGATTTCATTATTTAATAAAATTTTAAATTTACAGAATTTTAAAAATTAATTTTTGAGATTTAATTGACATATAGTATAGTGTAAGGTGTACAAAGTGTTGATTTGATACATTTATATATTAAAGAGAAAGCTAGCAGTTAATTCTCTTGACTTTAGTGGGCATTCTGAACAATGCAGGTGGTGGGGGGTAGTTGTGTGTGAAAAGAATTTAAAGATTTGGCCTACACAATAATGATAATGTGTCTTAAAGACAAATCATGGGTTATGAGCCATGTCCAAGACCATTTTTATGATAAGTCTTTTACTAGACTGCATAAAGTTACAAAGCAAAGATTATACACTGGGCCAAGAATGCAGACTGCTATTTATGGAGGCCCAGAATTTGGGAAATGATTCAGTCCTGTTTATTCTATGTAATGATGTTATTGCTGCACTAAACATAAGGGTTGTCAAGTGATTCTGTATGTCAGTTCAAGTGTGTAAATATTTCTGTTATGGCATCCTTATGTACACTGACCATGAATATTTTATTTTATAGTGTGCTTGAATTAAATCCGTTATAACCAAAGAAGGCATCTGATCCTGGAGTAAAGCTGGCATGGCTGTACCCTGAACCCATTGAGCATGGAATTACTACTAATAATACACGTGAAATATGAGCAAAAACCCTGGGGGCTTAAGACAGCAACTCCATTGACTCTGACAGACAGTCCAATAGATTTTAACAGATGTGAGGTGAATGACACGAAACAAATAAAACCTAACGTGAATCATCAGCCACAGGATGGCATTTGAATGCTAATGTATTTAAAGTCTGGGACAGTACTGTAAGTTAAACACATAACTATTTTAATCTCTTCCCTTCCCTGGTCACTTTTTCTCACATCACCATGTAAGAAGGTCACAGCTTTAATTTCTCTGTAGCCTAAGAGTCATGAAACATTTTATTTTTCAACTTATTTTTTATCTCTTGTGATGGTTAATTTTACGTGTCAATTTGACTGGGTCATGAGGTGCTCAGATATTTGGTTGCACATTATTCTGGGTGTTTCTGTGGGGGAATTTTTGGATGAGACTAACATTTAAATTGGTAGATTAAATAAAGCAGATTGCTCTTTATAACATGGGTGGGCCTCATTCAGTCAGTTGAAGACCCTAATAAAGTTGATCCTTCTTTACATAAGAGAGAATTCTCCTGCCTGATGACCTCCAAACTGGAACATAAGCTCTTCCTGATTCTACAGCAGCCTACTGGTCTTCAGACTCAAACTGGGACATCAGCTCTGCAAATTTTGGACTTGCTAGCCTCCATAATTCCATAAGCCAATTCCTAATTATTTATCTACCTATCTATCTATCATATTGGTTCTGTTTCTCTGTAGAGTACTGACTACTATATCTCTCAATTTATCGTGATTAACTGCCCAGTATAATGGAAGTTCCATAAAAGCAAGAACTTTGCCTTGTTGCTATTACATCTCTAATGTCCAGACTGGCTCTTAAAAATTATGCAAACAATTATTTGCTGGATGAAAGTGTCTTGGCGGGGAACAGTGATGCCTTTAGATGTTTTGGGGGTGGCACTGAAGGGGGACAAATACATCAGCTTTAGAAAATGGCATCTACTTGGGTGGATGTTGAAATCATTTCACAGTGATATGAAAAGCAAAATGTAAGAAAATTTTAAGAGAGTCAAGCCATATTGTTACTAAATGGGGAAGTTTATGTAAACTCTGCTAAAAGGAAAGCAGAATCTATTCCTGAGTTTTAAATGTTGTTTATAGATATTTGGAAATTATATATGTTGGTAACAAAATTTGGGACTGTTCTCCTGAAGTTTTGGCCAGCACCAAAGTCTGCAATCACACGTTTCTGTTGCCCTAGAGATCCTCAGTCTCACCCATGTCATTCAGCTGAAAGCAAACCATAAAGAAATCAGTGTCAATTATGATTACAAATTTTGCTTGCCTTTCTTAGGAAAAGATGGAAAGATAGGAATCAAGGGAATGAATGAAAGGGAACTTTGTAAATATTTTGTTGATGGTGGTCAAGACTATGAATGTGAGTTGAGGGGATCATGTGTCGTGTTTATGAGCTGCAAATTCTGTTACAAATCACCATGTCTTAGGGCAATGTTACTAGGATAAAGTGGGTAAGTCCTCCATCATAACCAGTCTTACAAAGATTTTTTTTTTAATCGGACGAGCACTATATTCTGTGTAACTGACTGACTTAGTGGACTGAACAGAGCGAGGGTACCATCAGGAAACAACACTGTTTCTCTTCTCACCGCTGCCTTTAAACCAACCCTCTGTGACCTCCCTTTACTCTGCTCATCAATGACGACTCATCTCCATGCTTTTCACAGTTCACTCTTGGCCGTGAGAACGGCCACATTTCCAGATACTGTTAGTCCAGTCCAGTAGAACATAAAAACTTCAACCTCGCCTCCAGCTGCGAGCCTCTCCTCTTGCTCTTGGGCCCCTGAAGCTCGACTCCGGAATCTGCAGTGCAGCGGTGCCTTCATCGGTGCTCCTCCCTGACCTCGCACTTCCCCTCCCCTCACTCATGTTCTCCTAAGTGGAGGTGGGACAAGGAAGGAGGAGAAGGGGTGGAGGAAAAGGGCAAAGTCCCCTTCATCCAGACGTGCTGTGTACAGGTCTCTCTGCAGTGGCGGGTTGCCCTCTGTCAGGCAGACCTCCGAACGCTGGCTCTTTTGGGGCATCTTTGTAAACTCCTCAGAGATGCCCAGTAGGGGCCTCTGGCCTGTATGATGTCCTGGCGCTCTCTCGCTAGCCCCTTCCATCTTCGTCCTGTTTCCTGCTTGCCCGGCACAGTACCCTGCCTCTTTCTCAAGGTCTCCTCGTCCAGCCTGAAAGCCCCCTGGGTGTGGGCCTTTCAAGATGGCACATGCTCAGTTGCCCGCCAAGCACCCCGGGGAACCCGAACTCCCCAGGCAGTGAGAGTGCAGACTACTGCCCACTGCAGCCTCCACCGTCCGCGTGCCGCGCAGTCTGCTGCAGACGCCTCCTGCCTTCAGACTCTTCCGGCTGGGAAGCAGACACCCCCAGAGTCTCTTCGAGCGTTCTCCACAGAGCCACCCTGACCTGGCTTGGGGTGGGGATCAGGCTCTCCCTTTCCCAACGGAGGGGCGTCGCAGCTGAGTGCTGGCCTCCTGACTGCGCACCTGGAGGATGCTCCCAGGCTGGGCTCCCTTTGACTGAGCTCCAGCCACAGCCTTGAACTCTGGGCCTCTCAGGCCTCTGTCTCTGCCTAGGTCCTGGGAGGTGCCAGGGCAGTGGGTTCACATGGTCATAAGATTTTGAACACTTGCACAAGTAAGGTATTTTAAGTTTTGAATGAGGAGACCCTCAAATTGTATACATTCAGGCCCCACAAAACCTGGTTACCTCAGCTCCTGTGGGAAAGAGCTCAGACTCGCAGTGAATTGTCCCCTATTCAAGGAAGACCAAGAGTAGAAGGATGGGTGGCCCATGACCCCCCAAATTGTCCTATTTTATCATTAAGAAAGTGACTTGCAGGGTTCGAGCTGATTGGGACTTACATTTGGTTGAAATTTGGGAAAGACTGCTTTTACTTTTCCTCAGTACTCTAGGTTAACTTAGCAGCCAAGTGGAACATATATTATCTATCAACCTATCTAGCTGTCTATAAATCCAGATAAACTAAGCGATGAAATGGGAATACACACGTATCCCAGGCATTTCCTTGTCATCACATACGCATCGCTTCATCCCACTTACCCTAAGACTGTGCCATTATCGTTACTCCCTGGTCATTGACATTTGGGCTCTTCTAATTTTCTTTTATTATAAAGTACTACTTTTATGCAATTTTTACCATCCCACAAGGCCATACAAATTTACCCTCACCAAGACCGTATGATAATAGCCATTTTCTCACACCCTTGATGACATCAAGTGCTATAAATCTTTTCATTTTTGCCAGATATATAGGCCTCAAACTGTATCTCCTTCCTTTAGTTTAAAAAAAATGTTTTAATGAAATTGAGCATTTCTTACATATATGTATGGAACTTGAACTTCTATTTCTTCTAGGGTGAATTCATACTTCTTCCTTTCCTACCTTTCTGTTCTGACTCTGGAAGTCCTATTAGGTCAAGGTTAGTACAGACTGAGTGAGATGTTTAACACTCAAGTTTTTCAAGAGCCTGTCAAGTGGCATCACCCTGTTGCAGGTTACTGCACTTAGAGTGGTTTTATCCACACACAAGGGATGCCTTTTATGCAGATGAGCAGTTGTACAGCATCAGTCAGGGCTGAGATTCCCTAGTGCAGCTGCTGTGTGGGCTGGTGAGCCTGAGCCAGACAGTGGTGTGGAGGCTTCTGTGACGGGAAGGGGTTTTTCTCTTTTCGTTTTATTTATTTGTTTTTATTGGGGTCGAGTTGCTTTACAGTGTTCTGTTAGTTTCTGCTGTACAGTGAAGTGAATCAGCCAGATGTACACATACAGCCCCTCCTTCTTGGACCTCCCTCCCCCCCCATCCCACCCATCTAGGTCGTCACAGAGCACCGAGCTGAGCTCCCTGCGCTATACAGCAGGTTCCCACTAGCTCTCTATTTTACACATGGTAATGTATTTATGTCAAATCTAATCTCCCAGTTCATCCCACCCTCCCCTTCCACCCGTGTCCACACGTTCGTTCTCTACCTCTGTATTTTTTATTCCTGCCCTGCAAATAGGTTCATCTGTACCATTTTTCTACATTCCACATATATGTGTTAATATACGATATTTGTTTTTCTCTTTCTGACTTTCTTCACTCTGTATGACAGACTCTAGGTCCATCCACATCTCTGCAAATGACCCAATCTCATTTCTTTTTATGGCTGAGTAATATTCCATTGTATATATGTACCACATCTTCTTTATCCATTCATCGTCGATGGACATTTGTTTCCATGTCCTGGCTATTGTAAATAGTGCTGCAATGAACATTGAGGTGCATGTGTCTTTTTGAACTATGGTTTTCTCTGGGTATATGCCCAGTAGTGGGATTGCAGGGTCATATGGTAGTTCTATTTTTAGATTTTTAAGGAATCTCCATACTGTTCTCCACAGTGGCTGTATCAACTTACATTCCCACCAACAGTGCAAGAGGGTTGCATTTTCCCTGCACCCTCTCCAGCATTTATTGTTTGTAGATTTTTTTGATGATGGCCCTTCTGACCAGTGTGAGGTGATACCTCATTGTAGTTTTGATTTGCATTTCTCTAATGATTAGTGATGTTGAGCATCTTTTCATGTGCCTCTTGGCCATCTGTATATCTTCTTTGGTGAAATGTCTATTTAGGTCTTCTGCCCATTTTTTGATTGGGTTGTTTGTTTTTTTTTGGGTATTGAGCTGCATGAGCTGTTTGTATATTTTGGAGATTAATCCTTTGTCCATTGCTTCGTTTGCAAATATTTTCTCTCACTCTGAGGGTTGTCTTTTCATCTTGTTTATGGTTTCCTTTGTTGTGCAAAAGCTTTTAAGTTAACTTATATCCTATTCACTTATTTTTGCTTTTATTTTCATTGCTCTAGGAGGTGGGTCGTAAAAAATTGTGCTGTGGGTTCCACCTATGCCACAGGGCACTAGTGAGATTCCAGCTTCATGTGGCTGCCAGGCCTAGCTAAGCAGCACCTAGCTAAGCAGACCAGTTTTCTCCAAAAGGCATCTTCCATTCAGTGCCAAGGAAGAAAGTGTGGAAGGGACAACCTTTGGCTTAAGTGCCTGTCCTTGGGTTGAAGAGTCATCCCCACCACGTGGTGTCCAGTTAGCTTAAGATCTGGGTTGCCAGATTGAGCAAATGTAAATACAGGATGCCCAATTAAATCTGAATTTCAAATAAAAAACAAAAATTTAGTATTTAAGTATATCCCACACAATATTTGGGATATGCTAAAATGTATCTGTTGTTTATCAGAAATTCATATTTAGCTGAAAATACTGTTGTATCTGGCTACTCTATACAAGATCCATCAATTATACATGCTTTTAACATAGCTTTAGATGCCCAGGACCCAAACTGCACAGCTTATTGTATTAAGGAGCAGCCTAGAGTAGAAGAATGATTTTCACTAGGGTTCTAGGAGTCCAAACACAGTTATCACAACCAGCTTTGATCTTCCAGCTGAAGCAGACATGGGGAATGAAAGAGAAACCACCCCTAGAAGCAAGTTTCAAAGGCTTCTGCAGAGAGTCACTGTAGCACAACATTGAAAATGCCTGTTCACTCCTACACAGAGAGGCAAATGAAATGTTTCTCTTACTTATTCTCCCATGCAGTCTTCTTTTCTCAGAGCACATTCTAGGAAATGGGTTTGTGTAAATGTTGTGCAAGTCTTCCCAGCAAAATTCTTTTTAGCTTACCTTGCAGTTAACTTCCTGGAACAATAAATACTGGAGCCTGGGGAAAAGAAAGAAGAAAGAAAAAAGAAGGAAAGAAAGAAAGTGAAAGAAAGAGAAAGAAAGAAAGAGAAAGGAAAGAAAGAAAGAGAAAGAAAGAAAGAGAGAGAGAAAGAAAGGAAAGAAAGAAAAGAAAGGAAAGAAAGAAAGAAAAGAAAGGAAAGAAAGAAAGGAAGGAAGGGAGGGAGGAAGGAAGGAAGGAAAGAAGGAAGGAAGAAAGAAAATGCCTGTTCACATGAGAATGCCAAGTATGACCCTGGACAGAGCCACACTCATCCCAACACTGAGTTACCCAAAGGGAAAATTAGAAATGAAGACAATTGAATATGTTGGATGAGGAATGAAGGTTCCATAATAAGACTTAGTGCCCGGGACTGCATCATTACAAAAACATTAGTAAGAGCATAGCATTTCTTAAAATGCCACTTTTGAAAGGGGATACAGTATATATAGGTGGCTTTCTCCCCTAAGTATGTTAATGCATGGTGCCAAACTTACCCTCTTGCTAGAAATTTTTTTTTTCCAATGGAGTTTAAATTCCCAGGTTGTAAACTCTGGTCAACTGACATAGACTAACCATAGTATCTTGGTGTATTGAATCAAAATTTTCTCCATTCTTTCCCTCTTCAGACACCAGTAAGTTTTTGCTTTGGGCTTTGGCAACAAGCACTAGGTTCTGGGAACATAATTTTCTCTGGGATAATTGTACTTAGGGTCTGCAATTGGGTTGTTTCCTAAATTTGGCAGCTTTAAAGCCAATGTTGTGGCCCCAGTGGGCCTGCGTGCTGCCCCACCAAAGCCTCCACTGGCTATGCGGGCCCCAGCGGCCACCTCCATTGATGCCTGCACCCCTGCTGGCCTGCAATGGCACATGTGCTCTGGGGCAGCTTCAGGAGCAGAAACTGGTGGAAGAAACACAGACCGAAGTGGGGCTGACACAGCGGATCCAGAGACTTACCTAGCGCTTGGGAAAAAGAAAAGGCCTTGGAGGGCGTCCTGGGGAGGCAGTGGTTGGCTGTAGCTCACTGTGGAATCATGGACACTGATTGCAGAGGCCCCAGGAAATTTTTTTCTTCTTTTTCTTTTGTTGTTGTTGTGTTTTGTTATTGTTGTTTTATTTTTATTAATATATGTTTATTTTTCTATTTTTATTTTTTCTTGTTTTGTTCTTTTTTGTTTGTTTTGTTTGTTTTCTGTTTTTCTTTTTTGCTACTTTTTGTTTTGTTCTTTGCTCTTATTTTTTGTTTTTTTGTTGTGTTTTGTTTTTATCTTTTTTTGTCATTTTTGTGTGTTTCTGTTCTCTTTGCTTCTTTAGTTTTTTGTTTTGTTTTGTTGTCTTTTGTTTTTCTTAGTTTTGTTTTTACTATTTGTTTTGGTTTCGTGGATTTTCTGTTTGGTTGGTTGTTTTCTTGTTTTTTGCTTTACTTTTGTTGTTGTTTGTTTTTATTTGTTTTTGTTATTTGTCTTGGGGTTTATGTATTTTCTTTTTTTTTTGCCACGCCATGTGGCTTGCGGGGTCTTGGTTCCATGGCCAGGGGTTGGGCCTGACCCCTGTGGTGGGAGTGCTGAATATAGGCCACTGGATTGCCAGAGAATCCCCGGCCACAGGGAATATTATTCAGCCTGAGCTCTCCTGGAGGTCCCCATCGCAGCACCAAGACCCAACTTCACCCAACTGCCTGCAAGCTCCAGTGCTGGGTGCCTCAGACCAAACAACCAGCAAGACAGGAACACAGCCCCACCCATCAGCAAAAATGAGATGACAGAGAAATATGTTACAGATGAAGGAGCAAGATAAAAACCTACAAGACCAAATAAATGAAGAGGAAATAGGAAATCTACCTAAGAAAGAATTCAGAGTAATGATAGTAAACATAATCCAAGATCTTGGAAACAAAATAGAGGCACGGATTGAGAAGATACAAAAATATTTAACAAAGACCTAGAAGAACTACAGAACAAGCAAAAGGTGATGAACAACACAATAAGGGAAATGAAAAATATACTAGAAGGAATCAGTGGTAGAATAACTGAGGCAGAAGAATGGATAAGTGAGCTGGAAGATAGAATGGTGGAAATTACTGCCATGGAGCAGAATAAAGAAAAAAGAATGAAAAGAAATAAGGACAGAATCAGAGACTTCTGGGACAACATTAAACGCAACAACATTCAAATTATAGGGGTTCTAGAAGAAGGACAGAAAGAGAAAGGGTCTGAGAAAATACGTGAAGAGATTATAATCGAAAACTTCCCTAACATGGGAAAGGAAATCGTCAGTCAAACCCAGGAAGCACAGAGAGTCCCATACAGGATAAACCCAAGGAGAAACACACCAAGACACATATTAATCAAACTAACAAAAACTAAATAAAAAGAAAAAATATTAAAAGCAGCAAGGAAAAGCAATAAATAATCTACCAGGGAATTCCCATAAGGTTATCAGCTGATTTTTCACCAGAAATTCTGCAGGCCAGAAGAGAAAGGCAGGATATATTTAAAGTGATGAAAAGGTAAAACCTACAACCAAGATGACTCTACCCAGCAAGGATATCATTCAGATTCAATGGAGAAATCAAAAGCTTTACAGGCAAACAAAAGCTAAGAGAATTCAGCACCACCAAACCAGCTTTACAACAAATGCTAAAGGAACTTCTCTAGGTGGGAAACACAAGAGAAAAAGAAGACATACAAAAACAAACCCAAATCAATTAAGAAAATGGTAATAGGAACATACATATCAATAATTACCTTAAATGTAAATGGATTAAATGCTCCAACCAAAAGACACAAACTGGCTGAATGGATAAAAAAAACCAAGACCCATATATATGCTGTCTCCAAGAGACCCACTTCAGACCTAGGGACACATACAGACTGGAAGTGGGGGATGGAAAAAGATATTCCATGCAAATGGAAATCAAAAGAAAGCTGGAGTAGCAATACTCATATCAGATAAAATAGACTTTAAAATAAAGACTGTTATAAGAGACAAGGAAAGATACTACATAATGACCAAAGGATCAATCCAAGAAGACATAACAACTGTAAATATATAAGCACCCAGCATAGTTGCACCTCAATATATAAGGCAAATGCTAACAGCCATAAAAGGGGAAATTGACAGTAACACAATAATAGTGGGGAACTTTAACACCCCACTTAGACCAATGGATAGATCATCTAGACAGAAAATAAATAAGGAAACACAAGCCTTAAATGACACATTAGACCAGATAGACTTAACTGTTATTTATAGGACATTCCATCTGAAAGCAGCAGAATACACTTTCTTCTCAAGTGCACACAGAACGTTCTCCAGGATAGATCACATCTTGGGTCACAAATCAAGACTCAGTAAATTTAAGAAAACTGAAAACACATCAAGCATCTTTTCTGACCACAACACTATGAGATTAGAAATTAATTACAGAAAAAAAAATGTAAAAAACACAAACACATGGAGGATAAACAATATGTTACTAAATAATCAATGGATCACTGAAGAAATCAAAAAGGAAATCAAAAAATACCTAGAGACAAATGCCAACAAAAACACAACAATCCAAAACCTATGGGATGCAGCAAAAGCAGTTCTAAGGGAGAAGTTTATAGCAATACAATTCTACCTCAAGAAACAAGAAATATCTCAAATAAACAACCTATCCTTACACCTAAGGCAACTAGAGAAAGAACAACAACAACAACAAAAAACCCAAAGTTAGTAAGAAGGAAAGAAATCATAAAGATCAGAGCAGAAATAAATTAAATAGAGATGAAGAAAACAATAGCAAAGATCAATGAAAGTAAAAATTGGTTCTTTGAGAAGATAAACAAAATTGATGAACTTTTAGCCAGATTCATTAAGAAAAAAACAGAGAGGAGCCAAATCAATAAAATTAGAAATGAAAAAGAAGTTATAACATACACCACAGAAATAGAAAGGATCATAAGAGATTACTAGAAGCAACTATACACCAATAAAATGCACAACCTAGAACAAATGGACAAATTCTTGGAAAGGTACAACCTTCCAAGTCTGAACCAGGAAGAAATAGAAAATATGAACAGAGCAATCACAAGTAATGAATTTGAAACTGGGATTAAAAATCTTCCAACAAACAAAAGTCTAGGATCAGATGGCTTCACAGGTGAATTCTACCAAACATTTAGAGAAGAGCTAACCCTTCTGACACTCTTCCAAAAAAATTGCAGAGGAAGGAACATTACCATGCTCATTTTCGAGGCTACCATCACCCTGATGCCAAAACCAGACAAAGATATCACAAAAAATAATTGCAAGGCCGATATCACTGATGAACATAGATGCCAAAATCCTAAACAAAATACTAGCAAACCAAATCCAACAGCATATTAAAAGGACCATACACCATGATCAAGGGAGCTTTATCCCAGGGATGCAAGGATTCTTCATTATACGCAAATCAATCAATGAGATACACCATTAACAAACTGAAGAATGGAAACCATGTGATCATCTCAGTAGATGCAGAAAAAGCTTTTGATGAATTTCAACACCCATTTATGATAAAACCACTCTAGAAAGTGAACTTAGAGGGACTCTAACTCAACATAATAAAGGCCATATATGACAAACCCACAGCAAACATCATTCTCAATGGTGAAAAACTGAATTTCCTCTAAGATCAGGAAGAAGACGAGGATGTCCACTCTCACCACTATTATTCAACATAGTATTGGAAGTCCTAGCCACAGCTATCAGAGAAGAAAAAGAAATAAAAGGAATCCAAATTGCAAAAGAAGAAGTAAAACTGTCACTGTTTGCAGATGACATGATACTATACATAGAACATCCTAAAGATGCTACCAGAAAATTACTAGAGCTCATCAATAAGTCTGGTAAAGTTGCAGGATACAAAATTAATACACAGAAATCTCTTGCATTTCTATACATTAACAACAAAAGATCAGAAAGAGAGATTAAGGAAACAAGCCCATTTACCATTGCATCAGAAAGAATAAATTACCTAGGAATAAACCTACCTAAGGAGGCAAAAGACCTATACTCAGAAAACTATAAGATACTGATGAAAGAAATCAAAGATGACACAAACAGACGGAGAGATATACCATGTTCTTGGATTGGAAGAATCAGTACTCTGAAAATGACTCTACTACCCAAAGCAATCTAGATTCAGTGCAATCCCTACCAAATTACCAATGGCATTTTTCATAGAACTAGAACAAAAAATTTTACATTTTGTGTGGAAATACAAAAGACCCTGAATAGCAAAAGCAATATTTTTTTTTCTAGATTTTTTCTTAAATCTTTTTTTGATTTTATGTTTAGGCCACACCGCATTCCATGTAGGATCTTAGTTTCCCAACCAGGGATTGAACCCATGCCCCCTGCAGTGGAAGCGTACAGTCTTAATCACTGGACTGCCAGGGAAGTCCCACAAAAGCAATCTTGAGAAAAAAAAAATGGAGCTGGAGGAATCAGCTCCCTGACTTCAGACTATACTTCAAAGCTACAGTAATCAAGAAAGTATGGTACTGGCAAAAAAATAGAAATATAGATCAATGGAACAGGATAGAAAGCCCAGAGATAAACCCATGCACATATGGTCACCTAATCTATGACAACAGAGGCAAGAACATACAATGGAGAAAAGACAGCCTCTTCAATAAGTGGTGCTGGGAAAACTGGACAGCTACATGTAAAAGAATGAAATTAGAACATTCCCTAACACCATACACAGAAATAAACTCAAAATGGATTAAAGACCTAAATGTAAGGCCGGATACTATAAAACTCTTAGAAGCAAATATAGGCAGAACACTGACATAAATCACAGCAAGATCTTTTATGACCCACCTCCTAGAGTGATGAAAATAAAAACAAAATAAACAAATGGGACATAACTTTTGCATAGCAAAAGAAATCATAAACAAGACGAAAAGACAACCCTCAGAATGGGAGAAAATATTTGCAAATGAGCAACTGACAAGGGACTAATTTCCAAAATATACAAACAGCTCATGCAGCTCAATATCAAAAAACCAAACAACCCAATCCAAAAATGGCTGGAAGACCTAGATAGAGATTTCTCCAAAGAAGACATACAGATGGCCAATAAACACATGAAAAGCTGCTCAACATCACTAATTATTAGAGAAATGTAAATCAAACCTAAAATGAGGTATAACCTCACACCAGAATGGCCATCATCAAAAAATCTACAAACAATAAATGCTGGAGAGGGCATGAAGGAAAAGGAACCCTCCTACACTGTTGGTGGGAATGTAAATTGATACAGCCACTGTGGAGAACAGTACGGAGGTTCCTTCACAAACCAAAAATAGAGCTACCATACGACCCAGCAATTCCACTGTTGGGCACATACCTGGAGAAAACCAGAATCTGAAAGGATGCATGCATCCCAGTGTTCACTGTAGCACTATTTACAATAGCCAGGATATGGAAGCAACCTACGTGTCCATCAGCAGAGGAATGGATAAAGAAGATGTGGTGCGTATATACGATGGAATATTACTCAGCCATGAGAAGGAACGAAATAGTGCCATTTGCAGAGATGTGGATGGACCCAGAGATTGTCATACAGAGTGAAATAAGACAGAGAAATACAAATACTGTATAATATTGCTTATATATGGAATCTAGAAAAATGGTGTAGATGAACTTATTTGCAAAACAGAAATATAGTTACAGATGTAAAGAACAAAGTTATGGTTGCCAAAGGGGGAAGTGGGGGGGGGTGTTGGGATGAAGTGGGAGATTGGGATTGACACATATACACTATTGATACTATGTACAAAATAGATAACTAATGAGAACCTACTGTATAGCACAGGGAACTCTACTCAGTGCTCTGTGGTGATCTAAATGGGAAGGAAATCTAAAAAAGAGTGCATATATGTATATGCATAACTGATTCACTTTGCTGCACAGCAGGAACTAACAATGTAAAGCAATTATACTCCAGTAAAAATTAATTAAAGAAAATAAAGCCAATGTTGTGATATTCTTACCTTTCTTTGAACACGTTGGGCTTTTTAAAGGCAGGATGTGAAGAAAATTGTACCCTCATACGCTGTTGGTGGGAATGTAAATTGGTGCAGCCACTTTGGAAAACAATATGGAGATTCCTCAAGAAGTTAAGAATAGAACTACCACACAATTCAGCTATTCCACTTCTGGGTATTCATCTGAAGAATACAAGAACACTAATTTGAAAAGATAGATGCACCTCAATGTTCTCAGCAGTGTTATTTACAACACTCGAGATATGGAAATGAACTCATAGACACAGAGAACAGACTGGTGGTTACCAGAGGGGAAGGGAGCTGGGGGTGGTTGAAATGGATGAAGAGGGTCAAGTGTATGGTGATGGATAGTAACTAAACTTTGGGGGATGATCACTTTGTAATGAACATAGATGTTGAATGATAATCTTGTACATCTGAAACTTATATACCAATTTTACCTCCATAAAAAAAGAAGGAAAGGCAGAAAGGATATTTTATAGATTTCACAAATGATCATTGAAATTGCTGTGAAATAAATGTAGATGGGTTTTTGAATAAATAAATAAATAAATAAATAAATAAATAAAAAATAAAGTTAGGGTATATGAGAGGCTAGTTCAACCTGTGGTTCGAGGGGAACCACATCTTCCAGAGGACATCCCAGTCTGCAGCTGCTGACCAACACTCACTCTACCCAAGCGCTGAGGACCGTCTAGTGACAGCAAAATCAGACATTAGGGAGGAAGAAGAATGTTAAACTTCTATTTCTCTGGACTTTTAACACACAAGGGCAAAAACTTTTGGATATTTTCTTTTGGGCTGTAACAAGAATTTTGGATTTTGATCTCTTTAGGATTTAATCTTCAAATTTTAATTTCTCAGAAGGAAATTCATAATGGGATGGGGTTTATATTCAAATTTGAAGCAACACTATGTTATTGGAAATTTACTATTTAACTAAAATAATAAGGTATTTAATACAAACACATAATGGATTATCTCCATATCATTGAAGAACCTCTGACAATATGGGTGGATGTAATTGGGCTGGAAAATAGAAGAGGGAGTGAGTATTCAGCCTTGAATACAGATTGCCCTAAAGAAAAGAATTTATATATTTCAACTATTCTAGACCATATTAAAGGATGCAAAGTTTGCTAATTAATTTAATGAACCTGGCTTTATCTTAATATCAAAATCTGATATAAGGATAACAAGTAAAGACATACAGCCAGTTCTTGTTATTTTCTATAAAACTGCCATAACACTGAATTAGTTAATACTGAACTCCTAGGGGAAATACATGGTCAGGTTCCTGTGAGCCTCTGATCATAACATTTTGTCAGCTGATCGGTGCATAAACTTGTTTTATGTGTGTTTATGTTTAGAGAAACCTTGTTTAATATATACCATTGACTCATTAACACTGAACTCACAACCAACTCATGCTTATAACTCATGCCTGAATGACGCTTTTCTAATACACAGATTTTCTCTTTAAGGCACATCACGGCCTTTTTGCACCTTGGCACACTGGATGACACTTCAGCACTATGCTTAGGTACCATTTTAAACAGCAAAATCACCAACAAAAAGCACAAAAATACAAAAGCATGGCACTAAATATACCATGACAAGGACACTTGTTTACAAAGTGCTGCTTTGTTCAACATCAGCTGGGAACTTGAGCGTCCGGTGACTCAAATTTTTTGCCTCTTTGCATATGTCTGTGAATGACGGAGAAAGCACAGCCATATTGATTTGAGATTACTAATACATTTTAGTGAGTAGGTGAGCTTGCAAATATGGAATCTGTGAATAAGGAGGATTATTATTGCCTGCATGGCAAAATTTCATTCATATTAGCAGCATAGTCCTAATTGTGGACTAATAACCCAAATGAAGACAATTATAAAACAGTATTAGAGGGCATTAGACAAGATCTGAATAAATGGAAAGATCTTAATCTCAGATATTTCTGGATGGGAAGACTTAATCACATAAGATGTCATTTCAATCAGAATTTCAGTAGGCAGTTTTTTAATAGACAAAGTTTTTGTGTAAAAATCAATATGCTAAAGTTGCCCCAAAATCTTTAGAAAAAATAAGAAACTATTAAATTTTACTATGAAAGTATTGTAAACAAAACAGTGTAGCATAGGCACAGGAATTTTAAAAAGAGAGTTTAGAAACAGATCCATGGGATTTAATATATGACCCCATGGCATCCTGGCTCACCGGAGGCTAGTGTGATGTTTACAGACAGCATTGTCGTGATTGGCTTTACATATCAGAAGAAATAAACCAAGACCCAAACCTCACATAATACACACAAAAATGAATTTAAGATGGATGGGTTAAGGTTTTTGATCTTTTTAACAGTAAATATTTTAAAAGAAAATTTAAGACACCTATTTTATAACTTTGGGTGGCATAAGCCCGAATCCATGAAGAACTGACTACCTAAAAATTAAAAAATCTTTCTGTGTCAAAGGACAAGTTTAAGAGCAAAATTAAAAGACAAACAAGTCTGGGAAAAAACATTATTAACATATGCGAAAGACCAAGTGTTAATGTTATTCAGCTTTTGCAGATTCATAAGAAAAAGAACCTAATGTGGGTGAGAGCAGGCACTCAAAAAAGAGAAAATAGCTATGAAATGACCAGTAGACATATACAAATATGGTCAACCTGACACACAGAAATGCAGATAAAAAGAACAATAAGATCATTTTATGCCCATCAGAGGAGAGGAAGGAGAGGAGAAATAACCTGTGATCACAGACATGCGGGAAAACAGGCCCTTTACTCCTGGTGGAAGACTTGTTATTGTAATTTTTGAAAATAACATAACAATATTTATTAAAATACCAAATGTCCACGCTTATAAACACTCTTAACCCATTCACAGTGATTGTAGGAATCCATCCTCTGGAAATCAAAGCAGCATTTTAATTTATATTAGCATATATTTACTTATCTATTGCTGCCTTGTTTACAATAAGAAAGGAGACTGGAAACAACTTGAATGTCCACCAGTAAACAGTGTAGCCATACATGGAATAGTCTGCATCTGTGAAAAAGAAAGTCCATAGACTTTTTCTTTTAATGCAGTGGCTCTTTCCCAAGATTACGCCTTTAAGACCTTGTGAGATCTTGCTCTAAATTTCTCTAGAAATTTCCTTGGCCTTGCAGTGCTGGCGGAGCCTCAGATAGGATAGTATTAAGGAAAAATTGTGTTTGTGATCCTGCATTTAGTAGCAAAACAGGTGTCTCTCTCTGGGGCCACCCACACGATCCTGCTTATGTACTTAATGGGTTCACAGCTTTCCCCCCCATAGCCCCAAGAGGCAGAGGAAATGGCATCATCCTTCTACCAAACCATTTTGGGTTTCATTGGCCCTGGTATGCATTGCCCCAGATCCTTAGAAATATGACCACTTGGGTGGAACCACGTTAAAAAATGTTTTTTTTTAATGATTTAAGAAAACCCTGGGGGAGAGGGTAGGTGGGGATAAAAAGCACAACATTGGTTTTTCAGTAACATCTTGAACGTATAACTCTGTGAAATATTGTCTTTGAGCCATTAATGGAACCCACATTGCACCAGTGGCCTTGATGTTGAACACGGAGGGGGAGGACCAAGTATCACCGTCCCTTGGAGCGCTGTACTCCTCATTATGCTCTTGTTCCCTTCTGTACGTGAAGATAATTTCTGGAGCTCCCACTGCTTTTGCAGTATTTCTCCTGGGAAGAACTGGTTTAGAAATTCAAGTAGCGCTCGACTCTATGTCCCATGCCTGCCACTGCCACCTGTGAAGCATGAATAACTTTTGGTGGTCCCTGTCCCTGGCCTGCTCTCCCTAGTTTGGGTTGATGAGAATTCCTGCAGAGCCTAAGCCTTTAGGATCAGCCCAGTGCAACAGCAGTTGCACTTACAAAATAGTAGAGGTGCACAGGCCCTAAAGGAAATTGGAAATCTTGGAAATCACAGATTTCTAGGCTGGTAGAGAATTTAGAGGGTTTTTTTTTTTTAAACCCAGGTTTTTTAAAACCTGTATTTTAAAGTCTTCCAGGTGATTTGTACGTTCTCCAAACTGCAAGAACCACAGCACTGGGCTCGGTCTACCTGCCCGGAGGTGCTTCCTCTCCACTGAGGAGGCTGCTGGCAGCCGCATCCGAAATTGTTAGACAGCTGAGATTTAGATGAGCCCTTAAGCCACCCAAGACATTTCCACTGAAAGGCAGAGTTGTTCTTCCTGATATTTAAAGGATTGTGACTTCTGGTGCTACTAAAATTAAAGCTGACACTTTGCCTTAGTTCTGTGCCTGCGTAAGCCAATCAGTGATTCTTCCCATCTAGGGAGGGAGCCATTCTCTTGGGGCTGAGGTGATTTGATGCTTTACCTTCTGCCTGCAGAGGGTGCGAGATGCTGGCATCTGGCAAGGTTGGGTGAGAACAGGCAAAAATGGCTGATATTTGTGCAGAAAAAGCAGATCTTATCTTTTGAATCTGATGGAAACCAGAGACATCCTCCCCAGAAACATTTATATACACAAACTTTTGCATAAATTTCTGAAGACATAAGTAGCTCCTGAACTCAAATTTAAGAATCCAAGCGATCCTAACAGAGAATCTTTTCTACTTTAAGTGACTCTAGGGACTCACCCAATTAAATTCTAGTGGTTCTGGAATTGAAAAGAGCGAATTTTCAAGAAAAAAAATGGGTAGGGTAGCAGCAACAAATTTTGTAAAATGCTGATAATTGTTGAAGCTGGGCGATGGTTGTATAACGGCTCATTACTCTCTTTGGGGTACGGTAATTCTGTAGTAAAAATGGGGAAAAAATGAAATATCTAATTTTCTTTTATCCAGTTCATCCATTTGGTATCTCAGTTACCGAGGGAATCTTGGGTGCCAACTGAATGTCAGTGAGGACCAATCAAGTCACATTGATAAAATACAATTCCCAAACTTTGCAGCTGTAAATACCCTGTATTACACACCAAATGTCAGGTTTCCACTTGTAATTTATAACCTGTTCTACTTTCCATGGGGACTAATATCAGTCAGCTATTGCAAAACACTGCCACATAACATGCCATCCCAAAACGTGGTGGCATAAAAAAATAAACTTTTATTCTGGATCATGTATCTGCTGGTCAGCTGGTGCAGGCAGGCTTCAAATTCAGGCCAAATGGGGCAGCTTGGATGATTTCAGCAGTTCAAGCATCTTCTAGGTGTTTCTCGTTTTCCTGGGACTGTTCAGTTACCCAAGGCATGTTCTTCTCATGACAGAGGCTCAAGAAAGCAAGCTTCTGCTTGCATCATGTTGCTAATAGCCTGTTGGACAAAGCAAGCGACACAGCAGAGCCCAAAGTCAAGGGAAGAACATTCCACTTAGAAGGAAGAACAAAAGGTCACATGGCAAAGGGACTGGATACAGAGTGACCGACATTCTCTTTACCATAGGGCTAGCCCATTCCAATAAAAGGAAGTGGGAAGTGACCCCAACCTCTGTTTCAGGCAGGTCTCCCTGCAAAAGGGACCGCAGGAAGCCCTCTCTCCAGACCAGATTTCCCTTGGCTTTGGCAAGACCATTTTCAACCCTGGCTCTCCAATCTTCTAAAATTATTACGTCAGTGAGTAGACAGTTATGCTACATGAAATCCAAAAGGCTGTCAAATTGGATCCAGACACCTAAGAGATATATACGCACATTCACAGCGTGGATGCGTATATGAAAACCCGCCGGGTCTGTGTTATCAGGAAGCTGTCAGAAGTCTGAACAGACAGGCTTACATCAACCAAGACGCTCGAAATCTTACCCTCCACTGTTAACAGACATTGTGGGAAGTCCACTCTCTTTTGGTAAAGTTGTTTTTCTTTAAGGCTAAAGGATTAAAAAAAGGCCCCAAACTTTAAACCTGAAATTAAGGTTTTTTTTCTTCTTCTCTTCTACGACCTGTCCCAGTTAATGAAAGGATTTTTAGTCACTAGGAGGCTAAACTCCCTCAGAAAAATCCCCTCATAAAAAAAATATAGCAATTTTCCTTTGGGGACTTGCTGTTGGAGACTTCCATACCCAATAAATTATTACCTTTGAATTTAGACAGGACAAACATCTGTGCAAAAGCACAGCAATAGTTATCATTCTCTTCTAATGTGGAACATAAGGCTTCTTTGTCCCATCTATTTAAGGTAAAGCTGATGATAAAAATATTCCCAACTCTCCACCACTCCCTGGATCCACACACTTTGCAGTATGATTTAGAAGTGACCTCCTCCCACCAAGACACGGAGCCTGTTTCTGCACCTCTGGAACCTGGGCCAACTTTTGTGATTTGTTTTAGCCAACAGAATGCTCTACAAGAATAAGGTACCAGCCTAAAGCCTAAAGAGGCTTTGTGTGCTCCTGCCCAGCAGCCGTACGAACCAAACAGGCTAGCTGGGTGGAGGACGGACGAGAGGCCATGTGGGGCAGAGGTGGTTCCTGCGAGCCGCCCCCGCTGACCTGCCGACTGACCACATGAGCCCAGCTGAAGTCAGCCGTGCCTGCCTGCATCAGCAAAGATGCCCAGTGGACCCAGAGAACTTGGGCAAAACTAAATGTCTGTTGCTTGATGCCCCTAGGGTTTTGTGGTAAGAAATAAAGGGTACGGGGGGAGTGAGGGAGACCAATAAGAAATGAACCTATGGAACAGAGGGAATGATTTTTTCTTCTTGGTGAGATTAGGTGACCACGGGGACCAGCTTAAAGGGGAGGACATCGGCAGAAAGAAGATGAATTTGTTAATGTTATTGTGCCCCTGGATTAGTTGATGCTTCCTGGAATAGCAGATTATTTATTCCACAATATTTTACAAATATTGAAGTGCTGGCTTCTCAGATGAAATGAAACTTTTAAGCAGAAGGCCACTGGTTAAGCTGGTTAACTGCTGGTTAAGTTTAGGGACAGACTGAATGTAGGGGAAGGGTGTTGAAATGGGTTGGGGGACTGGCCAAAACCTAAGCCCTTAGTTACTGCATGCAGATGCCCGCTTCCTTTGCCAGAAGAGTTCAAGAGGGTCCTTTCAACTGACCCTTGGTCCTTGAGAGACTCTTCATGGGAGCCATGACTTAGCACGGCCAAGGAGCGTTACAGGTGCCCTGTTCTCTATGGCACTGGCATTCTACGTAGGCCTTGGATAAATTGGTGGGCTTTGTCTCCTGAAATGATGCAAAGTCTAGCATAAGATCAGGTACTTTCCTCCCCAGAGAATAATTCCCAATGCTAGTTAACTCCTCAGCTCTTCTTGACAATGGAAGACAGACACGTCTGGAATGTGAGGTTGCAATGTTAGCAAGTCAGACTTCCTCTGAGTCTCCTACATGGAGAGGTATCAAGCAAGCCCACCGCTGCCCGTGAGCTCCCACCTTCCAATCCAGCTGGCTGCGTGCAAATCTAGCACAGAGTCACCTGCTCCTTGCCCCACGTACCAACTTCCACCCCATGCTGGCCACCACGAGAAGCTAGCAAAGCCTTCTCTCCTGTATGGGTGACTACCTGCTCTCTGCCCTGTGTTCTCTGTCCAGTAATCTGGGAGCAATACATTTCTTGTATGTTTAAGGCACTTCATACTTTAAAAGTGCTTTCAATCTCTTAATTCATTATATCGTACACATAAAAATGATTCACTAGGACAGAAACGTCTTCTTATTTAATAGACAAGGGAAACTGAAACACGAAAGCTCAGGGGTGACCCAGGAGCCTGGCAGCTTCATGTGTGACGTTGACTCAGCTCATAAACTTGTTAGCATAGTTCTAATCTCGAAAGGTTGCTGCACAAGACATCTTCCCGGAGAACTTCTGGAATCTTCCTGGAGTGGCTCTTTTACTTTGCTCACAAGAAGCTTTCTGTTTTGATGCCTTCAAGTGAGTGACAGAAGAGAGGGAACGGGTGTATTTTCATGCCGCTGAGTCTGATGACAAGTAATTGGTTCCACAGGTGCTGTTTTCCTTGACCTTTCTCCACGTGGAGCTCTCAGGAAATTCTATTACTATCGATCCCCTCCAGTTTTAATGCTGTAACGACGTCGTTTCCATTCGCAAGGGAAATGATTATGTGCCCTCTGCACTGTGTGAATACATATGTACATATTTACATACATGTATCTGTTGTCCTAGCAGAGTTCTCAACACAGTTAAAATGGTCTGTGAATGTCTTTCCAAAGTCCCTTCTAGGTGCATCCAACAGCATACTGTAAATCAGACTTTTCTTTTTCATTTGTTTGTTGGTATTTGTTTTTTTTTCTTTAATAAATTTATTATTATTATTTTTTTTTGGCTGCGTTGGGTCTCCATTGCTGCATGCAGGCTTTCTCTACTTGTGGCGAGCGGGGGGCTACTCTTCGTTGCGGTGCGTGGGCTTCTCATTGCGGTGGCTTCTCTTGTTGCGAAGCACAGGCCCTAGAGCGTGTGGGCTTCAGCAGCTGTGGCGCGTGGGCTCAGTAGTTGTGGCTCGCAGGCTCTAGAACACAGGCTCAGTAGTTGTGGTGCAGGGCCTTAGTTGCTCCGTGGCATGTGGGATCTTTCTGGACCAGGGCTCGAACCTGTGTTCCCCCTTGGCAGGTGGATTCTTAACCACTGCACCACCAGGGAAGTCCTGGTATTTGGTTTTAACGTGCCGAGTATTCTGAATTACACAAAAGAGATCCCTAGAGAAGAGGTTTCCTCTCTTTCTCTTTTCTCTCCCCCAACCACCCCCCCTCAACTTCCGAAGAGCTCTTTTTCAATGTAAGAAGTCAAAAGCTTCCTGTGTTATTCTTTGGATGTCTCCCCTCAACTTTCAAACCTTTGTCTGGGCCAGAAGAAGAGTTGAGGAGGTTCCCTCCATACTGGCAGCCAGCTTTCAAAGTCTCCCCTTTCCAAGCAGAGAAATAAACTAAAGCTGACACTTGGAGTGTGTGAACGCCCACTGCCTTTCGATTTGGCTCTCACATGCTTATTTATTTTTGCTCCATTGCAAAAAGATTTATGACCCCTAATTATAAATTCTGACACTCCTGTGCTACGTGGATGCACTTAGATTAATTTTCACATTCTGATGGCTTTGAAGAGCTTTCAATTCTAAACTCTCAAGGGCAACAAGGGTCCCTTTTAAAAGAGGGTCTGGCAGGTGCCACTGCCTTCAAAGGCTATGTTTTCATGGCTTGGGCTTAATCAGGGCCTAGGGATTGATGGATGGGTAGCAACCTCGGCCACTGCTTTATTTACTTTCTTGGTCCTTTTCTCTTTTAGAGAATTGAAGTGAGTATGTTAAAAATGTGCTTCTAAATAAAAGCTGGCAAGCAGAGTGTCAGCCTGGAAATAACCTTTTTAAGACATTTCAGGAAAACAAGAAAACTTCAGTATTTGAAATTTTAAAAAGATAACAGCTGATGGCTGATTTGGCTGTGAGCATGGTGATTTTGCAAAACAGAAAAACTGACGTGAACTTCATGAGCAATACATCTGAACCAACATAGGATGATGTAAGACCTTTTGGTTTTCTTCTGCGAATGCACAGCTCATGGCATTTCTTCAAAAGTAAGCAAGAAGAGAGATTGGTCTAATGGGTGGAGCAATAGCTGTAGAACTTGGAATCAGCCCAGGTCCCAAGGGTTGCAGGAAGAACAGAGGTTCGCCCTGGAGGGTTAGGGGTGCAGTAAAGGACTTGAGCGCCATCTAAAATATCAGGCATATTCTGGAACCCGGGCAGGATTCTTAGCTCCTCCCTTCCTCCCTCCCCACCCAGGCCCGACTTCCATTTACCCTTTTTGGTGTGTGGGCCCGATTCTTGGGGCATGGGGTGGTAGTGGCGGCACTGATGGCCCTAGAGTGTCACCTCTCACACTGGGAAGCGAGGCACCCTGAGGGTGGCATCAACATGTCAGGTCAACGTGTCAGAGGATTGGATTTTTTTTTTTTTTAATCAGAACACTGTTAGGGGAAAGCAAAACAGCTTAATTGATAAAATACTTTGAAACATTATAATTTCTAAATTTCATTTTGGTTAACTGATTAAACGATAGAAATTTGTTTCTCGCAGCTCTGGGAGCTGGAAGGCCAAGATCAGGGCGGCAGCACAGCTGCAGACTTCTCCTTGTGTCCTCACATGGTGGAACGGGCTAGCGACCTCTCTGGCGCCTCCTGTGTCAGAGTGCTGACTCCACGTGCGAGGGCTCCACCCTAACGATTTAAGCACCTCACAAAGCCCGCCGGCCCCCCAGTGCCATTCCCTTTGGGGGTCAGCATTACCACATATGAATTTTGGGGAGACAAACACTTCCGAGCACAGCACCCACCCAAATCGTACTCATTCTTCAAGACCAGAGGACCACCTACCTCCTCCTGACGCCCTTGTGAACGGACTCTGGTCACCAGGGGCTCCCTCCACGGAACTGGGAGCACATGGGATTCCCTCGGAAGAGCGCGCCTTTAGTGGAAGCTGCAGACATTTCTTTTCAGACTTTCCATATGTCTCCTCTTAAAAGCTCCAGAGGCAGCCGGTCCTTTCATGACCCGAGAACCTTCCGGGCTGCAGCTTCCATGAGGCGGGCACTGCCCCAGGAGGCTGGCTCCCACTTTTGCCGCGTATCGAAGCCTCGCTTGCGGTGATCTCTAAATTTCGAAACGGGCCTCGGCGTGTCACGGAACAGGACGGTAAATCTACGTAACACGTAGCAGAGTCTCAGCCTCCGGTGCACGGGCTGCTTTCCCGGGGGGCGCCCTCACGCGCTCCCGGGGCGTGGAGCGCTCTTCTTTCCTGAGAGGCAGGGCTGTGTGTCTGCAGCCTGTTCGGCACGTGAGCGGCGGGCAGGCGAGCGAAGCTCCGTCAGCACCCCCGTCGCCCGCGTGACCCCCTGAGCCAGCGCTCCCGTTCCCGCCCGAACTGTCCCCAGCCCATTCGTGTAAGAGTCGTCTTCCGCGAAACCGGTCCCTGCGGCCAAAGAGGTTGGGGGCCGCTGGTCTAGGACACTTGATGTGGCTGCCCGCCAGCCCGGCTGGGTGCACCGCGCTGAAATGAGCTTCCTTGCCGAGGAAGGTCACTCCGTTTGCCAACATCGGTAAAGCCGGCCTTGCGGGAACTGGGGAGGCCACCCTTCCCCCTCTTCCCCCCACGTGCTCCGTCCTAAGTGTTACTGCCAAGCCGCGATGGGGAGCCTGTCACCGGGCCGGGCTGCCGGCTTCCTGGAGGGCCGCTCCAGCCCTCAGGGTTCCTGCCCGTCTCGTCCAGGGATCCCTTCGGACGAAGCGAGGGGCTGCCACGGGGGGACGTCCGAAGAGCCCCGCTCACCAGAGCAGGAAGCCCGACGTCGTGAGCTGTCGCCGCCGGAACTGGGGTGTCCCTGTTCTCATCACACGTTCCCGCGAACCCGATAGGCGGGGCACCGATTCTCTTCAGGCGCCAGCTGAGGCCGGCGGCGTCCTGCTCCCTGCAAGCCCGCCGGTGACGCCCCAGGACTCGGGACAAACCCAGGTCCTCGCCGCGGCCCGCGCGACCCACGGGACCGGCCTCCCTCCGGGCCGCCTGCAGAGGCCCGCCTCCCTCTTCCCCGTGTGCGCGGCGTCGCGGGGCTGCCGAACGTGCCTGTGGGCCGGCCCCGCGCGCTGCCCGCGCTCCTGCGCCGCGCCCGCCGCCTCCCGCCGCCCGGGCACAGCGGCTGAGCGGCGGGGAGCGGGTGGGTGAGCGGCCGCCAACGAGCGAGAACGGACGCACCTGCCGGGGCGGGGGGAACGTCAGGGCCCCGCTGCCCCGCGTCCGCGCTGCGAACGGGAGCCTCGGGACGCGACGGGCGCGCCTGCGCGCTGCTCTGGTGGAGGCCCGGGGCTCCCGGGCAGCGCGGTGACCCGAAGCGCCAGAGAGCGTTTCCCCCCGTAGCCCGGAGCTACCCCGGGAACCAGCTCGACTCCACGCGGAGGACACGGCGAGAGAAGGGGAACCGCGTGGGGCTGGGGGGCCGCCCGGCCGGGCCCCGCGGGGTTCAGTGCCACAAGGCTTTTTACACCTGAGTTCGCGGACTTCCCCCTTTTCTCCCTCTTTCTTACCTGTTTTTCTCTTCGCTCGGGGTTTTGTGGGTTTTTTGAAAAGTATTAAGAAGTTCTCCTCCTCAAATACACTGATTGTTTTCAACCCGCATTTGCTGTCCCCGCTCACATCCCCCCCGCCCGCCAGTTGTTCACGTTCCCAACACGGGCACCTCAAACGTGTCCTTTCCTACCTGCCTTTGTCGCTTCTACTCGTCAGACGGCGATGCGTGTGCCATGGGAGTGAAGCCGGTCCTCCTCGGTCAGCCCAGCGCGGCGTCGTGGCTGCCCCTCACCGCGCACGCGTCCGCACACACGCCCGCGCACGCGCACGCGCACGCGCCCGCACACACGCGCCCGCACGCGAGGTCGTCAGCCCAGGTAGACTGCGTGCCTGAGCCGCTCACTTCTCAGGAGGGTTCCGCAGACAAGTCAGACCCAGTCAGGCTCCGCCAGGTACGTTTCTGTTTCTCCTGAAACTCTGTGGGCACTTCCAGGGAGACTTCTTCTGCGAGTTTCCGCTTTATTTAAATCAGCTTCTGAAAATGGTGGCGGCAGGAGCCGTCGGAAGCTCGGTCAGTTCCTCTGACCCTCTTACCTTTCCCAGAGCCGAGCGCACTGAAACAAAGCTAAGTCCGGCCTAGAGGTTTAAGAGCTGCTTGAGGTTTTACGTGCTCTCACCTGGGAAAAGCAGTTGTTCCTCACCCCGTTCTTAGGACTCTGCTTCTGTGCGGTGGCTCTTCTTTTTAGCTGTCTCAACCTCAAAGTGAATGAAGCCCTGAGGTGACCCAACCCTGTCCTCTCTGGGAAAACAGAACTCAACGGAGTGAGTTTTCAAGATCTTACTGGCTTGATTCAGTGAATCGGGAGGCATCCAATCTAGCGGGTAGAAATGACTTTTTTTTTTAATCGAAGTATAGTTGATTTACAATATTGTGTTAGTTTCCGGTGTACAGCACAGTGATTCAGTATTTTTGCAGATTATAGTCCGTAATAGGTTATTACAAGGTAATGGGTATAATTCCCTGTGCTGTACAGTATATCTTAGCTGCCTATCTAGTTATACATAGTAGTTTGTGTCTCTTAACCCCATGCCGCTGTGTCCCTCCCCCGTTCCCTTCTCCTTTGGTAACCTCGAGTGTGTTTTCTGTGCCTGTGAGTCTGTTTCTGTTTTGCAAATATCAATACATTCAAAGTGAAATGAAAGGAGAAGGGAGTGGAAACAGGGAGGCAGAAAGGTGGGTTCGTTGTGGAAAGGTCACTTTCCTTTAGGGGATGGCAGGGGTCGATCAGGCCTAGCGCTGACCAGGTGAATCCTGATTGGACTGGTTTCACATTCCATTTCTGGGACAGGCTAACACTGTAAATAAGTCTCAGTGGGGTGATGTGGGGTTTAGCATAAGTGGCTCCATTTGGGGCTGCTGTCTTGTTCTTAACACCTCCATGCCTTGATTACTTGTACATTTCAAGAAAAGGACTTACTGCCCTGAATCATAGAGAGACTTCAGTTACGGCCAGTTAGAAAACACTACTTCTCTGGACCAAGAGTTCAAGTTCCAGCTGCTAGACTGATACATGAGTTCCTCATTAGCCAACTGCCATCCTCCAGTTGGACGGAGGACAGCGCGCTAGAGTCCAGCATCTGGAATGTGCTCTGTGCCATGTACCAGATGCTTCCAAACTCTCAGGACACCCAGTGCCCCACGTACCTCTTAAATACAAAGAGCAAATGTCCCTTTTAGGAGACATGGGGTTGCATGCTAGGTGCTTACGTCTCCATGGCAGCAATGAAAGGATGAAGATGACTGTTTAAAGCCTGCGAACTTTGAACAATTGATTGAATGTAAAGTTGATGTTAATCTGAAAAACACACATTTTCACATAAAAGGATCAGATCTTTGCACGCAGTAATTATCACAGACAGAAAGATCCTGCTTTGTGGGTAGCAGTGCTTAGAAATCAAGAAGAAAAAGGATTGTGGGATAAAAAAATTTTCTGAGCTATTCCTGTAAGTAAATCTTGGTCCTTGCTTTAGGTAAAAGTTGAGATGGGAAGAAAAACATTTTCAGGGAAACAAAAAGCTTACAACAGGGTTTTGGAAACGAGGTCTTTTTAGACAGATGGATGTAGTTTCCGAATTGTTTTTTGGAAATTGTTTCTTAACTCTTTGACCTGAAATTGTGCTTAAAGTTTTGCAGAATAAAGAATACTTTTGGTGTTGGTTGTACAATGTCCTGTTAAGAATTCAGCATTTATTTTATCAAGAGATATTTTTATCCAATAGGATAAGAATATATTTTTTCTCCTCCAGTTTCTTCAGGGAATGAATGAAAAGAAAACTGTGGTGTTCATCTTTTAGGGGATGGCCGGCTTGTTAACAATGGTATCTCAATTCAAGAACTGAGGAAGCAGGATGGTAGGAGAAAAGGGATGGCACAGGTTCTCTAAACTCTTGGTTCAAGGTGAAGTTATTTTCATTGCATTCCATAAGCCTTTCATTCTTTGCTTCCGGAATGTATAAGACACTGGAAATCAGGTGTATCTGAGCTGTTCAGTTCCCATTTTTGCTGGATTTTCAGAAATCTGCTGAAGTTCTCCCACATGCTAGATTTCTCAATATATGTTTCTTGTTAGATGGGCTCAGTATGGTTTAGCTTTTGCTTGTTGAAGTTATTTACATGGCCTGAGGTCAGATGGTGTTTTTTCACATTTTGCTTGATGGGAATCCATTGTTTTTATAGCAAAAGATCGGTTTCAATGAAGTGGTAGAGAGCTTCACTTCTAACACGTCTGTTTAGCAATACATTCACCAGGCACTCAAATCTTCTGGAGAAGATATAAAACCATGAGGTCTGTATCTGGAGTTTTGATGCGGTGGTTCCTCTTCTGAGCTGGGCTGATTCGCACGTTGTCAGGCTCACACACCAGCCAGGGAGCAAGTCAAGCATCACATTCTTTCCAACAGAGGCAATGGAGAGGCGGCTTTACTTGCTGGAGAATTATGTAAAACTGAGATGTCTGGAGGTCATCGGTGGTAACCAGAGGAGAAAAGTGAACTGAACAGGCTGCTTCCACTTAGCAAGGCTTCTCTAGAAGAGTGTTTACAAGTCTAAGTCCAGCTCTGGTAGAGCTCAGTTTCACAGAGTCAGAGAAAAACTGCAAAATAATAATATAATCCTAATAATAATCCTAATCAGTCCATCCGCCATCTGAAAAGCAAAGAGGGAGGGGGACAAAGAAGAGGGAAGTGAGAGGACTCATTCCCAAACCCGCCCACATGTATTCCTTTCCGCTTTATCTTTGTCTCCTTGGCTCTCCTCTCTTTCAAGAAGTCTGCAAGTAGAGCGAATGGGGGTGAGTAGCCAAAATGGTAGCCATCTGTGCTGCGCTGGTAGGAGAGCCTCTGGACGTAGGCGACCATCTTCCCTTGGATCATGGATGTCCAAGGTCACACTCTATTAGCTCAGCAACACATGCAAAATAATAACCATAAACCCAGAAATGTCCCGTGGAATTTTCTCCAGCTCTCGTAACGAGGTTTGCAAAGCTTCTCTGTCAAGGAGAGTGGGGATGTGTAATTTTGAACACGTTTTTAATAGTTTCTCCTGGCTCTCTCCGAAGAAGAGAGAGGCATGCTGGCACGGCTGTAGGAGAGGGGGCAGCTTGACAAGAGCAGTGCTAGACAAAGTCACGCAGGTGCTGGTAGCACTCGGGAAGCAGGGGAGCTGCCTGGGGAGCTGGGGCTCGTCGGGCAGAGAGCAGCACTGGGGTTGAGTGTGTGGTGAGCACAGAGGAAGACAGGAACCCTCAAAGCTCTCTGGCCAGGTCAAGGCCTCCCCGTGACCAAGCAGGGTTTTGTGAAAACAGAGAAGAGAGGTAACAAGAGTGGGAATAGTAGCAGGTGCCAGACCACCAAGGAGCACCAGTTAGGGTGCCCAGAGGGCTTGGCTCTTGACTGTAGCAGCAGACAGACACGTGGTGTAGCTCAATGTCTTAGACACACTGAGGAGGACTCAGAACTCCTGGAGACCAGGGAGGGGGAGGGGTGTCACACCTGGGCTTCTCTTGCTCGAGAACCCAAAAAAGGACTTACCAGAAGGGATGTGAAGAAGTAACAAGAAAACCCCACACGCGGGATAAAAAGAGTCATATGAAATATGAACTCTGTGCCTTTCTTCTTTTCTCCATTTCCCCACCAGTATTTATAAGACCCTGACCATGGTTTCTTAACTGAAAATCGGAACTCATGGTAAGACAGCAGGTCAGAATATTTGAAATCCAGACAATTTTGAAAAGTCTGTGACTGTGGTCACTATAATATAGGTGTCATTCATGAATGTACTGAAGTGATTTGCTTTTCAAATTAGGAAATGCCACCTTTATTGAGATAAAACCCTTTCTATCTTTTAGCTGATAACTGGTAATAGAGAAGTTATTTCCTCACAGTCAATCTCAATGTATCATCTGTTTGTAAGGAAGAGAGGAATCGGAGATTTACTGAATCAAGGGGGCTGCAAGAGGCTCTAGGGCTCATCTGTTCCCAGACCCTCGTTTGACAGAAGATGAGGCTGGAGCTCCAGGAAATAACCAAATCAGTGGCTGAGAACCCAGAGCCCCACTTTTAAGCTTGGTGCCGTTTCTACTACCTTCTGCAGCTCACTGTGTATCTGCTTCACGTGGGCTAGTTCCGCCTTGAGAGGTGTGCTCCCAGCCGTGTACCCACCCACTCTCAGTGTCTGCGGTGGAACGTGGCGGGCTGTGTCTTTGACTCCTAGCACTGCAGCCCCGGTGGGAAGGAAAATGCTGAGTGGGGTCTGGCTTTGGCACAAGTAGGTAATCATGGTGAGTGGCTGGTAAGAGCTATGAGAAAGACATGAGCTCCCCGCGGTACCATTTTCTTCGCGAGCCCTGAGTTTATCCTGCCGGCCTCCTTGAGGTCATCTATTTCTTTCCTGACAAAAACATCTGGTTGTTTCAAAACTGAAATTTTCATGCATTTCAACTCATGTAGGAATGTCGAAAAGCTGTTCTGAAAAACATAGCTCCTCCCTGTGCCAAACCAGTTGGGCTGGATTGAACAACTGTTGTTATAAATCTCCACTCTGCATCGTCAACAGCCCAGAAGGTACAAAATAGAATGTTTCATGAGACCAGCCAGACGGATTGAATAAGACCTGCCTGGGGGAGCCCTGTGCATTAAAGAGTCTGGAGACAGCCTTTTCTCTCCTCCCTCCTCAGACTCTTCTTGCAGACAATTTCTGGGACTGCTGGCGAGAGGACAGCATGTCAGGGTTCTCTGTGTTCACAACAAATTCTTTTTTGTCCTTAAGTGGAAAAATATTTTATGACATGGCAGAGCGACTGCTTGTTCTATGAGTGATTCACAAGGAAAACTCAGCGACCTAACGATATGTGTCCTCGCCAAGAGGCAGGGAAAGGGATAAAAAAATAAAGTGACCCACAATCAAAAGTCTGAGAGGAACTTTTAAGATGCTCGACCACCTTTCCACTGAACAGTTCCCACTGTGGGCTATGGAACTTCCACCTTTGCTGTCTTTTATTTCATACCCATCCTTGTCCACAGGTTGGAACACCCACCCCCAAACTACATGCACAAAACCTCCTGTCCACTTGGGCTTTGTTTTAGTGCTTTGTTCTCTATTCCCTATTTCCTAGGATGTGCATTCTTATCAAGAGAGTCTGTTGTAATGCTTGGTACTTGTGTATAATTCAGTGCTGTAAATAAAGGCTTCCTCAGTGATCCTAGAATCAGAGGCTATGCAAGAGAGGAGACCCGAGGAATCATCCAGTTTGATTTACCATCCACTGCAAGATCTCTGGCTGCAAGATGTCTGTCAGCAGAAGCGTTGGATCTGGTCTGGTCTTGCAGCACAGGGAGCTTAGCTCACTGCTTCACAAGGCAGCCTCACCAGTTCCTCAGAGGTTCTCCGTTCTCTTGTTGAACACGTCTGTCACCCTGATTTCTTTCTGCAACCCCCTCCTCTTCTTGATAGACTGTCCTTTACATATTTGAAGAGAACACTCACATGTCCCCAAACTTTCTTTTCCAGGGAGCACATCCTATTTCTTCAGTCATTTCTCTTGTTTTTCTTTTCCTCTTTCTCCTCCACTTACATTCTAGTTGTTCTTAGTCCTCTGATTTTTTTCTTATGAGCTCATGTCAACCTGACTCTCCTCCATCCTGTTTTTCTGTGATTTATTGTGGAAATTAAATATAACACATTATCATCTTCCTTCTGTGTTAAGGTTCATTCCATCAGTTTTAGCCAATATTTGAGATTGTTGATGGCATTTTGAATCTTGAGTCTGTCATCTATAATACCAGCTCTCTCTTGATGTTTTTCACTTGGAACATTGATATTCTCCCCATAAAAATGACTGATTAAAAAGTTAAAGTCTAGAAACAACTCTCTAGATGTTATCAGGCTGTTAATCACTCTTCAGATTCAGTAATTTATCCATTTCAAATCCAGCTAAAGTTATTATCATCCAGCGCGTACTTCACCACACTTTGTATAAAAATATTGTTGGATGTTTTGTCACATGTTTTGCTGAAATCATTGCATAGCATGTCCACTACAGTTTCTGCACCTATCAGCCTGGAGATGCTGTAAAAACTGGAACTAAATCTAGAATAGGAACCTGTGTTGGCCATGTGGGTAGAAGCTTTCTTTTCTAAATAACGTTCTCATGCACCTATTTGCTTTGCTGCCTTTGCTGCTGGCATTCCTCTTGGTTTCCCTTTTGGATCCATTTCTTTCCTTGTTCCAAGTACCAAGATGCTTTTCATGGACCATGAAAGAACTTACCTAACTCGTTTCCTAAATTCCTGTTAGCGTGTCCTCCAAGATAACACCTGTATTTTAATGGCAGCCTTCTGTGCCTCAACCCAAAAGAGTGGGGCCGGGGAATGTGTGCTCACACCAGGGACTGGCGGCGTCACATCCCCTGGGAGCTGCTGCTTATTCTGTAAAGCTGGTCTTCTCCTCACAATCTGCTTGTTTGTGTGTCTGGCAACTCTCGCTGTGCAGCCAGCTCCCCAAACCCTGCCCCCAGCATGGCAGACAGGCGCTCCTGTTACGCAGTGGTAACCTCCACGGGTCCCCAGGCCATGCTTCTTTTAGGCAGTATTGGGAACGGCCCCAAGGGATTTATGCCTTCAAAGCTCTTTCCTAAACTGCGCTAAACTAAGTTAGGCCAGTTAGGGGTTTAAAAACCTCCACCTCTTCTTTTTTCGCATCTCCCTTCCCAACACTCTCCTTCACTAGCAGCAAGCGGGAGGGTTCATTCATTCATTCATTCATTCACTCAGCAAAGAGCTGTTAAGTTTCTGCCGTGTGCCAGCCTGAGGTAGGCACTGGGGATTCAGAGGTGAGCAACACAGCAGAGCTCTGCCCCTGGGAAGTCACCAGCCCAACTAGGAAGACGGGTTTTAAACACAGAAAAATGGCAGTGTGAGAAGGAGGTTATGGGAGGGCCAAGATCTTACCTCGCTCCAGAGGTCGGGGCAATGATGTGGGAGGTGATAGAGATCACCTGAATGGACCTAAGAGCCCAAGAGAAGCCAGCCGTCCCTGGGGACCATGCCCAGAGTCCTGTGCCCCCAAACCCTTCTGAGCTCCCCCGAGGCTGAGGGCTCCATGTGCGTCTTGGGCAGGGGATCTAATAAGATCTCATTTCACGGTCCATCTCAGTTTAAACTCGGGGGCTGTCACAGCCTTTGTTTATCTGCAGCATATTGACCACCCTGCAGGGTGATTTATTTTCACACGAGAAACGTCTGCCGGGTGTCCATCTCATCTCTGGAGTTGCCAGCTCTCCCCACCGTCTCCGCTTCCTCTTCAAAACCCCAGCTATGCCCAGAAGTGCCCCCGAAGTAACCAGTTAGAGTTAGAATTCCGGACTGTTTTGTCCTAAGGGCGTTGGATTTCAGAAACTAGGGCTGGGAAATGGGTGTTTGACGACTCTAACCACGGCTCCACTTACGTGGCCCCGCGGGATCAGTGGAGGGCCCCGTCTTCTAACACCCTTTTCTGGCGCTTCAGGGTCTCCTGACACGCAGACCCCCTAGACCTGCAGAGTCTGTGAAGAAGGGCAGGTGGATGAGAAGCGTTTTCCCAGCCTTGTCCATCTTGGGAAGGGGCTGCTTCGCCCCTGAGCGCCCCTCAGCCCCGCTCCCCGCCTTGCTCCTGCCTTGGTCGCCTCCCGCTGAGACCCCCCAGGCACGTGGTGCTGACTGCGGCTGCACAGCCGCTTTGTCCCTTGCTGGGCGTCCCTTCATTTCCCTTTCCCAGGCCATCCCGGGGTGGGGGTGGGGGGCTGCTTCCCTCTAGCATCTCCTTGGATGCGAGTGAGAGGCTTTGCACAGAGACTCGGAGCTGGAGAGCCGTGAAAGGCATCTGCAAACGTGGCAAGTTTCCCTTTTGCGTTCTCCCGAAACATTTGACAAGAATTAAAGTTTCCCCCAGGGGCATCAGCTTCACATATTAAAACCAACCTTTTTTCCTTCTTACAGTCTCTCTCTCCCTCCCTCAGTCTCGGATTCAAAGGGAAGGATTTCCTCTGAAATAAAGCCCCTCGTGGCCCACGCGCCCCCGAACGGCGGGGGGGGAGGGGCGGACCGGCCAAGGCGGAACCTGTTTTCTCTGGAAAAATAATAAAACGTGGAGTCGGTTTCTTTTAAAATGGCTTCTGTTTCACAGTTCAAGTTGAGCTTTCTGTCAGGAAACGAGTGCCGGTTCGGCCTCTGCGGTGGAGGAAGGGGCGGGGACGGGCTCGCAGGGCGTGAGGCTGCTCGGCTGCCCTGGGTGGTCGGGCCCTTGCCTCGCCCCTCGGAGCCCACGCGGAGCGGTCCAGGCGTCGCAGGGCCTCTGCGCGCCCCGGGGCAGCAGCCGTGACCCTTCCCTCTGGCTGGGGTCACTTGGGCAGCTCTGGGCAGGGCTCCCTTTAGGAGGGACACGGTCCAGCATAACCAGGCAGAATATACGTCTGTGATGACGCCAGGCAGCCACTGGATGTCGGCAGCCCGGGTCATTTTAGGACCACGGGGACGGGCCAGTGAAAATCCCAGGCGTTCCTGGACAAGTCTGCTTCCAGGAAAGCAAAAATGGAAATCGGGGGCAGGGGACTGGGAGAGGAGGGGGGCGGGGAGGCTGAAGACAGAGGCGCAGCCATAAATATGCATGTCTGGGCCGTGTGTGTTTCAAATGGAATGTGAGCACGCACACGCAGGGTGTACTGGAGGCTGTTTGTGAGCGTCCCCCAGAGGGCGGAGGGCTCGAACACACATTTGGAATGTTCATTGGAAACACGTGCGCCATGAACAAAAATGAAAGCGTACCTTAGACACGTTGACCGTGCACCCAGGCAATTAGCAAGCGGTCCCTTTCGATTTGCTGGGCTGTGGCGCTCGGTCGCCAAGCCCTAACGCTGCGGCGGTGGTCGGATCCCTTTAAGCCCACGGCAGGCTTTCCAGAGCCGTGCCGTGGCTAGGGGGCAGCATGGAGGCGGGACTCGCTAGAGTCGACGTGCTAAGATTCCCGAGGGATCCCGTTTGGAGACGGGATTTAGAAAGTATTCATTCCTACTTGAGAACTTCTTCTAACGTGCGTGCAGGGAAGCGTGTCCCTCAGGTCAGTGCACTTTCTCATGCTGAACACGTCTGTGTGATCAGCACCCAGAAGCCTCACTCAGCTCCCTGCCAGGCACTGCTCTCTTCCTCTTATCATTATATTCTAAATTACAATTTTCTTGTCAGTCCCTAAAGACGATAATGGTTTATTTTGTGCCAGAACTTCAGGGCAGAGTGAGTTGAAGCCAGGGACGTGGTGTGCACCCAGAGCCTTCCTCGGGCTCCCAGCGCCACCCGGAGTACAGCGCGAACACCATGGCCCCAAATCTCTCCAGACTGCTAGCCCCTCAACTCGAGCGGCCCTTGCAGTTTATACCTTCACTCATTTTATATGGTGTCTTAGCCTGCTGTAACAGAATGTCAAAGACTAGGTGTCTTGTAAACAACAGAAACTCGTTTCTCACGGTTCTGGAGGCTGGAAGTCCACCATCAAGGCACCAGCAGGTTTGGTGTCTGGTGAGGACCTTGATTCTTGGTCTTCTCTCTTTCCTCACATGACGGAAGGAGTGAAAGAGGCCCCTATTATGTGGGCACTAATCCCATTCATGAGGGATCCACTCTCACAGCCTAATCACTTCCCAAAGGCCCCACCTCCTAATACCGTCTACTTGGGGATTAGGATTTCAGCATAGGAATTTTGGGAGGACACAAACACTCAGTCCATACGTGTTGAGAGCCAACCAATACCAGGATCTCTGCTCTCAAGGAGCTTAGCAATCTACAGGGGGAGGAAGACAAGGAGACAATAGGCTGTGGTCTCTGCTAAGGCTGTAGTTAGCACAGGGGAAGAGAAGTACCCAAAAGGGAGCACTTGGTCTTCAAAGTTTGAGGAAGGCTTCCTAGAAGAAGAAGAGCCTCAGCAGGGTCCTGGAGGACCACCAGGTGAAGGGGTAGGTGGTAAGGAGAACAGAATTCAACGCACTGAGAACAGCATGTGCAAAAATAGGAAAGGAGTGGAGTGAGGGAGGAGAGATTAGCTGGGATCAGCTCATGAAGATCCCTGGTGCTCTGGGTGACCAGATGTCCCCATGTGCCCTGGGGTAGTCTCCACTTACACCTGCTATCCCAGCATAACAGCCACCCTCTCCCCTCCTTCACTCTCAGGAGTGATTGGTTTGGACCCCAAAATAATATAGTCACCTCATTCAAAACATGCCAAAGAATTTGAATTCAATCTTGAAGGCCCAAGGAGGCGGTGAAGGCCTTTGAGGAGGGAAGAAACACAATCACATTTGCATTGTAGAAATATGACTTTGGCCGCAGTAGAAGAATGTTTTGGAGAAAAGAATGATATTTTAGGAGATTATTGCCTTCATCCAAGGTAGAGGTGATGGTGGCCAGGGTTAAGAGATTGATTGTGATGACAGATGAATTCAGAAGAGGAATCACAAGGACTTGGTGTTTGTGTTTACTCTGTGTTCATTGGTCATTTATATATTGCCTTCTGAGATTTAACACTGGATTCTGCTGGCAGCCTGGTCCTCGGGTTCCAGGAGCACAGAAGCCTTGGAAGAGCTGGAACGGAAGAGAATGAGAGCAGGCCCAGCTTGGTGTTTTCCGTCTCTGGAATGCAAAGCTTTCCTATGCTGCGCCAGGTCCCAGCAGTGGCCTGGGTTGAGGCCAAGGTCAGGGCCGGGGCAGGGTGGTGCTGCTTTGGGGTGGTACAGACAGCTGGGTAGCACTGGGGTGCTTGGCAAAGACTTTGCCCTTTGACTGGGAGGTAGGTTCACATCCCGTAAGGTTGAGGAATGTTACAGGCTTGTGAATTACATTTTAAAAAATATTTTATCAATACCTCTAAAGTAGCAGGAACTCCAGTCCATGCCACATGTGTTTTCCATGTGTGTTGCGACTGTAGAAACTAACCAAACAACTCTGTATTGAACTTGTCAGAATATAATCAAAAATTCTGCTAATTACTTCAGCGTGAAGCCCACTAAGCTCTCTCCCTTAATCATCAGAAGCAGGTCCGTTAGTGAGCACCGCCACTCGGTAACAGCACTTTATTGTGTTTCTTGGACAACTGCAAAAGCTTATCTTTCCCTGCAAGGTTTTCTCATTTTTGGAAACTTCGTCCCCATTACAGTCATCATTACTAACTCATCAAGAGTGCAGTGCTGGGAAAGGTCCCATGCAAAGAAATTCCTGAAATGGGAATGGACATTCATGTTGGAGTGGTGGTTTTTGCCAAAAAGTTAAACTCGAGCAAATGAATTGATTATCCTAGGCTGCTGGCTTCATTGCCTGAGAAAGCAGCAAACACAAAAATCCGCCAGTGGGTCCATGCTATTTAGCACATTTGTTTTATCTCTGAAGGCCAATAATAATGACAGAAGAAAGCTGAAGGAGCTTTGAGCCCAGGAAGAAAAATTAAGAGGTGTTTAACGTTTACAAAGAAAAACATTATTTCTCTCTAATCTTTCTTGTCTCTCAGTTCCCATTAAGCATCTGCACAGTGTGGGTGGGGGGAGAAGAAAAAAGAGAAAGTGAAAGCAGTTAAATAGCAAGTTCTCAAATAAAGAGAATGCATAATTATTTATACAGATATGAGAGAGCCTTAGTGCGGAGTCTGTAAATGTTTATATTTGGTTTTTAAATGAAATATGGTAAACCCTATTTACTATTCAGAATTCCAAATTTACAAAACAGATTTTTTTGTTGTTATTGTTGTTAGTGGGAAGAGGAGTGGAAATGAGTTGGGATAGGAGTTTATTCACATTGCATAAAAATTCTTTAGTTTGCAAAATGATTCACTGAAATCTTTCTTTAAATAACAGCTCTGCTAGTGCATTTAATTTACCAAAAAAAATCAATTTTAAACAGAATTTTAGAAATAACGTCTGTGTTATGCAGTAAAAATGCAGTAGGCATTTTAAAATAAAAACAGACTGGGGTGAATATGAAAATTAATTTGTATTCTTTGAATAAACTCTTACTAGGCAAGTATCAGGATGGTGGCCTAAAAGTGTAAGGGAAGGGTCATTGTGGAAGGAGAAAGTTGAAGGATTAGTTAGGATTAGGGAAGGGAGCGTGAATATAACTTTAAAAATTGGACATGATATCATCTAAGGAATGAATTTTAGTAGGAGACCTTGCTTCAGTAAAAGTAAACAAATGGATTTCTAGTTCAAGATGCAGATAACCTCCCCTGCATTTAAGCATGCAGGTATTGATAATTTTCCCTCCCTTCCAAATTCCCATTGAAATAACCAAATAAATATATAAAAGAGAAATCTGCATCAGTGTTTACGTGGTTTCTGCAAAAGCAAGTATGACAGTTAGAAAAGAGCGGTGAATGGAGGGAGAGTTTATCCTAATATTTTTAGACTGCAACTCCTCGGCGGATTAATAAAAGTTACTTGAAAGGTAATATATATAATGTAAAAAATTAGTAATTTGGATCAAAAAGCTTAGATTGTTTCAACAGCAGTTTGGAGCTGGGGCATATGATGTAAAAGGCTATTAAGTGTCTTATTTTACACAAGGGAGGGGCAATGAGTAGATGTGATTTCTTTTTGCTTGATGTGACCAAGAATTTTGGCTCAAATATTATTGAAAGGCAACCTCCTATAGAACAAACATAGGAATAGAGAGAGGTAAAAAAAAAATTATAGTGTAAGTCATGTCAAAGGGAAAAATAAGCCTTTCTGTTGGTCCTTTCAACATAGAGTGACAATTTGGGGCAAAGGCTGAAACTTAAAATCACAGGCAAATACTTGGGTGCTGGTGAGCATGAGATACATAAAATGCACGTCCTTTTTCTAGCATAGCATGTTAATGAGTTTTGGGATCTACAAATGTGTGTAGGCTTGACTAGGGGTGGAGAGCGCAAATATTACCTACGCAAAAGTAAATGTCCAGTGTCAGCTTTATATGGTGAGGGAACAGTCCCCTGTGGGGGAAGGTGGTTCATAAGGAATCTATAATGTCAGGATGACCAAAGAAGTTTGGTCATCCCTTCATCACCTCAAGTCTTCAGTAAAAGCTTGGCAGAAGGTTTGGAAGTAATTAAAAGTTTAGTATAAAGTTTGGAGGGGTGGAGAGGTTGATGGGGGGAATAAAGCGAAAGGGGATAGAGAAACATCTGGGCCCGGACAAAGCTGTGGGTATTGCACAGCCAAGGAAAGTGCTCAAGAGATGTCGAATGTGGAAGACACAGACAATCAGAAGCAAAATTTGTCATGAAAATGTAAGTGCCTATAAATTTGCCCAAATCATGGCGAGGATGTTAGATTTCTCATTGAATGTGGTAGCAAGGGTCAATGGTTTTGTACTGTTTTCAAATATCAAGAAGTCGTGTGATATCTGTATACACAGTGTCTACAGTATTAGAGTTAAAAAGATAAATCTATCAAAAAGTAAAATGAAAAATAGCCACTAAGCATTAAATAAGATATAAGAAGTAAGAGCAAGTAAAATAGTTATGTGAGTAGTTAAACTTGCTACTAAATGACAAAGACTCAGGACTTGCAGTTTATGGCAGAATAGAATAGGTCATAGCCCCCCAGTGTTCTCACTACATTAACTAGAAAAATCCTGAAAATTTCCAGAATTATATATTCAAAGACAAAGGACAGTTGTGGAAGCAGAACTAGATGAACTGGAATTCCAGTTCTGAGGTCATCTGGCAATTGCCAGCTATTTTTTTTGCTGAACCCATTTTCCAATTTGGTTTTTAAAAAAGAAACTGACTATGTGTTGTTTACAAGAGACACATTTTAAATAGAAGACTGTTTACAAGAGACTTTATTTATAAGGACACAGGAAGATGGAAAAATAGGAAGACAAAAGAGAGATTCCATACAAACCCTAACCACACCCAGATTCCATACAAACACTAGTGTTTTGTTTTCCATACAAAACACTAACAATTCACTAACACTACATGAATAGATGTAGTTCTATTAATAGCAAACAATGGGATTTGAGGCAGGAAATGTTAATAAGGACAGACGGACATCCATGATAAAAGAGCCAATTCATCAAGAAGGCATAATAATTTAAAGCCTGTATATACCTAATAGTTACAAAAGATATCAAGCAAAAGTTGATAGAACTAAAAGCAGAAATTGATAATCCACAATTATAGTTTGGAGACTTTAATACATCATTCTCAGTAACTGATCATAATTGATAGTAATACATAGAGAAAAAAACTAATAAAAACGTGGAAGATCTGAACCCAATTGACAAATACTGTATAGAGCATCACACCCAACAACTGCAGAACACATTCTTTTCAAGTTTATGTGGAACATTTACCAAAATAGACCATATGCTGGATCATAGAGTAAGTCAGAAAATTTCAAAGGACTGAGAACATAGAGGAAATGCTCTTTGACCACAGTAGAATTAAACTTGAAATCAATAACAGAAACATAAGTAGAAAACCTCCAACTTCAATAACACATATATCAAAAAAGAAATCACAGTAATAGTTATGAGACATTCTGATCTCAATAATAATAAAAATTTGGTATATCAAAACTTGTGGAATGCAGTTTCTGACCAAAGAGAAATTTATAGTTTTAAATGAATATATTAGAAAAAGGAAGGTTGGAAATCAATGATTGAAGTCTCCATCTTAGGAAATTACAAAATAAAAAGCAAATTAAATCCTAAGTATATGGAAGGAAAAATAAAGCTGAAGCAGAAATCAATGACATAGAAAGCAAAGATATAATGGAAATGAAATCAACAAATTGACAGTACATACCACTTAAGAAAACTATTTAGCGATATCTATTAAAGGTAAACATGGGTATATCCTATGATCCAACAATTCTGCTCTTGGGATACATACCAAGAATATTTAGTTTTTATGTCCTCTATAATAGGATGTATATAAGACATGAACTAGACATGTATAAGAATGTTAATAGTAACGTTTTTAATAATAGCCATAATGGAAACAACCCAAACTTCCATTAATGAAAGAATCGATAAAGAAATTGTAGTATGGGTTTTAAATGGAATGCTATATAGCAATGAAAAAGAATGACTTTTGCTACACGTAGCAAGATGATGAATCTCACAGACATATTGTTGAACAAAATAAACGAGAATGAAAAGAGTACACGCCCTGTGACTCCATTTAAATGAAATTAAAAATTAAGCACAACTAATCTACGGTAATAGAAGTGAGAATGATGTTTTCCTTGGGAGTTACTGACAAGGAGGATATGGCAGACACGAGGAGGTACTGCCCAGACGCCCTTCAGGGAAGAACTTTTTGCTCCAGCCGCTGGGAGTGCCGTCAGTGAGCAGCCTTCAGCTGTTTATGTAAATCATACCTCAAAAAAAAAAAAAAAGAAAGAATAACAGACTCAAAATGAGTTTAAAAATGCAACTATATGCTGTTTTCAAAAGACACATCTCAAAATAAATGATAGGAAAAGTTTAAAAAATACATAACGGAAACATGGTGTATTGAAAGCACGGGTTCCACTCTCTCCTGAAATCCCCCTGAAATGACTGTAGAATATTTGAAAGGTTTAAATCCACAAGGACAAGAGGTAAAGGATAGAAAACAATAGCAAACAATATATATATCAACATTTTGGAAGCAGGAAAATGGTGACTGACGTAACAAAGTAGAGAGAAAGTTGAAATCTAAGCCTATAGGGCAGAGAAACCAACAGGAAGTGAGAGAGTTTCCACACATGGCTCCAGAAACGTTCAGGAAGACAGGAGTATAGCAAGTGGCTGAGATCAGGAAGACTGGTTAAAAGTCCTTATGTTGAGCAGTTAGACTTCTGGATCCTTTCCCTGACCTCACACTGTCACGTCACTGCTTCTCCCCATTTTCAGTAGAAGTCTGAAAGTTTTCTCTTCGGAGACGGTCCATCTGACAGGTTCCAAACTTGGGGATACCCCACACCGCAGAGAAGTGAGAGTGAGGTGCCATATTGAAAACAGAGGATCAGATGAAAGTTGACATCCTCAGTGGTGAGACCTTGGCCCCTTTCCTTCACTTGGGTCTCAGAAAACTAACAGCCAGCATGAACCGTCTAGCAGAAGATTAGTTGATTCCTTTCTGAGGAAACTGCCCAGCCCAAATGAAAAGACTGCTCTCACTCTTCCTTGCAAGATCCCTGTGTTCTCGAAGCCCAAGCAACTGGCCTTCAGCAGGACCCAACTGAGTCATCCAGTCAGCAGAGGAGCCCAGGCTATTGGTTCTGAAGAGTTTGCACATCCCCTGGAGAGCTTTTAACCAATATCCCAACCTGTCCTCGAGGGTCCACCTACTCTGGGTTTTCCACTCCATTTGGGGGAAGGTTTAAGACAATTCAATTTGAATGTTTAAAAATGTGTAGAGGAAAAAAAAAAAATGTGTAGAGGACATGTGACATCTGGATTATACCTATATGTAGAAAACAGCAAAATTTTAAAAGAGAAATATTTTTTAACAAATTGTAATGATGTTAAATGCTCCCTAATTTAATACATAAATCCTCATCGTTTTTAACAAAATCAGTCAGATGATCCTCAATTTCACCTGGAATAATAAATATAAAAGACAATACCTTACTTATCATGTAAGCTATTAAAATTAATCATAAATTTACAGGAATTAAAAGAGTGAGGCTCTGCTGCCAGAAAGGACAGTTCAGTATAACAGAGTAGAATTAAATATGAGACCTCCGCAGATGACAAAAGTGGCATTTTACATCAGTAGAGAAAGAGTAGATTGTCCCATGAATTGTGTTGGTAATCATTAGAAAAAGGAAAGGAAGATGATTTTATTTCTTTTTCAGCGGTTTATTAATGAAGAGTTGGGGAAAGCTGGGCACGCTGTGTCAAAGTTGGTAACCGTGACTGCTCCCAGCTACCTGAGCAAAGAAAACATGATCAAATGAGTTGCCAGTGAAGCCCCTCTCAGCTCAAATGTTCTGTAGTCACTCTAAAGTAAGATGGTCGCTGCTTTTGTCTGTCTTTCTCAAAGCTCAATTGAGTAGTGGCGTTTGGTAAGTCAAAGTAGAAAGACAAAAGTAAAAATAAACTTGCCTTTCTCCCTTGAAGGAAGAGGAAAGAGACGGGGATGAAGCCCTTCCAGCCTCGAGGGCCTGAGGGACTTTGGAGCTTCTTGACATGCACTGTTTGTTTTCAATGGGAAATTACTCAAAATGTAATAAGGAAATATTTTGCTGAGTAAATAGATTCGTTTACATCTTGTGGCATGGACAGTTAAGAAGAACCTGGCTTTTTAGCTCACTTGGCTGAAACCCCCAACAAGAGGGATTTCTCTTTTCACTAGTATTTCTGTCTTTCCAAGGGCTCTTCCTCCCCCTTCTTTTGAAATCAGATATTTTAAGATACTTGAAATCCAGGGAGGGAAAAGAGACTTTGTTCTACTGTGACGGGGAAGAAAATTATTAATGTTTTGTGGTCACAGCCTTTCCAGAACCCCTCCTGCCTGTCTTGAGAATCTAGCTTTGTCAGCTCAGAGTGCACGATGTGGAATTGAGGCAATGGGTGAGACAGACACACAACTGGACGAGCCAGGACGTGGGGTGTACGTTGGAAAGGACAAGATTATTCATGAGAAAGAAAACTGGAGCTGGAAGGGAGGGTGGACAGAGAGAGGAGGGAGAGGAGCAGGACCGGGGGCCGAGGCGAGGCCACCAGAGGCTTCTGGGTGACTGAGTACTGAGAGTAGGCGGGACAGGGCAGACGCCACACGACTGGCTGTGCATTAGGAGTGCAGTTCTCTCTACGTCTTGGCAATTCTTCCCTAAGTAAAATTTGGAACTGATTTCATTTATATTTTTCAGCAGAGTGTGGTTCTTTGAATCAAAATGTATGTGCTGAAGCCAAGCCAAGTGGGTTTCAGTTCTATTTGGGTTACACCACAAAAGCCAAAGGTTGGATCACTCCTGGCCCTTTGCTCTCACTTCTCTCTGGGCCTTGCCCCATCTTTTTGCCTCACATAAGGGCTCTCCTGTTTCTTGCTCACGGGCCTTCTCTCTGCTGCAGGCTGCCCATCGCTGATTCCTCTAATCCCAATAGAGGTAAAAATATATTCAAAAATAGGAATCTTGAATACTACCAATATCACCTCATCTTTGCCCTCACTTGCAGCCTCTGAAGGAAGTTAGAGTTTGGAAATGATTATTCCTTTCAAAATGACTGCTGAATGGTCCCTACCACCTGGCCAGCATGATATTACTTTGAATCACAAAACCCAGGCTACAGTGGAAATGTTCCATGCTGGGTCCAAACACACAAGCACCCACTTAAGGGCAGTTGCCACGTATTACATTTATGCAACAGATAGTTACTGAGCACCAGGTGCCAGGCACTGTTCAAGTGCTGAGGATATAGCGCTACAGAGAGATAAAGCAAAACAGAGCCCCAAATCCTGCTTTCGTGTTGCTTACAATCTAGTGGATGCATGCTAGATAGTGAGACAGTGGGGAATGCTAAGACTTAGAACTGAAGCAGGGATAAGGGTCGGAAACGTCAGGATGGATGGAGGTGGCTGACATTTTAGACGGGGCGGCCAGGGAGCTCTCACTGAGGAGATACTTGAGTAAAGACCTGGAGGACATAAGAAGGAAGAATTTCAGTAGAGGGGACCACGAGGGGCGGCCGTGAGGCAAGAAGGTGACTGCCAGAGTGGCTGGGGGTGCCGAGTGAGGGGAGGGCAGCACGAGGTGCCTCGGAGAGGCTGTGGGGCTCATGTAGCTTATGATGAAGACTCGAGCATTTTCCTCATGTGAGATGGGAAGCCACGGGAGGAATCTGTGAAGAGAGGGGACACGACGTGACTTAAACTTTAACAGGATCATTTTGGTTCCATTTTGAGAACAGACAAGGGAAGAAGCAAGGAGACCAGCTATGAAGCTTCTGTAGATGAGACAGGGTGGAGGTTTGCACCAGGGTGCAAACCCAGGGTGCAAACCCTGGTAGCAGTGGAGGTGAGAGAAACTTGATTCTGATTTACTTTCAAGGAAAAGCTGATGTGTTGAGGTAACTTCCTTCCATTCCTAGTATGCTGAGTGTTTTTGTCATTAAAGGGTTGCACTTTTCCAATTTTTTTCTGCATGAATGGAGATAATCATGTGGATTTTTTTCCTCCATTCTGTTAACGTGTTGTATCACACTGATTAATTTCTGTATGTTTTAAAAAAAATTTTTTATTAGAGTATAGTTGCTTTACAATGTTGTGTTAGTGTCTGCTGTACAGCAAAGTGAATCAGCTCTAGGTATACATATATCCCCTCTTTTTTAGGTTTCCGTCCCATTTATGTCCCCACAGATCACTGAGTAGAGTTCCCTGTGCTATACAGTAGGTTCCCACTAGCTCTCTACTTCATACATAGTAGTGTATATATGTCAATCCCAATCTCCCAATTCATCCCATGCCTCCTTACCCCTTGGTAACCATAAGTTTGTTTTCTATTAATACATCTGTGACTCTATTTCTGCTTTGCAAATAAGTTCATCTGTACCATTTTTTCTAGATTCAACATATAAGCGATATTATATGATATTTGTCTTTCTCTTTCTGACTTACTTCACTCTGTGTGATAATCTCTAGGCCCACCCATGTCACTGCAAATGACATTATTTCATTCCTTTTTATGGCTGAGTAATATTCCATTTGTATATATGTACCACATCTTCTTTATCCATTCCTCTGTTGATGGACATTTAGGTTGCTTCCATGTCTTGGCTATTGTAAATAGTGCTGCTGTGAACACTGGGGTGCATGCATCCTTTCGAATTATGGTTTTCTCCAGATATATGCCCCAGAGTGGGATTGCTGGGTCATATGGTAGCTCTGTTTTTAGTTTTTTAAGGAACCTCCATACTGTTTTCCACAGTGGCTGCACCAATTTAGATTCCCACCAACCATGTAGGAGGGTTCCCTTTTCTCCAAACCCTCTCCAGCATTTACTGTTTGTAGATTTTTTGATGATGGCCATTCTGACCAGTGTGATATTTTTGTATGTTTAAGTACCCTTATGTCTCAGGAATAAATCCCACTTAGTCATGGTGTATAATTTTTTAAATATGTTGTTGGATTTGGTTTGCTAGTATATTTTTGAAGATTGTTGCATTAGTACTCATCAGGGATATAGGTCTGCAGTTTTTTGTTTTGTTTTGTTTTGTCTGTAGTGTCTTTGTCTGTGTTTGTTATCAGAGTAATGCTGTCTTTGTCTGTGTTTGGTATCAGAGTAATGCTGGCCTCATAGAATGAGTTAGGAAGTGTTTCTGCCTCTTCAGTGTTTGGGAAGCATTTGAGAAGGATTGTTGTTCTTTTTTTTTTTTAATGTTTGGCAAAATTCATTAGTGAAGCATCTGGTTCAGGGCTTTTCTATGTTGGGAAGTTTTGATTACTGATTCTATTTCCATACTTATATGTTATAGGTCTATGCAGATACTCCATTTGTCCTGAATTAGTCTTGTTAGGTTCTGTGTTTTTAAGAATTTGTCCATTTCATCTAGGTTGTCCAATTTGTTGGCATACAATTGTTCATAGTACTTTCTTATAATTCTTTTTATTTCTGTAGAATCGGTAGTATTATCCTCACTTTAATTTCTGATTTTAGTATTTTTAGCCTAATCTCTTTGTGTAGTTAGTCCTCTAGTTAAAGTTATATCAATTTTGTTGATCTTTTCAATGAAAAAAAACTTGGCTTTGTTAACTTTTTCTATTTTTTTCTAGTATCTATTTTATCTCTGTTCTAACCTTGATTATTTCCTTCCTTCCATTGGCTTTGGGTTTAGTTTGTTCTTTTCTAGTTGCTTAAGGTATAAAATCAGGTTGTTGATTTGGAATCTTCTTTTTAAATGTTAGTTTTTACAGCTATATATTTCCCTCTTAGCCCTGCTTTTGCTATATCCAATAAGTTTTGATATGTTGTGATTTTGTTTTCATTCATCTCTAAATATTTTCTGATTTCCCTGGTGATTTCATCTTTGGCTCGTTAGTTGTTTAACAGTGTGTTATTTAATTTCCACATATTTGTGAATTTTCCAGTTTTCCTTTTGTTAGTGATTTCTAATTTCATCTAATTATGGTTGGAGAAGAAACTTTGTATAATATTTATCTTTTTAAATCTATTGAGACTTGTTTTGTAGACTAACATATGGCCTATTTTGAAGAATATCCCATGGGCACTTGAGAAGAATGTTAATTCTGTTGTTGTTGGATGAATTATTATGCATGTTTGTTTATAATTTTTATGTCTTTTTCTTGTTAATATATAGTTTCCTTTTTCATCTCTTATAATATATAGTTTCCTTCTTTATCTTTTGCAACCTTTTTTTGATTTAAATTCTATTTTTTTCTGATTTGGTATAGCCATCCCAGCTCTCTTTTAGTTATTATTTTCATGGAATATCTTTTTTCATCCTTTCACTTTTTAACCTATTTGTGTCTTTGGATCTAAAGGGAGTCTTTCGTAGGATATAGGATATAGCTGGATCATTTTTTAAAAACCATTCTGTGAATCTCTGCCTTTGATTAGACAGATTAATCCATTTACACATAAAGTAATTACTGATAGGAAAGACTTCTGCCATTTTGTCATTTGTTTTCTATATGCCTTATAACTTTTTGTCTCTCATGTCCTTCATTTCTGTCTTCTTTTGTGCTTAGTTAAATTTTTTTGCAGTAAAATGTTCAAATTCCTTTCTCACTTGCTTTAGTACATATTCTGTAGATATTTTCTTTGTGGTCACTATGAGCATTGCATTTAACACCCTAAAGTTATCACACTCTAATTTGATGTTAACTTCAATAGCATACAAAAACTCTGTTCCAATATAATTCTGTCCCTACCCCCTTTCAGTTATTTATGTCATAAATTACATCTTTATACATTGTGAGTCCCAAAACACAGCCTAATAATTTTTAAATGAATTATGTAGAAATTAAAAAGTGGTGTTATAAATAAAAATTACAATAAAACTTGCTTTTATAATTGCCCATATATTTCTCTTTACTGGAGATCTTTATTTCTTCATGTGACTCCTAGATATTATCTAGCACCTCTTCATTTCAACATGAAGGACTCCCTTTAGCATTTCTTGTAAGGAAGGTCTAGTGGTAACAAATTCCTTCAGCTTTCATTTATCTAGGAATATCTTAATTTCTCCCTCATATTTTGAAGGACAGTTTTGCTGGATGTAAAGTTCTCGGTTGAAAGTTCTTTCAGCACTTTGAATGTATCATCCCACTGCCTTCTCTCCTCCAAGGTTTCTGATGAGATATCTGCTGATGATCTTAATGAGGATGCCTTGCATGTGACAAGTCACTTCTCTCTTGAATCTTCAAGATTATCTCTTCATCTTTTCACAGTTTGATTATAATGTGTCTCTCTGGGGGTCTCTTTAAGTTTATCATACCTGCAATTCATCCAGCTTCGAGCTTCTTGGGTTTGTAGATTCATATCTTGCATCACATTCAGGAAGTTTTTGGCCATTAATTCTTCAAATAATCTCTCTGCCCCTCTCTCTCTCTTCTCCTTATGAGACTCCCACAGTGCATGTGTCAGTCTGCTTGATACATCCTGCAGGTCCCTTGGGCTCTGTTCACTTTTCTTCAGTCTCTTTTCTTTGTGTTTCTCAGACTTGATATTTTGGGGTTTTTTCTTTAAATTCGCTTATCTTTCTACTGCCTGTTCAAATCTCCTTTTGAATCTCTAGTGAATTTTTCATTTCAGTTATTGCAATTTTCAGCTCCAAAATCCTTCTTGTTTTGTTTTTTGTTTTCTATGTCTTTGATATTTACATTTTGTTCATACATCAGTTTCTTGAATTTGTCTATATCTTAGTTTATAGCTCTTTGAGAATCTTTAAGACAGTGTTTTAAAGTCTTCTTCTTCTGGTAAGTCGGCCATCTGATCTTCCTCATAGGTATTTTCTTTTGATTTTTTTTTTCCCTTGAATGGGCCATATTTTCCTGTTTCCTTGAGTGTCTTGTAATTTTTTATTTAAAACTGAACATTTGAATTTTATAATGTGGTAACTCTGGAAATAAGATTCTCCTCCTTCCCCAGGGTTTGCTTAAAAACATTCTCATAGGGCATCTCTGCCCGCAAATAGCCTAAGGCATAAACTTAAGACCTCCTCAGATTTTTTTCTGAGCCTGTGGCTTTCCCTTGGGCATGTGTAGTGACTTTATAAATTGCCCCACACATGTGGTTGCTTTTAAATGTCCTAATCCTTAAATGTCAGGCTCCCAAAAGAGAAAAAGGAGAAAATGAAGGGGAGAGAAATAGGCTCTGTTTCTTTAAATCCATTGGAAGACGCTGCTGTCAATGGATGTGTCTTGCAATGGTGGTGGCCCACTTCTGGGTCTGCAACTTTATGATCAGAAACAGCAATCAGAGATCAGAACACAGGCCCCCAATAACTGAGGGACAAGGTCCTTCTTGGCTACTCTGGTTCCCAGGAGCTACTTCCAGAATGTTGGCATGGCTGCCTGCTATGGGGCTGGGGGCTGGGACCTTGGTAGCCATCACCCTACTGAGAGCTAACATTGACTGAAATTAACCTCAGTTTACAGGCCAAGCCTCCCCTGGAAGCTGAAAGCTTTTGAATGGACTCAAGAGTTCCAAAATAGTTACATCAGACAGATTCAGACAGGACAATTGTCGTGGGGGTGGAGAAGTGGATTTCTGGAGATTCCTACTCTACCATCCTCCCTGACATCAGTCCTCCACTCTCTGTTTTTATACTATTTCCAGCAATAGTGTCAATAAAATCAGGCTAGGAATAATAATTACTGTCTGATTCAGCAAAGAAATCACTCACATCGTGAATGTCAGTTGATAATTTTGTTTATCTTGATAAAGAAAAAAGTGAAGCAACATAGAAGTATGCCAGATCTTTACTTGTTTGGTAAAGATGTGAGAGATTTATTTGTTGAATTGGACAATAATTTTTGAATACTGGGAGAATATTTTTCCCAATTTTTGTGCTATTCATAACACTAAAAGACACAACACTCTTGATTTTAACATTTAAGTATCTGCATTCTTAACATTTCCTTCTCCTTTTCTTAAATCTAGACCAGATCAGAAAACTATTTCTGTAAAGAACCACACAGTAAAGGTAAAAATATAAAAAAAGAAAAGTAAAGTGAAAATGGCTCTACAGGCCATACTATCTCTATTGCAGTGACTCAACTTTGCTGTTATAAGCACAAATTAGCAATAGACAACACATAAACATGGCCAAGTTCCACAGAAACTTTATGGATGCTAAATTTTGAACTTTATATAATTTTTACATCATGAAATACTCCCCTCAGTGAAATGCTGATTGCTCTTTCAATTGCACACACGCCCCAGCCCCTCACGTTCTTCCATACCCCTCGACGCAGGTCTTCATACAACCCAGCACAAGCTGACATTCTCTTGTTCATGTGTAGTTTCTTGTTAACTCTCTTTCTCTCCGTATCAGAATGTGAGCTTCATGAGAACAGACACACCTTACAGTTAACTTCTTATCACCAGCACCCATAACAGTGCCTGGCATCTAGTAAGTGCTCATAATTAATTTTTTAAAGGAAGAATGGAATTTCAATAGTAAACCCATATTCATGTTGCCATTATTTTCATTCTAGTACATGTTTTAATGAAACAGAGCCAAAGAATCTTACAAATGATGTGGAGAATTCTCACTCTATCTTGCTCCTAAGAAAGCTGCAAAGGGCCGTGCCCTGGGAGCCTGCCTCTGTCTGCAGGAGGTCCTATAGCTCCTCATGGAACGAAAGCAGTGTTTCAGCCAGGGCAGCTGCATAAGGCAATGCTCTGTTGGAAGTTGGTTAAAAACATTTGGGAGAAATGTTTTCCCTAGTGTTCACAGCTTAATGGAAGGTTGTTATTTTAAATGTACTATACGAGGCCAGTCATGTTCCTCAAAAGGGTTCTCCCTAAAACAGTTCGAAACGAGTTTCAGGCTGTCAGGGGACTTTTTTGATAGAGACCAAATTTTGCAGTTCCTGACTCAGCCATGTTTGCTCAGAGAGACAGACTTGTGTGTCGTACTTGGTCATTGTGAGCCAGAGCTTCCTGAGAACCAGCCAGTTCCACGAGGGACTTCTGTGCATGCAGGCTGATGCTTCGGCTGCCCTTTCAATGCGTTTCAAATCGATCTGAGTCTAGGTGGATCTGCTGACCTGTAGAACTTTGAATAGGTCACCACAAGGCATGCTCTAACAAAAATTGTCCTTTTTAAAGCTCATAAAAATTGTCACTGTCATGATCTGGAATCATTTCCAAGCAGAGAAAGAGCATCTTCAGTATTATTTGCCCCTTGCATCACACATTGCGGTTTATAGAGTAATGAAATATTGTTAGTTGGAACTCAAAATTATCTAGATCCACAAGCATTCTTACAATTTGTATGTAATGTCTGCACTCCAGAAACATATAGTTTAAGCAGATTTTCCACAAGCGTCTCAAACTCATCAAGTTAAAAAAATAAAAAGGGCGGGGAAGGGGGGGAAGTAATCAGACCTTCCCTCCTAATCCCACTGACCTGGTTTTCATTCACTGTTCTTTAGCTCAGTCCTCCTTTAATTCTTCCTGTCACCCAAGCCAGAAAGCCCTCAGGATCGCCCTCACGGCTTCTCTCCCTGACACCACACCCAGTCAACCAGAGGGTGCTGCAGTTTCTCCTGAACCATCCATTTCTCTCCATCCCCTCTGCCACGCCCAGCACAGGATGCCCTGACCTTCCAACTGGTCTCCCCGTCTCTAAACTACTGTATTTACTGTAGCCCGAGGGTGTTGTGCTAAACCACTCCTGTGATGCTGGCCTGCGCCCGCTGGAGGCCCGTGTCCCTCGCGCACCTTCTGAACGACCTGGTGCCACAGCTCTCAGGCCTCCCGGAACACCCGCGTGGCCGCTCCCCAGCCCTCCCGCTCCTCCCCCGCCATGCAGACCCGAGGCTGCCCCTGGCTCTCTCCGGATCTCAGGCCTCCATCGTAGAGGCCGGCCGTACCCTGGGCCTCCGTGTCCAGCAGTAGCCTGGCCACACCGCCCGCCTCTGTCCTCCTTACGCGCCCGTCTTCCTAGTGGGGCGGGAACCGTGTCCTCCGAGCCGCCCGGCGTCCCCGGTGGTGGCGGCCTCGCAGGAAGCCAGCGGAGAGGCTCTCAAAGTCCACGACTGTCCTCTGGGCCCCCGGGCAAGGGGCGCTGGCCACACGCAGAAGGGGCGCCCCGTCCGGAGTCCTCTGGCCTCGGCCCTGGGCAGAATGGCGCAGCTGCCAGCCCCTCGCCGTCCACCAAAGAGGAGAACGGAAACCAGGGCGGCCAAGAACCGGCAGGCGGCGCTCGCGGACCCGCGCCGCCGCGAGCTCCGCCTCCGGCGCTGCTGGGTCTCGGCAGGTGCCGCGGAGAGGCCGGAGGGTGGGAGGGGGTGAAGCGCCGCAGGCCCGGAGGGTCCCCGGCACTCAGGACGCCGCTCCCGCCCTCACCCCACGTCCCCCAGCACCGCCCCGCCCCCCAGAGTCCGGCGGCCGAGGCCCCAGCTTCCCCGGGCGGCCGGGCTCCGGCCTCCACCCGCCCCGCCGCTCCCGCCTCCCCCGCCTCTCCGTCCCTGTGCCCTCGCAGCATCCCCGTCTGACCGCTCACCTCCTCCGTCACCTCCGGGCCGAGGATCCGTCCGTCGGTGACTCCCCTGTCCGAGACATCCAGAATGCTTATGTTCTCCTGATTGAACTCGGATTCATACGGGCCTAGGAAGAAACTCTCTGATAAGAAAAACACGGTAGTCCAAAGGCAGAGGGAACTTAACTTTATGAAAGCTTTATTGCAGAAAGAGGAAGTCAAGACTCTCAATAAAATTTAAGAAAATGTGGACCCTATGAAATAGGACTGAAATCGGTCCTCAAGCTAAGATTTCCTGAAAAAGCTAAACGGGGTAAGGAAGAATGCTATGAAATACAAGGTGAAATGAAAGATCTGAATTCCTCTCCCGGAATGATATCAAGTTGGTAATATGGAAAACAAGCTTAAAATATTTCTCAAAACGAAAAGAAGGAAAAAATATTCCGAGAAAGTAGTTTTAGAGGCCATCTTCGTAAACTTAGTAAAAAGTTCTATATTTTGCTAAATGCAAGATGGAAAATTTATTATAAAGCGGAGGGACCTTGGTTAATTTTTTTTTTTTTTTTTTGAAGCTGGATTCTAAGCAAAATGTGAAGGTGTGTCATAGTTTGTGCCAGGAATTCTAAAAACCAATTGTGAATCAGATTCACCTGAGAACAGTTAAACAAACAAAACACAAATTCATGAATCCTGTTCTCAGAGATTTTATTGAGTAGGTCCGGGACAGGGCCTGAGAATCTGTATTTTTTTTTAAAAAAAAAAAAAGATCCCAGTTCATTTTTGACATAGCCGGTCAGGACCAGGGTTTTAAAACTACTGGTTTCCAGGAAAAGTTGCAGTACTACACCACCTAGTGGCAACATACCCTAACTGCAGATTCTGTGGGGCAGAGTTTACTCTATTGAGCAAAAATTAGTAACTGGCTCGAAATAGTTGGAGAAGGAAGAAGGAGATCATTAAGTGAACTGGACAGGAGAAGGCAAAAGAAACACTAACTTCCATAATGAATCAAGTTACTGTCAGAAGGGGACTCTTATTCTGGGGAGAAACCCCAAGTCTGCCCCTGCCATAGACCTTCCTCTGTAGGGTGATGCAGCCTCAGGGACTCACTGAATCCTTAAGATACTCAGACCTAAACGTTGGCAGAGATTTTTCCTTGACTCCCTGAGAAAAATTCTCTAATCATGGTTGGGGATAACCAAAGGGAAATAAATGTAGAAAATACTGAAAGCAGTGGCAGTTTGTTCGCTTTGCAAAGTAGAGCTTGTGACCCAAAGGTCACAGCCACATGTGGGATGCCAGAGCATCAGTCCAGCCTTGTTTTGAGACTTCCTTTTCTAGGTGTCAGTCTGAAAATGCTATGTTTAGCAACTACCATTTAGGAGCGGTCCCCTAGATATTAGACCCTGTGATACCAGACCAAGAAAAGCTGAACCCTCTTTTACACCTAACTGGGTCCGTGCTCTTAGTTCCAGTTTCCTTTCTGAGGCTCAAGCTTCTTTCCCAAAGAAGTTGGCCCAGGAATCACTCCATCTTTCCAGTGAGACTCCGCCTAGCAACAGGGGTGCAATCTAACCCTTGTAGATTCAACAGTAAAGCCATATTAAAACACAACACGATCCTGTCATTTTCATTCTACACGATATCCAGATACAGTAAGGCAGAGTTTCCAGAAAGAAGTTTTCACACTTGAGCTGCTGGGGTTTTGCGTAGTGTGTGTGTTATGTTTGCTTTTACCACCAGAGCACTGACTTCAACTCCGAGACAAAAATGCCAAGGAAAAAGGAGGAAAAGGAGGAGGAGGATGGGCAAACAATTAAAGAAAAGTGAGAACGTGAAATAGAAGAGTGGCGTCCAGTTAGAGAAACAGCCTGCTGTGTAGGCTATTTTGGGGGACAACAATGGCAGAAAAGAAAGTGAAATGTAATCCCAGGTTCTTTAGTGCTGTTGTGCTTTGAACTGAGAGGGCAGTGCAGGAAGCCGTCAGCTCCGCTCTGGTTTAATGTGCTCAGGAGCCTTCCCTCTGGGGTGAGATGCTAAAATCCACTGGCTCCTTTCTGAAAGGTCTTAATGAGCCAGCTCGAAGCTGAGGCTGTTTCTCCATTGGCCAATGGCAAAAGTCTGGAAAATTCCAGACACTGGATAAACACACCCTTCCAGTGTATTTGGCTTTGGGGTGCGTGATATATGACGGTGGAGCTTTCAGTAGCAGGTCTCCTTCCTAACGATGTTTTTCTTAGGCTAATACACAGCCCCCTTGGTGCTCCTGCACATTTGCGGCTCTGGCAGCCACACTGCCTCAGAAGCTCGGCTGCTTCTTGCCATCTTCACCTGCTCATGCGAAAGTTCCTCTGATGATTCTTAACAAATTTAAGCAGATACATGCAATAAAACTCTACTTCCAGTGTTCCTTGGAACCTATTTGTCATCACTAACTAAAAGAACTTTAATATTTAATAAATATTTTGGCATATTAATTTCTCTCCTGCTGTGGTTATGTGACAAATAATGTTTTTTGAGAAATCTGAAAATCAACTTTATAAGAACCAGCGTTGGTTCTCACTGAGAACTGCTGGGCTAGACACTCCCAGTTACCCAAAAGCAAATTCACTAAGCATCAGTTCACTCCGTGACTAATGTCCTGAATTAACGAGGATTTCCCCCTGATTTTGGTTGTGCCTGGGCTTCTGCACAGGTCTCCCACCCTACCTACCTCTGTCCTTGTCACTGCGCTTTGAGATGGCTTCCTGTCTTTCCTACTCTGGCAGAGCTGACCCCCGGCCTGGGCTTCTGCAGCAGCATCTATCTGCCGCTGCCTCTATCGTGGTTTAGAAAGAGGAGAGGTCCTCCTTCTCTAAGCGCTGTTTAGGGCTTTCTCCGTCTTGGCTGATCCGTGCCCCGCAGCTGCTCCTGAGGCCCTGCCCTTCCACGCGCCTGGACCTGCCCCTGCTTCTGGCAGTGAAACCGCAGCAAACTATAGCGCCCCTGGCTTGAAGGATCTAGGGCTGGGGCAGAAGTCAAACTGGTCACCAGCCCACTCGGTGATCTGGAACTCCGGGTCCAGTGATTTGGCCTGGTTCCCAAGGGGCCGGCAGGGCCGAGGCTGTGGCTCTTCGTGGCCACACTCAGGAGGCAGCCGCTCTGAGTGCCCTTCCGTGTGTCGCAGCTCTCACGAGCGGCTCCAGAGGGACAGAAGCCGTGCTGGTCTCTGCCCAAAGGCCCTCGGTCCGGTACAGAACTGGGTGAGTGCGTTTTGCCAGATCTCAGCTGGCGTTGGCTGGAATTGTCATGCCCGCCTTCCCTCGGCCGGGAGGACTCCTGCAGGGAGGGTCACTCAGCCTCAGAAGTGAGCAGAGAGTCTTCAGGGAGCGGGAGGGTGGGAGAGAGGAGTCAAGTGGGGCCTCTCCGGGAGGGAGAACCAGGACTGGAGAAAGTGGGGAGGGCGATGGAGAGAGGGCCACCACGACAGAGTCCAGGGGCTTCAGCTCTGAGCGAAGAGAAGGGCAAGAACCCTCACGGTCCCCGCAGAAGGGCTGAGTGTGGAGGAGGCGGAAGTCCTGAGATGACGTCCTCACATCTCGTTTTAAAGAAATACATGTCTTTTAAAAATGTCATGTAAACCATTTTAAAATGCACAATTGACGTTAATTGCGTTCACAATGTTGTACAACCATCACCACTGTCTATTTCCAAAACTTCACCACCCCAAAAAGAAACTCCGTAGCCATTAAGCAGTAAATCCCCATTGCCCCTCCCCCAGCCCCTGGTTAACCTGTAATGTACTTTCTGTCCCTGTGAACTCACTTATTCTAGGTACCTTAAGGGCAAGCATACAATATTTGTCCATTAGTGTTTGGCTCATGTTACTCAATGGCTTCAGAGTTCATCCATGTTGTAGCATGTGTCAGAATTTCACTCCTTTTTATGGCTAAATAATGTTCAATGTCTCATTTTTAACCACTGAATTTTTCCCACTTTGGATACCTTTGCAAAAAACACAGGGTCCTCGATGAGACGTGTGAAGCCACGCATGTCATCAAAGCCTTTTCCTTAAGAAAAGACAACGGGGCTAGTGGAGAAGCAGCTGCTTGGAGCTCAGGCTAGGGGAGAAAAGAGTTGCTGGCTTAGGGAACCCACAGAGGTCTCCGTCAAGAACTGGCCACATTTGACCTTTTCCAGTTGGGCAAACTTGGAAGAGTGACCCAGTAAGGAGTTAATAATATGGAGAAAAGATGATTCAGTATCCATTTTAATCTTTGCCTACACCTTAAAGTAAAGAAATGTTCCTAATTTGTGGTTATTTGCAGCACAGTAAATCAAGCAAATGCCATGAGGTGCCAATAAAAATTTTTAAAAATCAGTCTTAAATAGCTAAACTCTCAACAGCAGCTCATAAAGTGACGCTTGGCAGTTGTTAGGTAGTTATGGTTAAATTGACAGTCCTTTGGGGAGTTAAGATATCCAAAAGCAGAGGTAGTTAAGACTATAGTGATAAATGGTTGGGCTTGTTGGTTAAAGAGATTTTATAGCACACACTTAAGCTTAACTGCCTGTGAGAAAGTGAACAGGAAATAGAGGTTATCACTTCTTCATAGCCACTCCATTCATATTGACCCCTCAGGGGGTCTTGTGACATACTAGGCAAGGCAAGACTGAGGCTATTTAAAGGAAGAAATCATTTGCAGGTAGCATGATACTGTCAGGCAGAAAGAGAGAGTGGGGTGTGGGTAGTGTTGGAGAGTGCTACAAATCTAGCAAAGGTACAAAAAACTTTACCAAAAAAGTAAAACTGAAATATCAGAACAGGAATTTTTAAGACTACAATAAAGAAAAATAATGAGAATGCAATTTCCCCTGAGACTTCTGGTAGAAGACGACAGTGCAAAGTTATGTTTATCCGACTCCTCTGCCAGGGTTCCCACAAGTACCCACAAGAAGAAGAGCAGAGGGCAAAGTTTCACCTTTGATGACACGTGGCTTGGACCCAGCCACGGAAGATGAAGACTACGTGTTGTGTGCAGTGACGCTTGGACCACGTTGAGGGGCAATGTAAGAGTTGATGCATGCCTCTCTACGTCTCAAGCGGCCTGTAGATTGCTCTAAAAGTAAGTGAAACAAAATGCTAAAATAGCCAATGAATAATTCCTTACTTAGGAAGACAAGGGCTTGAGTCTTAAGCAGGCCACAGGAAAAGGGGTAAATCCCAAGGGGCATTTAGTTTCCTAACTGCAAGACTTATTTTCTCCTCTCAAGAAATGGACTAGAAGTGAGACAGGCCTGTAAAAAGAGAGAAAACAATGAGCCAGTTTGCAATTGCTGACCTGGGTCACTTGAACAAGGAAGTAATCTGTGAGTAATATTTCACTATGAGCGTCTTCAATTCCTGCCCCTCCCGGGGAGAGGAGTTATGCCCTCTCCACAGACATGGAGCAGATTTGGTAAAAACGGGGAGGGCGTTGCTCTGAACACATACGTGGACTGCAGCTGCCAGGGACCCCGCGTCCGCCCCGTCCCAACAGCCCTTCCTGAACAACGGCTAAATCAAAACAGAGAACTCAGGAAGGGGGAGGTAGTGTACGAAAGGGCTCACAGTCAGCACCAGACCCATTTCAGTAACCGGCCAAGAGTAGTAATATGTATAAGAGACAAAAAAGGGGGCCTCAATGTTATTCCCCAAAAGGAAAAAAGCAAACATAACGAGCAAAAAGCAAATGAAGAACCCGCATGAAAATAGATTTTCCAGGAAAAGTAGAACACGTGTGACAAATGTTACTTTACATACTCAAAGGGGCTAAAAAGGAAATACGTCCTGAAAAGTGAGCTCCAAGAGATATAAACGGACACGCAGCACTGCTCCCAGGTTAACGACAGCTCAGTAAAGCACTGCTGTTAGTTTCTGCAGTCTTCATTCGAGAAAGGTGCGAAATAATACTGCTTTAAATAAATGAGATCCATACCATTGCAAAAAAGATGTAAATGATATAACTGTCACAGAGGAGAGAATCCTAAGGACATGGAAAGTGAGCCTCTGAGAGCAGGAAAAAAAAATAGATGATAATTTAAAAAAAAACAACAATACAGAGATGTGAAGACAACCAAAGGATAATTTGACACTGCTGAAAATAGGTATGAAAGATGGACACAAGGGATTTAACTATAATTCTACCATACTCTGTTAGTATACATTACTGATACTCAACACCTAGGAAAGCACCTGGAATGGCATAGTACATATATTTGAATAAATGTATGAGGCAAAATGGTAATTTTGAAGAAGATAACAGAAAAAGTTAACTTAAGAAAGAAATCAGGGGAATTCCCTGGCTGTCCAGTGGTTAGGATTCTGCGCTTTCACGGCTGAGGGCCCGGGTTTGATCCCTGGTTGGAGAACTAAGATCCCACAAGCCAAGCTGTGTTGCCACAAATTAATTAATTAATTAATTAATTAATTAATTAATAAAAATAAAGACAACTATGGGGAGTATACAGAATCTTTCCATATTTTAAAGAAAGTAAAAAAGGAAATAATTCAGATATAAGATTTTTTTTCTGAAATAAATTTGATTTCAGTTTGGAGATTTAAAAGACAGAGAATGCTCTAGAATACTTCAGATATTGAATACATTCTCATTAAGTCACTCAACTTTAGGTGTGAACAAAGACTTGTACGGGCATTCAGGCCAAAAAAAAAAAAAAAAAAAAAAAAAATACGAGTAATGTATCAGGGGAAATGAGGCTGGGATCAGAGTTCCCCACGATAATATCCAATTTGTCACTTAGTAGCGGAGAAATAACAAGATTTTCAAGGGCAGGAGTAAGACCCCAGACTTGTATTCTTATCTAGGTCATCATGAATGTGTAAGGGAACAGAAGACAGCTTCAACCTGAGGGAGTACAGCATTCATGAGCTCATTTTTGAATGAAAAAAAATGACCAAATCCATCCGACCAAAAGATAAATCAAAGCAGAGAACTCAGGAAGAGGAAGTAGTATATGAAAGAACTCACAGTCAGCATTAAAGCCATTTCGGTAACTGTGGGAGTTACGATTTCAGAGAATAATTTAAGTAGCATAGATACTGACAATGTAAACTTAAGAAAATTGTTTAAATGGCATGTCGAATGAGAGGAAGTTACTTTATTTTTCATACTGAGGATCCAACAGAGAGTACTTAACGTGTGCAGCTCAAGGAATAGGGATTGGGAACATGGCAGCCCAAGTGTGCATCTTGCTGCCAGCTTCAGATGAGCTCCTCACGGAGGCTAAGCTTGAGTTCTCAGTCAGAGGCCTTGGGGTTGAGCAAGGACTTGGCCCTTGGAGGAGAGATGGGGAGAGGGAGGAGGAGGACAAGGGGAGAGGGAGGGAGAGGAGGGGAGGAAGGTGTGTGGGGGGGGGTCGTTTCCTTGTTTCCTCTGTCCAGACTAGAACCTGAAGTGTTGGAGAGGAGAACCCCAAGGTGAGCGGCCAGCTGTAGCTCATGGAGAAAGCCTGGCTGGTGAACATACAGCGATCTCGGAGAAGGAGGCAACTAGACGGGGTGAGGTCCTGACCCTCGAAGTGCTGTGAGATTCCTGAGCAATTGGCTGAGTTCCTCCTACTTTTTACAGAATTATGCAGCCTGGTGAGCCGAAGGATGCCTCTGGGCGCCTTAGCAGGGGGTGACAGTTTGCCACCGGGCGACCTCCTGATCCCAAGGGCTGAAAATGTCTGCCCCACCCCCTATCACAAGATTTCCACTGCTTAAGATGGACCTGGGCTTCCAATTGAAGAAAGTCTTGAGCATGCAATGAAAAATCGGTGATTGAGCAGCCAGACTGAGGAATAATAAAAATAATATCCAGAGCAGGCAGTTTCTACTGAAGCAACTGTTGGATGAGAACTACTACAGATTGAAGATAAACAAACAAATATGCTCAAGGAGATTCAGTTGTAGCATTATACGACATTTTTTTTCCTGAAAGATATTTGCTACACACACTTATATATCTGATAAAGTATTCATATCCGGAATGTAGTAAAGAACACTTGAAAATTGCTAAGAAAAAACAGACATTCCAATCTAAAAATGGGCAAAAAACTTGAACAGGCACTCCACAACATCCAAATAGTCAATACATATTGAAACACAAATTAAATATTAGTGTTATATAATATTGATATATTTAATATTATTTTATTTTCATATTAAAAACACAACTTCAAACCACAATGAGATGCCTCTGCAACTCTACCCTAATGGCTAAAACATTTAAAACAATTTGCTTCAAAAACTTTGTAGAGCAACTAGATCTCTGATGCCCTGCTTGTAGAGATGCAGACTGGTGTTGCTACTATAGAAAACTGTTTGATAATATCCACTAAAACTGAACATAACTCAACAAGTTTACTCCTACCTAGCAAAAAATATATAAAGTTACCAAAAGAAATGTACAAGAATGCTTATAGTAGCATTATTTGTCATGGCCCTCAAAATGGAAAACAATACAAATGTCTATTATCAGTAGGATATATTAATAATTTGTGGTATATTCACATATTGATGCAATATATAGCAATAAAAAGAATGAGCTGCTGCTATATGCAACAAGATGGATGAATCTCACAAACACAATATTGAGTAAAAGAAGACAGAAACAACAGTGTAACTCTGTGAATCCATTTGTTTAAATTTCAGAAATGGACAAAAGTCAGAAAAATATTTACCTTTAGGGGGGCTTCTGGAATACTTTCTGTTCTTTATCTTTTTTTTTTTTTAATATTTCACCTTTTTTTTTAACTTTGGGTTTATTTATTTTATTTATTTATTTATTTATGACTGTGTTGGGTCTTCGTTTCTGTGCGAGGGCTCTCTCTAGTTGTGGCAAGTGGGGGCCACTCTTCATCGTGGTGCACGGGCCTCTCATTATCGCGGCCTCTCTTGTTGCGGAGCACAGGCTCCAGATGCGCAGGCTCAGTAATTGTGGCTCACGGGCCTAGTTGCTCCGCGGCATGTGGGATCTTCCCAGACTAGGGCTCGAACCCGTGTCCCCTGCATTGGCAGGCAGATTCTCAACCACTGCGCCACCAGGGAAGCCCACTGTTCTTATCTTGATCTGGGTGTTGATCATGCAATTATATTCCCTTTGTAAAAGTTTATTGAATTGTACATCTATGGTTTGTAAAGTTTTCTATGCTACAATTTAATTAAAATGTTTAGAAAAAATTCAACATCCATTTATAATAAAATCGTTTAGTAAATCAAGAATGAGAGAATATTGTCTTAAAATATTAAAAAGAATAACTATCTCAACCCAGTGTATATTATTATATACAATATTTAAACACTAGAAATGATCCCATTAATGTAAGAAAAAATACACCAGGGGGCTGTCACCCCATCATTAAAAATTATTCTGGAAATGTTAGTCAATGCCAGAAGATTAAGAAAAATAGAGTACAAATATCAGGGTCAGTAAATTTTCATTGTTTGGAAAAATATGATTGTATACCTGGAAGTCAAAGTGAAACACCTGGAAAACTAATTTGAAATTTTCTAATTAAGGTGGCTAGCTAACAGAAATAATATTTAAAAATCAATGTTTGCCTACAAACAAATGATAATTAAGATTACATAAAAATGGAAAAATCCCATTTACAATGCAACACAAAAATAAACACCAGTGAATAAATTAATAAGACATATGAAGAAAAATACAGTTGTTGAGAATCAAATGAAAGAAGAGGGACTTCCTTCTGGTTAAGAATGGTTAAGAATCCACCTGCCAGGGCTTCCCTGGTGGCGCAGTGGTTGAGAATCTGCCTGCCAATGGAGGGGACACGGGTTCGAGCCCTGGTCTGGGAAGATCCCACATGCCACGGAGCAACTGGGCCCGTGAGCCACAATTACTGAGCCTGCGCGTCTGGAGCCTGTGCTCCGCAACAAGAGAGGCCGCGATGGTGAGAGGCCCGCGCACCGCGATGAAGAGTGGTCCCCACTTGCCGCAACTAGAGAAAGCCCTCACACAGAAACGAAGACTCAACACAGTCATAAATAAATAAATAAAAGAACGTGAATTTCTTTAAAAAAAAAAAGCAAACTGGGCTATTCATTAAAAAAAAAAAAAAAAAGAATCCACCTGCCAATGCAGGGGACACAGGTTCAAGCCCCGGTCCGGGAAGATCCCACATGCTGTGGAACAACTAAGCCCCTGTGCCACAAATACTGAACCTGCACTCTAGAGCCCGCAAGCCACAACTACTGAGCCCACATGCCTAGAGCCCATGCTCCACAACAAGAGAAGCCACCTGGATGAGAAGCCCTTGCACCGCAATGAAGGTTAGCCCCCTCTCGCCGCAACTAGAGAAAGCCTGCACACAGCAACGAAGACCCAACGCAGCCAAAAATTTAATTAATTAATTAATTAATTTTAAAAAAACAGGAAGAAGAGATTTTTTAAAAAAAAATGAAAGAAGAAAATTGGACAATAAAATTCAGTATTGCAAAGTGTAAATTCATCTATATTTTCATGTGATCAACAAATACCAACACAATTTTGGGGAGAGTGGGGATCTGATAAAATTCACCATGTGTATCTTTAAAAGTTAAGATGAGGTAAGAGCCAGGAAAATTCTGAGAAAAAAGAATAGTAATGAAGGATTCTATACTCACTACTGTAGTAAAAGACTGAATAAAGAGTTGAGAAGCAAATATTTAGATTAGTAGATTATCTAGTAAATAGTTTTGAGAAACCAGCTAGATTTTCTTTTGCAGGAGTGGGGGTGTTTTGGGGGAGAGCTAGATAGCTAGTTCACTTATTTATTTATTTATTTAAATTAAGACTTTATCTTTTTAGAGCACTTTTAAGTTCACAGCAAAACTGAGGGGAAGGTACAGAGATTGCCAATATCCTCCCTGCCCCCCACACATGCATAACCTCCCCTATTTTTAACATCCTCCACCAGAGTGGTACATTGGTTACAACTGATGAACCTACAATTGATGAACCTACAATGAACCTACATCATTATCACCCAAGGTCCATAGATTACATTAGGGTTCACTCTTGGTGTTGTACATTCTATAGGTTTGGACAAATGTATAGTGATATGTATCCATCATTATGGTATCATGCCCTAAAAAGTCATCTGTGCCCTGCCTGTTCATCCTGCCCTATCCCTGAACCCCTGGCAACCTCTGATCTTTATTCTGTCTCCATAGTCTTGCTTTTCCCTGTGTGTCATACAGTAGGAATCACACAGTGTGCAGCCTTTTCAGGTTGGCTTCTCTCACTTAGTCACATGCATCTAAGGTTCCTCCAGGTCTTTTCGTGGCTTGATGGTTCATTTGCTTTTAGTGCTGAATCATATTCCATTCTCCGGTTATGCCACAGGTTATTTATCTATTAAATTGCTAAAAGATGTCTTGGTTGCTTCCAAGTTTGGGCAGTTGTGAATAAAGCTGCTATAAACATCCATGTGCAGGCTTTTGTGTGGACAAGGTTTCAACTCCTTTGGATAAATACCAAGGAGCACGATTACTGGTTCATGTGGTAAGAGTATGTTTTTTGCAAGGAACCGCCAAACTGTCTTCCAGAGTGGCTGCACCATTTTGCATTCCCGCCAGCAATGGATGAGACTTCCTGTTGCTCCCCATCCGCACCAGCATTTGGTGGTGTCAGTGTTCTGGTTTTGGCCATTCTGATAGGTGTGTAGTGGCGTCTCATTGTGGTTTTAATTTGCATTTCTCTGATAACATATGATGTGAAGCATCTTTTCATATGCTCATTTGCCATCTGTATATCTCCTTTAGTGAGGTGTCTGTTAAGATCTTTGGCCCAGTTTAAAATCAGGTTGTTTTCTTATTGAATTTAAGAGTTCTCTGTATACTTTGGATAAGAGACCTTTATCACATGTGTTGTTTGCAAATACTTTCTCCCAGTCTGTGGCTTGTCTTCTCATTCTCTTGGCATTGTGTTTCAGAAGTTTTTCATTTTAATGAAGCACAGTTTATCAACTGTTTCTTTCACGTATTATGCCTTTGTTGATGTATCTAAAAAGTCATCACCATACCCAAGGTCATCAAGGTTTTCTCCTGTGTTATCTTCTAGGAGTTCTATAGTTTTATGTTTTATGTAAATGGATCTGTGATCCATTTTGAATTAGTTTTTGTGAATGAGTGAAAGAACTGTGTCTAGATTCTTTTTTTTTTCTTTCGCATGTGGATGTCCAGTTGTTCTAGCACAATTTGTTGAAAAGACTATTTTTTCTCCATTATATTGCCTTTGCTACTTTGTCAAATATCAGTTAATTGTATTTGTGTGAGTCTATTTCTGGTTTCTCTATTCTGTTGCACTGTTGAATTTGTCTATTCTTTCATCAGCACCACACTGCCCTGATAGAGCTTTATAGCAAGCCTTGGAGTCAGGTAGTATCAATCTTCACACTGTGTTCTTCTTCAGTACTGTTGGCTATTCTGGCACTTTTGCCTCTACATATAAACTTTAGAATCAGTTTGTCGATATCGACAACTTGGTGGGATTTTGCTGGGGATTGCATTGAATCTATAGATCAAAATGGGAAGAACTGACGTCTTGACAATATTGAGTCTTTCCAACCATTAACATGGAACAATTTTTTTAGTTCTTCTTTGATCTTTGATTTTGTTCATCAGAGTTTTGTGGTTTTCCTCATAGAGATCTTATACATATTTTGTTAGATTTATACGTAAGTATTTAACTTTTAGGAGTGCCCAGCTCAGGTTTAATGCCAAAATTTAAACATACAAAATTTAAAAATTGCCAAGATTTAAACATACAAAAATGAACGAAAAGGACCTGCACGGAAGGGGAGATGCAGCACATCCAAAGGGAAGCTTCCAGAGTATGGGAGTGTGGAGTTCCAGAGTTTGGAGGAAGACACTGGAACTCACCAAAAAGATACCCCACATCCAAAGACAAAGGAGAAGCCACGATGAGACGGTAGGAGGGGCACAATCACAATAAAATCAAATCCCATAAGTGCTGAGTGGGTGACTCACAAACTGGAGAACACTTATGCCACAGAAGTCCACCCACTGGAGTGAAGGTTCTGAGCCCCACCTCAGGCTTCCCAACCTGGGGGTCTGGCAACGGGAGGAGAAATTCCCAGAGAATCAGACTTTGAAGGCTAGTGGGATTTGATTGCAGGACTTCAACAGGACTGGGGGAAACAGAGACTCCACTCTTGGAGGGCACACACAAAGTAGTCTGCACACCAGGACCCAGGGAGAAGGAGCAGTGACCCCATAGGAGACTGAACCAGACCTGCTGCCTAGTGTTGGAGGGTCTCCTGCAGAGGTAGAGAGTGGCTGTGGCTCACCATGGGGACAAGGACACTGGCAGCAGAAGTTCTGGGAAGTACTCCTTGGCATGAACCCTCCCGGAGTCTGCCATTAGCCCCACCAAAGAGCCTGTAGCCTCCAGTGCTGGGTCACCTCAGGCCAAACAACCAACAGGGAGGGAACTCAGCCCCACCCATCAGTAGACAAGCGAATTAAAGTTTTACTGAGCTCTGCCCAGCAGAGCAACACACAGCTCTACCCACCACCAGTCCCTCCCATCAGGAAACTTGCACAAGCCTCTTAAATAGCCTCATCCACCAGGGGGAAGACAGCAGAAGCAAAAAGAACTACAATCCTGCAGCCTGTGGAACGGAAACCACATTCAGAGAAAGATAGACAAAATGAAAATTCAGAGGACTATGTACCAGATAAATGAACAAGATAAAACACCAGAAAAACAACTAAATGAAGTAGAGATAGGCAACCTTCCAAAAAAAGAATTCAGAATAATGATACTGAAGATGGTCCAGGACCTCAGTTAAAGAATGGAGGCAAAGATTAAGAAGATAACAAGAAATGTTTAACAGGAAAACAAATACCATATGCAAACATATATATATGGAATCTAAAAAAAAAAATAAAGGTTCTGATGAACCTAGGGGCAGGAGAGGAATAAAGACGCAGACACAGAGAATGAACTTGAGGACACAGGGAGGGGGAAGGGTAGGCTGCGGCGAAGTGAGAGAGTAGCATTGACATATATACACTAGCAAATGTAAAATAGCTAGTGGGAAGCAGCTGCATAGCACAGGGTACTTTGTGACCACCTAGAGGGGTGGGATACGGAGGGTGGGAGGGAGGCGCAAGAGGGAGGGGATATGGGGATATATGTATACATATAACAGATTCACTTTGTTATACAGCATAAACTAACACAACATTATAAAGCAATTCGACTCCAATAAAGATGTTTAAAAGAAACTACACTTAAAAATGTCAAAAAAAAAAGAAATGTTTAACAAAGACCTAGAAAAATTACAGAACAAACAAACAGAGATGAACAATACAATAGATGAAATGAAAAATACACTAGAAGGAATCAATAGCAGAATAACTGAGACAGAACAATGGATAAATGACTGGGAAGATAGAATGGTGGAAATCATGGCCACGGAACAGAATAAAGAAAAAGGAATGAAAAGAAATGAAGACAGCTAGGGCACCTCTGGACAACATTAAACACACCAACATTCGCATTATAGGGGGCCCAGAAGGAGAAGAGAGAGAGAAAGGACCTGAAAAAAAAATTGAAGACATTATAGTTGAAAACTTCCCTAACATGGGAAAGGAAATAGCCACCCAAGTCCAGGAAGCACACAGAGTGCCAGGCAGGATAACGCCAAGGAGAAACACACCAAGACACATAGTAATCAAATTGACAAGAATTAAAGACACAGAAAAATTATTGAAAGCAACAAGGGAAAAACAACAAATAACATATAAAGGAACTCCCATACGGTTAATAGCTGATTTCTCAGCAGAAACTCTACAAGCCAGAAGGGAGTGGTACCATATATATAAAGTGATGAAAGGGAAGAACCTAAAACCAAGATTACTCTACCCGTCAAGGATCTCATTCAGATTCGACAGAGAAATCAAAAGCTTTACAGACAAGCAAAAGCTAAGAGAATTCAGCACCACCAAACCAGTTCTACAACAAATGCTAAAGGAAATTCTCTAAGTGGGAAACACAAGAGACGAAAAAGACCTACAAAAAAAACCCCAAAACAATTAAGAAAAAGGTAATAGGAACATACATATCGATAATTACCTTAAATGTGAATGGATTAAACACTCCAACCAAAAGACAAAGTCTCACTGAATGGATACAAAAACAAGACCCATATACATGCTGTCTACAAGAGAGCCACTTCAGACCTAGGGACACATACAGTCTGAAAGTGAGGAGATGGAAAAAGATATTCCATGCAAATGGAAATCAAAAGAAAGCTGGAGTAGCAATACTCATATCAGATAAAATAGACTTTAAAATAATGTTACAAGAGACAAGGAAGGACACTACATAATGATCAAAGGATCAATCCAAGAAGAAGATATAACAATTATAAATATATATACACTCAACATAGGAGGACCTCAGTACATAAGGCAAATGCTAACAGCTATAACAGAAAATTAATAAGGAAACACAAGCTTCAGATGACACAATAGACCAGATAGATTTAATTGATATTTATAGGACACTCCATCCCAAAACAGCAGATTACACTTTCTTCTCAAGTGCACATGGAACATTCTCCAGGATAGATCACATCATGGGTCACAAATCAAGCCTCAGTAAATTTAAGAAAATTGAAATCATATCAAGCATCTTGACCACCATGCTATGAGATTAGAAATCAATTACAGGGAAAAAAACGTAAAAAACACAAAACACATGGAGGCTAAACAATACGGTACTAAATAACCAAGAGATCATTGATGAAATCAAAGAAGAAATCAAAAAATACCTAGAGACAAATGACAACGAAAACATGATGATCCAAAACCTATGGGATGCAGCCAAAGCAGTTCCATGAGGGAAGTTTATAGCAATGCAACCCTACCTCAAGAAACAAGAAAAATCTCAAATAAACAATCGAAACTTACACCTAAAGGAACTAGAGAAAGAAGAACAAACAAAACCCAAAGTTAGTAGAAGGAAAATAGTCATAAAGATCAGAGAAGAAATAAATGAAATAGAAACAAAGAAAACAATACCAAAGATCAATAAATTTAAAACTGGTTCTTTGAGAAGATAAACAAAATTGATAAACCTTTAGCCAGACTCATCAAGAAAGAGAGAGAGTAATGAAATCAATAAAATTAGAAATGAAAAAGGAGAAGTTACAATGGACACCGCAGAAATACAAAGCATCCTAAGAGACTACTACAAGCAACTCTATGCCAATAAAATGGACAACCTGGAAGAAATGGACAAATTCTTAGAAAGGCATAACCTTCCAAGACTGAACCAGGAAGAAATAGAAACTATAAACAGACCAATCACAAGTAATGAAATTGAAACTGTGATGAAAAATCTTCCAACAAACAAAAGTCCAGGACCAGATAGCTTCACAGGTGAATTCTATCAAACATTTAGAGAAGAGCTAACACCTATTCTTCTCAAACTCTTCCAAAAATATGCAGAGGGAGGAACAATCCCAAGCTCATTCTATGAGGCCACAATCACCCTGATACCAAAATCAGACAAAGATACTACAAAAAAAAATTAAAGACAAATATCACTGATGAATATAGATGCAAAAATCCTCAAAAGAATACTAGCAAACAGAATCCAACAACACATTAAAAGGATCATACACCACGATCAAGTGGGATTTATCCTAGGGATGCAAGGATTCTTCAATATATGCAAATCAATCAATGTGATACACCATATTAACAAATTAAAGAATAAAAACCATATGATCATCTCAATAGATGCAGAAAAAGCTTTTTGACATAATTCAACACCCATTTATGATAAAAACTCTCCAGAAAGTGGGCATAGAGGGAACTTACCTCAACATAATAAAGGCCATATATGACAAACCCACCACCAACATCATTCTCAGTGGTGAAAAACTGAAACCATTTCCACTAAGATCAGAACAAGACAAGGTTGTCCACTCGCACCACTGTTATTCAACATAGTTTTGGAAGTTTTAGCCACAGCAATCAGAGAAGAAAAAGAAATAAAAGGAATCCAAATCAGAAAAGAAGTAAAGCTGTCAGTTTGCAGATGATACTATACATAGAGAATTCCAAAGATGCTACCAGAAAACTACTAGAGCTAATCAATGAATTTGGTAAAGTAGCAAGATACAAAATTAATGCACAGAAATCTTTTGCATTCCTATACACTAATAATGAAAAATCTGAAAGAGAAATTAAGGAAACACTCCCATTTACCATTGCAACAAAAAGAATAAAATACCTAGGAATAAACTTCCCTAAGGAGACAAAAGACCTGTATGCAGAAAACTATAAGACAGTGATGAAAGAAATTAAAGATGATACAAACAGATGGAGAGATATACCTTGTTCTTGGATTGGAAGAATAAACATTGTGAAAATGACTCTACTACCCAAAGCAATCTACAGATTCAATGCAATCCCTATCAAACTACCAATGGCATTTTTCACAGAACTAGAATAAAAAATTTCACAATTTGTATGGAGAAACAAAAAACACCGAATAGCCAAAGCAATCTTGAGACAGAAAAACGGAGCTGGAGGAATCAGGCTCCCGGACTTCAGACTATACTATGAAGCTACAGTAATCAAGACAATATGGTATGGGCACAAAAACGGAAATATAGATCAATGGAACAGGATAGAAAGCCCAGAGATAAACCCATGCACATATGGTCCCCTTATTTTTGATAAAGAAGGCAAGAATATACAATGGAGAAAAGACAGCTTCTTCAATAAGTGGTGCTGGGAAAACAGGACAGCTACGTGTAAAAATGAAATTAGAACACTCCCTAACACTATACACAAAAATAAACTCAAGATGGATTAAAGACCTAAACGTAAGGCCAGACACTATCAAACTCTTAGAGGAAAACATAGGCAGAACACTCTATGACATAAATCACAGCAAGATCCTTTTTGACCCACCTCCTAGAGAAATGGAAATAAAAACAAAAATAAACAAATGGGACCTAATGAAACTTACAAGCTTTTGCACAGCAAAGGAAACCATAAACAAGATGAAAAGACAACCCTCAGAATGGGAAAAAATATTTGCAAATGAAGCAACTGACAAAGGATTAATCTCCAAAATTTACAAGCAGCTCATGCAGCTCAATATCAAAAAAACAAACAACCCACTCCACAAATGGGCAGAAGACCTAAATAGACATTTCTCCAAACAAGATATACAGATGGCCAACAAACACATGAAAGGATGCTCAACATCTGTAATCATTAGAGAAATGCAAATCATAACTACAATGAGGTATCACCTCACACCGGTCAGAATGGCCATCATCAAAAAAATCTACGAACAATAAATGCTGGAGAAGGTGTGGAGAAAAGGGAACTCTCCTGCACCATTGGTGGGAATGTAAACTGATGCAGCCACTATGGAGAACAGTATGGAGGTTCCTTAAAAAACTACAAATAGAACTACCATATGACCCAGCAATCCCACTACTGGGCATATACCCTGAGAAAACCATAATTCAAAAAGAGTCATGTACCACAATGTTCATTGCAGCTCTATTTACAATAGCCAGGTCATGGAAGCATCCTAAATGCCCATCAACAGACAAATGGATAAAGAAGATGTGGCACATATTTACAATGCAATATTACTCAGCCATAGAAAGGAATGAAATTGGGTCATTTGTAGAGAAGTGGGTGGACCTAGAGACTGTCATACAGAGTGAATTAAGTCAGAAAGAGAAAAGCAAATATCGTATATTAACGCATATATGTGGAATCTAGAAAAATGGTACAGGTGAACCGGTTTGCAGGGCAGAAATAGAGACACAGATGTAGAGAACAAACGTATGGACACCGGGGGGGGGGGAAAGCGGGGCGGGTGGTGGTGATGGTGGGATGAACTGGGAGATTGGGATTGACACATATACACTAATATGTATAAGCTAGATAACTAATTAAAAAAAAGAAAAAAGTGAACCAAAAACTAATACCAGAAAATTGGGTGAATCTTTTTACAATCTAGGCACTAATTAACTATGTACCAGGTACTATTGTTGTAAGTGCTCTTGTATATAACAACTAATTTAATCTCACAGCACTAGGAAGTAAGTATTATTATGATTCATATTAAAGATGAGGAAACTGAGGTTAAGTGTCTTGTCTACGATTGTAGGGCTAGTAAGCAGAAGAGATAGAATTTGAACCTCGGCATTCTGGCTCTAGAGCTACACTGCTTCTATGATGACCAAATATATGTAGTACCTCTTATACACCCTGTGTATATGCACATGTGATGTTTAAGTTCTGAATTTTAAAAATATTATAAGGGAAGTAAAAAATATACTAAAAACTGGGAAAATATTTGCAACCTGTATTATAGACAAGGTACTGAAGTTTTAAATTTGCAAAGAGCTCATACAAATCACTAACAAATGAAGAAAGGAAGGAAGGAAGGAAGGAAGGAAGGGAGGGAGGGAGGGAGGGAAGCCAGCCAGACAGATATAAACAGGCAGTTCACTGAATAGGAATACCAAAGGTCAATAAGCTTATGCACAATGTCACTCATCTTTAAAAAGTATAATTTAAAACAACGCTGAGATATCATTTTTTACTTACCACATTGTCAAGTATTGAAAAGTTTAGTAATATTCAGTGTTTTGACCAATTGGAAGAAAACAGACACACCCTACTGTTAGAAGTGTAAAATGGTAAAACTTTAAAATGGTAATTTGTCAACATCCATCAAAATGTTTAACGTACCTATCATTCGACACATTACTTCCACAGACATATAAGTGGCTGAAGACATATACACACAAGAAGGTTCACTGCATCAGTATTTATAACATTGCTACTGAAACACTGTCTGCACAGCAATGATAATCTACAGATGGCTTGTTATTAGTCTGCTGGGAGATCAGGGGCCAGAATGTAAGTCAACTATAATTCTAAGAGCACTGTGAGTTCAGGTGACAATCTTTTTTCATAGAAAGAATTTCCTGATTAAGAAAACAGTATATTGATTTGTATTTTGATGAAAGCTCCTTATCTCGATGTGAAACAGCACTTTGAATAGCACTAGTTTATAATAACTAAAAATTGGAAATAACTCTTAAGTCCATAGGGGTATTTGTTGGATAAATTTAATAATCTGAAACCAAACTCCTATGCATTCATTTAAAATAAGGAAAGCTACATATAGTATATATGTCTATATACTGTATATGTATACACACACAGGATGGAGTGTAAAAAATGTTGCAAAGCAGTCGGAATATAGTACCAAGTACAAGATGAAAAAGCACAAGGTTGTATGTACATAGAGTTTCTGGAAGCATACACAAGACGTTGTGAACCATGGTTATCTTTGGGATGTGGGGTTGGGATCGTGGAGAGATAGGGCATGGGGCTTTTTATCTTGTGTCCCTCTATACTGCTTCAATGTCTCTACAACTAGCACAGGCTACATTTATAATGTTTTAAAACATGAATTAAAAATTTTTGTTTAGAAGTCATGAATCAGGCTCACTGAAGATCAAGTTTCCAGAAACTGGAAATTTGGGCTGAGATTTGTTTCAGAAGACTTATTGAGACAATCTTTACATGGGATGAATTTCCATGGAGTCATTTGTGTAAAGATGTAACAACACATCAGCTTGTTTTTCCAAACTCAGAAATCTGTTTTTCTCACCTTAAGAAAAAGTTTATTATGGCCAATGCACACACCTCCCAAACCAAATTTTTAGTTCATCTCTAGGATGGGTCTCAAAGCTGGGAAGCGGTGAAGTCAGGACTCTATCCCTGCAGTGTGACAATCAATGACCTAATTCTCTGATCATAACTGTTATAAAGCAGCACAGGACCAAAAGACTCTTTGTACTCAAGAAGTCCCAAAGATGGTGGAACATAACAAGTCTTTTCAAAATCTAGGGGTCCTATATGCTTCACGGAAACCACAATTTATTCTGCCAAAAATTATGGGATATTAGGCCTTTCACAGTCATCTGGAACTCATTAATAATCGTTAACATTTGTACAGTACCATGCAGTTTGCAAAGCACTTTTCTATCCACTGTCTTACTTAATCCTCATAACAGACCTTTGGAGTAGGTAAATTTCATAGATCAAATTTTACAGATGCAAACACTGGGTACAGAAGGCTTATGCTTATTCCCCAACGTCACTCAGAAGTGAAGAGGCAAAGCCAGGTTGCGCGGGCCCAAGTTCTACCACCACCCCACACTGCCTTCCAAGGCATGGTCGACCTAAGCGGCCCCAGACGGGAGAGTCTGTGCAGCTTGCTCTTATTTTCTGTGTTTATTTGCATGATGTTATGCCTTTGAGCTGGATGAGTTTAAAAGCAGACCATGGCTGTTGCCACTGTTTGCTAAACATTGCTACTTGGAGCAGGCAGAGAGTACAGACAGCAGCTTGAGTTCTTAGTCATCTTGAACAGGATCAAGCAGGACAAATAGAGGGGAAAGCAATTCTTGCTGTTTGGAATGAAGGCATTGCACATGCTGTGTTTTCTATGGGCATGTCTGTTCTTCCCTACCTTTTGTTCTACTTTAAGCGTTTCTCCAGGAATTTCAAACTAATGACAATAAAATGATCTTTCTTGAAGTTCTAATTGATACCAACTTTTTACCATTTCACTGCAATCTTTCACGTCAGACAGCTTTCCTTTCTCAAGGCTCTTTATTAAACTACCCACATCTCATATTCCATTTATATTTCTACTTTCTTGCACATAAACCCTATATAAGGGAATTAAACTTATGTGATAATACCTTCCATTTATTGAGCACCTATTAAATGCCAAGCACTGTGGTAGGCACTTTACATATTGTATATTATCTCTGAACCCTGCAGCAAAGTCTACAGGGTGTAACTCATTACTCTCACTTTGCAGATGAAGAAACTGAAGCTGAGAGTGACCGAGTCTGGACCCTACAGTAGTGAGTGGCAGAGCTGGGATGCAAACGTACATCTGTTTAGCCTCAAAGCCAAGGTTCTCTCCAGTGCACAGCACCCGGTAATAATGCGTATTGTATTAGCTACCGGAAGAAGGTTTTTAATGAAAATGTTCATTTTAAAGTTATGTATTTTATCAGTTAGCGTCATACTTTTCCTCGGCTCTTAAAGGGTGGGTTGTTGGTCCAAGGTGATGAAATTCAACCCTAATACAAATGCGGTGCCCCGATATCATATCCCTGACCAACCTAAGGAGAATTATGGCATATAATCGACCCTTCTGTTCTCCTGCTCTCTCCACCTGGTCAACTCTCAAAGGAAAACAAAATTCGTATGATCATTGAGGTCTAGAAATTAACTTTTATTTTAAATCTGTCAAGAACTCCTAGCAGTTACTAAATTTATTAAAATGATTACATATGGTAAAACAAAGAATAGAGGTAATTCTATTTCTCTACAACATAAATTATGAGTTAGAGTCTCAGCAGCTGACTCAGCATTGTTGAAGATGCTTTTAAAGGATTGGGGGGACTTTGATTTCCAGAAAATGTGAAAGCAGCAAAAGAAAAAATAAAGTAGAAGTAATTGCAATTGGAGCTATTTTGCCAGGATGTGCTAATTATCAAATCGCCTTGGTGTATTTATAGGCCAGACTCCAAGCTTTGGTATTTAAAAAAAGTCATGTGAAGAGCTGACCTATACTGGCTTGTCATCCATGGTTTATAACGTAGAACAAATTTGTTGTTTCTTTTTGAAAAGATGGTAAAAATGAATTATGACTAATTCAAATAAAAAAACAACCAGCATCCATTCATCTAACTGAAATATGTAAAAACAAAAACAATTTTATTAAAATATTTAATACCAGAATAACTTATAATAGTATGAAAAAGAGTGAAGTACTTGTCCTTAGTTTTCACTGACATGATCACATTTTCGAAAAATTGTTTTATAAAGATGCCAAAGTTTTATCATGGATCTGTAACTATTTAAGGATCTTGTAAACCAGAAGAACTCATACTTCATCTGATCATACAGTCATAACTTACATATCTTGCTTTGCACTTACTCTTACTGCAAACAGCAATTTAGAAAACAAAGTAAAAATATATATATGTACAAAATATTTTAATATCAAATTATTTTCATTACACTAAATTAAACCCAATCCCCAAATGTTATGTTACATGAAAAAGTGTCCTACAATGTATATCAAGACTGATACTGTCCATATATCAACTAGAGCAGCCTCTGGTTTTAAAAGCATTTTGCAAAATAAAGAAAAATGTCACCACGTGGCTGCACTGTTGGCTGTCATTCACACTCACAAAAACGCTTTCCAGTTTTAAAAAAAATTTATAAAATAGGTTACATACTCAGAAAAAAAATCCCACCATAAAAGAGACAAATCCTTTTTACTTCTCTGAGCACAAATATTCTGTTGTATTTGGCATCCCTACTGTTTATTCAAATTTCAAGCCACCCCAAGCTGATTAGAATATTAACGTTTGATTGAAAAAGATCTTCTTTCTTGATATTGATTATTCTCACTCCATGATAGTCTAATTTAGAAACAAAATGTTCTTTCTTTTAATACATGATTTCACCTTAATGTCCTATTTGGCAAAATTCAGAGACTGCTCAATGTTTTGTTTCCCATATGTTTTAAATTTAAAAATCAATTTTGTGTGTATATGTATATTCACATCGAGATACATTTCTTTTATTACCTTGTTCTCAATGCAATATAAGTTGTCCATCAGCAACTGTAATTTGAAATGGACCAAATAAGAGGTTTTTAGCTATTCCATATGAAAAACAGTTTCCATTACAAAAAACACTGAACTCTAATGCAAACAGGATTATGTTTTAAACCTAAACTATAGTTTTAGTTTTATACGGGAACATTTCAAGTTATTTAGATAATAAACTTTTTGAAAACTTCGGCAAAACTTGAGAAAAAGAAAATCCAAATCAATTCTGAAGAGCATTGTGGTGTTTTCCAGCAGTGCTTACAAACTTTTTTTCTGATCACATTCATTGCCATTTTTCTTGAACGTACACATTATGTGATCCCCGAACCTTTTATTTTGGAACTTTGTAACCAACCAGATATGCAGGCAAGATACACGCATAAAATTCTCACTGTCCCTCTGCAAAGCGCACTGAACAATTTTAAATACTTCAGAATTTTTTTTTTTTAAAGGAACATTTCATTTGGGCTGAACAGATTTCCAGGTTTTAACATGTGAATTAGTGGATACATTTCAAGGGCTTTCAGCAATTACGGTTTCAGTCCTGGCGTGGGTAGGTCCATCTGGAATGGCACTCACAGTCTAATGAGCATTGTGGTGTTGTCATTTTGAGGCACAGCTGCTCTACTATGCCCACGTTGCAGCTTATTTTCGGGAAAGCAAGGCACTTACTGTAATAGCAATGCAGACATTTTATGCATACTTGGAGTAACATAAAATAAGTTAATATTTTTGATTATAAAGTGAGGTCTTATAATTTATACGTCTTTTATAGAAGCAACTAAATGATATATTTAGGGCGATTAAAAATAAGAAGAGGTTTGAAAAGGAGTCATTTTCACTCCTGCTCCAGCTCCTAGGATGAGGGTTTATGAAAAAACACTGATGCGAAGAACAGCCATTGATCTGAAAAGTGACAAACTCTTAAAACTGCTGAACCAGGGGCACTTTGACTGTCTTCACTTCTGCAATGTGGGACGACTTCTGGATAATGCAGCTGGTGGTCCCCTGCAGCTTGTCTTTTCCCTGCGCGAGATTTGTTAAGGCCATGGCTGCATTGATCTCCTTCCAGTACGTGTCGTCCTTGCTCGGTCCCTTTCTATTAGCTGCACTACATTTAAGCAGAACAGAAAGAAAATGATCAAACTCACGGCAGGGTACGTAGAGAAGACCATCACTGAAAAGCACAGATGGCAAATAAAAAGATACCGCTCACCTGTCACCCTTATTGGATCTGTTTTCCAGAGTGTCTGTAAAGAAAAGCAAAAATGTGATTACTTTTCTTTTTTTGCCATCTTTTTAAATCTCAGGCCTTTCATCATTAATTACGAGGAATGAAAGTTCGTCAGGAAACATGTTGAAAATTGATCACACTTTTTTTTTTTTTTTTTTTTTTTTTACAAAGAAGATGTGAAAAAAAATCTCTTTGCAAAGAAGCAGGAATAAGATGAGAAGAGGTAATAAAGAATAAAAAGTGGCTCTCATAAACATACAAACATCTGAGGTCAATTTGTTCTGAGACACTGATTGGGCATTTTGGTGAGAAGGGCGATGGCACAGGGAAAGAGTGCTGACTGTTCCGGGGCAGATTCTGGTCTCACCCCACTACTCGCCGGCCGTGTGCCTTTGGGCAGATCGTGATGCCGCCTGAGGTCTGGGGTACAGCTTCCTGAACTATAAAATAAAGGGGTTCCTAGATGATCTTCAGGGTGCCTGTGGCTCGGCAGTCTATGATTTCACGGAAATCAAACCTTCATCTCAGAAAAAGGACTGGCAGATAGGCCCCTCTGGCGAGTTAGCCGATGAATAACAGACCCAGTGCTGACAGCAACGCAGGATTCCTGGCAGGTTGGAATAAGCAGGCACTGGTCTGTGAGCTCCACACGGACCCCTCATCCTGCAGGATGTGAAAGTCAGGCTTGCTGCTTCACTCAGAGCACTAATGTCTATCAAAACCACACCTTATAAAGGAGGACGAAATGGGTTCTTGATCCAGATTAAACCTCTCTGGGGGAGCTCCTCTGGCCAAAAGAACAAGGTGTCAGGAACACAAAAATAGACATGCTGGAGGGAAAGATTCCAGAGGGTAAAGAGGGGCAGCAGCATGGCACGGGAGGTTAGAACAAAGAGTGGGGCTGGAGCTCCCAGCAGCCTTAGAGACGCCAGAAATACAGCGGGTAAACCTCCGCCACCAGCACCACCACCAACAGCGACAAGCACCATCGAGAACCTCCAGAACGAAGCCCTGCACCCCACGCAAGAAGTGCGAGGAACAGCGAGTCTGCTCACAGCGTCTTTGAGCTCCACGGCCTCTGGAAAGCTGGCTTTTCCTGCCCTCAGTTCTCTCCCTTTGCTCTCCTCCCCTAACTCCCCGGCAGTGCTCAAAGCTAGTTTGCCGCGGTGCAGCCTCATCTCCAGCCCTGGGCTCCCAGAGAGTCGTGGAACTCGGAGAGACCTGGGGGGGGGGGGCGGTGCGGAGATCAGGAACATGATCATAATATAGTCCAACCAGGGCGACATTTCCCAGGGACGTGACCGTGTCGACAAGGCAGCTAAACCTTGATGCCCTCGATGGATGAAAGAATCAGGGAAAGCTGTTAACACATCCTGAGTCAGGCCAGGCAGTGTAGACCGGGAGATAGTAACGGTCACTGTGAGCTCTTTGCACAGCCTTTCACTCAGGGCCACCCTACCTACCCCGCCGAAAAGGAAGACAAGCAAACACAACAAAAGCGCGTCGTGAATAAATGGCAAGGTTGTTACGAAAAGTAAATGAGATTAAGTGTGTCTGGCCCCAAATGGAACAATAAACGTTAGTCCCTTTGGTCTCCTTCCATTTTAGGGATCTTTGGAAAAATAACTGGATTCCTGAGTAGTTGGTCACCCTCTGGAGCCCTGTTAGCCCTGGATCTTTTGGCCCCTACGAGGTAGGCCTGGATGGTTAGCTACACCTCTGCTGCTTGATAATTTTGGAATTATAATATTGCTTACGTAAACAGAAGAAGAAGAATGACAACTTTGAATTCACAGAACCCTCATAACCCTAGTTTACACATCACGTCCTCCATGTGGGCACGATTCCAAGCACTTTGTGTCTTAGCTTATTCAGCATTCGTGTCTCTGCTGTCTGTCAAGTCTTTCTCCGTTTGGTGCTATTAACTGCAAATCTTTGCTCAATAATGACAGATACAAGGCACTACCAGAACAGAGAATAAGTCAGTGCCTTTGTTTAGGACAAGAAAAGCTAACAACATTGGACATTTTACAGAGAGAAAAAAAAAAAACAAGTTAGGCCTTTGCTCAATTTTGCCCACAAATTGCAACAATTCTGTTGCCAAAGTGAAGCAATAGGTTATGGAGATATTTATCCAATGGAAAGACTTGGCAAAAGCAGAATAAGTTCCATGAAGGTTAAATAACATTAGGGAAATAACAAAACATAATTTAGAAAAGACCATGTAACCGATGCTCTGGCTTATGAACGAAGCTGTCTTGCATGTACACAGGGGACCAGCATCCGATTCCCCACCTGGATGGTCAACAGGGTGCAGACAACAGGAAGGAAGCCCGTGGCTGCCGCCTCTGTAGGTGGAAGGGGGACACGCAGGTCCCTGGGAAGGCCCACGAGAGCTTGTGTAAGGTGAAGTGTGAACCAGGATGTCCCGCGGCCCTGCGGCCAGCCAGACGCTGCGAGCACCAGCCCCCCGTGGCTGCCGGCCAGAGTCCTGCCACCAGGAAACAAGTTTACTACGGCCAACCGTGAAATTATAAAACTCTGCTTACTCTTGGGGTGTATGTGTTTTACAGTTGGGTGCCTACGAAAATACCTCTGAAGTGTAAACACAGAGACCCCGATCCCCGTTTGGGCATTCTTAATTAGTTTCACGAATTTCAACAATGTCCTCGCAGCAAAGATGAATCCTGTAATTTATTTCTAAGGCAGAGGGCACTTAGTTCAATGTCCCTTGGTATGGATTCAGGTTCCTTTCCCAGCAACAGAAGAAAAGGCTTCATAAAAAGGAATGAAGAGAAGACACACTTTGCTTCTCTATCAGTAGTCCATGTTAAAACAGCATGTAACAAAGTTCGATGTCAAAGACTTCGAACCAACAAGCAAAAGCTGACTACTGGGGGGGTCAAAAGCTGCTTTGGGGGCATCTCTGTGCCGAGGGTGGTTTTGGTGCACAGTGTAAGTTGGTGCTGGAAGGGCGTGCTTCTCCTGCTGCTGCTGCTGGCGAGCTGCCCGCATCACTGGGGTTCTATGCATCCGAGAGCCACCTCCTGCAGAGCAGCGGTTCCCAGAAGCACCGGCAGAAGACAGCAAACAGGGGCCCTTTTACTCTGAAACATCTGTACTTTCGTAGGACAGCGAAGGACGATAAGCACCTGGCAATCTGGGGAGACGGTTTTCTCTTCCTTACGCTGAGATGAAATCTGGGGAGACGCCCCAGCGGCTTTAGAGAACGGAGGTCGTTTGAGGGGGACTCGGACAATTCACAATCCGCTCATTCTATTAAGTGTGCTAAATGTGAAATGTTCTTTTTCATGTGCTCTTTTCCTGTGAAGTATAAACTCACCGGCACTTATCTGGTTCAAGTATTTTGTGTCTCTTCAGCCAGTCTTCAGTATTTAAGCAGTGGTGGGTTTCTGGACCACCACTCAACGCCACTTCAGCAGACAGGAGGTCTCTCACCAGCCCCCTCCAGAAGTGGCACCCAGTAGCTCAAGAGAGGATGTGACAGGAGCAGGAAAGGGTTCTGAACGCTGCTGAGCCAGAGCGGACGCCCGCCCGCCGTCACTGCCCATGCACAGACCCGGGTTCGAGGCCAACTCAGCTGCGTCTCTCACTCTGCAAGTAGCTTGGCTCTGCCGGTCCCACGTCTGAGCTAAAATGCCTTTTTAGATCCTAAGGTTCCAAAAATCAGCTACGCTGTCAATTATCATAAAAGCAACTGGTTGGCAGGAACAACTTACTGAACCAGCCAAAAGAGCGTGTTTTAAGACCAAAAAAGAAAAGGAATGAAAAAAAGAGATGCGTCGTTAGGAAAATCTTGGATGCTGTAAAACCCAAACCATGTTGAAACTTAAAATGGGGCTATCCTCAGTTTGGACATGTGTTTCCTTATAAAGTTAAGTAGAGAAACATTATAAAGAACATTATAAAGAAAATTCAGTTCTACTGCAACTCGAGATGTGCAAGCACAAAGCCCTGTGGGCAAAGTGTCCATTCAAGTTTGAGAAATGCAGTTTAGAAATATTCATTCTGATATATATTCCTGAGGTAATAATTCTAGTCATAAAAAGAGACAAAAATATGGCCAAATCTTTTGCACTGAGATTTTTTTTCAAATTTAATCAGTACTGTTTTAAAATGTTCCACAAAATACTATTCACACCACTGAAAGGTAAATAAAATTAAGATTAAGAAAACAAGTATTTTTAATTAAATAATCTAAAAATCATATATCATCTGTTTCCCTAAATTAAAATGGAAAGAGAGCTCCAGACGCTTGACAAATGTGCCTTCTCACACTTGGTCGGTTTTGGAGCCGCTGCTGGAGAGAGCAGATGTGGACAGCCAGGCTTTAGTGTTTCTGGTCTCAGGGGTCCCGAGAGACCCTGGCGCACAAGACCAGTTTCTGGAGCTATTTACATACTTGGAACAACTGAGATAAAGCACGAGACTCTGGTGAGTCGGGTAGATACAAAGCCTCACTGAAGATTCTGAAATACCGATCGCTCCAGCTTTGCAGGCACTCACACCAGACAGCATAGCATCTACCCCGTCCCTCTCTACTTCCCCACACGCTGGGCTGGGCTGGGCTCACACACCCTTACAGACTGGTTCCACCGCAGCTCGACATTTCTTTACTTTTAAAAATAGCATCTGTTGTTGTTCTCTAATAAGAAAGGCATGCAGGTTCACTGCAGAAAATCCAGGAAAAAGTGTAAAAGAGAAAATAGAGGGCATTGACGGATAACTCAGATTAATACTTGGATGTATCGACTCCCAAAGCAAGTTTATATACATTTTTTAAAAAGGAGTCATTTTGTATGTGCTTTAAGATTTTTTTGATGCGGACCATTTTTTAAAGTCTTTATTGAATTTGTTACAATACTGCTTCTGTTTTATGTTTTGATTTTTTGGCCGCGAGGCCTGTGGGATCTTAGCTCCGCCACCAGGGATCGAACCCGCACCCCCTGCATTGCAAGGCGAAGTCTTAACCACTGGACCGCCGGGGAAGTCCCTGTACGTGTTTTAGAACTTGCTTTTTCACTGAACTTCTACTTCTTCCTTACCCTTTTGTTAACAAATAAGATAATAATCTATCATTTGGCTTCCCCTGATGTGGCAATGGTTTTTTTTGTTTTATTTTTTTGTTTCTTGTTTTTTCGCCTGTGAAAAAGAAACGACTTGAAAGAATTCAAAATCCAGCTTCGCCCAGTTTAAACTTGAATTTTGAGAGTCTCGAATGTTACAAGAAGGGGTTATCTTTAAAACAACAATTACTAGCATTTCATCACTTAAGCAATCTCAGTTGATAAAGCCACCTTCAAAGACCATGGCAAGGTCTCATGCATTATTTACATAGAAAGCCTATTAAAAACCTATTAAACACCTTTTCTATACCTTTTGCTAGTATTTTAGACCATAGAGATACAAAAAAATGACTTTTTTTCCTCCTTATTATTTAATCTGTAACATCAAAAAATCAGTCCAAATCACAGAATAGGAAATCTAAAGCTCCGCTGAGCTCATCCTCAGACTTTAAATTAGAGAGACATTTTAATAGATGTGATATCCCTAAAATCACTCTTGCATCGCCAGGACTGAATTACTGCTAAGTGACTGCTCTTAGACAGCTGTTGCTGCATCACTTCAGGGGAAATGTTTGTGTTATCCTCTCCGGGGTAGTTAGAGCTTTTGAATGAGTAAAGATAAATCATCCCAAGTGATTTTGCTCAAAAAGGAAGGAAAAAAACCTACCCAACAACCTGTAACATTTATCTGTTGATGATTAAACTGCTTTTTCCAGTGCCATGGACCAAAAGTGAATTACGCTTTAAAGCTTCAGCATGACAGGAAGAGACTGCACCAAAACTTGGTGAATATCAAGGCTATAGCTCATGGAAGGATTAGTGGAGCCTTTCGGAATAGTGAAAATTATAAAATGAAACCCGCCTCATCTTCATGGATGGAGCTGGTATTTCTTTTCCCTTTGCAATATACTAGTTAAATTATTTATCCTGAGGCCTTAAAGAATGAGTGGCTTCCAAAATTATTTCAGAGTTTAAAGAAAATCTTTTCCAAAAATTAAGCCAGTGTTTCCTCCAGCCATGACTTCCACCATCTGGAGAAAGATTCTTTTCCTTCCTGCTACCTCTCACGTGGGCTGGCCTCTCTCTATAGCTAATAGTGCCCAGATGTCCTGGATCCGCAGGGTCCCCACCTTCAGCTGCCTTTCTGTCAATGCATCCTCCTCTCTGTCTCCTCCCAGAAAAGAAAGAAATTAGAAACCACACCCCTCTGTTCTGGACCAATAGTGAAGACTGGGGTAGCTGACATCTCAAAGCTTTCAGGATAGGTTATAGTTCCATTAGCAACGGCAGAACATCTTTATTGTTCCGGGAGCACCCATGACCGCGGCTACACCTCTAAGTGTCGATGGGCTCCCTATCAGTTCGGGAGCTACAGAGCCTTCCTTGGGCTTTTCTGATTATGCCGAGGAAAGCAACTTGAGGCTGGTGGTTCCTTATTAATTCCCAGCTGAACCTTTGTTCTGGTAAAACGCGCAGTTATTCCGGCCTCATCAGTCTGGACCGGAGGACGAAAGGCACAGGGCGTGGGACCTGTAACTTGAAAGTAACTTTTCAAATAAGCAGAGAACCACCCAGTGAGAACGTCTCCACTCCACCTTCCATCTTCTCCTCTAAAGACATTAAAGGGCCTCAATGCTAGGTGACTCTGTGCAGTCCCACTACCAAGGTCGCTCCTCTGTGATCTCAAAGGCTCCACCTTCCCAACGTTGAAAACTTTCCGTCTGAAACTTCACTTTGAAGATTAGAATGCAGCCTACGAGGAGGGAACTGTTAGTGTGGAACCAGAAAGGGGGTCTGGAAATGTTAAATATTCTCATTTCTGTTCTTAGCACGTCATTACTAACTACGAGGGTGGCCTGGTGTGAGGTACAGAGGCAGCGTGGGACAGTGGGTGGAGCCCAGACCCTGGAGCCAGACAGCAGGAGTTGGACCCCTGCTCCACCCCTGACTGTGTGACAGCCGGCCATCTGCATGACCTCTCTGTGCTCCGACGTTCTCACCTAGAAAGCAGGGCTAATCGCACTAGACTCAGGTTATGAGGGTTCCATATTTTCTAAAACACTTAGAAGAAAGCTTAAGCATGTATACCAAGAACTACATAAATCCTTGTAAAAATTTCTAAAAATTAACCTCTCCTCTCACTGTATTTTTTACGTCTAGAATCTGGGGCTGAATGTAGTCATCAGAAAAAGTAGTATTGTTCAGAGATTTAATATGAAAACCATTATGTAAGGATGAAATATTTTAACTCTGGCCAAAGCCCATGAGCTCAGATTAATGCATTAATTGTGCAGAATCTATCATCTTCAAAGACAAAATGGCTTTTCTGATGCTATTTTGTGCCAGAGTACTATAACATGCCAAGACGAAGAACACTGGAGCCACATTAAAGAATATCTACTAACTTTAAGTGTCTAATGGATTTTGTTACTTCATTTTCTCAAGGGGAATATTGGAGATGTTACCCCAAATGTTTCATCCATGAAAGCTAGGTTTCTAGCCAAAGTCTCAGAAAATGACTTCCTAACTATACATGAATAACTTCTGTGTGTGCCTGTATGTTGCAAAGAGCATTAATTGTTTATAAAAGTGTTCCCTTCTGCATGCAAGTTGGGCTACTAGTTCTGAAAACAGGGTGGTCTTACTCTGATTCTTAGCTACACTGTAATTTTGTCTCAATGTCCCAACAATGACATTCATCCTCTGAGTTCTGCGACAGCACAAGGGCTACATAATAGCTGCCACACCACAGTTCTAGGAGGCTGATGTTTAATAAATATGTAGCTGAATAGTGTTAGGTTACAACGTACTAATACGACTTTCTTCAGCAAAAAAAGGCCTTTTAAATGGAAAAATGTGCATTTGCTGTAATCTAGAAACTGGCTGGAAAGTCTGGCTCCACCCATGTATTTTCAAGCTCTTCAGTATCTCTGAAAAGTCATCAAAAAGTACTTTTGCTTTGATATATGAACTGAAGTGTATCTTTGAGTTGGCTCACATTATGGCCATGCTTTTCAAATTCCTTAAATTACCAGAAATGACACTTCAGACTAGGAGATCTTGCTGTTAAACCTGTCTGAATGCATTAACACCAGAAATGACACAACAAGAGAGGTGACGTTCGCCAACCCCTTGGATCTTTCAGAAGAGGTGCAAGTGACAGTTCTCTACTCACAGTTCGTCTGCTGTGCTTATTAATAGAAAAGAAGCATATTTTAGACATAAGATGAACAGTATTACCAGTCCTTCTCCTACATTTCAAATACATTTTGATGCTCCTAATACACTTAAAATGTTAAAATTATACTTGGCATGTCAGTGTTCTATGTTCACACATTTCTACATTTAAAGGTTCTGTGATTTTCTGCTTTTAATTTCAGAAACAGTCATTTAAAGTCTGAACTAGGGTGGGGAAGGACTTTCAAATGAAAATTGGGAAGATTTTTGTTGATGGTGTTGAAGGTGGGAGAAGCTGAAAAGCAGGGAAAGGCGTAAAGATGAGGAAGAAGGCCTTGCAGGCCTGGGCTGTGGCTATGGGTCCGAGTGTCCCTAGTCTAGAAGTCTTCTGATGACCCGATCTGACCAAGAGAAGACCAGATAATCACTAGGAATCTACACCCCAAACCATTCATTAAATTCCAGTGGCATATAGATCCTATTTCCCTGCTATCACCTAAATGTAGGATACAAGAAATTTCTAGAAGAGAGTAGGGGATAAGTTGCTTTCACCTAACAAGCTGATCTATTTGGGGAGAAAACAAAAACATTTCATAGATCAAACCCACCTTTTTGTACAATGATTTCTCTGAGGCGCAGGATGTATCTTAGGACCATAAGAAAACAGTTGGCGGGGGGCTTCCCTGGTGGCGCAGTGGTTGAGAATCTGCCTGCCAATGCAAGGGACACGGGTTCGAGCCCTGGTCTGGGAAGATCCCACATGCCGCGGAGCAACTGGGCCCGTGAGCCACAATTACTGAGCCTGCGCGTCTGGAGCCTGTGCTCCGCAACAAGAGAGGTCGCGATAGTGAGAGGCCCGCGCACCGCGATGAAGAGTGGTCCCCACTTGCCGCAGCTAGAGAAAGCCCTCGCACAGAAACGAAGACCCAACACAGCCATAAATAAATAAATAAATTTTAAAAAAAATTAATTATTAAAAAAAAAAAAAAAGAAAACAGTTGGCGGGTTCACTAGGAACAGGACGTTGGGTTAGTCATTTACGTGCACTGCATCTCAGGTTCGCCTATAAAGTGGGGATAAAATAACCCCTCCTTCCCGGGCTTGTGGTGAGGATTAAATGAGGTGCCCCGCGTGAAGCTCGCGGAACAGAGCCTGGTGCACACGAAGGGCTTCGGCGTCACAACCCCCTGAGCGAAGTGAAGCTGTCAGTCGACCTTTACCAGCTGAGGGGGCCAGCCCAGGTCCCTTGGAGGTGCCGAGGGTCCTATGGCTCAGTAGGATCCGTCGGGGCTGCATTTAATGAACCAAGTTCCTGACTCTACCTTCGTATCAGTAGCAGATATAACATTTGTATTAGGAAAATGCCGTTCGGAAATGGGTGACTCTAGGTTCAAAATGCTTTTGTCTATTTTTGCTTAAACATGAATATAATACCACTTAAAAATGCCTTTTTTTGGGGGGGGGGGATGGTGTAATAAATGTTTACTTGCATTACTTTCCCCAGGTATTACAGTTTTTGCTATGCTGGGATGTATAGTTCAGGGAGAGTCATTACAAACACAAACTTGAGGACAAAGGGACCCAAGATTTTCATTGTAATATATTACACAATAGTTCAGAATAATCAAATCACCCTCATTCTTCTAACTGGAACAGCTATGGTAATAACAGACTGTTACAAGATCTGTGTTTTCTGTTTTGAAAATAAACATGTAGGCCCAGCTCTATACTGCTGTGATGGTGGGGACTTTTACTTTTGGGAGTCTTATATTTTTTTAAATTTCCCTTTGGGAAATAGTAATCCAGATGGGGGTCATCAAAAAGTAATTATTCAACCTAATGTGGATTTTTTTTTTTCCTTCTAGGGTAGGATAAAAAGCTTTTATAAACTCAAGTAAACTTAGTTTCTGCTGCCCTTAGAAGAATATTTTGTTCAGGCAGGCCTGCCTCAAAAAGAACAGAGCATGGCGTTATTACACATTGTGATGAGGGTTACAAACAGTTTTCGGTTATTTTTAATCTGTTATTTTTAAAGCAGCCTGAGAGGTAACGGGAGCCGTATGATATCTAAAGAGGAACAGGGACAGGGGAACAGAACCGCCATGCAAACGACGTGGTCACCCCCGGGACCAAAATTACTGCAGTAGAGCTCAGTGGTCAGGATGCTGAACTGAGCAGTGACGGGTCCTGTCTAGGCCTGCTGGTGGCTTTGCTTTTGAACAAGAGCAGAAATGGCAGAGCATCTGGGACCAAAGGGCTGAAGAGGATCAAAGTGCTAATGGTCATCACCTCGAAGCCACCCAGAGGTCCAGGGACAGGCTGAGAACTAGGAACGACCCTCGGCCGGGTGTCTGCTGGAGGGTGAGCTGAGCCCCTTCTTTCTGCAGAGCACGTGGGTCCCTCCTGTGCTGGGACCAGCACCTGCCACTGACGACCCAAACTAAGACACATAGGCTCCAAACTACAGCCTTAAGCAATGCAGTCTTCAGGAGGGGTGTTTCTATCACAAGATAGTAAAAATACAGTACTTAAACATGAAGCAAAGAAACCGTAAAGAAAGAGAGAGCAAACACTCTTAGGGTCTTTGATAAAAAGAAGAAATACCAGAGCTTGATGACTATCAGAAAGAAGAATGAGTATAGCATACAGAGAAGTTCTCGTAAAGCCATTGCATGGAAATTTAAATGCAGAAGAATGGCATGTTCGCACGACTTAAATATATTTAAATGCCAAGCAGCTGCCGTACCTAATGTCCTGCAAATGTCATAGCCTGTTTTAAAAGTAAATAAGACACCTCAAAAATAAAAGAGAAAACATATTTGTTTTAATCATTAAAAATGACTGATTTAGAGAAATGGACGATGAATCCAATATTATTTTTGGACTAAAAGCAATCCTCTGTAACTCCTGATATTTTCTACCCTTTCACATACTTTCTGATGACCTTAGAGAGAAATATATTTTAACAACCAGTTGTGTGCACTAATTTTAAAATAAACAAAAGAGAGACAGGGAAAAGCAGAAAGCTGTGCAAAAAAAGAGAAAAGAATCAAAACTTACATTTCTAGGACCAACCAGATCCACTTAGTCACACTTCTGGGTTTGGTGATGGGATATACTATACATACTCAAAAGTGATTTAAATATTACATTCTCTCTAGACAACCAGAAATAGGTGATGAATGAGCACTGTGAAGAAGGTCATAGTCATTGCTTTGAATCAAAGGACTACACAAAAGAGCCTGGCTCTCATACTCAAGGGTAAACAAACTACATACTTTCATCATGAAAGCACAAAAAATTGCCCCCTTCTTTGGGTAATGACAGCCAGGAAAATCATAATTCCTTGCAAGATTCCCAAGCTCTCACAGGCATGTGGCCTCTCCCCTCCCTAGTGGTGACTCTCCATACTCAGAAGGGGGACGCAAAAGGGGCAGAGAACAGTTACTCACAAAAACTAAAGAGCTGGGAAGGCTCCTGAAACTACAGACGTGCCACAGCGTTGTTCACTGTATCCTCTGTTGTTTTAGAGGTCTGTCCTGTTAGACGCACACCCGGTTAAAGCCAGCAGGAGTGAGCCACTCATTACGCATACGGTTTGCACATGGGTCCAAAGCCAGGGGAGCTAAAAGCATCTATTGAACAAGGGAGGAGAAACCATCCTTCCCAGGCCACCACAATGGGAGCTGAACACAGGACGTTACAAACACGCAGGAAGAAGTGAGCCATTGTTCCATTCAGGCCTCGGGCAGCATTTAATCACACAGCCCTCAGCACAAGATGGGAAGAGGAGTTAGTCGGTCGGGTTTTTTAGAAAATATATTTCTCTTATTTTCCAAACTCTAAGTAACTGGATATATTATCCAACTGATTTTCAGCCTACTTTAGGAGACAAATACTGAATGATATCACTTATATGTGGAATCTAAAAAATAAAACAAACAAATGGGTACAGCAAGACAGAAGCAGACTCACAGACAGAGAGAACAAACTAGTGGTTACCAGTGGGGAGAGGGAGGGGCAGGGGAAACTGCTGTGTATAAAATAGATAAGCAGCAAGGGTCTATTGTACAGCTCAGGGAATGTGGCCATTATCTTGTAATAACTTTTAACGGAGTGCAATCTGTACAAATACTGACTCACTATGCTGTGCACCTGAAACTAACATAAATACTGTAAATCAACTATACTTCAATTTTTAAAATTGAATGATCTTCTTAGAAAAAAATAATAAAATCATCAGATTAATTGAAAAAAATTAAAAAATAAAAGTTATTTTATTAGATAGCTTATTGGATAACACATAATAGATTCTTATTTGGACAAAAGGATGCACAAAAATCCTTTCTTTCAAAGTGAAAGGCAAAGGAATCTGTATTTGTGCTAATTTATAGGACCCCCTGGAGAAGCATAAAGAAATGAAGGATGTGTAATGATGAAAATGCACTGAATTAATTATCCACGAGTAATTGTCATCATCATAAAAATAATTAGCAGGGCTAGGAAAAGCAGAAAGTGGGCCCAGAAATGAAAAAAAGATGATTATTTTTATACCGGAGGAAAAAAAAAAGGAGGTAATGGGAGTTGTGTGGGGCAAGTGCTGAAAGCATCTGTCAAAAGGCTGCTTGAGAAATGGGAGTCCCAGTTTACGATTAATTGAAAAATTATTCAAATGGAAATTCCATGCTAATGTTAGCAGTCTTTAAGACAGAGAAAGAGAATAACCCAATTAGTTACTCAAATTCCTACAGCTGCTTTTAATGGGATTAGTGCCTTTTTTGGTTTATCTTGAATTGAGAAATTGAGTGCACCTGTTCACCGCTAATCAGTGTGAACTGCGAAGGGTGGGATTCACTTAATCACACTGTACCCCTCCAGCGGCGACGTGCAACGGGGAGAGAGCAGACCTGGAGCCAGAGCTCAGGGCCTGAGTCCCCGTGCTGCTGCTTGTTAGCATGTGGTTTGGGGAAAGTCAGTTAATATCTCTGCGTCTCATTTTTTTTCTCATCTGTAAAATAGATACAAAATACGGAACAATGAAAACTGTTGCAGAAGTTAGTAATAATCACTGCAAAACACCAGGCAGCCAGGAATTCTCAATAAAGAGCCGCTATAATTATTCCACAATTGCAAATACTCTTTTTGTAGTGGCAGCAAACTAGGACGCAATGTTGAAGATTTACCCTGAAATGGAACAGATAATGAATAACACAACAATTCAAAATAGTTTTTTTTATTTGAATTGTCTCCCCTGGGTCACGGGCAGGCATGTTATGTCTCTGACACTCTAGTGTGGAAAATTCCCCAAAGGGCAAGACTGCATATTATGGAGACTTCAGTTTTGCAACGGCTTGGAGAAGGTCACTTAAGTTGCTTAGTAGCCATAATATGCAAAACATTAGAATGGTGTCTTCGAGGAGAGTGAGAATGCGCATACCAAGGCAAATTCCAGGATTATGTCAGCAACTGGTCTTTTGCTGTTCATTTCTGGGGTTGGCGCACGTAGCTGTTATTGGGCTGGCAGCTTGCATGTGTTATCCACGCAATCATATAGGTATGCTAGCGTGTTTACTCGTAATTGCTCGGAAAAAGTTTTAAATTGTGAAGATCTTTACTCAAGATAGAATATGGCATTTGGATCTGGGGGAACAGCTTTGGAAATGCCCAGTTCTTAAAAGACAGGTCTCTAATCTTTGTTATTAAAAAATCTCTATGAAGAGTTCACTGACTGATACAATTCCACAAGGAAAAAAATAACTACTTAAAACATACGTTACCTAAAAGACCTTAATTGTATCACTGCTTTATCCTAAACAGCTGTACTTGGTATCCTTAAATTGGAGTAAGAATATATAGGTTATTTCAGTACTCCTGATATCTTACAAAGAGACCAACATTTATTAAAAAGCTCTTCCCACTGCACAGCAGAATGGGAGAGATACGCAATTTCCCTTGGAATTTTTGTGCCATCTTTGGATGCCTGGTGCTTTCATGGAGAATGGATAACACCACTACAGTAAAGCTGAACTTATCCAAGTAAACACCAAATTTTTTTGAGTATCAAATGGAAAATTACACTTTGTACACAGCATTTTACCCTCCCCCCCCCCTTTTGGGGGCATAATTAAGGTCCGGGTCAACTTAACACAATTCACAGTGATGACAACAATATTTATCAAGCATTTTGCAAGTCATAAATGTGCAATTAATCTCATTTCTTTTTTGTGCACACTTATATCATTTTCCCCATTTTACAACTGAGACTCAGAAAAGCTGACTGACAGGTCCGAGGCTAAACTCAGTAAACAACAGGGCTAGTACTAGAAGCCCAATCTTTTAATTTTTAAGTGCAATAGAATGGGCTCTTCTCCATGGTGTCTTCATTTACTGCTTTACAGGTTCATTGGTTGGTTCAGCAAACATTTACTGAACGCACCCTAAATGTCAGGCACTGTGATAGGCCCTAGGAATACAGTAAGTCCCCTACACACGAAAAAGTTCTGTTCCGAGAGCACGTTTGTTAAGTCCAACGAAGTTAGCCTAGGTACCCAACTAACAGTCGGCTCTACAGTACTGTGCTGTAATAGGTTTATAATACTTTTCACACAAATAACACATAAAAAGCAAACAAACAAAGAAAACATTTTAAATCTTACAGTACAGCCCCTTGAAAAGGACAGTAGTCCAGTACAACAGCTGGCACACGGGGGCTGGCATCGAGTGAACAGGCCAGAAGAGTTACTGACTGGAGGAGGGAGAGCAGGTGGGAGATGGTGGAGCTGAAGCAGATCGTCAGCAACAGGAGACACCAGCTACATCACCGCTGCTACATCTTAGCAGTACCAGCTACATCACCGCTGCTTTTACACTTGCTTCCAGCCAACCTGGGCTTGAAACAAAGATGCTGCACTACTGTGGTCTACACAGTCCTGTACAGTGAAGTACACAAAAGCACGACCACTTGCAGAGGATGCACGCACGTGACAACTCACTCACGTGACCGGACACGCGAACACACGTTCGCATCTTTGAAAGCTCGCGACTTGAAGGTTCGTATGCAGGGGACGTACTGTACGAATTACAGATGGGTCTCACCCCAAGCAACTCTCTGAGTAAACAGACAAGAGCTCAGTGTGACTCGCGCTGCGGGGGCCCCGAGTGGGGCTCTGAGTGAGGTGGCACCCTCTGGGGCGGCAGAGAAGAGGCCGTGGGCCAGGGCGTCCAGCAAGCACCCTCCTCCACTCACGCAGGCGCCCGGCCGGCGTCATCACCGTCTGAGCACCAGGCCGCAGCGAAGACGGGAAAGCACCGGCCAAGGTAAAGATGAGCGGGGGCCACTGAGGCGAAGATGGGGAGCAGCGTTCCAGGTGAAGGGGCAGCTGTGTGAAAGGGCAGGGCGATGCCGGCACCTTGACCCCTGTGTCAGATCTTTCTGTGCAGCTGAAACGAATGAGGCGTGCGAAGGGGCAGGTGAGAGATCAGCCAAGGCCGGGTGCTGAGGGGTCCCTGGGTTTGGGTGCCAGGAGAAGGAAGGTGAACTCCATCCTGAAAGGATGTGACATGATAGGACCTGGATTTCAGAACGATCCCCCTTGCCTTCGTGGAAGGTGAGATCGCGGCAGGAACTCAAGACAGGAGAGGCGTGGGGATGGAGGACGCAGCAGCGGGGACGCTCGCTCGGGGGCAGCCCTGCTGAAGGGGAGATGGGGCCTGGGAGCACGAGGCAGGAGCCTCTGCCGCCTCCGGCTCTGCCTCCCGTGACTGGGTGGGTGGTGATCCTCTGAGTCCGAAAGGGAGGAGGGAGAGCACGTCTCAGCTTGGAGGGCACGGCTGTGACATGCTGAGAGCAGGAAGTGCTTTGAGGGCCTTCGAATGTGGATGCCCACGAGCTCAGGGTCGCAGGCCGCCGCCCTGAACAAGAAGGGGCCTCGGCCTGGCCGCGTTACGTAGCAACAGATTTAGAAACACGGTGGTACTACCTCGTCAGAGTACTCATGGTAACGTGGAAATCGACCAGCACATAGGTGAAAGAGAGGTATACAAATAAATAAATACGGATGGGTCTTACACGAGTAATGTTTTAGCACACAGATCTAAATATTTTCCCATATGCTGGCTAATATTATCCAGCATGTGATTAAAAAGAGTGTCAAATACCAAAGTCTTGAAAGATGAATTATTTTTAAAACTTTATCAGTCACACCCTTTATCCATACTGCATTTGCTCTCAGAAGGAAATGTACACCCGAAGGGTGACCAGGAAAGAGTTTCCTTAAGTGAAGGAATGGAAAAGAGCAGAGCATGTAGCTGGCTCTCTGCCAGTCAGAGAACACGGAAAAGCTAGGAGTTTCAAGGCAAATCTCTACTAATCCACCTTTCACCGAAGTTCTCACTTAAAGTCCACCTTTTGACATGAAATATTTAATAGGAACTTTATTTTAACCACGAAGTGCCCTTAAAAAAATGTAACATCAGATTCCATACTAGGCTAAAAGAAGAACGTATTAGGTAAGTGAAAAGAAACATGTATTTTTAAAAAAAAAAAAGAAAGAAGAAAAAAAAGACTTGTGAAAAGCATAAAGCAGTTAATGAGGATTTCCACTGAAGACCGAATGTTAATGACAATGCAAAGTTTCTTTCCTATTGAGGACACACGCTTCTTAAAGAATGGATAAGTCAGTAAAGTCCATTTTCTAGTGGCGTATTTGGAGCCACAACTTTAATCTGTTGAAATGGCACAGAGACAAAAACCAAAATACAAATAAACAACAACAAAGAAACATTTTCTTTTAGAAAGAAACTCCATTTAATTGGCTTCCACTCTCCTGGTTTAAATTCAGCTCCTTAAGGGGGGAATAACTCCCTTAGGAAGGCAGCTTTTTGTTGGGTATGTGCATGATGTTCATTTGTCTTGCATCTAAAAATTAGAACATAACAAGCTTCTAATCATCACTTGTTAATTTGAAACAAAAAGAATTCTTTTCCATTGAAAGCAGACTGTACTAAAAAAAAAAAAAAAAAAAAAAAAAGCAGCATTCTCCAAGGTCATATGCTGTTGGCAAAGCTCAAAAAACCCTTATAGTCCAACTTGCTTATGTTCAGCTGTGTTTACTTAGACTAAACTTGACAAAGTCTGCGTCTGATTATCCTGAGCAGTCATCTGCCCACAGATAAATAGATATTACACAAACTTCTGGAGGGAATGACATTTGGCCTCCATAATTTTGGAATAATTTACTACGTACCCTCAACTTAAAACACCAAAACGATCCGCAATATGTTTGGGGGATCGGAACATAAATATTTCATTTCACAGAGGGAGCGGTCTCCGTGACCTTCATGGATTTTAGGTGATTTACTAACGAAGTGGGGAACTGCTCTGGGAGGTGTGGAGCTGCTCTGTAACAGGCGATTTCGAGGCAACATTTATTTCAGACTTTTCAGTAACATCAAGATTTCAAGGGACTTCTGTAAACAAACTGTCACTTAAAGAAAAAACTTTCCATCAGTATTTCTGCATCAAGTCTCCAGAACAGAACATGCGTATAAAAATAAGAGTTAACTAAATTATTTCCAGAGACTACATGTTAGAGTAATGTTTACACTATTGGTAGAAAGCAAAAGCTCGGTGTTTTACCACTATTTCTTACACTAAATGCAAAATTTTGCTTTTGGAGTAATGTAAACCATTTCCGTGGCAGAAAGTCTGTTCCCGATTACCTAAGAATTGATTCTGGCCCATCTTATTTACTTTGCTTGCTGTTATATTTACATAACAAAAGATAGACATACTTTCCTCTCCAAACTAGGATTGTTTCAAAGGTGGAAGTACTCATTATATCCCCCAGCGATCAATCAATGAACCAATCAATCAACAGATCTTTACTGCATTTTGCTAACAGCCGGTAATACAGTAGTGAGCAAGAAGGAGATGCTTTCTGTCCTCTGAAGTTTGTCTAATGAGAAAAATGATACGTTGAACACATACTGTCATTTTGTAGGTTGTTCATTTTACTTTATACAATTAGGAAGCATGCTCCCACACTGAAACTAACACATTTTTCCCCTGACTCCTGTCTTACTATTGAATTAACCTAGGGATGGGGTCCTTCATGTGGAATTGGTGGGTGTGTTAAGGGAGCCTCAGATACTCTGCTGTGCCAGCTCCCTTCTAGCAGTTCTGGCTCTGTCTGTAATGGGGTTAGTTTCTGAGTGATTCATTTAATGCTCTCTATTTTGGCTTTTATTCTAATGTACTAAATTTGCTTTGATAAGCATTTGTGAAGTGAAATAATGTAAACGACGGTACTGCTGCTATTGGAGCAGCTGCCACTCACGCCTAATAAGCAAGGGTTTCCAAATTTCCCTGAAAGGACAGAATCCACTGATGGACCTTATGGCACATTCTCCCATGGTTTTCTCTCATGATGCATTAGCTCTGTCGGGTCACAAAAGATGATTTTGCATGTATAAATAAAGAAGGAATATGTTTTCAAATGTGCATGCCTTTAAAGATCATCTAACAAATCCAGAACACGTGCTGGAGACGGGAGTGTCTTCAGACTAGTATTTGTGAGAGAATACATTAAGGCCTCATTAGCTTTTTTTTTTTTTTTTTTTTTCTCATTAGCTTTTAATGCAAAACTGCATCCACAATCATTCTAGAAAGGGCAGGTTCCTCAAATTCGACATAGAGTCAGAGAAGGGAATCCAGGAAAATGAGGGAGTACGGAGCTCTCTTCCGAAGCCCAGCCACGTGACAAAGCCAGAGGCACCTCCAAAGCCACAGATGTACCAGCAAACCAGGTAAAGAAGGTTGCTGCAGCTTGAAAAAAGTAACTTTACCACCTTAATACCTAGGTCCTCTGAGAGCTGTCTAAAAGAGGAAGGTAAGTGGTGTTAGAGAACAAAAGGGACATTCAAATGACCACACATTTTACTTTGCAAGCATGAAGGGAAGGAGCAAGTTGATACACTTCAAGTAACAAAAACACTTTGAGGAAGGGAGCTACTTGTGGGTGGCTTCCTACAAAGGAAAAGTACATTTGCAAATCTTATCAGATTGGACCAAGACACAACTCTGCACAGAAACTAATCCGGAAGCTCATTTTAAAAGGATACAAAACTCCTCCACAGCCAGTTACTGTACATGTGCGCAAGGCTATGGGGAGACCGGCGTTACGTCTGACAAAGGAGCGCAGCCGTCGGTATCTCTGGACACTCAGTTCATGCTCTAAAACGCAGACTTCCACACAGAAGCAACATTTATAGTTACGGATCACTGGCCGCAATCAGTTTGCAGAAGAGCTGCAGTTGAATCAAATTTATACGGCCCTCTCAATGTTAACCAGAGTAGAAAAAAAAGGAAAGGTTTCACAACCAAAAATCTTGAAAAATTTCCTATATTTTTTGGTTTCATTTTTCCCAGAACTGAAACACCACAAAATAACACCACCTCAGTGCACTCACTTCCAGCTCAGTCAGGAAGTGCTGAGGTACATAAACATTTTTTATTTCACTTTTTTACAAGACGGTGACCAACATTTTCTTAGCCTTCCAAAAAGCTTCAGGTTTGGAATACATTTTGGTTAAATGTCAGCAAAGGAATTTGCTCATCACTCAAACAGCACTATTTCTTTCCAACCTTGGAGTATATGTAGGAACTGTGTTGTGAATGGAATTACAAAACAGCTCAGAGCCACAACGGGAAATGCAGTTCTACAATTCTCAGGTGTTCTGTAGGGAAGCATTCTGTACAGGAGAAAACAGGAATAACAAGGGACATTTATCCCCACAATTTATCAAGTGCTTTCACAATTATTATCAATAGCTTTGTGAGGTAGGGATTTTTTCTTTCCCTCATTTTATAGATACTGATATAAATCAGATAAGTTAGATGATTTACCTGATGTTTCTTAGTTAGTTACTGCTAGAGAAGAAGATCTGAACCCAGATCTTTAAAGTCTAAAACCATAATCTGAAGGTACTATAATTGAAGCCCAAAAGCCAGCATCACAAGTAATGGGAAAACACTAGAAGTATTGCCAGGAAGGTCAGAAACAAGACAAGAATGTGCACCACCATTACTATTACTTAACACAGGGCTGGAGGTACAAGTCAAGCAATAAGCCAAAGAAAAAATTCATGGCAAAAATTTCAGAAAGCAGGTAGAATCATTACTCTTTGAAAATAATATAATTGTATTACTGGAAAACGCAAGAAAGTCAACTGAAAAAACTACCAAAAATGATAAGCAAATTCATGGTGGTAGCAGAGTACAGTATTAACATACAGAAAGGAACGGCTTTCTCATGTAAAAACAACAGTTAAAAAAAGTGATGGAAGAAAGGACCCTCATTAGGGTCTAGGACTAAATTTAACAAGAAATGTTCAAGACCTATTTGGAACATTTTAAACATGACTAATGGCCACGAAAGGAGACATGGACAGACATACTAAGCTTCTGGATAAGATGATTCTATATCTTAAAAAAATCAAATTTTCTATAATTAATTCATAAATGTAACACAATCCCAATAAAAATAACAGAACTTTTTTCTGAGGAGACAAGTTGATCCTAAAGTTAATAGTGGAAAACAAACAAGCAACAATAGCTAGAAAAACTATGAAAAAAGAAGACGGAGGGAGAATAAGCATAGCCAGATTTTAAACATATTCTAAAGCCTCAATAGTTAAAACAGTGTGGGACTGGAACATGAGGAGAAACAAAACTCGAGACCAGAAAGATAAGAGAGACTCAACTTAAAATGTAGTATTTCCAACCAGGGAAGGAGGAGAAAGACAGATCAATAAACAGTATTAGAATAACTGGGTAGCTCTATGGAAAAAAATTAAAATTGGACATTTTCTTCACACTGTATTATACCATTTCTCAAGCTAAGATACATTCCAAAGAAATAAAATATTTAAGGTACAAATTGAGACTCAGAAATACCAGAAGAAAACCTGGGATACTCCCTTTAGAGTTTTGAAGTAAGGAAGTTCTATCACTTAAAATCTAGCAGCCAAAGAAATATCAATAAATGTAATTACATTTTTTTCAAAGGCTACATGGGGAAAAATCAGAAGGAGAATCAGTTTTTCCACATCCTCACCAACACTTATTAATTTCTGTTTTTTGACAACAGCCATCTTAATTGGTGGGAAGTGGCATCTCTTCTTGGGTTTTTTTTTTTTTAATTGAAGTATAGTTGATTTATAATGTTGTGTTAGTTTCTGATGTACAGCAAAGTGATTCTGTTATACACATAGATTTTTTTTCATATTATTTTCCATTATGGTGTATTACAGGATACTGAATATAGTTCCCTGGGCTATACAGTAGGACCCTGTTGTTTATCTATTTTATATACAGTAGTTTGCATCTGCTAATCCCAAACTCATTTATCCCTCCCCCACCCCCTTTCCCATTGGTAGCCGTAAGTTTGTTTTCTGTGTCTGTGAGTCTGCTTTTGTTTCATAAATAAGTTCATCTGTGTCATATTTTAGATTCCACATATAAGTGATATATGATATTTGTCTTTAGCTTTCTGATTTACTTCACTTAGTATCATCATCTCTAGGTCCATCCATGTTGCTGCAAATGGCATGATTGCCTTCTTTTTTATGGCTGAGTAAAATTATATATTGTGTATATATACATACCACATCTTCTTTATCTGTTCATCTGTCGATGGACATTTAGGTTGTTTCCATGTCTTGGCTATTGTAAATAGTGCTGCTATGAACATAGGGGTGCATGTATCTTTTCAAATTAGAGTTTTCTCCAGATATAATCCCAGGAGTGGGATTGCCAGGATCGTATGGCAACACTATTTTTAGATTTTTAAGGAACCTCCATACCATTCTCCATAGTGGTTGCAACAACTTACATTCCCACCAACAGTGTAGGAAGGTTCCCTTTTCTCCACACCCTTTCCAGCATTTGTTATTTGTAGACTTTTTAATAATAGCATTCTGACTGGTTTGAGGTGGTACCTCAACGTAGTTTTGATTTGCATTTCTCTAATAATTAGTGATGTTGAGCATCTTTTCATGTTCCTATTGGCCATTTGTATATCTTCTTTGGAGAAATGTCTAATAAGTCTTTCTTCCATTTTTAAAAACATTTTATTTTTATTTTTTATTTTTAAAATTTTTATACAATTTTCAAAGGTTACTTATTAATAGTTATTACAAAATATTGGCTCTATTCCCTGTGTTGTATAATATACACTTGAGCCTTACACTTAATAGTTTGCCCGCCCCCCCTCTACTGCCCCTCCCCCCTCCCTTCTCCCCACTGGTAACCACTAGTTTGCTCTCTGTATCTGTGACTCTGCTTCTTTTCTGTTATATTCATCAGTGTGTTGTATTTTTTAGATTCCACATATAAGTGATATCATACAGTATCTGTGTTTCTCTGTCTAGCTTATTTACATCACATAATACCCCCCAAGTCCATCCATGTGCTACAAGTGCCAAATTCCGTTCCTTTTTATGGCTGAGTAATATTCCATTGTATACATGTACCACATCTTCTTTATCCATTCATCTGTTGATGGACACTTGCTTCCATATCTTGGCAATTGTAAATAATGCTGCTATGAACCTTGGGGTGCATGTATCTTTTCCAACTAGTCTTTTTGGTTTTTTGGGGATATGTACCCAGGAATGGAATTGTTGGGTTATATGGTAGTTCTAGTTTTAGTTTTTTTGAGAAACCTCCATACTGTTTTCCACAGTGGCTGCACCAATTTACATTCCCAACCAACACTGTCAAAGGATTCCCTTTTCTCCACATCCTCACCGACATTTGTTATTTGTGTTCTTTTTGATGAATAAAAGCCATATGATCATCTCAGTAGATGCAGAAAAAGCTTTTGATAAAATTCAACATCCATTTATGATAAAAACTCTCCAGAAAGTGGGCACAGAAGGAACTACCTCAACATAATAAAGGCCATATATGACAAACCCACAGCTCACATCATACTCAACGGTGAGAAGCTGAAAGCATTTCCTCTAAGATCAGGAACAAGACAAGGATGTCCACTCTCACCACTATTATTCAACATAGTTTTGGAAGTCCTAGCCACAGCTATCAGAGAGGAAAAGAAATAAAAAGAATCCAAATTGGAAAGGAAAAAGTAAAACTGTCAGTGTTTGCAGACAGCATAATACTATACATAAAAAATTCTAAAGGGGGGCTTCCCTGGTGGCGCAGTGGTTGAGAATCTGCCTGCTAATGCAGGGGACGCAGGTTCGAGCCCTGGTCTGGGAAGATCCCACATGCCGCGGAGCAACTAGGCCCGTGAGCCACAACTACTGAGCCTGCGTGTCTGGAGCCTGTGCTCCGCAACAAGAGAGGCCGTGATAGTGAGAGGCCCGCGCACCGCGATGAAGAGTGGCCCCCGCTTGCCGCAACTGGAGAAAGCCCTCGCACAGCAACGAAGACCCAACACAGCCAAAAATAAATTAATTAATTAATTAATTTTAAAAAAAAAGTAACAAATGTTCAAGTACAGTTGGTGTCTTTAAAAAAAAAGAGTATCTTGGAATTCTTAAAAAAAAAAAAATCCTAAAGATAACTTTTTCCATTTTTTAATTGAGTTTGTTTTTTGTTGTTGAGTTGAATAGTCTATATTTTATATAAAAATGGGGGAAAGAAAGAATTTACTTTCATATTTGCTCTTAAATATATAAAGATTCTCTGTAAGGATACATTAAAAAAATACTTTAACAATGTACTTGGACAAAATTCCTCTGTTATATATTATATGGTATCCTGTATTTCTTCGTAGCATCTGGCACACTTCTTTGTTCAATACTTGCCTTCCACAATATGCTGTCTGTGATGTTCACTGTTTTACATCCAATATGTAGCAGAAAGGGTTCTCAATGATTTTTTGCAAACAGACTGACTAACTGATGGAGAGAGAGGAATGTATCACATCAGAATACATCAGGTTATTAGGATGCTAAACTGTCAGAACATAATAGCAGTCCCACTGGAAAGCAGGAGGAAAGATCCTGGTGAGTTAAGGGGTGGGCTCAGGGCTGCGTTATGACCTGTGGGCTCTAGCGACTTCTGCCTTTGTGGACTCCTTCCTCCCTAAAAAACCTATCATACGTTCACTGTTATTATACTCATTTTTCTTTTGATTTTAAAAGAAATGCAAATGGAAGCATTAAATTAAAGTGGGCTGCGCTACTGTGTGCAGCTACTCTTTCCTGGATGAGGAAAGAGTAGAGGAATGGGAGGGATTCCTCGAAGAAAGCAGGCCTAGGGTGCCCAAGGCTGTGGTCCTGGGGATGAGAAGGCAACGTGAAGAGACACAGAAGGAGCACAGAGACCCAGCCGTCTGGAGCTCACCTCCCCGCTTCCGCACCACGTTCCTCTGCCCTCTCTGACAAATACGCCACAGCAACCTGGCGACCACCGCATTAAATATGGGCTAGACCTGCAAAACTAACTTAGGTTTTGAATTTCAAAAAAAAAAGAAAACAGAACTTTCTTCCCGCCCTACCCTAAATGTTCCTCTAGTTAATCCACTTGTTTTTCAAGGGAAATTAATTTTTTTAAAAACCATGTTTTTCTAAATGAAAGCTTATATCCCATTTTTTAAAAATTCGTTTGAAAGTACAGTGACTCATGTCATATGTGTACAGATTAAATTAAACTGGCCTCTGCATCATTCTATCAGAAATGAGCAGGTTAAACCAATGGCAACTTTGTGCCCTTAAAAAAATGGGAAAGTGGATGATGCCAGCCTTTATAAAATTTTTAAATAACGTTTTCCTACATTCTTTCCCTGAAGAGGGAAACTATTACCTCTCTTCATTGATTTAAAGAAAAATTTTTTTAAAGCTTAAGAAATACTTCCAACCAGAGAATATTAAAGAATTTAACAGCTGGTATGGCATGTACACCAACCAATTCGAAGACATGTTGGCTGTAAAGACGGGGACACTGGTGCGCACTGTCGAATACTTAACACCTGCTGTAGGAAACGCTTTGCTCCCAACTTCACATGCTTTCTCCCCTGACTCAGTTCACTGACCGTCACAAGGTCTTCGATTATCTACCTGAACCTACAGAACCTATATTTTTCTTGTGCACCATTCAGCTATGCATTTCTGTACTTCTTTAACACACACATGAAACCAACTCTACACCAGATATGTTGGGAGCTGGAGATGAATGAGACAGAATCTATATTGTAGGGAAGTCAGAATCTAAGGAGAGTAGCAAACTACTTCTGTTCTTCACACTGATTTCTGAGGTCTGGTAACAATAATAAAACAAAGGTGAGCTGGCACATGAATATGGCTCTAGGCCACATGCACGAAGGACCCTGAAGACAGCAGGGTTTCCTGAAGGTCAACTCCACACCTTCGAGCTGTAACGAGGAGGCCTTTCAACCACTTGCCTCCTGCCACCACTAAGGCACTGTTTTCCAACAGGATTATACTGCACGCCACACATGCAAACCGCATAAGCAATGTTAAACTGTCTAGTAGACACGCTTGAAAAAGTGAAAGGAAAAAGAAAACACAGATTTAATAAAATATCTTCTTTAACTCAATTCAGCCAAAATATTATCATTTCAGCATGGAAACAATATAAAAATTACCAATGAGATATTTCCCATGCTTTTCCCGCCATACGTGTTGACACATCTTACTTTGGACTACTCACATTTCAAGGGCTCTGTCACCTCACGCGGCCAGTGGCTGTCTTATCGGACAGCACAGTTCTAAGCGACTCTACATAGAATGGACACCTGAGCTATTCCCTAAATCTCATAGGGATAGAGTGAATTCTGAGGAATCTTCAAAAGTACAGAAATGTCCGCAGTTTCCTATAGAATTCCTGTGAAAGCAGAGATTCCTAGAATCGTCCTACGATGAAAAAGTTGAAGGTAAGGTAGGGCTTGATTTGTGACCATGTATTTTGCTTCCTATTCTTAAACTCTGGCTTAAAGGAACCTCTTATTCTGGATTCACTACTAATTGGTCACAAAGACCAGATTCCCCTCTTGCCAGTTTACCTTAGTCTCCGTATTAGCATAGAAGGGGCTACTTCTTGATGCTTCTGACTCAACACACTTCAGTACATTCTTCTTCCCTTAAAGGCCCATCTTGTTCATGGGGCCCTGGGAGAAGACTGGACAAACTTATAAAAGACTTAAACTAAATCCCACAGTAATCAATAAGTAAAGAATACTAGTCGAAAGACTCACCAGCACTACTCAACATGGGATCCACAAATCCCTTCAAGAGCCCATTCAGGCCTAACTGGTCAGTAACCCCTGGCGTTTGACGACCCCCTGACCCTTAGTAGGCAGACCCTGATCCAGAAATAAGAGTCATTGCCCTGCCACTCTCCGAGTTTCCCCTCTTCCCCCAGCTCTCTCCTTTTCAATTCCATCAACTTTCGAAGGTCCTTTTCCCCACGGCACTATGACGTTCTCTTGTATCTTTCTCCTCTCGATTTTCTTTGCTATCGTTCATTGTTTCTTTTATCTTTCTATCTCTGACATCATTATTTCTTATACCTGGCATGTAATCATATTTATACTTAATATCATTGTTCTGGATTATTCCTTCTCAAAAGCAGATTCTCTAACTCTTTATCAAAATATATTTATCTGATACATAGTCAAATATTAAGATAGCCCTTCCTTCCCAGGAAAGAAATTTATATGTAAGTTGTCCCAAGTACCCAAATTTACATGGTCAGCGGTTAAAACAAAGCGGTGGACCCAGTGCCTTTTAACCCTGGCTGAGTCTTTTTATGAAGGCAGGAAGGACTTGCAGAGACCAGTCAAATCGTGATAAGCTGGTTAGACAAGACAAAACGTGTCTGAAGCTGCTTCTTTGGTTTAACGCTCATGCTGCTTCCTCCCAGGCTTCCTGTGATTGATCAGGGAGTGGACTGAGGCCTCAGGGACCACAGGCGGCGCCCACTGCTGGAAGGAAGCACGGACAGGGCGCCACGTCCAGTTTTAGGGTTTCCACCTCTGCAATGCAACTTCAGAATTGCAGTGGGTACTACAACATCTCTGGTCTATCCCTAGCTCCAGATCTCTTGTCAGTTTCTTAACATTTGTGTTCACCAGTGATATTTCCAAGTCATATCACGGTACTGAAGAGGGAGTTTCTTCCTTCAGAAACATGATAAATTCTAGCCCAATCCTATCGCTGCTTTCAAGTCGGATGAAAATCTTTTGGGACTGCTCAATCACAACTAAGAACAAGACCACACAGGCCAGAATACCCTGAAATAGAGGGAGACCTCAAGCAGCGGTACTTTGAAATCACAGACCAAGGAGGGGAGCTCTGTCACTAGGGAAAAGAATTCATCTCTCAGAATAACATAGTCTCAAATTTAAATCAAATGAAAGAAATGCTCTAAAAGACTCCTTTCCTAAAATCACTGTACTTTATTATGCAATTTTATGCCAGTTTCTATTCCTATACCATGTTCTTCACTTTTCCTGGGAGGGCTGCACACCGTCTCCCCACCTAGATACGACCCTGCGGCGGTCGTGAAAGCGCTCTGTGCCCAATCACTCCCTCTGCCCAGAGAGCAGCCCCGATTAGGTCCTAAACTCACACGGCCCCAAGAAGACCAGAAACCCAGAGCTACCTCCAAACGGGGTTCCAAGCCTAGGGGGGTTTCAGGAAATCTTTGGAACCCCTAAAATAACAGGTATAACTGAAGAAAGTAAGTTGCCCTTTAATATCACAAATGTCTTATAAAGTGAAGGTTATGAACTAGGAGGCCCTTCTGATTTGCTCAGAACCTCGGGAGTGGGTTGAGCGCACGAAGTAGGCCTGGGACAGAGTTCTGTAGCTGAAGCAGGAGAGAGCTGGATGACAGAACACTACGTGGGAAGAACGTGGAGATTTTGGAGCAACTGGGGAATTAGGTGGTAAGCAGGAAAGGATGGTAGGGGGAAGCGTGGAGTTGGGAGATTCTGTGCTGCTGTGGGGACCACGTGGGACAGAGCGGGCAGGGAAGAGTCCCACGCGAAATGGCCCAGGGACGCTTAAGGACAAGGACACGCAGCGCTCTGTAGGAAGCGGTGTGCGCTGCCGGGATGTAAAGCCCTCCTTCATTCCCTCCAAATTCTCCATACAGCCCAGTACACGCACACGCCTTCTGAGAGCGGGGGGATCTTCTGGCATTTGAGGAAGGGAGCACATTGCACATCTGAATCAACGTGATACAGAACAGGGACCACACGTGTGGGATGGCAGCGTGACCACAAGCTGAACGCACTTTGGAGAGTAAATGTTCCCGACATGCTTCAAAGACAGAACTCTTAGGCATCATCAGAAATCTTCAGAAGGGTCTGAGCTTCCACAGCAGGAACCATGTCCAAGAGAATCCTATTTAGATCCAAAGGATCAGAGTTACCCCTGCTGCCGTCCCAGTTACAGAGAAGTGTGGGGTGGGGAAGTGCTTGTTTGTTTCTTTGGAGAAGGATCCAAGGCTTTTTATCCAATTGTCAAAGAAGTCCATGTGCAAAAGGAGGAACAGCTCCAAATAAGTTAAGAGTCACTGTTTTGGAGAGGCCAACTCCATAAATGATTATTTTTTAAAAAATCTGAGTACACTTAACGAGGATGGAAAACACCGTAAACTCGAGTGGAAAGAGTCTGAACGAGAAGCTGAGAGACTCAGCTTCTCTTTCTGGCTCTGCCATTAGGTAGCTGTGCACCAGTGGGTCCCTCCCTCCCATCCTGCGAGAAAGCCGAGATAATCATCCTTATTTGTACCTCACAGTGTCGTAGTGAGGACCCAGTAAAATGACAGATGCCCGTGCACTTGCTACAGCTACAGTACACAGAGCAACACACTATATTATTAGATCTAATCTGGCATTAGATTTGCTAACCAAATACCAGAATAGCAAGTACAAAAGTGACCTTAGTGAAAATATTTTTACAATTCCATCATGGATATTATCCCCTTTTCTTGCCATGATAAATAATGGCATTCAGCTTTAAAGGATATTTTTATCATTGACCCAACTTTGGGAGTTTCACCGTGTCCTAGCCTCACTTTCCAACTTGTTTTGTGACTCTTCCTTCCTCCTGCCAGCTCCCTCTGCAGGTGCTCTGAACTTGTGCAGTCGCAAAGGAAGCTTTCCTGGTTTTTTCTGTGCATGGCAAAACGCATGACATTTGATCTTACATAGGGATTAAGTCATTCATGAGCAGAGCCCAAAGGGAGGAACAGCTCCAAAATAACAACCAGCCTTGCTGGTACTACAACATCCAGAAATTCATAGTCACTTCTGCTACAGTTATAATTTGCAGTCTGTCTGGCACTGAGAAATTTAACTGCAGTCTCTGTGGTTTAAATAAAATGTATCTACAGTAACTTGGAGCCATGTTTTAAAATGTTCCATGTTATTTTAGTTCAAGGACAAGCTTTTAAAATTAAAAGAAAACTTTGGCTTTAATTATAGATTAAAAGTGAAAGGTTTTTTTTTTTTTTTAAGGAATGCTATTGAGTCCCAATTCTGGAGAAAGCATTTGAAATAAAGAAAATTAGTTCTCCTAAAGTAACAATCTTTATTAATATAGGAAGATCAAAAACTGAGAGCGTACACTCACCCATAAAGACAACGTTTTTGTGGTTTTTAAACTATGACAGTCAAAGTTCATCTACTCCGTATTATATTTTCCAGTGATTTCAGTTGTATTTTATGACCAGGATGCAATGTTTTAACAGGCACTACTGCTGAAACAATGACAGACCTAATAAAAGGCAGTTGATAGTGTTGTTTACCCTTAAATGTTAGAAAAGCCTCATGGAATCTAAATTTATGAAACACGGAAGTTGAGTTCTATTGTTCATACAACAAAAGGATTCACTGCAGGATTGTTTTAAAATACCAAGTGTCTGTGCTCTCCTTAAAACTTGATTCAATTTAAATCTACTATTTTTAGAATGTATCTACTTAAAAATTCAATGCACAAGTTTATTATGTTCTGTGGATTTATACAGAGTGGCCTAAAATAGAAACTTTAAGTCAAGTGCACCAGCTCGAGCAGTCAGCAAAGGCTTAGACCCCAGGCTCTCGGCAAGGGCTGCACTCGTGCCCTCGGCACTCCGGGACCACTCAGGATGCCGCAGGAAGGAAGCTGACTGCAGTTGTTTGCTTGTTTTCTCAACAGATTTGCTGCCCCTTCCAAAGTAACAGCTCCCCCTACCCCATCAACCTTGCTCTGTGTGATTGTTTCGTCTCGTTTCACCACATTTTTGGACTCCACAGCTCTCAGGAGGGTTGCTTCAGGCAGACGCTTGTCTCCCTCTGGCCACTTTTATGTCCCTGGATTCCCTCTCCTCTCTACAGAGACGGTCTACGCTCCTTCCTGGGATTCTAAGGCCAGAATGGCATCGCCTGCCCTACAGAGGTGGCTCCATCCTAATGGCACCATCCACAGCCTCAAATGCCCATAAGTGGGACTGGGAAAGAAAGAATCTGCAGTAAGACAAAGGAAGAGGTGAAATAAATTCTGGACTGAGAGTTGTAACCAAAGACGAAGGAGCCCCATGGCTGACCCTACTCTTTGGAGTGGAGAAAGCATGAGGATGGCTCCCTGGAAACTCTCTCACACACTCAGTCACTTGGTGATTTACAAGTTCTGCAGGCAAAATACCCTGCGGGAAATGGGAATAATAATGGTATCTGCCTCACGAGGTGGTTCTGAGGATCAAGTAAGAAAATGCACGCCGAGGGCTCAGGGCAGTGCCTTACTGATAAATGCTCAATAATCACCAGCTATTGTTATCATTATTATTATTATTACTGTCTTTATTGTGCCCTGGTGTAAGCTATTTTGACCATGCTCTTTTCATAGCGTCACAGGTATCAGCTGTCCTGAGATGAAGGCCTGCAGTGCTCGATGGAGACACGGATGCCCACTAACTCCGGAGGACTGAAGGGGCAGCAGAGTACCTACACGATGGGCTGGGGCTTGAGAACAGCAAAAGGACACAGGCTCCTTTGGAGAGAGGTGAAAAGGAGCCAGGAGGTAGAAGAGTGAGAAACAGAGGTGGAAGACCTCTCAAAGGTAAACCACCAACCGTGTAACTTTCCCCAGGTTTGGGAAAAGGTAAAAGACGGTGGTCAAGAGCAAAGTTTTCGAGTCAAACAGATCTGAGTCTGAATCCGGGCTCTGCAACACATGTGGGCAAATTCTGGTATTTAAGTGTGTTCTCTCATCCTCAAACACACATACCACGGAATCATTGCAGGGACTAAATAAATAACACATGTAGGTACAGGACAATGCAGGCATATAGTGAGTGCTCAGTAAATAGCAGCTGCTGTTATTAAGTGCAGTAAACATCCATCAGACCACTGTCTAGCCAGCTACCTTAGAAATACACTGTCAGCTGCCTGATGCCTGCCTGCACGTTACAGATAAAAGGTACGTACCCTTCAAGGAAGCAGGACTAACCAAATGTATAAAGAGAATAAATGTGTGTGGGTTTTTTGTGTGTGCTCACATGTAAATAATTATGTAACTTTCAACTAATTTACTTAGACAAGATTTGATTACTCAGTTTACAGATTATCCATACCCAAAGCATTTACAGCAGTTATCTTTCTTATACTTTATAACTGACAGATCACACTAACGACGACGCTTATCGTCTAAACATTTGAGGTTGAACGGGCAAAACCTCATCCAAATCCTCCTGCTGTGTGATCTCTGCTGGGATAAGCAGAATTCTGCCCCCGTAACTTTCCCCCCTAGTGTCACATCTGTGAACGTGTTATGTTACATGTTAAAAGGGACTTTGCAGATGGAACTAAGATTACCCATCAGTTGACCTTAAATGAAGGGTGGGCTCAATGTAATCACGTGAGCCCCTTAAACACAGAGCTTTTTCCAGGTTGGGGCCACAGGGAGAAGGCAGAGAAGTTCAAGCCTAGGAGGACTGAACATGCTGTTGCTGGACCGGAGAGAAGGAATGGGGCAGCTACTAGAAGCTGAGACGTAAGGGGAGGGGGACCTCAGTCCTACAACCACAAGGAAATGAGTTCTGCCAACAGCCTAAATATGCTTGTGAGTGGGTTCTTTCCCAGTGCCACCAGGTGAGAACCCAGTGTGACCAACGCCTTGATGTCAGCCTGGGGAGACTTTGAGCAGGGTGTCCAGCTATGCTGTGTCAGACTGCTGACCTGAGATAATATTGGTAATATTGACTATTGTTTTCAGTTGCTAAGTTTGTGGTGATTTGTTATGCAGCAACAGAAAACCAAAATATAAGCAGAAAACCAGTCTTTGACTTATAACCACAGTCATCACTTTTGAACCTGTCATGGTTAATTAATTAAAAAAACAGCATACTCCACTCCTGACTGTGACATACAAGCTGCCGTTCCTGGCAATGGATGTGCCATGATCTCAAGCTAGTCTTCTGGCACCTCTCTGTCTTAGTTTCAGGGGCTTCACTTATTATTTTCTTAAAATAAGTGCTTGGATCTGTTGCTGCTCATTTAGCATCCTAACAGAGGGTGTGCAGGATCACTGGAAGAGAAAACCCTTCAAATCCCTATATTCCAGGAAAAGCCTTGTGAAGGGATATGATGTCATGCCTAGCTAAGACCTGTGTTTGGATATTTCCTGCTTATGCAGCTGCCCGATGGCGAGATCAACTAGCGATACTATGTGAGGCTCTTGACCTCATCCTCATCAGAAGGGCTCTAGTGCCTCAAAGGATGTGCCAGAGCATTAGCTACGTGATCCAGGGAAAGAGCCCCTCCTCCCCAGATTAACAGACACTGATGTCTGTTATAGATACCAGATGACGTCGCTGTAAGCAGAGGACTCTGGGAACGCTAGGTGCTCCAGCAAGAGAGGGTGCTGCTCTAGGAATGATAATGGGAACAGTGGCCCATTTTAAATTCATTAATGTTTAATCAGCACAGTGTCCACATGCTGACAGCTAGACAATCAAGCATATCCCTGAGGGAAGAAAGAAAACTCATAGAAAAGTATTCTGTGGTCAGTCTACCACTGCCCAGAGACAGAAATATGGTGAAATATCAGTCAGTTGAGCCACAGTCTAACAAACCGAGGAAGAATCTGGACAGCAGAGCCCTGAACAAAGACAAGGGACTTTATTGTTAAGAGACAGAAAAAGGGAAGGAGGGAGAGAGGGAGGATGGAAGGAAGGAGAGAAGAAAGAAGAAAGAGAGAGAAAGAAGGAAGAAAGGAAAGAAAGATATTAGGGGGAAGACAAGATATTTTGACATTTTCAAAATAACTTGAATATTCAAATTTTAATATGTACTTTATTAATATATTTTTGAAACATAATAACCCTTTCCTTCCCATGTCATTATTTTATTTTGATGCGTAACTTTAATTAAATACATTTGTAGCACTAGCTATAAATTATTAAAATAATCCAAGTATGAAAGGGTAAGAATAATAATATGAAGCAAATGATTATTTAATGCTCCATTAATTGATAATTATGCTAGAAGGAAAGACTGGCAAAAAGGAATGGAATTCTTAACTTCTTGTTTTTACTTAAAAATTCCCAACAGTACTCACTCAAACAAAGAAGTTCAGTTTTCCACTGGAAAGACAAAAAGAAAAGTCAGTGCTAGCGTGTCCTGCCACATGCCTCACTGCAGAGTAAAACCCACTTGGATTCTAATCACATTTCAAAAGTGTCGTATTTATTAGGTGCCTGGCTGCCAAGTACCACTATATCATAGCGGTACAATTAGAGGCATTTTTTATTTAACTAAATTATATTTAGCTCTCTATTTCAAGCACTACTGTTTGGAAAGTCTTACCCATCATAACGTGTCATGTTTATGTACACGACACCCATCAGAAATTTTCCAGGAGTTCCCACATCCCACTCTGTACACAATAGCTCTATTTTTATTATTCCTTTGATACTCAGAATCTATGCCTAATTCTGAATGTGTGCAAATTCCCTGTGAAAACGGCCAGAAACAAAGGAAACATCTTTTATGATAAAATCATTTGCTGAAAGTCTGTACTACAGAGTACCCTTTAAGATGGTATACTGAATAAGCTTTATTTACTTCTCTCTCAAAATACCATTAAAATCACAGACTGTAAATTTAAAAACAAACGAATGCCTAGCAGTCCTCGAAAACAATAAAGGGTACCATCACCAAATCAGAAGAGTTGAGAAATTCATGGAAGATGAAATGCATAGAGCATCAAGTTGGTGGGGAAATCCAAACAGAGAACCACAACTCAAAACAGGAGGAGGGCAAGAGCGCGGCACAGAGCGAGCTGCTGCTCTCAGCAGGCACAGAAGATATTCCAAGTTGGAGAACAAGTGGGCCAGCAGGGGAGTCCTGAAGGTTACCAGTCACGGGACAGACACCGGAAGAGCTAGGCCACGCTTCCTTCCTGAGTCAATAGGGTGTCTCCGGGTCATCTGGCCCCAGGACACAGCTTCTGCAAATGTTCTTTAAACAATTTAGGAAACCTCTCCAAAGAGGGCTCCTAGCATGAAGGCCACGAAGACGTGCAGAGCGGAGATTCAGGTAACTTCTGATCTCCACAGGCGTCATTGGCTGCTACGAAAAAGGAGCAGTAAGAAAAAAACAAGACACCACAATTAAAACGGCAACAGAAAGGTTGATTAACAGAACGGAAGTGGCACAGTTGAAGACTAAGTTGGTGACCCGGGAGAAAAAGTTGAGGAAACCGTTCATAAAATAAAGAAGAAAGATGAAAAATGTGAGAGGAAAAGGAGAGGACCAGGGAACCCCAGGCCAAGATCATTTTACATGCGAATTCTTTCAAACCTTCAGGTATCAGGAAGAGCTGATCCACACTTCATTTAAACTTTTCTAGAGCAGAAAAAGATGAGATACTTTCCAGCTCATTCCACAAGACCAGTGTAACTTTAACATCAAAACCGTGCAAGGAGAGAGCACGAGAAAAAAAAAATCTCACTTGAGAATTCTGATATACAATTACTAAATAAAATGCCAATAAACTGAATCCAGAAATTTCTTAAAAAGAATGACATATCATGATGGAATAGAACTTTTCCCAAGAATTCAAGGCCAGCTGAACACTAAGAAATTTACTCTAGATAGATTCAAAGAGGACAACTAGATGATGCTCTTAAAAACTGTGGAAACAGCATTTGATAAATGCAATAACTCTATTTAGTTATGTGTGTTTGGGGGTGGAGGGACCCCTTATTAAATAATCTAGGAATGGAACGAGAATCCCTTAACTCGACAAAGTGTTTATACCAGAAGCTTTCCGTGAAAATTATACTTGATGGTAAAATATGAGGAAAATTCCCTTTAATGTCTGCCATCACTGCTATCACTCAACATTGTTTTGGAAAACTCGGTCAGTGCAGTGCAATGGCTGGAAACAAAGAGGGAGGGAAAGAGAGAGGAGAATAAATGCCTAAAACAGTTACTATTTGAAGTTAATATGCTTGTGCGTCCTTTGACAATCCAACTGGATGTAAGGAAAATACACAAAACCCAACAGATTTCTATATATTAGTGATGGCTGTTACAAAATGTAATAGACAAGTCATCCACAATAGAAACAATAAGAACAACAGAATAAAAGATGTAATTAACTTATGAGAAATATGCAGACCCTATGTAAAGAGAAACTACAAAAATTTGTTGAATATCATGAGAGGTGATCATAATAAATGGAGAAATAAACGTTGTTCCTGAGTGGGAAGATCTGATATAATAAGGATATTAAATTCAGTGCTATCCTAAATTAATTTCCAATGGAATTTTTAAAATAGAATTTGTCAAACTTATTCTAAAGTCCAACTAGAGAAATACACTCAATAGTCTAGATGTGACTATTTTGAAAAAAGTGAAAATAAAGTAGACATAGCCTGCCAGATGTCAACCAGCACAACAAAGCTACAGTCCTGAAAACAGCGTGCTACTGACAGAGGAGTACTTTTTAAGTTGGATGGTATACAGTACAGTCTAGAAATAGACACACACACGAAGGGAAGCATTTCAAATCAGTAAGGAAAGGTGGAAGCACTCAGGACGTTGTGTGAGGACAGCTGGCTACCAATCTCGAAAAAAAATCAGATCACTACCTCATACCATTTATAAAAACATTTCAGGTAGATTCTGAGCATATAAGTGCACAATTAAAATAATAAGAGCAGTAGAAGGAAATGCAGAAGCATGACACAGGACAGAAAGACCCCGTGAAGATTTAACCCAAGGTCCCCTCCCTTCCTGGCCTCCTTCCCCACCTCAGGGCCCAGCACCCCAGGCCGGTCCCCTACCTGCCACCAGGGGCTCCCTAACACTCCTGAGAGATGTTCCTCAGAGCCCAAGTTCTGCTTCTATTAGAGATAACACAGTCTGTATTTAACTGTGACGTTCAGTACACTGTGGGCTTCCTTCTCTCCCTAGAAATTTCACAGAATCTCAGATTATCAGAGGTAATAAGGTACTCATGGATCACCTTATCACAGCCCTCATGTGATGGCTAATGGAGCCAAGGCCCTGGTTAATAAAGGCACTTGCCTTAGAACACATACCCAATTGCTAGCAGTTCTGGCTGAATACAGAGCTCCTGATTTACAAGGCAATGCTCTCTGCTCGTTCCACGTTATAACTTCCTGGGGCTTAATCTACAAGTGGGTAATTTCAGGTCAGGTAAGGAGGGAGGATGGAGAGAAAATCTGGATACAGAAAGTCCTTTTCCAAACCACAGATGAAGCAGCAGATACTTAACTATAGTAAAATATACATTAAACTTGTCATGCTTTCACTGGGCCTCCACCCAGACCTTTATACTATCATTTTAATTAAAGCACCTGAGAGAATGGGGTCAAATATAGATCATTCACTTTTCTGGGTCTTCTCTGAGCTTCCTATTAGCATTTCACCGAGCGTGTGTAAGGGGGTAGGGATTAGGAACGGTATTTGGGGGTTGGTAATATGTCATGAAATCATCAAGTTGAGCTTTTTAATATTTTTTTCTAATGAGAGTAAAGTTATTGTAACTATAAACTAAAATTTTACTGCTTCAATCATAGCAACCGTGAAATAGTCCTCAAACACCTTTCGAGATAGTTGAGAATTACTATTCCAGATGATTTATGTTTATACTTTTTAAAGGACATTTTAAGAACAAAATATAAATTAAAAAAAAAAAATCTTCTGGAAGAAAAAAGTACACAGGTTAGATAAACTGGAGGCCCCATGGGTTGGGAGTAAATCTGAACTGGTACCATGATTTCTGAATAGGTCTAAAGTAAAGGAACCCAGGAGACACAGTAAAAACTAAAGACCAACTGCACTACTGACAAAGTTGTAAAAATACTCCTTGATCCATCTGGATAGAGTTAGCAGCCCAGAAGAGGAGTAAAGAAGGAAAAAATACAGCGAGACTAAATGCAACCAAGACGATAAAAGAAAATGCAAAACAATGATAACACTCAGCCTCGGCTGCAGACTAGAGAAGGCTGGTGGATTCTCAAGCAGCCATTTAGCTCTGTGCTGGGCGAAGACATCACAGCAAAGGCACCTGGCACCAAGCGGCTTCTGGTCAGGGATTTTACGTTTAGAAATGTAAGACCCAGTCACATTTAAGGGTTCTTGTTCTTGCCAGATACCCGTCCTCTTGCCCCGAAGCCATGTGACAAGCGACCCTGAATACCGCTCTGCCTTTTACACATCTGTTGTCTAAATCAGCGCAGAAGCTGGAAGCAGCGACTCTGAATTCTGGCCTCAGCAAAAGGGTACGTTTTAGTGTCATAATGACAGTCCTGGCAGAACAGGGCATTCTTACTTCGAATGTCTCTGCCATACTGAGAGCTCTCTCCATCGTAACCTGAGTCTGCCTCGATCAAGGGACTATCAGTTCTAAATTTTAAATACAGGGGCAATGATGTGAAAGCTTAAACAGCAACGGTTTCTTGGAAATCCCACTTTGTGAATGGTTGTCTCCGACTACTTTTCAGCACTTTAAAAGGTTTCCTTTTCATTTGCGTTGTTTTTCCATTTTAATTTCCTCTCACCAAACTGGTCGTCTCAAAACCACTATTCTAAAAAACGTTCTTCTCTTCATTTAAAGGAAGCCTGATCAAAGGCAAAATTGCTTTATATAATGATACCAAAAAGGGAAGACAGTCTTTCTGTCAAAGATGTCCATCTCGGTCACTATATCAAAGCACTGAGTCAGTGGGCAAGAGGCTGTTTCTAACCCCATCCGCAGTCCAGTGACTGTGGGAGACACCACACAGACCCACAGTGCCATCTGGCCACACAGCAAGGTGCTGCCCCACCTGTGGCACGGTGACGTCTACAGTGCAATGTAGCTTTTCCTGCGTGAAATTTAGTGAAGTGTCTGATCTGAGGAAATGCTACAGGTGAATCTGACCCCGAAGCACCTCAGTGGTATCTTGCACTGCAGCACCTTACTGGCCTGAGAAAAAGACTCAACACTGTGAGAAGCTGATGAGTGATGTCGGTGCTTAAAGCCGAGTCCAATCTATCTTCCCCAAACCACTTGTATCACTCACATTTTTTCAGACCACTTTCAGGTAATGACTCAAGGTCTCCAGGGTAGACCCACGGCAGGGGGAAGATACCGCTGGTCATTTTCAAAAGCCACTTTCTTTTCCCAACTATGTTCAATTCTACTACTACTACTGCTACACACAGACACACACACACACACCAAGAGACTTTTGCCCAGCAGCAGTAACTGTTAGCGATCTTCTGCAAACCATTCTTCTTTCCCTTAGTGACACAGGTAATACCAGATGTCTATTACAATCTATAATCTACCAACATGTGTGAAGACTTTCCCACTGCAGCCATTAAAATAGATTAGTTTTTTTAAAAAATGCACACACACACCTATCCTAAATTCTGAAAAGTTCAACACTAATGACAAGCTTTTTAAAATAAAAGTCAATTAAGTACCTGAAATTGCCAAAAGCCATAGACTTACTGTACCAGTGATCAGGATAGCATTTCCAAGCAACCCAGCAACTTGCATACAAAAACCCCAACAATTTCAATGCCTAGGGTAGAGCCCAAAGCAATTTCCTAATCTGCAAATTAAGGGATTGAACTGGAAGATCCTTTAATGTTTAATGCTGAATTTATAAAAATCCTTGCCTGTTTTCCTCTTTAGTACAATGAAAATAAGATAAATTAGGTAACACAGAGAGGAAAGGTTCATTATGCAGCTGCTATTTAAACATGCCACCCTTCATTTAAACTGAAAACCATGAAAAAATTCAAATGTGAAAAAAACCGAACAAAGTGAAAATTATTATTATTTTGCTTCCTCAAAACTCACAATTATAAATGATATAATTTCTAATAGAAAACAAGAACACAAGCTTCCAAAATTTAAAAGTACCAAAATTCAGGACTAGAAGAAAACACATATTTATTCTGAGTAAAAACTCTGTTACATCAACAAGACGAATTTTGACATAGAAAAATACCTGTTTAATTTTAGAAACAAAGTTGGGAGGCAGAAGGGAAAAACTAACTGTGACTCACCAAAAAAGAAAGAAAGAAAAGAAACCACTTCCACACACATTAAATAGAATGTCTTGTTATTTTCACAGACAGTAACAACTTTTGGACATCCATTTCAGGCCCAGGCTGGAGAGGTGTCAACAGGTCTTATTTGGTTTTGTCAGTGTGTAAAGAGTTTACAAACCTGACTGAAGTTAGAGTTAGTGGGAGTTAGGCACTTATATTCCTTATACACAGGAGAAGGGGGGAAAAGGTCCTTTTATGCCAGCTTTGAGTTTGGCTTGAGTTTTTATGACTTATTTAGAAGCGCTAGGGAATGAAAAAAGTCTCTTAATGGAAATACTGACACAGTCTTCAATACAGTGACATGAACCAGCACTTCTACGAAACTGCACCAGGTGTGACTGACCACCCCAGCCAGTCGAAATGCAGTGTCGGAAAACCAGTTACAACAGACTGAATGCCAGGAGACAGTCCTGCCAAAATACAGGGGATACCCCTGCAGAATCAAAATGTCATGTTGATAAACTTGTTTTTAACAGAAAAACAGGTAAAATGTATGGGATCTTTACTCTTACATGTGGAGGAGAGAGAAAATGTAAAATTTCTGCATCGATGTTCTCCAAGTCTATCATAGGATTAAAAATAGTCATTCTTAAAAAGCCAAAGTAGTCACGTCAACCCCGAGAGTGAATGGGGCAGAAGAGTTTAAATCATTGGATCTAAATCTGTGCTTCGTTTCTTAAATCTCACCCACAAGGCAGTGACCTAGATAAGTAGACAATAGGTATCATTACTTAGTGAAGTCAAATTCATAAAAGTTCCCCTTCTTTTTATTTGCCTGTCTGCTATACTTTTTATTCTTCAGTGGATTTTCTTTAAAACAACTAAACTTTTCCATTTATCATCCTTGCATTTTCCTGAAAGTCACTCTTTTAAAACTTGAAAATTGGTTTAGTTTCATTTTATACTTTCTAAGTTTTTATTTCAACTCTCTTAAACATCTCAGTTTTAAGCTTCATTCTGTTTACTTTTTTCTACCGGTTTTAACTTTTTTTGCATTTGCCTTTTTTTTTGTTTTTTTCACCCATTTAGACTTATTCAGGACCATTTTCTTTCCCTTGTCATGTTCACAGACACAGATCAACATATACATATGTACATTAAAATGTCTTTCATGATTTAAGAGGCAGACTAAATCACAAAAACACTAACTCGCTGACTTGAGAAACAGTTCCCGAGCAAATATGTGAAAGACACTAGTAGGTGCTAGGAGGACTATAAAAATGAATAAAATACCATTTCAGGGCCGCGGAGAGCTTTTAATACACACAAGGCAGTGAGTATCAGCACGAAAGAAGAGATAGGATGCAGCTGCATTTCAGACGCAATCTGTCTATATTCACACAAATTTGAAACGTGTTGCTGTCATTCTAAGGCACCACATGGAGGGAACACAATATAAAGGGACAAAAAACTCAGGATCAAACACAGCCCTAAAAATGCATACTTTTTCTAAGCTAGGCTGCCGTGTATTTTTGATTTGTTTGTAAGCCAGGTTGTTGAATGGGGCTGCTAAGTCTCAGCTTCTACGTATAGACTTTCTCAGGCTCTCACGTGATACCAAATAACAAACAAAGAAAAGTGAATGAAAAACTAACCCCTGAAGGAGCCAGCAAACTGCTTATGCCAACATGTGTTCTCTTTTTCTATTTCTGTCTGCCATGAACCTCTCAGTTTTTAACAGCAGGTGGAACACTTATACTTACACAGTCTCATTTAAATTTTGCAAGTGAATCCATAAAGAAAATTCACTTTCAAAGATCAAGCTAATGTGCATTTCAGAAATAATCCATGTGAATGTGTTTTGCCATCATCATCACCGATAAACATTTAATAATCTACAGTGTTTAGAATATCATGCTTACGTTTTTATAATTCTACCCCAAGCCTCCCCAAAGCTCAGAATTTCTATAAGTCTCATTTCGAAGGTTACTGCTTTGGAATAAGTAATTAGGAAAGATCCCTTTTTAATAAGGCCATCAGAAAGACACCGTTCTTTATTCAAAGGCATCAGGAGCAAGTTTAGAGTTGTGGTTAATCCTAGAATTACTGATTTGAAGGGTGGAAACATACAGAAAGCAACAGGAGGAGGGAGATTAGAGAAGAGGAAGGATGCTGAGGCACACCTCACATGCTGTGTTTCATACTGTCAGTCTAGGAGAGCAGAAAACTCTGTCTTTTTAAAATCGGTCCTTAAATTTCTATCTGGAAATTTCACTTAGGTGGAAAACCTCATTTCCAGATGGTATCTGATAGGTGAGGTATTATTGCAGTAAAGACACAGGACAAAAAGTTGGATAACCTTTCAAGTATTCTTTAAATGTCACAAACTGGGCTGGTGATAGAGGGTTTTATTATTCTCTGCTGGAGTACATCAACAGTCATTTGCATGCCAGGAAAAGAATGTCTGGAATCATCCAACAGAGCTAAGCTTAATCTTTCACTAAAAACAAGGAAGTGACAAGCACAAAAAGGGAAATAAAAGAAGATGAAAGTATCCAAAGTCGACTTACTGGTCAACAAAATTCCAAAGAGAAACTAGCATGTACACAGAAACCCATGCTATCCTTAATAGCTGGCTCTTGACAAAGCCTTCTGTCAACTACCATGAGGCTTTCTTCAAGCTACCCCCAAACACCTAAAATGGATGAAACAAATTAGGAATGATTACTCACTGTTCAGAAGGATGTGACAAGGCAGTTCATTAAATCTTTCCTCTGCTTCACTTAAACTACGATTTCTTTGATGAGTAAGGCCCAGGCCTCCAGAGAGCCTAGAATGTTTTTGTTTGCGGTATGAAGGCATGAAAGGGCACCTCGTCCATGAAGGACTTGTGCCCCAAAAGTTGACTGTGAAGTCAGCAGTTTAGAATGGAGAGCGCCATTTCGCCAAAGAAACCGTGCTATAAATTAGGGTTAAATCCCAGGCTAATCCAATGGTTTATTGACCATGAGCATCCCTGGCTTTTACTACTGATAGTACCAGCTTAAATTCTGAAGTACACAAGTGTGCAGGAAGAGGACGAAAAAAGAACATGTCCACCACCCACCGGGGTCATCATTAGGCAAGAAAAAACATTTGGAAACGGCATTTAGCTTTTTGTCATTCTCCCAGATTTACTTTCTACTGCCTTGTTTGTCTTTCCCCAGTAACCAAAATCCCTAGGTTCCCTCATTTTGACCCATTTTGCAGGCCATTCAAATGGACTCCACCTCCCAAAGAGTCCTGTGCACCAAATAAATGACTTCTTTTTTCTGTCCATCAAAATCTCCATTTCTTCAGGGATATTCACCTCAGTCAAGTGGAGGGGAAGCTAATCTGATTAATTCACACTAACATAGAAAAGAGTTCTATCCGCCAATGTTTTTGCTATACCAGATGTGTATAATTAAGAGGGATTTTAGGCAGTTTAACAAGATGAAGTTGAAACATGCAGCCTTGTGGGAGCAGAGTAAATTTATGAATTACATAAATTCATAAAGCAGTGGGGAAGCAGTGGGGCTCAGAGAGTAACCATTAGAGTGTACCAGCCATTTATAAGTTGGTCATTTGTGAGCGGCGAAAAGAAAGAACAGAATAGGAACTTGTCCTCGTGCCAGCAACAGAGCAGGGAAGTTCACACGTTTTATTTCAAGACTTGCCTGACAGTCCCCTCACCAAGTATACTTCTTTGAAATGTCTCCTTTCTCCCTCACTGAAGAAGGAAATTTAATAGGCTTGGTTTAGGGTAAATTAAACTCAAATCCAAGTTAGGAAAGCCTCTAGTGAGGACGCACTCTGGAAGATGCTACAGATGGCGGCTGGCTCCTTCCTGGATGGCCCCATCTGGGGAACATAAGCACTGAGTCAACAGGAGTGGAGGTACGTATGATGCTAGAGTCCTTATCCTGACACCTCAGAGAGCAGACCCACTCCACTGAATATCTGAAAATTACCATCCATTAACCTAACTTGACGAAGAGGATTGTAATTTTAATTTAGGTGACTTCATTCAACAGATGACACTGAGTGACTAGATTTTCTTGTGTATTACTTAACTGTATTTAGAAGCAATAACCTTAGTAATTCTGATCAATTCTAATGTTATAATTGCTGCTGTCAGAATACTTATTGAGAGCCTACCATGCCCCTGAAAAAAGAACATCTTTTCTTTTTTTCCTGCATGTTGTGGGTGACTGCAGATTAGAGAGAAATATTTAATGTCTACATACAATCGATAAAAACATGTTTGTATCTACTTGGATGGTGTCTAATAATATCTTCAATTAGGATTACTGCTTTATAATCTACCAGGCTTCTCCCTGCTAGAGTTTAACAAGTGAAATGAAATTCAGTGATACATTACCCTTCCAAACACCAACTCTTTCTTTCACTTGGCTTTTTGACTCCCTATATTTAGTGAAATGCATCATGAGATAGCAGCTGTCTTACAAAAATGGGTGGAAAAACGGATACGATTTCTCAGCACAGATAAACCAATAAATTGTATTTAAAGGTGATCTCTTCTGAAAAAAAAAAATTTAAAAGCCGAAATCTTCGTACTACTGTAGAACTAGGGTGGTGGAGGGGATGGTGTTTGAGAGCAGACTTAGAAGGTTGCTGTTTGGATGAGGAAGGAAAGATACAACCAGAAGGAACTGAAGGGATTCAGAACAGACTGTATGCCAGAGAAAACCAAAGCAGTTGTTCAGAAAGCATTTACTGAAATTCTCTGTTCCACCACTTATGCATGACTGCTAACCCAGATACAATTGCAGCAGCAATGTCACTCAATTCGCACAGAAGACAGCCGTTTACTGTCTTCGTCTGAAATTTAGTAGACCAGTTTGAGACCAACCAGTCTTCCCTCATTCTCCATCCACAAACCCCAAAATTGTATTCTGTTCTTTTTAAGCTTATACATATGCACGAAAACCCAGAAGTTTACGTGTCTAGGCTGCCATCTCATTGCTTGCATAACTAAAAGATAGGTTTGATTTAAAAATAGAATTTGGCAAATGAATAGTCCATGACACGGGCCAAGTGCATTTGGAATGCTTTAATATAAAAATACATGGCCAAGCTACTTCACTTCGAAAAGCATCAACTATACGGGCACGCTAGTCCCTCTCTGACTTTACATTTTGTCACCTTTGAAAAGAGCATGGACTTTCAGAAGACCCAACACACTGGGGAAATTTCACAGGCACATGACCTTGTTTTTACTGGGCAACATAAATTTACAAGAAAAAAAATTTTAAACAACGGTCCTTCAATTACACCCCCTCATCAAATTGTAATTTTCATTGTTTTTATCTTTCTTGTTTTTGTCCATACACACTTGTCATAATTATACTCAGTGTATCCACAATTAAAATTTTTTCACTTAACATTACACTAATTCCCATGTTGTTTCATAGCCAGTATCAGTATTACAAATAAAAATTTTGACTTGTATGCTATCTTAATCTGCTTTGGGATTAGGATAACATTTACATTTTTAAAAGTTGAGATACTTCCCATGTTTTTATATGTTCCAGAAAAATGTATAAAGCATAGGAATTAATTATTTCTTCAAAGTTTGAAAAAAAATCCAATGGATCTATCAAGTTATCTATCAAGTGTTTTGGGAACTGAGTTTAGTAAAAACCTTAATTTTTCCTGCATTAGCGGTCATTTAAACCTTTTCTTATTATGAATTAATAATTTAATTTGTGTGGCTAATAGCAATTCACTTCATCCATACATTTGTATACAGTAATACTGTCAAACAATTGTGCATAGTACTTTATCATAATTTTTAAAAATATTTTTTGTTTAATAACTATATAATGATTGCTATATCCTTTCTTATTTCCAACTTTAATTTGTGTCCATTTTTTGCTTGAGTTTTTTTACTACTGACTTCAAAGAGCCAACTCTTGATTTATTTATCTATTTTTCAGCCTTCCATTTTACCATTTTTTGTTTTCTGTTTATTCTTTTTCAATTATCTGTACTTGAATGACTTGGTTTATTTTCCTTTTTCTCAAACATTCTGAATTACTTACAAGTTCTTTCAGTTAGGTATTAGTAGATAGTTTTAAATTTTTCATTATTGGCTAAATTATCTTTTATTGCATCTTTTACTTCTTCCTAGACCCAATTTATTATTTACAAGGCCATGTATTTCTGAATGTTTGGAGTTGTTTTCATTGTTGGAGTTGGAGATACAAACAGAAAATGAGATTAAGTCAAAACTGTATTGAGATTTCCTCTGAATCCTCATAGATCTTGTACATATTTGTAGACACTTAAAAATCAGATATCTGGCTAAATAACCTTAAGGATATATTAAACAGACCAACTTTAAATTTCTTTATAAAGCTCTATTGTTCACATATCAAGCTCCTTGATGTTACAAGGACTAAATGTAGTAGTACTTGTGTAGTATTTAGCATAGAACCTAGCGTATCACAACTATTCAACAAATGACTGGTGGCGATACGTGTAATAATAGCGGTAACAGTCGTCTAGCAGTAGCTACACTCCTCCAGCCTCTCGTGCAGGCTCAGCTACACCACTGATCTGGAGAAGAGTAACTCACTGTGTGTCCTTGGTCGGGGCTTTCTCATCTGTGACATAACGTGGCCGGGCTGCATGCTCCCTGGAGTTATTAATTCCAGGGGTAACGTTTCTAAATCTCACTGCCTGGCATTCTCAGGACCTGGAGTCTACCTACACCAGCTGTAGGGCACACAGTCCTTTGTAATGAAGCCCTGAAGTCAAGACAGAAAATTTTACCAAACTTGCCACTCCGTCTGAACGTTGTGGACAGGCAGAAATTGATTCACTATTTCCGGACTAAAAGCAAAAATTTCAAAGCTACTTATAGCCCTACTTGTGCGTTTCAGGAATAAAAGTAAACTTTCCAAAGCAATTTAAGCCACGTTTCCTTCACGAACGTCTTGGCAGCCATGCTAGTTTGTGTTCATTTTCCATCACTATAAGCAATCAAAGAACTTAAGAGAAAAGATGGAGTACAGAGTATTTGCATGGCTGGTTATAATCTGGGATATTCCTCCATTATAATTTATTCATAAAGCCAATACATATCTCCTCTAAGAATGTTTATCACTAAGATTAAAATTTTTTATTAAGGATGAAAACTTCCCAGTAAACCATCATCTAGTAACAAGCGTATCTGCTAATTAAGAACAAAATGAAAGCTTTCAAACTGAATTATGAGCCGTATGTACATAATCTGATGCACAAGCAATGAAAATTATGCCTTTACACCTGTCAAAAGAAAGCCCTGCGCTGCAGCTTTAATTCTGTTTTAAACAAGGCATCACAAAAAAGCACAGACTTACCTGTGCGATAGACGAAATTGCCTTCGGTTTCTGACGATGAGGGAGATACCAATTCCTCCTCAAATTCATTGGAACTAAAAGATCCTGAATGGTTTCTCTGCCTTGTCTTTCCCATCATGGCAGCATTTGTGACCATGACGTGTCTCAAAGAGTCGTTAAGGTAACGATTCAACAAGCTGCTCTTGTATTTCGGGGGCGATACGTAGTCCTCATTGGCCCGTGACTCTGGCCTCACTCCAGCTTTTATGACTGAGCTCTCACTTTTAATCACAGGACGGTGAACTGGATTATTATAGCCTTCTTCGTTCATGTGGTTTCGTGGAGGATTTTCTCCATCTAAGGGGGGAAAATATCAGCAGGTAGTACTTACACATACTTTTCCCCAGCCACCCAATTGTTACATTTAATGATTTAAAATATATATAGGAAGAATAGTTAAAGTGCATAAAATTATCTTTGATATTTAAGATTACTTTTTAGGCAAAGGAAAGCAGGAATCTATATAATCTCTCCCTTCGGTATGTTAATTTTAATGAACTTCACAAAAAATGTTATTCTGACACATGATAAATCTGTGGACAAGAGGAAGCAGCCAAAACTTGGCTGGTCATTTACAGTATCGTAAAAGTAAAGTTACCTCATGCAATAAAAAAGAACCATGATGGCACCGTCGTGTTTTGTGGGATCAACCTTAAAAACAGCACCTGAAGTGAATGTCCCCTTACAAAGGCAGAGCAAAGAAAGCAAGATAAAAATACTAACAAACCTTCAGAACACGAGTCGTCACTGCTTACACTCAGCCGCTCAGCGTTTCCTTGAACATACTTATTGTACAACTTTATTCTTAAGGCCCAGCTTAAATCTGGCTGTCGAACAGTATTCTTAAGCCGACGTCTTGCATTAGCAAACCAATTTGACACCTAAAAAAGTTTTATTTCTCAATTAACACAACATAAAAAAATTACCCATCATACAATTACTTTCCCAGAAAGGACCTAAGCCTCTCTCATAACCTCTGATCATTACATATTTTCATGACATAACAGTATTGGACATTTATATCCATTCATTCATTCATTCATTCAACAAATGTGCTGAGCACTTACTACACAGAATGAGCACTAACTGTATTCTGGGAATAAAAAAAATATTGAAGGGCTTTGCCATAAAATTTTCAGTCTAGTAAGAAAGGTAGGAGAGTACGCAAATAACTCTAGTATCTATTCACAACAGCCAAGACATGAAAGTAACCTAAATGTCCATCAACAGATGAATGGATAAAGAAGATGTGGTACATATATACAATGGAATATTACTCAGCCATAAAAAAGAATCAAATAATGCCATTTGCAGCAACATGATGGACCTAGAGATTATCATACTAAGTGAAGTACGTCAGAAAAAGAAAGACAAATACCATATGATATCACTTATATGTGGAATCCAAAATATGACACAAATGAACCTAACTATGAAACAGAAACAGAATCACAGACATGGGGAACAGACTGGTGGTTGCCAAGGGGGAGGTGTTTGGGGGAGGGATAGAGTGGGAGTTTGGGATTAGCAGATGTGAGCTTTTATATACAGGATGGATAAACAACAAGGTCCTACTGTAGAGCACAGGGAACCATATGCAATATCCTGTGATAAACCGTAATGGAAAAGAACATAAGAAAAAAGAATATAACATATGTATAACTGAATCACTGCTGTACAGCAGTAATTAACACATTGTAAACCAACTTACTTCAATAAAAAAACAAATAACTAATATAGGAAAGAATGTGATAAATGGCTTAAGACGCATTAAAATATAATGTTACAGGAGTGCAACGGAAGGAGGGGTTACTTTGATGTGACTCAAGACTTCATGAAGAATTTAAGCTAGATTTTGAAGGAATAGGTCAGGGATAATGGGTAGGGAAGTGTGTTTCCAACAAAGAAGACACGGGAACAAATATAAGTCAAATTCCAGAGACACTGTGGTAGGTAATGAAGAAGGAAGAAAGAGATACCCTTGAGTTATCAAACTTGTGTTAAGAAGAGAAGATAGTGCCAATTTGAGAAAGAAAGTAGAATTGTTTGAGGGTGAAATGATGCGTTTGGTTTGGGAATGTTTAGTCTGAGGTACTAGAAAAGCATACAGGTGAAATGTGCAGCAAGAAAATAAAAATGGCATCTGAGATCTAAGAGCAAGGAAGATCAGATTTGGGTCAAATGCACAGAGGTTAGAGCTGAAGCTGTGAGAGCAGACAGAATGAAAAGAGGGTCAAGGACCAAACCCTGGAAACCTCCAGCAATTAAGGAGGTAGGAGCTGGCAAAACAGTCAGAGACAGAGCAATCAGACAAGCAGAGAGAGAGAGAAAAAAGCCAAATTATGCCCAGCTTTAAGCTAAAAATCTAGTGCTTCCAAACAGGTGATGGCAAAGAAATGAACACTGCAAAACAAGGTTAGTTCCATTGTTTTTGTTTAAGGTGCTACTGGATTTCTAGAGGCTAAAATGGCACTTGACATTTCTTTTTAAACATCAACCTATCATCAGAATATACATATTAAAAACATGAAAGGCCAATATTTGCCTTTAAAAGGATGAAAAGTGGAAAGAGGATTACGTTTCTCTACCAATTTGTTCCATAACATGACTCCGCAGTATATTAATGGTTTGTGTGGTGATGCTTGCACTGAAATTTTTTTCTTTTCTCTTTTAAATTTATACTGTGAATACATAACTTTTGCACATTACTCAAGCCTTAATTCTTGAATGAACCTGTGGTGAATCCTACATTAAAAAAAAAAAACTATAATTTTTTTCTTTTTTTTCCCCATGGGTAAAACTGGTAGTGTTCTCCAGTTTATATATGCACAAACCATATCATATATAATATACATTCAGTGTTACCTCCCTTTGTGTCTTAAGCAATGATAACTGTCCTCAAATTTACGTGCAGTGGTGTAATATCTTAGCACGGCATTTCAGAAGCCTGAGACTCCACCAACCCCTCTTCCTGCCAAGCTGTGCTATTCTTACTATGGTTTAGTCTGACTTTAAATTCTCAGTCTCCTCCAACCTCTACAAACGGACAACTTCTGGGACTATCCATTCAACAAACACATACTGAGGAGCTCCTGTGCTTTAGCCATGGTATTAAGTGCTAGGAATGAATAAACTCTGTCCCCTGCACACACCGAAGGACTAGAAGTGAAGAGCTATACGTGATTAACTATGATACACGGGTGAACCTGCACTACGGAAGCATGAAATGCCTGGTCCATTTCCTCTCAAACCTCCCTCTATTCTCCAAGTCATGGCCAAAATGTTCGTCCATGTCCTCATTAGTACCAACTGGGAATTTTAGAACAGTGTTTTTTCGAACTTCCCTATCTTCCATTCTATCCACTTGACTGGATCTTAACAACCACCATCAAACTCAAGTGTTGACGCACCATTATGATTTAATTACTTACTTAACGTCTTCACATCCTCATGCATGTCCTGTCATCCTCTAACTGTGGTATAACGGAAAGAGACCTGGTTTCCTGTTCTGACTTAGCCAAAAACAGGCTGTGTGAGTTTAGATAAGTCATTCATCTTTTCAGAACTTCATGGTTCCTGACATCCTTGCCAACTCTGAAGATTAAGACCTGTGAATGTCGTCCACGCTCTCCTATAAAAGTGTTCATTCATCTCCTTTATAGTTGGTACCAACCTATCTTCTGCTCTTGACCACTACTCTCTTCAGCAATCAGAGAGGTGTTTTATGTCCTTCTCTGTTCCTTTTGCACACAGAGGACAACTTCCCCCATGCCTATGTCACTTATATTTATTAGACTCCAACTCCCAAACTTTTTTGGTTACTTTCTTTACTAAACATCATATAATTCAGAGGCTAATCTTAAATCTTAACTGACCTTAACACTTTTTTTTAAAGTCTTTATTGAATTTGTTACAATATTGCTTCTGTTTTATGTTTCGGTTTTGTGGCCGTGAGGCCTGTGGGATCTTAGCTCCGCCACCAGGTATCGAACCCGCACCCCCTGCACTGGAAGGCGAAGTCTTAACCACTGGACCGCCAGGGAAGTCTCTGACCTTAACTCTTAATACAACCAACACACAGTACCGCATAGTGTAAAATCCAATTCTTATGAAACTCTTCATATTTTTATTAAAACGCGATGGACTTCAAATTTTAAAAAAAAATCAATATACTTATAATTCTAACATACAAAAATAGGGACCTTTAAATGTCATGGTGGCATTAACTAGCTTTTCATATATAGGAGTCGTATCGTTTTTTACGTTTTGTATACTCATAGTTCTTACCAGAGTATATTAATTATACATCAGAAGATTTTCCATAAAGGTTTGGTGGTGTCTAACAGGCTATTTCTAAACTGATTTCATAAGTTTGACCGGCACCCAATCTACTAATACATTTACTCTGCCAGTGTTTTATTATCAGCAATTTACAGTACAACCTAAGGGCTGGATATAGTCTGGGGTGTTGAATATCTTCTTGTGTTAAGTCATGCAAACAGCAGACAATAGTTGGTGAACAAATCTGCACGACTAGCATCTCACAAGTTTTTTCCTGATGAATTGATGTAAACGCCATCTGTTTCACTGAAGGTAAAAGCACCAGTTCAAATTTTCTACCTTTAACTTACTATGGATTCCTTCAGGTTATCATTCAAATTCTTCTGAAATTGTATTTTACATGAAACAGGCCTCCTTACCAAGGATAGGTTCTGCAACAGCACTTTAACGTCAAACTCAGAGCTTTAAAAACACTGCATTTTATAGCGAAAGCTTAGAGAACCAAATATCTAGAAGCTGGAAGAGAAAGCTAAGTAGCTTTCATCCTACGCAGCAGTGTTTACATTCATCACATTGGCAGAGCAATCTTTAGAGTAAACCCAAGGGGATACTCTGGCATCTGTCCACCTTTGAACACACAGAATTAACAACGCAGATTCAGTCATTCAACTGAAATATCGAACACCTCACTTCTACACCATGTAGTCTGACACTGAGAATAACGTAGAAGGACCAATCTGAGATTTTGTTGAATATTTAACAGTAGCCGTAATCCTTGCAGTTGATAAGTACACACACGTCTCAGCAGAAGCACTCCATACCAAGCAAAAGCTATGTCAACACAGGGGCAAAATCTTGCAACACAGCAGACTTAACCAAATGGTACATGGCTGTAGCACAGGAATTGGAAACTTCTACTGTAAGAAAAGGGAGCATTAACACCCAATCACTAAAATGTAGTCTCAAACTCCACTTGCATTGCACTCCGTAATGTGATCATGAAAAAAAAATCATCATTTCACTATTATAATCCAGAAAAAAACAAATATATTTTAAATACATACGCATAAACAATGGGAAATACTGAAACCAGGTACAGCCCCCATCTGCCCTTCTTTTAAAAAACTTCTTCAGGGGCAATTATTCCCTGGGTAAGCTCCATATTCCACAGTAACACAAAACCCCAATCGCATATCTGTTATTCCACAATGAAGCTGGTTATATTTTGAGAGTAGAGAGTATATTTTTATAATGTTTGAACAACGGTCAGTCATAGGAACCAAGCACAATGGAGTATTTCGGTTGGTTAAAGTGAAAACACACACACACAAATCATCTTCCTGTTAATTTTATAAAAATGCTTATATCTTAGTAGGAAGATGGCAGATTAATAATGCAAACAGTTATAGTAAATTAAGACAAGTTGCTAAGTCTAGTGAGTAGAAAAAAAAATGAAAGCTGCATAAATACCTCTCTCTGCCTCATCTTTCAGGAATGAACAAAATGCAGTGTTGATTAACGTCCTTAGAGCTTCTGTTTATCACAAAAAGTAACTTCTGTGGTCCTAAAAAAATGCCCTTATTAAAGTTTCAGCATTCTGTTTCCAGGCTTAATGGAGATTGCTGACCAAATTTTACACCCTTCAGAGTAGCAAAATAAGGCAGAAGTACTGCTTATGAAAGGTTTGATAGCTTGACACACAACCAAAAGGGAAATATGAAGGGTAAAAGAAATGTTCAAAAATAAAGACACTTTTGTAGTTAAGGAATAAAATAATTATGCTGACAACTGATTAACATAAATTATGAGAAGCAGAGACAGGAGATATTATAATAAACAAGAAATAGAGACTGAGCTAGAAATAAGGGGAACACTCCATATTTGTCTATTGACATAAAATGACATGTTTCCAGATATGCTAAAAATAATGTGGCGAGTTAAATGCTTGTTCTGTAGAACTAACATGTACCATTAAAGTTAACGAGCTGCCCTCTGTGTATTCCCTACAATGAGATGGATTTTAAAACTAGAATATTTTAGTCTGATTTCAAGACATTCTCCAGTTTTCCACAATATGTTTGGGGAAGTCACGTGGTGATTACAGTAGTATTCCCCGGTGAGAACCTATTCAGTCTGCAAACATGTATGAAGAGTTTACTATATGGAAAGTACTGGGCTGGGGTGAAATGGAAGGATGAAGATGAATAAGACATGATCACTCTTCTCAAGAAGGCTGACTCCACAGGAGAAATTTATTCACTGGGAGAACCTGATTCATGAAACAGGGGTCTAATTTGCAGGGCTCAAAAGCTTTATTCAGATCACAGCTTGATATTTTTCCTCCAGAAGTGAAATGTATTGACATAATTTATTTGGTTTCCACAGAGTCAGAATTTGCTTTGGATGTTTAATAAATGTCTGACCTATACAAACCCCTTATATTCATAAATATATATATATTTTCTTACATAGACATTCCATTGTGCCTAATGGAGAAGAGGTGGACCCAACCTGAATGGTATATAAGGGTTCCTTGGTTATTCTACACGTTTGATTTTTTCCATTTATCACTTTAAAGTTCCAGAAACCAACTTCATTTATTATGAAACTTGGAAATCATTAAATAGGTATCAATTATCATTATAAATAATTACCCTTCTTTGTCCCATTTAAAACTTACATGTTTGCGTGCATTTTTATTTGCTGAAGACTAGTGTGAGAGAAAATATAATGGGAAAGATGTTCATTACATGAACAAAAACTTCATGTAAATTAGAAAAATGCAATAGTCTTACCAAGATCTTAAAGCAAAAAGAATTATTTGTATTTGAACTGTCATTACAGGCAGAGAATAATTTGATTCTGTATTAGAATGACAGCTACTTGTATTGCAACTCAGAAAAACTACCGCAGGTGAAAATTTAAATGTCTCTGCTAATGACAAATAATACTTTTCATAGCTAAAAATGTCCTGAATATGTCATAAACATTTGTTGCTTTCTGTCTGAAAGAATGGCAAGTATTAAACATGGAAATACGTAATCAATAAGTTAATATTTTACTGTTGACATCAGAGTGAACTATTCAAATAGCTCTATAAATCAGTGTATTTTGAAAATAAATAGCATACCAGTTTAAAGTGAAATTTGAATGTATGCATTTATTTTCTTAAGTTTTTCTGGTTGGAATTATTTATTTAAAAACTACTTTTGAAAATCACTGAAAGTTCAGAGTTTTGTGTTAAACAGATATTAAGCCAAGAACACTAAATTAATTTTCCCCTCCAGTGCTGCAGCAAATCACTATTAATACTATTGCCTGTTAATATAAAGCAGAAGAGATGTCTGTTTTTCTCTACAACTGTATTCTGAAAATAAGCAGAAAAATGCATATTATAGTTTTAATAAGTCTGAGTACAAGTCAATTTTCATGCTTCGTCCAACTTTCTAGTAATTCCTAAAATGACAACCTTAAATACTCTGGAAAGCAATTTTTATGTTATCTAGTAGTTAAACGTTCCCTGTTACTTCGGGGTTCTCACTTACTATACCCCTTTCATGGAATGACCAAAGTTTCACCAATGCAGTGATGCGGCGCTACTACAACGGAGGAGATTTCTCAGCTCAGGTAGCTCCTCCTCTCCTCTGAGTGAATCTGCTCTGCCTGCGCGCATGAAAGTTCACGTCACTGCATTTATGAAAGGAAACTGGTGTGCCGGCCAGAGCACGTGGTATGGACCCGCGGCGTTTCCAGGCCCACCTCTACCCCTCAACACAGCCTTCTCCTGCCTCGGTTACATCACCTGCGAAAGGCTGACAGCACGTGCTCGACCTCAGCGGGTTTTGCAGCATCCGATGCAGCCACGGAGGGAAACCTGTGCACAGCAGCCCTGCTCGCTAGAGACGCAGCACGCTTAGGCCGCCCCTCTGCACTTGACCAGGTACCCGCCATCTGAGATCTGCCCCTTAACCCAAGGACAAAGATGCCGCCAGCAAAGCCGCGTGGAGTCTAGCTAAGGCCCAGGGTGCCTCCTATTAAGAGAGAAAAACCTCCCAAACCCGCTTCTGGCCCTCCCAGCCCACCTACTAGCTCTGTCAGGAGCCGTCAACTTGAAAGGGACCCTGTAACTTGACCTTTAACATGGGGCCCCAATGCGGGGTGCCCTTCTGCCTGGTTTTCAAAGTGTGGTGCGCGGCCAGCAGCTTACGCGTCACCCCAAGAACGTGTTAGAAACACAAAGCACCGTCCCCGGCCAGGACCTCCTGCGAACTCCGGGCTGGGTGGGGGGCGGCGGCAGCGTGTGTTTTAACGAGCCCTCGGGCGACCCTGACGCAAATCACTGCGGGGCAGCGCCCGCTGGAGCCACCGCCGCGTGCATGGCCCGCACCGCTTCTCAGAGCTCCGCGCTTGCCTTTGCCCGGCCCTCCTTCGCGAGCGCCTCACGGCCCCTGCTGCGCCGAGCCTCCGGAAGACGGTCGGAGACGCAGAAACTCCCCAGACCACCGCTCCGGCCCTGGGCCCGCCCCGCACCAGCCTCAGGCAGAGCGGCGGCAGCGTCCGGACGGCCGGTCTCGGGCCCACCCGTGCCCAGCGGCCGGAGGAGCAGAGCCGCCGCTCAGCCTCGCGAGGGAGGGCCGGGGCTCGTGGGCCCCGATTACCTGCACTAGCGTCATCTGCGAGCCGAGCGCCAGGAGAATCTTCTCCGTCTTGGTGGGGTACGGATTGTCGCGGTGCTTGTACAGCCACTGCTTGAGGGGCCGCGCCATGTCCTGCAGGGCCTGCCGCTTGTGCCTCACCTTCCCGCCATTCTGCCGGGCCCTGGGACACCGGGAGAGGAGGGGTTCCCGGTGAGCCGCGCCGACCGAGCGCCGCCCGCCGGGGCCCCGGGTCCGCACGCGCTTCAGCCCGCGTCGACCGCGGCCCCGCGCGCCCGGACGCGGAGGCCAGGCAGGGGTGGGAGCCGCACAGGGTCGGGGCGCGCGGGGCCGGCCCGGGTGGCACAGGAGGGGCGTGGGGCGGCGAAGGCCGCCAGGTTTATACGGAAAAGGGGGAAATCCTGAAGCCAGAGGTTAGAGGTTTAGGTGATTTGAAGGAAGCTCTTTTGTTATTCAAGCCACAGACCTGCGCAGCAAGGCCGGCACCGTCCCTCGCCCGCCTGCACCGCGCCCTCCAGGGGCCCTGGCCCCTCATCATGGGATGAGTAGTGGCTGCGGCCGGCTCTCGAATGTTCTTTCAGGGACTCATGCCCGCCGCTCGGGGCTTCCCGTCGCCCACTGGACGTTGGGAACAAAGCAAGGGGTGATGGCCGCCCCGCTGCCCTGGTTCTCTTCAAGCTCTCCCCTGTACCCTTTGATCCTCGGGTAAAGGGGAAGCTTTCCAAGAAGGGGTTTGTGGAGGAAAGATGCAGAACCGAAAACAAAAACACACACGAAAAAGAGAAAAGACAAAACCCAAAACACTGTAGGGGGCTTTGCACGACAAAAGGGCGAGCTTCAAAGTATGGAAGGTCTGTCCCACCGGGTAAAGTAAAAAGACCTCGGGAAAAGCATATTCCAAGGAGGAAGAGCGGGAAGCAGCCGGGAGCCGGGCCTCGGCGCTGCGCTCCCCAGCGGCTCCGCGAGGTGTCGCCGCGCCGCCGCCCGCGCGCCCAGCCACTCCGCGAGGCTCGCGCGCCTGCGCCGCAGCCTCCGGGGCTTCTGCCTCTTTAAACACTTTGAAATGCAATTCCATCCGTGAGGACTGGTAGTAACATTTTGACGAAACCTAATCTCTATTTCCCTAACCAGCAACGCCGCACAACAAGCAGCTGATGCAATCTTTCAGGTGGACCGGCCAGGACGGCCGCCCCTCCCCCCGCGGGGCGCTCCCGGAGCCGCGGGACGTGGCCGGGCTACAGACGGCCCTCCTCCGCAGCCGGAGCCGCTGGTGGCCCGCGAGCTCTCGCCCCCGCCCACCCCACCCCCACCCCCGCAGCCCCTCAGGCCGCTAAACCGAAACCCGGCCCGACAGGCCCGCGGCACCCGCCCCCCCTCCGGGCTCGCGGCGGGCCCCGCCGAGCCGCGCGCGCGCGCGCGTCCGGGGCATCCTGCGGAGGGCCGACCTTCCCAACACCTTGGCCGATGCAAGGCCCTGTCGTGACACAAGGGGGCAAGCCTACGGGGCTGGCCTGACCTGGGGGGCAGGGGGGGGAAGCCCCGGGGGAGCCCCGACTGCTTGGCCCTGCTCTGCGCCCGTGCATCCCGCTCAGCCCTTTCTGCCTCCCCAACGGCCGCGCGTCCGCACCCGCGGTCGGGAGAGAGGCACGTAACCCCCGCCCCCAGGTCCGGGCATCTGAGGACTAAGAGGCGGTTTCAGGTGTCCTCAGTTTCCAACGAGGCTCTTTGGAGCTCTTCTGACGAATGGACCCCCCACGCTTTGAGCAACTACTCCCTTAAAATGAGAATGCGCGAACCCAGGAGGCGGAGACCGCTCCTCCCGGAAAAGTCGGGGGCCCTAAGGCGCAGGCCCCGGTTTTCACCAGCACGCCCGCGCCTCTCACCGCCCCCACCTCTCCCGGAGCGGGCGGGGGCCCCGGGAGGGTGCGCATACCCGGTCCTCCGGTGTCTCAGGCCCAGGTTGTCCTTGAGGGGCGCGCCGTCCGTAATGCCCACCTCGGGGCGAGCGTGCGTACTGTCCAGGACGCCGCCGTAGGGCCTGCCGCCCCGCTCCCGCTCCGGAGCCCCGCGGTCCTCAAAAAGCACGGCGCCGCTGAGCTTGTTGAAGACGATGGTGTTCATGGCGCGCGCAGGCAGGGCCGCGCGGCGCGGCCGCAGCGCCTTGGGGCCGGGCCGCCGGGAGCTCCGCAGGGCTCGGGTTCTAGGAGATAAAGATGCAGCACATTACTCGCCGAGAGCGCTCACCCTCCTGAGCGTCCCGAGCCCCGAACCTGGCCGCGGCGCGGGGCTGCGGAGCCCAGGGCAGGAGCGGCGCCGCCGCACCTGAACGCGGGAACCCCCGCCTCCCGCTGGCTCGTTACACCGCTCCGCCGCAACGCCCGTCACCCGCCCCCGCACGCTCCCGGGGCAGGTACCCACCCTCCTCTTAGCCCCGGCCACCCAGCCCCCAAAGAATCTCAGCCGGCAACAGTTAACCCGCGGGGGCGAAGCAAAGTGACTCCTCAAGGAGCTTTGCCTGAGTTGGTTTTAATCTGGATGAAGCCCGCTCCGGAAAGCGGAGGGCAGGCGCGGGGCCGCGCGGGGTTCTTCAATCAAAACGGAAGACTAAAGCCTCTCAGAGCTCCCACTCGGGGTCGTAAGGAGGGGTTGGAAGAAAGGAACGACTGGAGGGAACATGAACAACCGCTTTCGCAAGCCCCAGTCAATGAGTCCCAGGCCGCACCCGGATTTCGGGGATTTGCATGCTTTCTGGATGGTTTGGCTGAAACCCCTGCGTCCCTTTTCCGGCTACAGCCCCTGGGGTGGGGGTGAGCGCAGGAAAGTTAGCAGATTCCAGAGCTAGAAAGTGAAGTGGCCTCAGGGACAAATGCACCATGCTCTCCCCTCCCTCCGAGTCTCCTACCACCCCGCAGCCCGCTCCGGACGCGCTGGGTCCGGCCCCCCGCCCCCCCTCGCCCCCAGAGCCGGTGGCCAGTGCTGTCTCCTCTTCCGCAGCGCGGGTGCGAGCCGCGAGCTCGGAGTCCTTCCGCACCCACCCCTCTCTGGGGTCTCGGAGAACCATTTCAGAAGTTGCAAAGGCGTTAAGAAGCGGGAAGAGGCGCCGCGGTCCGCGCACCGCCGGGCCTGCGGCTGCCCCCGTCGGGAAAAGCCGCCAGCTCACCTCCCGGGTCGCAACGGCCCGGAGCCTCTGCCCACCGCGCGTGAGCGTCGGGGGCCGGTCCGCGCCGCCGCGGAGCAGCCGATGACCACCCGGAGGCGCGCAGCAGCCCCAACCCGCCCTACCTCCCCGCCTCGCGCCTGGGGGGCAGCTCGCTTTGCTTCCGAGCTGCCCCCGCCTCACGGCCGGCGCCCCCTCACCGAGCCCCGCCCCGGCGAGGGCCGCCACCCCCCCGCACCCACGCCGGGTGCCCACGCTCGCCAAGGCCCCCCGCCCCGCCCTCCGGCCATCGCAGCAGCGGCCACGCGCGACGTGTAGAGCTGTGACCGCAGAGATTAAACGACGGCCCCCGTCAGTGCTCACGGGGAGGTGAAGTCAGACCTCTGCCAGCTGCCCCGCGCAGACAGGTACGTGTCTGGGCCGTCCGTGCAGCCTCCGCGGCGTGAGAGCAACGGTCCGTGCTCGCAGCCCTCGTTCGAGGCGTCAGGAGGCGCCTTGTTTTTCCTATTAACTCCGTGCGCTCGGTGATTTGCGCTCAGGCTGTTCTATTTGTGAAGCAACCCGTTCCCAGCCCCGCTGTCTGCCCCCACCTCAGCCCTGTTCTCCTGTCGGCGACGGCGTGTTTTCCCGGCCATTGCGCCGCGAAGCTTGCCACGCGGACCCTCCCCGCTGTCCCAAGCCCACGCCGAGGTCGCAACCGCAGACCCCGGCGCGGCTGCGTCTGCAGGCGGCAGGCGCGGCCAAGGGCCGGGAGCTGGGTCCCCGCGCGGTCCCCAACGCCGCCTCTCGGCTCCCGTGCTCCCCACTTACCCGGATTCACTCCACACTGTGCCTTGGGGAGCTCCCTCCCTGCGGAACCGCCCCGCCCCACGCCCGCGAACCAGGTGGGCTCCCCGGCTCCTCGCAGACCCTCGGGCCAGCCTCGGCCGCCGCCCCCACCCCCCCTCGGGCGCGTCCCCAAGGGCCTCGGAGGGAGGTGGGGGAAGGGCGGGGAGAGCCCAGGCGCGCGGAGCAGGGGGAAGGAGCGGCTCGGGAGCCGTAGCGCGCCTCCCTTTCCGCGGCCCCGCGCCGGCACGCGGCGACCGCGGGCTGTACCGGTGGCGGGGGGGCCCGCGGCCGGCGGCAGGGCGGCTGGCTCTCCCGCGTCGAGGCTAGGCGCGCTCCCATCCCCGCCGCATGTTCTCCGCGCGGGCTCCAGCGCGCTCACCGCCGCCACCGCCGGCGTCGCGGCTTTATTTACCCAAACGGGTGCGCGCGGCCCGGGAACAGGAATAGCGAGGCCTTCTCATGTTTCCTGACTGCCCGGCCCAGCCGACGAACATCCTGCGGTCGCGGTATCCACGTTCCCGGGCCGGCGAGAGGAAGCCTCCGCGGGGACCGCTGTTAACCCTCGCGGAGGAGCCGCCGCCGCCGGCGCCGCCGGGCAGTCCCCGGCCCGCCGAGTGCTCCGCAGCCGGGCGCGGCTCCCAGAGCCGCCGGCCTCGCAGGCGCGCGGCGAAAGGGGCGATGGCCTTCGCACTTCGGGGAGCGACTGCAGAAGCCGCAGCAGCGCCCGGTGCGGGCTCTGGGAGCTGAGCGGCTGCGGTGCGGATCCCGTGTCTTAGCCGCCCCGAGCGCCGGAAATTTCACCACGCGTGGCTAGGCTGGAGGGGGCACTGCGACGCGCCCTTTTTCCCCCTCGCGGTTAGCTGGAGGGAGGTTAGTTAAGAGTTCGGTTTGTGCCCGTAACGCGTGAGAACGGGTTGCGGAAGGTGCTTGCGCCCCTTTTCTCGTGTCACTGGGCTTCTGCGGTCCTGGGTGTCTCCAAGCCAGGCACGCAGTCACCTTCCAGAGCCAGCGCTGGAGAGGAGGGAGGCAAGGCGGGGTCGAGGCGGGCCCAGGTACTCAACCCACGGCGACCCAGGTGTGGGAGAGACGGGGAGTGCAGGCAGGGCCAGGATCTGCATGGAGCAAAGGGGAGGGAACTTGGAAGAATCCCGAGCCTGGACACAGTGCAAGGGGAGAGAATCCTATCAGATTCTCTTAGAGGTGATACTTGCCTTCCCACTATCACCCCAGATACGAGAGTAGCGAAAGCTGTGGTTTAGGTGTCACTGGAGGCTCGGAGCTTCTCGCAGCCTAGGTGATCCTCGCGGCGCCGACCGCACCAAGCCGCCCGCGTTCTCGCCGCGGGCCTCACTGCGGCAGCGACACCTTTCATCTCTTTTTAAAGAGCAAAAGTAGATTTCCCCCAAACCTGAAAGTTATGACATCATTTGTTCTTTTCTCCCCTAAGGGTGGCTGGCCATTCTGGCGCGGTGGCCCACCTAAGCCGCTTCCTTTTATTTGGCCTGGAAGTGGTTAAAATGTACAGTAAATCTGTTATTTCCAACACTAATCGCCCCCGAATTTTCCATTATGTTATACCCCAAAAACGTGACTGTGCACCGGGTAGGGGCGCAGTCTAAAGCAGAAAGAGGCGTGGGTTTAAATTTTTGCGCATCTGGCAGATAAATATTGTCGTTTGATCCTGTTTCCAGATGTCCTTGGTTCTATTCTATCGTACAGTTTGCGGTTGTGGCGCTGCCGCATCTTGCCCTTGGCGCTGCACTTGACTTCTTCAGGGTGGGTTCAGTGCAGACGTGCGTCTACAGACGTCGCCGTGGGGACTTAAAGTCAGGGATACATCGTAAAATTTCAGCCACGGACTTGCAGCGAATAAGTTTCACAACAAAAGCAGATCTAATTTATAATTCAGAGGAGGAAAGAGATTGGTTCTGTTCTAAAGACTCTGTGACTGATGGTGGTCACCAGACGTTATAATGAAACCAACTGTAACACGCCCCTCTGACATTTATTTTGCTCAGCTGTGCTGGATAAAGCACCAGGCATGTATGCCGTTGCTAGCAATATTCGCAGCGTTCTACTGGCTTACCTAGCTGTTTGCTGTTGTATATAGGCCAGTAGAGGACAAGTGAATTTTGTTGTTTTAGTCTTAACTGTATTTACTCAACTTTAAAATGCATGTTGAGGACTTTGATTTAAGGCATTTTTACATGTAATATCATTACAAATCTGATATATATAGCAAAAAGTCTTTCTGCAAAATATTTTAAATTTGTTATAGGAATAACATACACCTTAGTTTCAAATTAAGTCACTGAAAAATTAATACATTTTAATTCATTTAGACTATAGTTTAATAATTAGAGTCCATTTAAAAAAATGAAAGAACAATGGAGGGTCCATTTTAAAATGAAATAGTGTGGAGAATCCCTCTCTAATATACAAATGAGCATCTATTGTGTGACAGACCAGAATTTTATTTTTGCAAGTGTCACCCTCTATGCAAGAGAGAAATTCCTTCTTCCTTTTAATGCACAATACAGATCCATTTATCATTATCTTAAATTTCATCTTTTCCTAAAATGAATTTTACTCAGCTTCTTATGCTATATTCCAATCTCAGTATGTGGAATACTGTATTATAAGCCTCAGAAGTAAAGCTTTCAGTTTTAGAAAGCACTATCAGAAGATTTAAGAAAGTGTATGTAGTTTGTGGGCATTGGCCACATATGGGAGAAAAAACCCAAAACTTAGGCTACAAGTCACAAGACTTGAGCCCTAATCTTAATTCTGATTAATTTGATGTTGGTTTAGGCTGAATCTACTGAGGTGTAAAATGAAGATATTTAGTTTTCCACAAACTTGCCTTACGCTACTAAGATATTTTTTTTTAATGTGAAAGTAACAATTGCTATTGCTAAAACTCGAAAAATGTTAAGTAAGAGCATTTGGCAGAAATCTTAATCCAGTCTATTGGACTTTGAGTGTAGTGATAAATGTAAGTAATGTTAACTTTCTAATAAAGAAGAAAATAAGAAGCCTGCATTTTAAGCCTTTTGATATTTTACCAAGGAACCTGACATTTCAGAACAAATATGGGTCAAAGTTTTTGAAAATAATGATTGCTTTTAAACTCTCTTTTCCAGTTATTACTTATAAGCAATGAAATGAATTACAAAGCCAGGGAATGAGTGTTGCTTCCCCTCCAAATGGTATAAAGTAGTAAATTTATGAACAAATAGCCGTTCCACCTCACACTCGGCCAGTTTGCCTTGTAAAGCTACACACTGGAGTGTGTAAGTAGACCAACAGAAGAAGCAGTGAGAGACTCAGCTGCAGAAACATCCTGAGTGAACTAGGAAGATGGATGGCAAAAGTATCTCATTTTTGCTTTGTTTATAATTTAACTTTAATTGCGTACATAGTACAGAATAAATTCTCTCAGAGAGGGCCTTCTCCATAAATGCACTCTCAAACATCAAAGAACAGAGTACAAGTGAAAGTTCCTCTTCAGCCAGTTCCACCCAATCACATTCCTGAGAGGCAACGACCAAGAGGTGGGCATCCTTTCAACTTTTTTCCACATAGTCACGGACATGAATACAAACAAATCATTATCGTTTTGTTGTATGAGTTTTTGAAATCAATGAGACCGTACTTTACATACCTGTACACACACACACACAATATTAAACTGGAACTTGCTTTTTCACTCCGTGATTTCATAGAGCACTTTCATATTGGTCCATATAAATGGAACGCCATCTTTTTAACTGGTACATAATGCTCCGTAATCTGTTTATCCATCTTCCTGTGAACGTTTCTGTCTTTTCAGTTTTCACTATTATAAACATTAAATACTCTTGTATATGATTCTTTCTGTACGTGTGTAAGTATTTCTCAAGGCATAACTACATAGAAGTAGAATTGCTCAACTGAAGGAAACAGGATTTTAAAATTTGGATAGGTCCTTACAAACTTCCCCCCAACCTCCAGCCCCACAAAGTCCCTGTTTCCTCACATGCTGTATAGCATTTCATGTGTTTGGTCTTCATTATGTTTCCCTATATGATGAGTAAAGTAATGTCTCATTGTTTGAGAAACTTTTCATTTATTTATAAGCATTTGCATTTCTTAATTGAAGAAATTTGCTTATATCCTTTGCTTATATCCTTATTAGATGCCTTATTCATTTATAAAAGTTTCTTTAAAAAACACTTTTCCATGAAATATATACTTTATGTATTGACAATATGCATTGAGAAGACTGCCTTTTACCTAGTTTGTCTTTTGCCTTACAGAAGGTTTAAACATGAGTAAAGGTCAATAGATCTGTCTTTTTCTGTATGGAGTCTGGGTTTTGTGCCTTCCTCACAAAGGCTTTTTCTATATTTTCTTCTAATACTTTAAAAAATTGTTTTCACTCAGCTCCTTAATCCTTTTGGAATGAATTTGTGTTATGTTGTAAGGGAGAAGTCGAATTTGATTTTTTTCTTCTCCAATTGAATGGTCAATTATTCCTATGGAATTTATTAAAGAGTTTCCTTCCCCCATCAATTTGGAATAACTTTCCTCATATATGTGGTGAATTCCTTTCCATATGTAGGTTGGTCTAACAAGGCTTTGAGAGATGTTGCACCCAATAGACCGTAATAAATTTAATCTTCACATTTTTAAAACCATCTTGCGTTCCAAAGACTTCCAATATTATTCTGTTTCTAATTTCAGAACATGTCAAGTATCGGAGTAGTAATGTGCGTGGCCTGGTTATGTTTCCAATTTAGAAGGCTAATTCAGTCTGTTCTAGGATGAAGGTGCCGTTTTTTCTGTCGTGGTCCTGCTCAGAAACAGGAGAGTAGTTTCAGGCAGCCGTGTTCTCCAGAATAGAGTGCACCGATTAGAGCTCTTCAAACACACCATGTAACCAAGTGACAACCAACCACCAGTAACATAAGGTTATTTGTAAAAGGGATGATTCCCTGCCATCCGTGATTTGAAAAGGGAAATTCATCTTTCTTCTTGCTCAATTCCTTATGGAATGTGAATTAATCTTTTTTCACAAAGCAGCCAGTCAAGATGAGAACCTTCGATATGATTGCAAATTAGGCAAACTCACTCTGGACAAAAATGCAAAAACTTTATCACTGAAATTTCTAGAAAACATTAGCTACGTATAAGTGCAGAAAATACAGGTAATAAGCAGTCAGCAGAGCTGAGATCCAGGTGGGTTAATGTCTTTTTCTACTGCAGAGAGCTTGAGACAGGGCCTGAAGTAACCCTGCAGCCCTAACTAAGACTCCATCTTTTCTCTTGATTCCAAAATATCTTCAGTAACTGCCAACGAATACTGAGTCTTCACTACATGGGTCCTGAGGGGAACCTGGACAACATTTTGTCCTCAACATGTGCATTGAAATACAAGAATTTCTTGCAGAAGTTTATTCTAGCGCTTGAAAATCAATTTGCCCTCACATCAAAAAGTGGCCATTTTAATAAATAGAGTGAAGACTTTTCATCATACGCTAGCATGACTCTGTATTTGGAACCTAATGGACTTAAGGTACTCAACAGATTTTTGAGATCTAGTTACTGTATGTACTCCATGCTGTATCAGGCTTTTGGTTGGACCTCACCCCGCTCCTCTCTCCATCCTCCCTGCTTTCATTTTCAGCCTCACTGCCTTCATCTCTGTGTAAGATTTTTTAAAAAATTTTTATTGGAGTATAGTTGATTTACAATGCTGTGTTAGTTTCTGCTGTACAGCAAACTGTGTAGGATATTTGAATAAGTTCACCAAAAGAATGCATGTGAACAAAAGTGATGTGTGCAACTTCTGCTTACCATACTTAAAAAGCAATTGCTTGCCCTTCTTTTTAGCCGCTCCCTGTTACCCTGTTACAGAGGGCTGGAACATGGATGTGGGAGTGGCCCAAATCTGCCAGTCAGATAGCAACCTGGAGAACAGCAGAGCCAGCGCAGGATGAAAAGAACCTGGGGCCTTGGATGGACCACTTGAGTGAGATCTCCTTGGCCTGGGCTCAGCAGATTATTTCTGTAAAGCACCAGGTAGTAAATGCTTTAGGCTTTGCACGTCATAAAGTCTCTGTTCAGCTTTGCCATTTGTAGTGAAAAGTAGCTGTAGATAATACTTGACTATGAGTTGTGGGTAAGTTCCAGTAAAATTTTATTTAATGGACACTGAAGATTGAATTTTATGACGTTTTCATGTGCCACAGAATATGCTACCTTCGATCTTTTTTCAGCCATTTAAAGATGTAGAAACTACTCTTACCTTAGAAACAGGCAGCAAGCTAGATTTGACCCCAGGCTGTGTTGTTGTCTCCTACCCACACCCCCTGCACTGACCTAGGCTACTGAGTCCTGGACTGTAATACTCTAATGGGAGACAAGTAAACTTCCTTTTCTTTAAGTCAGTGTATTCTGGGGTTTCTGGCTAAAGGAACTTAGCCGGTACCCTATGTAATACACACCTGTGCAAAGATGGTCTTAGTCACCATGGGTGGACTTGGATAAGTGCTTTTTACATGGCTCGAGGCTGCCGTAAGCAAGAACGGGAAGGAGATGGAGCCACAGACTGCCTTCCCCTCTCTTCTCCTTCGAGCATGCTGCGTGTGTTTAGAGAATCAGTCTGACTGTTTTCACAATAGTTTACGCCAGGTACTTTGCAAATTTTAACCACATGTTTTTAAGGTATTGGTATACCTTTAGACCCAGTATTGATATTTGGGTTTTGATACCTGTGTTTTTTGTAGTCATGGAAAATAGTGATTACTTGATAAGAATTGCTATTTTCTGGCTTAGCCTCCCCCCCCAAAAAAAAACCCCACGAAATTTGAACCGTTTTTTCATTGTTTTCTTTTTTCATAATCAACAATAAATATTTATGGGGCAACTGCATGCAAAATCCTGCCAAGAACTGCATCAAATTTGATTTAAAAGACATGAGCCTTGTCTAGTTTACAGACTGGTTAAGAAAACACAGGGAAACAAATATACCTCATCTAAAAAGTTTTAGGGTGTCTGATATAAAGATTGCTTGAATCCAGTAACCTGCAAATCATCCGTAGAAACACACGAGGACCTTGAAAATGATAGAAGGGCCATTTGGTGTGTCTGCTAAAAATTTTGTAACCGTATTACAGACAGTCCTTCCCCAAAACATGCAAAAAGAGATCATTATTTCAGAAATTTGAGCCTGATTGAAAAACAGCATCTTCACCTCTTACATCAGACTTTTTCCAGTTTTATGCCCAAAACCTCTGGGTTTCAAGAGAGATTTTTAGAGCTTCTGTTGGAAAAAAATACAGTAAGAGTAAATAAATATCCTGAGGTTAGCGCACCATCTTTCTTTCTTCCCTTGTCCAGGCCTCCTCGAACCTTCCTCCACTTTTACACTTTTTGGAAAAGTGTTGAAAGGAGAGAGGGGTGGAGGGGAGAAGTTGTGGGTAACTCTGGCCCATGTATCTGGGCCACAGAGCCACGGGCAGGCAGCTGCACCTTGGACTACATTGTGATCCTAAGTAATTCACCGCCTCTTTGTTTTGGTATTCATTTGAACTTTGTGAAGTGGGCTTTGGTGTCGTAGGCCACCACAAACATTGTCTAGAGGGGAGCTTGGACTATGAGAACGGGAAAAGGAGAAAGGTGCTATGCCACTTAATTGTTCCATTTAAATGGCCCAGAGTCTAGGGTAACGGGAGCCATACAATAGCCAAGTAGCACAAATTCCTTTTCCTTGGACCTGCAGTAGTGGTCAGCTCAAAACAGACGACCTCATTTTGCAACAACATGGATGGACTTGGAGGGCATTATGCTGAGTGAAGTAAGTCACACAGAGAAAGACCAGTACTGTATGTTTTCACGTATATGTGGAATCTAAAAAATAAAACGAATGAATGAAAATAACAAAACAGAAATAGACTCACAGATATAGAGAACAAACGAGTGGTTACCATGGGGAGAGGGGCGAGACAGGGGTAGGGCCTTAAAAGAGGGACAAACTACCGTGTATAAAATAGATAAGACACAAGGATGTAATGTACAGCACAGGGAATATAACTTTATATAATAACTTTAGAGGGAGTATAGTCTATAAAAATATCAAATCACTGTGTTGTACACCTGAACCTAATATAATATTGTAAATCAACTACACTTTAATTTAAAAAAAGACATATGTCCTAATACTACTCTTGCAGACTCTTATAAATGGGGGCATAATTAAGGATACTTTTATCTGCATAATACACACGTAGCAGTTACTACAGGCCCACACACTATTCTAGGAACTTAGCCCATATAATCCTCGCAGCCACCCTTTGGGGTAAGTACCCCTTAGAAACCATTTTGTAGAAGAGGACACCTAGGCATAGAATTGCCCCAAGTCACAGGTTGGTAACTCTGGAGCCGGGATCTGAATGGAATCAGGCAGATGCCAGAGCCTGTTTGCTAAGTTGCCTGACTAACTGCCTCTTTGCAGGTGCGTAGGAAGGACAGAGAGAGAGAACTTTAAACGCGTGCCGGCATAATTGTGGGCACAGCTGACTGTGTAGCTGCACCTTTTGGCTTCTCACTTAAGAGCAGGGCATTCAGTGCCAATGTGTTCATTTCCCTTCCGTACGTGCCCTTCATCCTGGGTGGGGAGAAAGTGGACTCTTAGGGTCACCTGGAAAATGACGTCCCTTGGCTCTGACATCGTGGTGAAAAAGCTAGACTTCACGTGGACCTTCCTGTGTGAGCTCACACTCAAAAGCCAGTGACTTCTGAATCTTCTGCGGGTTCTCTAAATCTGGAGAGCGTCCTTCCCACTGGGAATGAAGTGGTTCAGCAATGGAAAACAGCAGGCTGTAGAACAGCCAAGGCAGGCTGAAATAGTTGCTCTGTTGCAGGAGTGGACACAGCATGGTTTAAGCCGTGTATCTTGAGTGCAGTAAAAAGCAGCAGCTTTGATTAAGACGGCAGTGGTCCCAACGACTTCCTAATCCTGTCTTGCTGCTTTGTCTCTGTTATGTTTTGTTTCCTCTTGTTTTCCTTTGTCAGGCCTGCCTCTTACATTTGCATAGCCCAAGGCAAGAGTGCGAGTGAACGCCCACATACCATATGTCTAAATATTTAAAAGTTATAAAATCAGCTAAAGCACAGTTAAATAAAATATGTTCCATCCTTCTACCTTGACAAATATACCATCAGAAGGAAGAACGGGAAACTACGTAGTTACGGGTTTTGGTGGGAAAATATCAAAGAGAAGTCAGTGTAATTTTTATTGCATGTCCCGCTGTTTTGTTGTTGGACTGGAAATGTTTAGAAGAGTAATAAAATGAAAGAGACGTAATTCATAATTTACTATATATTCCATTAAATTGATTTTTCTGTCTTCACTTGAGCAGAAATCACTAATATGTCATTATAATCAATATTCCATCATAATTTGTGTTCTGAAGGATTAGAAATAAAATGTAATTCTACTAAAAGTGTCCAAAATTTGAATATATTTTTATCAATAATGTACATTTATATAAATATAGAAAAATTTAATGTTAAATTTATTTAATACATATTATTTATAAAATGCTATTTTTATTCTAAAACACTCAAAGTTACACATACAAATAGAAAAGAAAAATTATAAGTAACGAATATAAGATTTTAAATAAAGCTGAAATTTTATTTAGTTTCTTGGAAAATAAATTTGAAATATTTTATGCAAGTAAAAGTATTTGCTAATGCAGCTGGTTTTCAAGGTGAAGTATTGGTGTTAGATTCATGAATTATTTGTGTAGATCTATAGACTTAACCAACCTAGGAGTGATATGAATTGCTTAATATTGCAAAATGTCCCTCTGCTGCCAGGTGCAGCTGTTGCAAAGAGTCGCTACATATTCAATACCTGCAGAGCCACGCACTGGAGAAGCAAGAAAACAATGCCAGGCCTCCTGGGAAACGATAGTGCATGAGGAAAGGCTAATTGCATTCGCGTGATCTGCCAGGTTGATTAATGGTCTTTTCTGCCCGCTCTTGGAAGCAGTGTTTTTATCAGCACAGCCCGAGCCTTTATGCCATTTGGGTGTGATCACCTTTGACTTTGAGGACATACAGCGAGTGATGTGTGGAAGCATTTCCGTGGGTCCTCAGCGGTGCTGGTCACAAGAGCAGATGTTTGAGTTTAAAGTTGCGCTGTATCCTGTTGAGCCCTAAATCCCAAATGACAGACGTCGTACGTTCTTTAAGTTCCGTGTGTGTGTGCACGCGCGCACGCGTGTGTGATGTAGGGCCTTTAAAAGAGGGGCTCAGGGCAGTGGCCCTTTGCCTTGGTCTAAGAGTAGTACTGGTTTGGGGAATGTTTTAAAGTAAGTATTATTTATTGACATACTTTTTACTTATTTTTTTTTAAAGTGTTAAACTTGGACCCTCTGATGCAACAAAATGAAATCACTCTTGTGGGAGCCTTTCCATGAGTTTTTCCTCTGACGATCCTGCAGTCGTAAGTACAAACCACAACTTCTGAAGTTGCAGAAAGCAGAGTTATTTTTAAAGCCCTTCTGGGGGCGACATATATTTTTAACAGGGGCAGTTGTTTCAGAACCATCCTTTAGGAAATAATGTCTTCACTGAGGGTCAGAGGTTTATACACTTGGGAGAGGTCAGTTTTGCAAAGTCTTTCCTTCAACTTTCAGCAGGACGAACAAGGAGACAGCTGGTTGTGGGCACTGCCTGTGGCACATGGCTACTACTTAACCACCGCGGTCACAGGCACTGTGGTCCCCATAGAAGGCTTTTTATTTCCTTCAGGGCCATTTTTTTCAGCACGTAGCCTATGAACCACCTTAAGTAGGAGTGCTTGTTAAAAATACATGTTCCAGCTCTCAACTATACATGCTCCAAGTGAGGTTTTCTGAGCTTAGGCCCTATAGCGATACTGACACAGATGCTTCTCAAACCAGGATTTGAGAAAAATTAGTCTAAATCCATGACCCTTAAGCTTTTTTTTTATTATACTCCCTTATCATTAAAATATTTTGGGCAGGCGGATCTAATATATAGTCATTTATGTATAAGCAGTATACATGTACTATTATGCTAATATATCATGTAAATAGTAAAACACACAAAACAAAGTTTTCTAAAAGGCAAAAGTGAAATAAACAATATTTTTAATTTTGTGTTTATCTCTCAATGATACAAAATGTTTTTTGCTCCCACCAAAATGTCACTGTTAATGAATAAATAATTAATAATATGATGAACAGGCTATTTTTAGTGAAAGCAATGTAATTTGAATTGCTTTATACTTAAAAAATCTTGATTTAGTAATGATATAAAGATTGGGATTCAAGTTCAGGTGAATTAGAGACTTGTTTTTAATGTCATCTTTAAAAGAGATGCTTTAGGACAAGCCAGGTTCACACAGCAGAGGTGGATTTCTGACTGTATTTGTACCTGTTTTCAGTCTTATCCACAAAATAATATAAAGGGTTTGTCTTTATAAGTCTTCCTTGAGATCCGTCAGTTCTTATAAATTTTTCACAAAGTATTACATTTTTACTTTCAAAAATTGACTTTAATAATTTGCTGAAACTCTTTGAGAGATTTTAAAATAGATTTGAAAATTCTGTTTCCAAGTTTTTAAAATGTGGTGAGTTTCAATAGGCAATACAGTCATTTTCAGGAACAAAATCACACGGTGATGGGTATATTTTTAATCATGTGTGTTTTGGAAAGCAGTAACTTTCTCATTGTTGTTAAATGTCATCTTTACCTGAAGGGGGCAGATAAAGAGTGTTTTATGGTTTTTGTTTTTAAATCAAGTATATGCTCATAGAAAGTCACATTTTCAAAAAGATGAACAAATTACTGTGGTTTAAGGCTGAAGTTGAGGAAGATATTAAGGAAATAGTGAAAATCATGAGACTGCCAAGAAATGGGCCCAGGCTAGATAATGTGAGGCCTGTATTTTATGCCCACGACTTTCATTTCTATCCTAGAAAAACGGAGCAATCATAAATGCCAATCATGGACACCCCATTCACTGTGGGAGGGAAGCAGGGCCTGTGGGATGTTTCTCAGCCCTAAGTGGGTGGATGGTGGAATCCTCGCTGTGAGAGAGAATAGCAACAGTGACCAGAGCTAATCGTAACGGGGCCCTTAGGGGCAGGCACGGTTCTAGGGCTTTCATGTGTTGCAGCACTTCATTCAGTACTCACACCAATGTATCAGCCTTTTTATGGATGAGGAGTCTGAGGTCAAGGTCAGGCAGCTGCTGAGTATAAGGGATTCAGGAGTCCAGCAAGTCTGGGGATGGCAGTCGTGGGTATGAGGAGTTACCGTGCTATCTGGCCTTGGACCTACTCATTACGATTCAACTCTGCCTTTCCAGTCAGAGGGAAGGGGTACTTGAGGGTACCTGGGGGCTGAATGCTACACACTCAGGAAGCAGACCTCGCTCTCACTGAAGGTGCCCTCTGCGGTCTTCAGTCTGCAAACAGAGCAGAGGCTAGAGTATCTGAAACCATCAGCTGAGCTTGTGGGGCATGGATTTCCTGAGGTCTACAAACTTCTCGGCAAGAATTCTCTGTCTGGTTGTTTTGGATATCGTTTGCTTCAGAATGTGTTTCTTTAATTTCTGTGACATATATAGAGATGTACTATTAGTAACGGGGGCATTTTCTTTGATTGTTATAAATATTAGTTAGTGTTTTCTTGGACCGCTTCCTCCAAATGAGTCCATGTGTAAGCATCCGTTCTGTTCCGGGCGTTGTGTTGAGTCTTGAGATATAGCGGTTTCAAAGATCTGTCCCTTACTCTCAGGAAAATTACAGTCTAGAGAGAAACAGGTAAGCGGGTATGTAGTTCATATAGCATGTTGAGATTGTTTATAGGGACAAATGGCTGTGCACAGACTTGGGAAGACAGAGAAGGCTTCCAGAAGGAATGGTTTGCAGTCGGCTGGGTGGAGTGGTGGCCTTCTTTCATTTGTTTATCACAGTACCTGAAAATGGATATCAAGTGCTCTCTCTTTCACTCCCCACTTTCCTTCCCCATTTCCTCTTCACAAATTTCCTCCTATCCACACTTCTGTTTATTTTTTTTCTTCCTTTCAGTAAAACAGAATTCCTTTCTTATTATCAGAAGATGTATTATTAGCAGTAAACAGGATGGGGAGGAGCAAATCTTCACCAACAGTCCTTACCTAGGATGAAAAGTTCTCTGTTTAAATTCATCTAAATTTACTACAGTAATCAGTGCCAGGTAACAGAAAGGTCTAAAACTTTAAGGCCATTGAATCAAGGCACTCCTACCCTCAGCACACAATGTTTTTGTTCTTTGTTTATTTTTAATAAAGAAATATGTGTTATTGTTACAAAAGCTGTATATGTGCCTTGAGAAAGCTAGAAAATAAGATAAAAATAAGAAAATAAAAGCACTGGATTCCTACTACTGGAGATTATCTTTAATATCTTTTTGATTACATTTTCAGGTACCACACATATGTGTGTGTGTATGTATTTTTTAAGATGAGATAATACTTTGCAAGTTGTTTTATATCCTGATTTTATAGGTTAATGATCTTTACCTCTATAATTCAAAATTTTTGTTTGTCTAATAGTCTATCCATGTTTAAATTTCCTCAATTAACCCCAAAATACCCTTTAGAGCTAGTCTGCCCAAATTTGAGTCTAATTCAGGCCCACCTATTGAACCTAGTTGTTATGTCCCTCGGTTTTCTCCTAACGTAGAATCATCCCTAATTTTTCTTCCCATTACACACTTGACTTGGTGGCTAGACCAGACCAAGGATCCCAAAGGATGATTCACCATCTTCATTTGTCTGGGTACCTTCTGGTGCTGTCATTGAACTTTCCCTATTCTCTCTGTTTTCTTATGGTGAAAATTAAGTCTAAACGCTTGCTGGACTCATGTTAAACATTTTGACTAGACTGTGCCACAGCCGACGGTTTGTACTTTATTGTGTAGCACAGCAGGTGCGGCCATGAGGAGGCACAGCAGCTGTCGGTCCCACCGTTCACGGGGCTGACTTTGGCCACTGCATTAGGATGATGGCAGTCTGATCCCTCCATGAACGTACACTTAGGTTTTACTCCTGTGGCTAGAAGGAAATCTCTGTGGGGTTACTTTGGCACCCTGGGAATGTCAGATTCCCCATAAACCATGCACTTAATGCTTTTAACACTAGTTGACTACCCTTGCCTAGGTCAATAATTTCATTAGGGATTGACAATGATTAAACTCTAATTTAATCCTTCCTTTTCTCTGAATAGGGGGCATACTTCTGTAAAATAAAGCTTTCTCTCATCACGTGAATTTTTTTTTTTTTTTTGGTTACTATGAAATATAGTCTTACTGGAAACATAGGATAAATGTTTAATGTTTCCCACTAGATACATGTTATCAAGGGAAGGAGGTGACCTAATAACTGCTTCAAATGATGACATATAAGTTGGAGGCTGCTTTCTTTTTTTTGAGTATCATTATCTATTCATGGATTTTCAGTGATTCAATCAATGCCCCTACATCCCTGTAACATTTTTGGTCTAAGAAGTTGTAAGTTGAATAATTCAGTATCCGTTGTTTTACTCTTTAGTGTAATTCAGATACAGCCTAATCTACAATTTTATGAACATTTTGAAAAAATGAGATTGACCAAACAGTGAAAATCGCTTTCATTACACATGACGGGTCACTCAGCCCAGAAAATGCCCTCCACCAGGTGTGGTGTCTAATGTTCAGTCTGTCAGCCTCAAGTGATTAAAATGAATTTACTCTTGGAAAATGGGTTCACTGAGACTTAAAGAGAAGCGCCATTTCAAGAACTGTTCACCTGTACCACAGTCCAGACAAGATGTTTCTATTTGGGGCGGCTATTGAACTTTATACTTTTTTCTTTCCTTTTTTAAAAAATGAGTTGCTGAATAGCCAACTTCTGGCTTAATTGCACAGTTCATTACATAGCACATCCATTGAAAAGAGCTTTATATTTGGCTATTATTCTGCTCTCTAAAGTGACGTTAAACCCAGAAGAAAATGATAATGATAAACATGTGTGAGTATGCACACAGACACAGACAGACACACACGCGCATTGAGAGGTGTATTACTAAATTATAGAGTGACCAGTTGTCTCGGTTTTAGCGCTGAAAGTCACGTGTCCCTGTAAACCCTCCAGCCCCAGGCAAAATGGGATGGTTGGTCACCCTAAAGTTGTCAGAATGAGAAACAGCCTGGCATTCAAGCAACAGATCTCTGATGGATCTTCCTGGTCTTGACTCAAATGTTTAATGAAGTCTTTAATTCAAAAACAAATTGATATGTCAAACTGGCAGGAAAATTACCTTTTAAGTACGTATGAATTGTTAGAAATATCAGGAATGCACTAAAAGTGTCTAAAACTGCCAGTATAAAAGGGTCCAAGTATCTAACTACTTTAGAAGAGGTAACATAGTTGCCAATATTTTGAATATTTCAGCCAAAGCTTAGAAAATGGAATGGTGTGAGGTAAAATGTGCTTGAGTTGATTTTCACTATGGAATTTTATTTATAGTAAGTACTATTTCTATAGAGACTATTCATTGAATGTTAGATTGAAAGGGACCTTGAGAAGTTATAGAGTCTGTTTTCCATATCTAGTCAAGGCCACAATTAGACCATGATGGGATTCTACCCAATATATTTTTTAAATACCCTCAAAGAAGAGAATATTCTTTTTTTAATTTTATATCTTACCTAAAATTCTCATGCTTTACAGGAGACTGATCTTTTTCTCTGGTTGATGCTAGTAACTGTGAACAGTAGGGCATCATTCTTTAACCAAAGTTTAGAGATTATTTTTCAATTTTCTTTCAGTGTTTTAATTCTAGAAGTTTTAAATTTTTTTTCAAAGTGTATTTTCAAACCCTTAGTTACACTTGTGGCTCTCCTGTAAATTCCTGAAGCATAGATGTGGGTGTATTAACCAAGCAGGGCTGCAAGCAGAGGTTTTTCTTTGGGAGAAAACAATTTCTACTTTGTAATACAAGTTTTTATATTTGAATTATAGCACTCATGAAACTGACATATTTATAATGAACAAAGTATTATATAATAGCCTATTGTTGAAAACCCTCAATAAATTCATGTCTCAAGGAATAAAACTATTAGTTTAATTTATCAGAGTTTAATAGATTTTGTGGGATCTCCAAATGGTTCTACAGGTAGGACGTCTGATTCTTAGGATTTATCGCTAAAATCCCATTCTTCATCTCAGGACCAGAGAGGAGCCCAATCCTGGATGCTTTCTAGTAAAAAAATTTTTTTTAAAAAGTGCTTTGAGCCCATAAAAGGGAAAGAATATGATGCTATGGGACATACGTTTTAATTTTAGTCCCTTTTCTGGTTTCCAGATCTTTGACCTGAGTTATTGCATTTCGTGGGTAGTTTAGGGATTAGAAGTATTTTATTTAGGTGGTTAGTATTTTTGAGATTGAAAGCGCTAACTGAAGTTAAAGGGTATTTGCCACTTGATGTTAGTGTAGAAGAATTGAAAACCAGTGTTCCCAAACTTTAACATGCATGCAAAATCACCTGGAGGATCTTATTAAAATCCAATTCTGGTGCAAGGTTGCCCAAGTTCTGTATTCCTAACAGACTCCTAGGTGGTGCTGATGGTCCAAGGACTACACTTTGAATGGCAAGATTGTAAAGAATTTACCTACAGCCTAATTCAGCCTTTCTTTTCTTAACCTAGAAAAACAAATAGCATACAATGAGATACTCTGATTATAGAGAGAGGCGTGGACATGGGTAGGGGTGAGAAGAAATACCTTTATAGTACTGTTGGTGTAGTGAAATATTTGAATTTCTAATTAAAACTAATTAATAAGGCTGCTGGTAAACTAATGAACAGAACTTGTAAAACTAATTAAGAAAGCTCTTTCTGTAGCACAGTGATTAAAATGTGGATATAAATCTGAACACTGTCTATAATGGCGGCTTAGCCCATAATTGCTTAGTGTTTTAGTTTGAAGTTTTAATCCACACTTTATAAGTAGAGTTAGACTTGTTTTATTCCCCTTTAAGGAAATGTATTTTTCTCTATTTTCTATCATGAAAATACCAAATCACTTTCTACAAAGAAACTTCATACACAGAAATTTGGTATTGCAAATACTGTAAACCACATAAAATTATATATTTTATACCCAAAGTTGGCATTTAGCTCTTTTGAGCCAAGCCCCAATAGCCTTATTTCATGTAGTGCTTACTTCAATTCATGGTCATTTATTAATTCAGCAAAACTTATTTACTGAGCAGCTCTTTATTCATTTATTATACTTTTGGAATTTTTTCCTGATCTGTTAGGATTGTTTGGTTGTGAGTCACAGAAAACAACCAAATCAAAATAGTTTAAACAAGATAGTAGTTTATGTCTTTCTTATATCCAGGAGTCCACCCGGCATTCCAAGATGTCAAGGGTCTAGTAACCTTCTGCCTTGTTGCTTCCCAACGCATGGCTTTCGGTCCTGAGATTATTATCTGGTCCAGAATGGCTGCTGGGCTCTCACCCATCACCACCACATCCCATCCAGAGGGCAGGGAGAACAGGAGATAAAAATGCCTGCTTCTTCCACTCCCACACTACCTTTCTTTGGCTCCCATAGGTGGTGTATAATCGCATGGCCATACTTAGGTGAGGAAGGCTGGGAACTGTAGTCTTTATTCCAGACGGCCATGTGCCCATCTACAAAACGAGGAGGACGAGGGATCGAGGGATCTGCAGGCTGAATCTTGTGAATAACGTTTGATTAGGACATTACCACGCCCATTCATTTACATAATGTCCACTGTTGATCTCTCTGTGCAGTGGTGGAGCTGAGTAGTTGAGAAAGAGATCATATGGGCCACAAAGTCTAAATCTTTTCTGTCTGGCCCTTTACATAAAATGTTTGCTGATCCCTGCTGTGAGAGAAAAGGAGGGACATGTTGTAGCCCCTGTTACATTTCTTAGGTGATTGCCCTCTCTTCTCTCATCTTTAGCCAAGTTTAGCTCATTTATAAAATCCAGCAGCCTTTACAAAGTGCTAAGAAGTAGGGTCTGAGCAGGAGTTGCACTTACCATGGTACCGGATGTTAGGAGTAAGGTACCAAGATGTTCCCCCATATTACTGTCTTTTTCTTTATTTTATCAAGGTAAGATTTATAATTGTTCGACATTTGGGTCTTGTATCAGTCTGGCCAAAATTGATGCAAACAGAATCCACTTTAGCTAGGATAACCAGGAAGGGATTTATTACAGGACATTAAATGACACACAAAATCACTAAGAGCTTAGAGTGGCGAGAAGGGAGGTGCCAAATAAGTAAACTCTAGGTAGATTTTTCAGAAATGACTCTAAGTACACCACAGAGCAGGACCACCAGAAGGGCTTCTCTCCTGTCCCTGATCCACCAGCACTTCTGTGGCACAGTCAGGAAACGCCGTGACTACAAGCCACCACTTCTGCTGGCTCCACAACTAAAACCCACACAAGGAGCATGAGTGGCCTGCCCGGTGCCTCTGACACCCGTGGACCTTGTGTGTGGGCCTTGGAGCATCTGCTGACGCTGGCACAAAAAACTTAAGATGTCTCTGGGAGGAGGTCTCCTAGAAGAAACAGCAAAACTGCACAGGCAGGGCCTCTACCTTACTTCAAATGCCAAATCTCACACAGGATGCATCTAATTTGTCAAATCTAAATTGCATTTAGAGAATTCAAGCTTCAAGGCAGTCTGGGAAATGTAGATCTTAGTTTTCCAGTTTCTGTAGCATGTGAAGGCCAACTAGAGAAAGGGTGGAATGGATGTTGGGCACCAATACTTCATGCTTGTTCTGGAACTAGAACAGAAACTCAACATTTATATGGGACGGTGTCCTTTTTTCTTGATTCTGACAAGTCAGTATGTTAATCTGTCAACAATCTCCCTCAACTTGATCAAACCATGAAAGTTTTATATTTTCAGAAGTATACCCAAATCAGGTGATCTTAGATTTGACACAGTCATTTTTATCATTGAATTGGTGCCTTCATACATTTTCTTTTTTAGCCAGAGAACTTTCTTCATATAAAATATCCCTTGGCAACATTGTGTATAAGTAAATAAATAAATAGCTACTCTCATTGAGGCAGCCACAGGGCCTTGTGGCAGAAGTATTTTGTGTTCCTCATATATTCCAGATGCTTGCTTATGTCTCCCAGATTTCCTTGCAGTTAGATTGGGACCATGTGACTGCACTGGTAGTTTGTGGGATGAGAAGTAAATGTCTGTGGTATGACGCTGCTGAGACCCTGTGTTGTCACAGCAGAGCCTGTCTGTCTTGACACAGTGGGCCTGGGGTCCTGCAGTCACCGCCGGTCTCTGCTGCTTCTCTGCCTGGTCCTACCCAACTCCTAAGGCAACTCCACACAGCTGTTTCTGGAAAGCACAGTTTGTAAACCATAGGCTTTTTTTTTTTTATAAAATTATTTTATTTTTTATTTATTTATTTTTGGCTGCATTGGGTCTTTGTTGCTGCTTTCTCTAGTTGTGGCGAACGGGGGCTACTCTTCGTTGCGGTGCCTGGGCTTCTCATTGCGGTGGCTTCCCTTGTTGCGGAGCGCAGGCTGTAGAACGCAGGCTCAGTAGTTGTGGCTCGCAGGCTCTAGAGGGCAGGCTCAGTAGTTGTGGCTCGCGGGCTCTAGAGCGCAGGCTCAGTAGTTGTGGCTCGCAGGCTCTAGAGCGCAGGCACACGGGCTTAGTTGCTCCGCGGCATGTGGGATCTTCCCAGACCAGGGATCGAACCCGTGTCCCCTGCCTTGGCAGGTGGATTCTTAACCACTGCGCCACCAGGGAAGTCCCAACCATAGGCTTTCAACATGCCCTCTCTTCTGGTTTTGGGATGTGAAAAGCTATAAACAATGAATATTACAAGTAGAGATAAATCCTGGAACAACAGAAGGGGGGTGGGGAGGGCAGGTTCTGATTCCCTATTGCACTTTGTAGAGAATTTATATTTTACATATAGAACTTCCACTGCTCAGAAAGAGTGTAAAAACCATTGTTTTCAGATTTTTAATGTATTATATATGGAATCCAGTTTCTTTTTCTGGAAAGAACATTGTTTGTCAACGTGATATAATTTGCTCTCATTTGAGTCTGACTTTTCCATAGAAACAATGTTAATATAGAGACTAAGGTTGCTGAGTAAAAGCCCAATTTCTGAAATAAAAATTACTACAGATACAATGTTTAACCAGATAGAAATAGTATAATTGATTAGCGTATCAAAATAAAGTCATATTATTCAAATAAATGGGAAGATGTATTAGCCAAATCACAGCACATTTTATTTAATAAGGAGCATGATTCTGGAACTAACCCATCAGCCCATGAAAAACAATCTCAGCAATTAGGTCGCAAGAGTCAGAAGGGCTTCTCTGAGAGACTGACAGACCTTTGGATTGGAAGCTTAGGTCACAGACCCGCTACATGACTCATCCAGGGATCTGATGACTTTCTTCTCCTCATCAGACATAACCTGGTAATAATCTTAGGCATCAGAGATCAAGCAGTTCATCTTCCTGATACATCAGAGGTCGGACTATGTCTCCGTCCGCTTCTTGGGGACTCGTGGTGGTCTCGCACGCCCGGAGGGTCAGGAGCAAAAGCGTGAGTGGACCGAGTGCAGCTCTCTCTGCTGTAAGAGTGCGAGCTTCTGATCCGTTCAGGCCTCAGCTCAGAGGCCACCTCAGGGAGATCCTCCCTGATCACCTAGGCCGAAACACTATGCCCTTCTCCCCCGCACTTCCCAGGCTCCGCTGTACCTTATTTTCTTCATATCACTTATCACTGACTGAAATTAGGTTGTCTTTGTCCTACTTTTCCGGGAGCGTGTGAGCTCCAGGATGGAGAGCTTTCACTTAACATAAGTATGTTTCCAACAGATACATGGCCTGGTGCCTAGTAAGGCACTCGGTATTGTTTAGGTTTCCCTGGAGACTCGTTCTCAAATATCATCTGAGACGCACAGTTCTCTCAGTGGTATTCCTCAGTTATTTCACAGGGGCCCTACTGATGGGCGGGGAGGTGTGGAGGGAAGCATCCTTGACCTTCTGGGGTCAGGTCTCAGCCTTCAGTAGCCTGTGCCCCTGGGCTGTGACCTCCGCATGTGCTGCTCCGAGCCCTCCCCCGACCACGTCTCCCTGCCTTAGGTCGGACAGGAGTTCTAGAATGGAAGAGAGTTGGGTGTTTCCCTTCCTCCAGGTCAGTCAGGCTCCGATATAACCTCCGTAGATTAGGCTCTTGCAAAGTAGTTTCTCTTGAGGGCAGGAGAGATGCGCTGGGCGTATTTAGAATGGCTCTTCTCTCCTCCCCCTGCCAGAAACAGGAGGAGAACTCCCTCTGGTATTTATTGTGAGAACCTGTAGGTAAAACCCAAGGCCCAACCCCACAATGCAGGACCCCGCCCCCTTCGCCCCGTAACCCCCAGAGTTTTTAATTTTCAGTCTTGTCCACATGGAGCCTCCAGCAATTTGTCAGTTACAGTTTAGGTTTCCTGCCATTGCACTGGTTCCCAAGGACATTTCCCCTGGTGGGATCCACCCATCTGTCTGCAATTTTGGAGGTTTGCCCCGTGACCTCAGTTCTCTGATAGATTCTGTTTGTTCAGCTTTTCTCTTTTGAGTCAATGGGAGAGATGACTTCCAAGCTCCTTACATGCTGGGATGGAAACTGGAAATCCTTCGATATTTTTTTACAAATGAGTTGAATAAATGCTGTAGGAATGGACAGCTATTGGTTGCTTCACTACACTTTGCTCTAGTTTTGCAAATCTGAACTGTATTTTAATCAATCACAACATAATTGTACAGGAAGAGATGCACTTTGATAGCAGCGAAAGGTGCTTCTTAAACATGATGATGATCCCCTATGATTGACTCTTTTACTACACCAGATTGTTTGCATAATACAGAAAGCAGCATGTGTAAGTTATATCACCCAGTTTAGTCCATAACTCCCTAAACTAAAAGCGACATATTCTACATGTATTGATCATGGTATGGCTAAGCTACAGTGACAAATGCTTCTTACATATTAGAGGTGTACTCCTCTCTCACGGGAACGGTTTGGGAGGAGGCACTTGACCAGTACGGATGGCAAAAGAGCCTGCAGAGGCCTGGGTTCCTCCTGTGTTTGGCTGCTGCAGTGTTGTTCTGTCCAAGTGCTTGAAATGGGCTCACTTCAGCCCACACTTCAGCCTCACTTGTCTGCACTTCAGCCTCAAGAAAGAGAAAATCTAGAGAACAGGCAGTCTTCTTGTAAGTGATGCAGAACTTGCACAATCACCTCTGCTCACCTCCGCTGGCGCAAACTTAGTCCAGTGGCCAACTAACTGTGAGGGAGGCTGGGAAATGTAGTCTCTAGCTGTGTGGCTAGATATCGGGAGGATGGACTGAGGACCAATTAGCGATCTTCTCTAACACTGTGTGACTCTGTGCCTGTGGAGAACATAGCCTTGCTTAGAAGTTTTAAAATGCATTTTGAAGTCCAACAAAAGTACCTGTGTTTATAGGTGATATCAATATTAGTAACTTTCTCTTCTTAAAAGTATATTCAAATGAAAATCTTCCACTAAATACACAGAAGACACTCTGGAAAATGCACTTCAGTGATTTTGTGGAGTTTCAAAGACTAATCAGTATGTAATCTGGATGCTTGCTGTTTAGTTAGGAAATACTGCATGTGATCGAAATGTGAAGAGTGTGTGTGTGTGTGTGTGTGTGTGTGTTGGGGGCATGGTTTCAGATGAATCAGTTTTAACATAGTGTTCCATCTGAAGAAATATATACTGCAGTGGCCCAAAGTAACTTAAAAGGAATTTTAATATTTTATGTGCATTTCTAAAGAAATGTTAAGGAGATCTGTGTTATAACCCACACAATTATTTTTAAGATATTATCTGTCTTCCACACTTCTTTCGTTCTCCGCATGTTCCCGACGTCCACCTTTTATGGCTTCTGTCTTCTACCTCCTGCCCGCACATCTGGCACCTTGTTATTTAGATCAGTTAAGAATTTTCATAGTTTCATTTCTGCTTTGCTCATCACCTGGACTGTCCTCAAGAAAGAACCCAGGGCTGAGCCAGGAAGCAAAACCCCCTCCCTGTTCTTCATGCATCTCCCTGTCTCCTAATTTTGCATCACAGAAAATACCGAGAACTAGACTGGCACAGAAAGGGTGCCTGAGATGGGGGGGGTGGGGAGGGGAAGTCTGCGCAGACGGAACAAGCAGGCTGTGAACGCTTACACGTTAAAACGCCTTGTTTCCACCGTACATGTGTCATTAAGAGCTCTCGTGAGGATACTGTGGACTGCTGTAACTCCAAAACAGATGGAAAGTCTCTCAGTTTAAAAATAGTCTCAAAGCTGGGTTTATACAGGTGTCCCACCTGAAGGCAGAGCTGAACAAATTAATGCTCACAGTGGACTGCGAAACTCTAATCTGTAAAGTGCAAAGGGAAGGGAAGGGAACTAAGAATTATTGAGCACTTACTCAAGTATTGTGTTAAGCTCTTTAAACAATGTCATGTCATTTAAAACCCCCGTTAACCCTTTAAACAATGTCATGTCATTTAAAACCCCCGTTAACCCTTCGGATCAATGTTCTCAGCTTGGAGATCTACAGACCATATTCTTGCTAGTCCATGAGTGGTGAGATTTTAAAATGCTTGTGTGTTCACGTCAAAAATAATATTAAAATGTTTAACACGATGTAGTGTAAATGCCTGACCATAAGCTCTTTGAACGTAAGTGCCTGACATTAAGCTTTTGATCACAGAAGCATCCATTTCAGAGACATCATCTCCAGTACATAGACTGCCAGCTGTGTGACACGGTTAGTAGCTAAACAGCTAGATAAGGAACAAAGCTGACCCCCTTCCCATGAAGTTCCCCTTTTAGAAAGTCCTGGGTAATCTCGATAACTGACTGCTGGAGTGGTCCCACTTTTCCCTCCTGCACCCTAATTCCCACCTCATGTTTTAAATTTGCCAATAAAGAGTGAACCCATAAAACACCCTAGGCACCCACCCTGAGACCCCAGTAAAGGCAGAGCCCCAGGTGCATGCTCCTCTCTCTCTCTCTCTACCCGTGACCTTGCTGTGTGGTTCCGTACCCACCAGAACCTGTGAGTAATAAACCTTGTTTTTTCCAGTGCCCTGATGCTTGTTGCTGAGGTGCATCTTGCAGTCATAATAAGGATGACAAGGGCTGGTCCAGTCACTACATTGGCTCTCATTGGGAAATGTCTGGGGACCTTGCCATAGGTAACATGGGCCCTGGTGAATGCCCTCTGGCATTCCTGGGAATAGCATAACTGTCAATAGGATGAGACCGACACAAAACCCATGAGCATATTTTGGATCATCAGGACGATTTATTTTATCATCAAATACTTATAGCCAAAGAGTCACACAGTATCTCAGAGCGCTACTTTAATTGAGTTAGACTAATGAGAAAGGCACAAAGGCAGACTTAATAAATGACACAAGTATGCCAAGTAAAGGCCCAAGGATCTCATATTGTATGAAATGAATGATGGCTTTGCAGGAGTTTAGATTCAGAACAGGGCTAAGAGATTTGAGTCATCACCTGGCATGTGGTAGCAAAGTCATATTCTAAAGGACGTGCGTCGCATCATGGCAGTGTCATGTTAGTAACTGGGTACGAGCAAGACAATATCGTCACACTGTTCATGCTGTTTCTTTGAGTTTTGTTGTTTTTGTGAGTATTGTAACAAATTTACAGTTTTGTGTTGATTTATATCAGTGTGGTAAATTGGGTTATTCTTCCCAATTTTTCAGTCCTTCTCTATTATATTATTTTACAGCCAAGCTTGTGTCCTGTGCCTTTGCAGTGCCTTCCACCAGAGAAGACAGAATGTTATAGGAGGCTGGGAAAAAAGCAACCTATATTATGTGGCAGTGAAACATTGGCAAAACTGTCAATTTCTTATTTGTTTTTAGATATTTTTTTAAAATGAGATCTTTTATTCATAGTTTTTATTTATATAGTTTAATGCTATATAGTAGGGCATAAGAGTTTATAACTGTTATATCTTTTTTTTTTTTTGGCTGTGTTGGGTCTTTGTTGCTGCACGTGGCTTTCTGTAGTTGCGGCGAGTGGGGCCTACTCTTCCTTGCGGTGCGTGGGCTTCTCATTGCGGTGGCTTCTCTTGTTGCAGAGCACGGGCTCTAGGCGCGTGGGTTCAGTAGTTGTGGCACGTGGGCTTCAGTAGTTGTGGCTTGCGGGCTCTAGAGCGCAGGCTCAGTAGTTGTGGCACACGGGCTTAGTTGCTCTGCGGCATGTGGGATCTTCCCGGACCAGGGCCTGAACTCGTGTCCCCTGCATTGGCAGGCAGATTCTTAACCACTGTGCTACCAGGGAAGCTCCAAAACTGTCACTTTCAATAACGTAAAGGCCAAAAAAACCATGTACCTAATGAACTTATAGCACCGGACAAGGAGGTTCTGAATCGGAATGTGGACCGTCCGGGCGGCTGCGATTCACTGCGTTTGGTAAGGTTCACCAAGACAGTGACGCGCTCAGAAAAGAACTGGCCAGTTTGTAAGCAAAATTGAGAGGGAATGTAGGGAGGCCAGAAGTTCCAGCAGCTGTAGGGTTGATAAGTAAAATTGTTCCTTGTTGCCAATCAGTAGAAGATAAAATTTTTAAATGCCTTGTATTTGAAAGACCTACTAAAATAGCCTCAGGGAAATGACAAAATCCAGGTATAACCCCATTAAGACAAACCTCAGGGCAATGTCCGACAGTAGATACTTTTACCTGGACAAAAGAACTTTGAGAAAAGTGGCTAAGTGCTCTTGATCAATATCTGGATTAAGAAGAGCCACATCTGGCCCCAGTGTAGAGCACAGATTCTGAACTTTGAGCCTGATGCCGTGATTGGATGAGGCTTGCTGCGTGTTTTGAGGTGTGGGGAAGAGTACACTGCATACGGATGCAAAGTGAATAATTACCGTGAGCGAGACTGTGGGGCCGTGCAGTGCCTCTGAGAGAGTACACAGAGTGTGTTCCACTGCCCCGTGGAAGCTGAACTTGGGGGGAATGTTAATGAACATGACACAGGATGAGGCTTTAAATATGTATGCAGGATTTGGTTTGGTCTTTGCAGTCCCATGATACATCATTAAAAGAAACACTCAAAGCCAAACCAACCGAACAAACCCTAAAACCCATGCCCCATGTTGCCTCTGGTGTCAGGATGAAGACGCGGGTGTGGGGAGCAGAATCCTTTTCCAGTCCAGCTGAGATGAGCCCAAGCCTACTGTGAATTGAAAACAAACTCATTCATCAGTTGCTGAGACTTGGGGGTTGTCAGCTCTGCTGCATTGTCACAGTCGACCAACACAAATGGCATAAGAAGCATAAAAAGCTTCATACCTAGTTTTATATTAACACATAACTCAGTAGCATTAAGTTAGAAAACATTTTGAATCAACACTAAGGTTCTGTTTTTTAAAAGGTCTCCATATATTAATCAAGTCTTAGAAACCCTGCCTTGGAGAGTCCTGATTAACCCCATTTTATGGATGAGGAAACTGAGGCAACTCAAAGAGGTCACAGGTTCTGACCAGGGCCTGCCTGACTTCATCATGAAGATTTTTCTTTCTTTTTTTTTTTCTTTTATAAATTTATTTATTTATTTTTGGCTGCATTGGGTCTTTGTTGCTGTGCGCGGGCTTTCTCTAGTTGCGGCGAGCAGGGGCTACTCTTCGTTGTGGTGCGCGGGCTTCTCATTGTGGTAACTTCTCTTGTTGCAGAGCACGGGCTCTAGGTGCGCAGGCTTCAGTAGTTGTGGCTCACAGGCTCAGTAGTTGTGGCTCGTGGGCTCTAGAGCACTGGCTCAGTAGCTGTGGTGCACGAACTTAGCTGCTCCTCGGCATGTGGGATCTTCCCGGACCAGGGCTCGAACCCACGTCCCCTGCATTAGCAGGCGGATTCTTAACCACTGCACCACCAGGGAAGTCCCAAAGATTTTTCTACTTTACGCCTTACTGCTGCTTTTTATTAGCTTTAAGTAACTTCCCTTTTGTTTAGGTGATTATTAAATTAAAATTTGACATAAGAGCATACAGAGATCAAAGGAAAGGCAAAAAAATGTTTTCCAAAAGGAAAGATAGAAAGGACAAAGATAAACTGCCAGATTCAAATGATGAGACCTGGCAGAATAGCTATAAGCAAAACCTAGAGTTATCCAAATCCTGTCAGATCTTTTCACCATCAGAGCACTGTGTCTCATGTGTCTCGACCCTTAGCAGCTAAGAACTGCTTTCAAAATACTTCAAAACCTGTGACCACTCACCAGTTTCGACGCTAATATCCCAGTGTGCAGCCTGAGAAAGGCCACGCTGCGGGCGGTGTGGAGCGAGGCCTGGAAACCAAAGGGCAGACTCCAAAACAAGCAGGTCCTTTTAACGTTCAGGAGAGATTTTCTTGTTTAAGTTTTCCTCATTGGAGCATAATTTGAGTAGTTTCAGATGTGAATCGCATCAGGAAGCGGGGGGAAACCCCTCTAGAGTATTATTTTTTCACGTGGCTTGGTGTTAACAGGCCCTTTTAAACGTGGAAGAAACTCGTAAGCTCCTTGGGATAGTTTTTCACACACTGTCTGTCTGGAACCCCGTTGTCAGTCGGGCCGTGGTGAGAGTCTTTGCTTCCTTAAATCATTGCCTCTTTGGGTGAGGAGAGACCCTCAACGCCACAGGTGTGTCAGCAGCCCCAGGTCCACCCTGTCTGCCTTGGGGGACCTCTGGTGAGTACACGGAGATGAGTTGATAACAAGAATGTGTTGTTGATGAGCATTGCTTCCTCAAGGAAAGCTGGGGGCGTGCTCAGCGGTGAAAAGAAGAAACGGGAAAACTCATAAGAAAAGGGGGAGGTTAAATCTCTCCCCCAACCACTGATACCCAATTTCCTTCACTTTAGAAAACTCCTTCTTTATTTCTGAAACATCTCAAAAGATGCCCACCTCTTAATTTACTGATCATCTCTTGGGAAAAGGATTCCCCACTTTCGTAGGACACCCTGGGACACAGTGGCTCTGGAAGCAGTTTTCAGTCAGAAGGACAGGTACCCCACGGATTGGGGGTCTCTTTCAGGACGAAAAGCACTAGCACCGTGGTTCAGGCTTGGGAGGTGAAACTCCTTACAAAGGCCGCCCTTTGCAGCTCACTCACTGTCCTGGGAAGGTCCCTCTGAAGTTTGGAGTTTCTCTCCGTGAGTCCCCTGTCCTGGCCCTTTGTCACCGATGGCCTCTGGGACAGAGAGCAAGGGCAGGCTTTGTTCTGCAACATCCTCAGGAAAATAACACTTCAGTCACTCAAACCAACATCGATAAAAATCAAGGATTTTTTTTTTTTTGACAAAACTGAGACTCCCACAGATACTTTAATTGTTGATTAATGGATCGATTGCTCTTTCCACGATTGTAGACGCGGCTACTGCATTTCCATCTCTGCCTCTTCTACCTTCCCCCACTCTTTTCTCCGAGTGCTAGTTCAGTTCTTCGTGTCATGGGAATAGAGACAGAAAAGGAGGGCCGCTGGGAGTTTTGGAAGGAGGGAGGTATCAATCATCTTCTCAGTGTAGTTTTTGCAGTAGACTTTCTTTAAAACCCACGTCACATTGAGCTTCTAAGATGTTTGAAACAAACTGATAGGAGCAAAATGGATATAAACACGCATTTTGACAATTTTAAAACATATTTGAGTGAAATATCAATATTCTTAATAAGCTTCTCAATATTCTGAAAAGATACAATATTCTCAAAAGCTTCAAAATACATGTCTAATATTTTTTATTGAATTAGCCTTTGTTTTCTCTGATCTAAAGTTAGTTGTGAAGTGATTATAATAACTGTTAGATACTTGACAAAATGTGGCGTATTTCTGAGGCATAAATCTGAAATTAACATTGAAACCGGATATAGTTATGTCTTATGTAGGACACTGTACAGATCTTTGTCTTTAGTAATTCATTTTGGGTAGATATATTAGGTTCTTTTTGTTTTAAAATTCTTTCAAAATTATTCTATACCAAGTATTTTAACTAATTTATTTTTATTAAAAATAAAACTTTCTCGAAAAAAGGACAAGAAAATTCCCCACACAACCAGGTAGGATGGAAGAAAGAAAGAAGAAGAAAAGAGGAAACAGGAAGGGACCAGCACCCCAGGTGGGGAGCTGAAGGGCAGGAGAGGTCTCCGCACTCAGAGAAGCCCCTCTCGGTGTGGAGATCAGCTGGGGCAGAAAAGGGCCTTTGGGGAATCAGAGGAGAACACAGCAGGCGGTCTGTGGAAGGCAGGACAGAGTAAGGGCTGCACGCAAGGTCCCTGCCGCAGCCCTGGGCTGCCCGGCCTGAGTCGTGTGTCTCCTTGTGCAGAGGGGGCCGGGTGCTGCAAGGTGGGGTTTGGAGAGTGAGCCCAGGGAGGGCACAGCTGCTGGTGTGAAGAGACAGCCTGAGGCGTAAGGAGCCCCTTGACCGGGAAAGTTCTCGGAAGAAGCCCGGGACCACAGAACCAAGGCACCATTGTTGAGAGGTGCGCAAGGAGCGGGGTGGCCGTAGCAAACCCCTGCCAGCACGCTGGCCCCTGCCTCCGCGGGCACTGGAGGGGATCCCACCAGAGCGAGCAGGTCCCAGTCTGCCGCAGCTTCCTGCCAGGCTCCGCCACTGCAGGCACTTTGCATGCGCCCCAGTCGTGGCTGCCTTATCCCTCCCCGGCCTGAGCGACTACGTGCCCCAATCCGCCGCTGCTTTCACCCCCTCTCACCTGAGGGTGGCCCACACGAAGAGGAGGGGCAAAACTAAAGCTGAGCCCCCAGGGGCTGTGCGACTAGGGAAGAGGAACGGAAGTCTCTCTGTGCAGCTGCACAAGCCGTGGATTGAATCCCCGTGGTCGGCTTGGTAAATCCTGCGTTTGTGGAATATCTGAACGCGCGAGTGTTCCCACCACTGAAACCGGCCTAGCTTTAGCAGCAGTGGACGCTGGGGGCAGGTACATGAAGGAGTTGGGCCAGGCCAGAGCCGGAGCTGCCGCCACAGTGCCCACAGTGGGTCCAGAGACCAGCCTAGAGGTATTGGAGGGCCTCCTGGGCAGGCGGGGATTGACTGTGGCTCACTGTGGGAGCAAGAACACTGACAGAGGAGGCGCCAGGAAAATATTATTATTACAATTTTTTGGTTGTTTTTTGTTTCATTTTGTTCTGTTGTTGTTTTGGAGGTTTTTATTATTATTATTATTTTTAATTATAATATATTTTTATTTTTCTATTTTTACTTTATGATTTTGTGTTTTTTTTTCTTGTTTTTGTTTTTGTTCTTTGTTTTGCTTTTTGTTTGTTTTTGATCATTTCTGTGTGTTTGTTTTATGCTTTCTTTGCTTTTTTTAGTTTGCTGCCTATTCTTGTTTTGTTTTTGTTACTTTTGTATTTATTGTTTGTTTTTGTTTTTGGATTCTTTTGTTTGGTTCTCTTGTTTTTTGTTTTCTTTATTTCTTTTTTTGTTGTTGTTTTTGTTTGGTTTTGCTTTTATCATTTGCCCTGGGTTTTGTTTGTTGGTTTGATTTTTTTTTTCCTCTCTCTCTCTCTCTTTTTTATTTAGTGGCCACACAGTTTGTAGGATCTTGGCTCCCTAGCTAGGGGTCGGGCCTGAGCCTCTGGGGTAAAAACACCAAGTCTGAGACACTAGACCACCAGAGAATTCCTGGGTGCAGGGAATATTAATTGGCATGAGCTCTCCTGGAGATATCCATCTCAACACCAAGACCTAGCTCCACCCAACTGCCTGCAGGCCCCAGTGCTGGACACCTCATGCCAAACAACCAGCAAGACAGACACGCAGCTCCACCCATCAGCAGACAGGCTGCCTAAAGTCATAATAAGCTCAAAGATACCCCAAAACACACCACCTGACACAGCCCTGCCCATCAAAGGGACAAGACTCAGCTCCACCCACCAGAGTGTAGGCACCAGTCTCTCCCACCAGGAAGCCTACACAAGCCCCTGGACCAACCTCACCCACCAGGGGGCAGACACCAGAAGCAAGAGGAACTATGACCCTGTAGCCTGCTGAAAGAAAACTACAGGCACAGTAAGTTAAACAAAATGAGAAGACAGAGAAATATGTTGCTGACGAAGGAGCAAGGTAAAAACCCACAAGACCAAATAAATGAAGAGGAAATAGGCAACCTACCTGAAAAACAATTCAGAGTAATGATAGTAAAGATGATCCAAGATCTCAGAAATAGAATGGAGGCACGGATCAAGAAGATACAAGAAATGTTTAACAAGGACCTAGAAGAACTAAAGAACAAACAAACAGTGATGAATAACACAATAACTGAAATGGAAAATACACTAGAAGGAATCATTAGCAGAATAACTGAGGCAGAAGAATGGATAAGTGACCTGGAAGATAGAATGGTGGAAATAACTGCCAAGGAGCAGGATAAAGAGAAAAGAATGAAAAGAAATGCGGACAGTCTCAGAGACCTCTGGGACAACATTAAATGCACCAACATTTGAATTTCGGGGTCCCAGAAGAACAAGAGAAAAAGAAAGGGTCTGAGAAAATATTGTAAGAGATTATAGTCGAAAATGTCCCTAATATGGGAAAGGAAATAGTCACCCAAGTCCAGGAACTGCAGAGAGTGTGCACTTCAGGATAACCCAAGGAGAAACATGCCAAGACACACATTAACAAAAATTAAATACAAAGAAAAAATATTAAAAAGCAGCAAGGGAAAAGCAACAAATAACATACAAGGGAATACCCATAAGGTTATCAGCTGATTTTTCAGCAGAAACACTGCAGGTCAGAAGGGAGTAACAGGATATATTTAAAGTGATAAAAGGGGAAAACCTACAACCAAGATTACTCTACCCAGCAAGGATATCATTCAGATTCGACGGAGAAATCAAAAGCTTTACAGACAAGCAAAAGTTAAGAGGATTCAGCACCAACCAAACCAGCTTTTTAACAAATGCTAAAGGAACTTTTCTAGGCCAGAAACACAACAGAAGAAAAAGACCTGCAAAAAACAAACCCAAAACAATAAAGAAAATGGTAATAGGAACATACATATCAATAATTACCTTAAATGTAAATGGATTAAATGCTCCAACCAAGACACAGACTGACTGAATGGATACAAAAACAAGACCCATATATATACTGTCTACAAGAGACCCACTTCAGACCTAGGGACACATTCAGACTGAAAGTGAGGGGATGGAAAAAGATATTCCATACAAATGGAAATCAAAAGAAAGCTGGAGTAACAATACTCATATTAGACAAAGTAGACTTTAAAATAAAGACTATTACAAGAGACAAGGAAGGACACTACATAATGATCAAGGGATCAATCCAAGAAGAAGATAAAACAATTGTAAATATTTATGCACCCAACAACATGCAAGTACCTCAATACATAAGGCAAATGCTAACAGCTATAAAAGGGGAAATCGACAGTAACACAATATTAGTAGGGGACTTTAACACCCCACTTACACCAGTGGACAGATAATCCAGACAGAAAATAAGGAAACAGAAACCTTAGATTACACATTAGACCACATAGATTTAATTGATATTTATGGGACATTCCATCTGAAAGCAGCAAATACACTTTCTTCTCAAGTGTACACGGAACATTCCCCAGGCTACATCCCATCTTGGGTCCCAAATCAAGCCTTGCTAAATTTAAGAAAATTGAAATTGTATCAAGCATCTTTTCCAACGACAACGCTATAAGATTAGAAATCAATTACAGGGGAAAAAACTGTAAAAAACACTAACACATGGAGGCTAAACAAAATGCTACCAAATAACCAATGGATCACTGAAGAAATCGAAGAGGAAATCAAAAAATACCTAGAAACAAATGACAATGAAAACACGACGACCCAAAACCTATGGGATTCAGCAAAAGCAGTTCTAAGAGTTTGAATTTATAGCAATTCAAACTCACCTCAAGAAATAAGAAAAATCTTAAACAACCTAACCTTACACCTAAAACAACTAGAGAAAGAAGAACAAATAAAACCCAAAGTTAGGAGAAGAAAAGAAATCATAAAGATCAGAGCAGAAATAAATGAAATAGAAATGAAGAAAACAATAGCAAAGATCAATGAAACTAAAAGCTGGTTCTTTGAGAAGATAAACAAAATTGATAAATCTTTAGCCAGACTATCAAGAAAAAAAGGGAGAGGGCGCAAATCAATAAAATTAGAAATGAAAAAGAAGTTACAAATGACACCGCAGAAATAGAAAGGATCATAAGAGAATGCTAGAAGCAACTATATGCCAATAAAATTGGCAACCTGGAAGAAATGGACAAATTCTTAGAAAGGTACAACCTTCCAAGACTGAACCAGGAAGAAATAGAAAATATGAGAAGACCAATCACAAGTAATGAAATTGAAACTGTGATTAAAAATCTTCCAACAAACAAAAGTCCAGGACCAGATGGCTTCACAGGTGAATTCTATCAAACATTTAGAGAAGAGCTAACACCTATTCTTCTCAAACTCTTCCAAAAAAATGCAGAGGGAGGAACACTCCCAAGCTCATTCTCCGAGCCCACCATCACCCTGATACCAAAACGAGACAAAGATATCACAAAAAAAGAAAATTACAGGCCAGTATCACTGATGAACACAGACGCAAAAATCCTCAACAAAATACTAGCAAACTGACTCTGACTGCACATTAAAAGGATCATACACCATGATCAAGTGGGATTTATGCCAGGGATGCAAGGATTCTTCAATATATGCAAATCAATCAATGTGATACACCATATTAACAAATGGAAGAATAAAAACCATATGATCATCTCCATAGATGCAGAAAAAGCTTTTGACAAAATTCAACACCAATTTGTGGTAAAAACTCTCCAGAAAATGGGCATAGAGGGAAGCTACCTCAACATAATAAAGGCCATATATGACAAACCCACAACAAACATTATTCTCAGTGGTGAAAAACTGAAAGGATTTCCTCTAAGATCAGAAAGAAGACAAGGATGTCCACTCTCACCACTTTCATTCAACATAGTTTTGGAAGTCCTAGCCACCACAGACAATGAAGAAAAAGAAATAAAAGGAATCCAAATTGGAAAAGAAGAAGTAAAACTGTCACTGTTTGCAGATGACGTGATACTATACACAGAAAATCCTAAAGATGCCACCAGAAAACTACTAGAGGTAATCAGTGAATTCAGCAAAGTTGCAGGATACAAAATTAATACACAGAAATCTTTTACATTCCTATACACTAACAACAAAAAATCAGAAAGAGAATTAACTAAACAATCCCATTTACCATTGCAACAAAAAGAATAAAATACCTAGGAATAAACCTACCTAAGGAGGCAAACGACCTGTATTCAGAAAACTATAAGATACTGATGAAGGAAATCAATGACTACACAAACAGATGGAGAGATATACCATGTTCTTGGACTGGAAGAATCAATATTGTGAAAATGACTCTACTACCCAAAGCAATCTACAGATTCAATGCAATCCCTATCAAATTACCACAGGCATTTTTCACAGAATTAGAACAAAACATTTTACAATTTGTATGGAAACACAAAAGACCCCAAATAGCCAAAGCAATCTTGAGAAAGAAAAACAGCTGGAGGCATCAGACTCCCTGACTTCAGACTATACTGCAAAGGTACAGTAATCAAGACAGTATGGTACTGGCACAAAAACAGAAATGTAGATCAATGGAGCAGGATAGAAAGCCCAGAGATAACCCCAGACACCTATGGTCACCTAATCTATGACAAACAAAGCAAGAATATACAGTGGAGAAAAGACAGTCTCTTCAATAAGTGGTGTTGCGAAAACTGGACAGCTCCATGTAAAAGAATGAAATTAGAACACTCCCTAACACCATACACAAAAATAAACTCAAGATGGATTAAAGACATAAATGTAAGTCTGGACACTATAAAACTCTTAGAGGAAAACATAGGCAGAACAATTTTTGTCATAAATTGCAGCAAGATCTTTTGTGACCCACCTTCTAAAGTAATGAAAATAAAAACACAAATAAACAAATGGGACCTCATGAAACTTAAAAGCTTTTGCACAGCAAAGGAAACCATAAACACGATGAAAAGGCAACCGTCAGAATGGGAGAAAATGTTTGCAAATGAAGCAACTGACAGGGGATTAATCTCCAAAATATACAAACAGCTCATGCAGCTCAATATCTAAAAAACAAACAATGCAATCAGAAAATGGGCAGAAGACTTAAATAGACGTTTCTCCAAAGAAGACATACAGATGGCCAAAAAGCACAAGAAAAGATGCTCAACATCACTAATTACTAGAGAAATGCAAATCAAAACTACAATGAGGTATCACCTCACACTAGTCAGAATGGCCATCATCAAAATATCTACGAACAATACATGCTGGAGAGGGTGTGGAGAAAAGGGAACCCTCTCACACTATTGGTGGGAATGTAAATTGGTGCAGCCACTATGGAGAACAGTATGGAGCTTGCTTAAAAAACTAAAAATAGAACTACCACATGACCCAGCAATCCCACTCCTGGGCATATAACTGGAGGAAACCATAATTTAAAAAGATGCTTGCACCCCAGTGTTCTTTGCAGCACTATTTACAATAGCCAGGACATGGAAACCACCTAAATGTCCATCAACAGAGGAATGGATAACGAAGATGTGGTACATATATACAATGGAATATTACTCAGCCATAAAAAGGAATGAAATTGTGTCATTTGCAGAGATGTGGATGGACCTAGAGACCATGATACAGAGTGAAGAAAGTCAAAGGAAAAAACAAAATCATATAATATCACTCATATGTGGAATCTAGAAAAATGATACAGATGAACTTATTTGCAAAGCAGAAACAGAGACACAGACATATGGATAGCAGGGAGGGAAGGGGGGGTGAACTGGGAGATTGGGATTGACATATATACACTACTATGTATAAAATAGATAACTAATGAGAACCTACTGTATAGCACAGGGAACTCTACTCAATGCTCTGTGGTGACCTAAACAGGAAGGAAATCCAAAAAAGATGGGATATATTTATATGTAGAGCTGCTTCACTTTGCTGTACAGCAGAAACTAATACAACATTGTAAAGCAACTAGACTCCAACAAAAATTAATTTAAAACAAATCTTTCTCATTGAAAAATTTCAAATAACTCAGAGGTACATATGAAATATTCAGATATCCCTGGTAACTGTTTAACACTTTGGTGTATAGTTTTACAGGTGCATTTGTACACACATGGATCTTTAACAAGCTTTCTCCCCTACTTTTCATTGGTACATAAAATTGACTTCAGGGCTTCCCTGGCGGCGCAGTGGTTGAGAATCTGCCTGCCAGTGCAGGGGACACGGGTTCGAGCCCTGGTCTGGGAAGATCCCACATGCCGCGGAGCAACTAGGCCCGTGAGCCACAATTACTGAGCCTGCGCGTCTGGAGCCTGTGCTCCACAACGAGAGGCCGCGATAATGAGAGGCCCGCGCACCGCGGTGAAGAGTGGTCCCCACTTGCCGCAACTAGAGAAAGCCCTCGCACAGAAACCAAGACCCAACACAGCCATAAATAAATTAATTAATTTTAAAAAAAAGTTATCACAAGAAAAAATGTGTAATTATAAAAAAAAAAAAATATGGTGGGGGTGCCCTAAAAGGGGGCAGGATTAGCCTTAGAGAGGAGGGGAACATCTTTTAAAAAAAAAAAAAAATTGACTTCATTCTTCCAAACAATTACATAGTATTGTATGTACTAACATTTATTTAACTGTCTTCTATCAATTGGGTGTTTAGGTTATTTCCAGTTAATTTTCTATTGCAAACAATGTTAAAACAAACAAGTGTGTATGTATACATTTTTACACACCTTAAGAAATTTTTGCAGGAAAGAGTCCTAGAATCAAGTGATATACTAGCTTAGATGTTATGCATTTAAAATTTTAGTAGATGTTTTCTAATTATTCTCCAAAACAATGTTACCAGTTTACAATTACATCAAAAATAGATTTAAAAATTTTCTGAAATACCTTTGGATTTTTATACAATCATAGCCATTTACCATAAAAAGGACACTTTTAACACTTTCTTTCCAAGTCATATACTTTTTTTTCTCCTTCCATTTACTAGGACTTCCAAGTGCATGTTCAGTGAAAGTGGCGATATCAAGCATCCTTATCTCGATCTTATTTTTAGTGGGACTGTTTCTATAGTTTTACCAGCAAATGTAATATTTACTGTGGGTTTTGATAGATATCCTTTGTCAGATTAAAAGAGTCATATGGACTCAATGCTTGTGTCCCCCCGAATGTCATATGTTGAAGCCCTAAGCCCCAGTGTGCTGATGTTTGGAGGTGGGGCCTTTGGGAGGTCACTGGGTTTACATGAGGTCATAGGGCGAGGCACCCGTGATGGGATTAGTGTCCTCATAAGAAGAAAGGGTCTTGCCATGTGGGGACACGGGAGACACTGGCCATCTTCAAGTCAGGAGGCGGGTCCTCACCAGAACCAGAGCATGCTGGCACCTTGCTCCCAGACTTTTACCCTCAGGAACCGTGAGAAACAGATTTCGGTTGCTTAAGTCACCCAGTCAGTAGTGTTCTGCTATGGCAGCCCGCGCTGACTAATACAAGAGGTTTCTTTTGGGTCAGTCGGGGTGCTGTCAGCTGCAAGTAACCAGAAAGCCCAGTTAAAACAGGCTGAACCTCTAAAGGCATCTGTTCCCTCCCTTAAGGACGTCAGCGTTTCCGGGAATTCAGGGCTGGGTTCCTGTCTCTCTTCGCTCTCCAGCTCTCAGCTCGTTTTGTTCCCCTTTAGCTACTCCTGCCTTTTCTTGTGGTCTAGACACTGCCGCCACTATTCCATGGGTCTGACTCAGATAGCAACTTTTGAGGCAGAAGTGGGAGTGTTTGTGACTTTTTCAGAGTGAGGAAGCCTTTCCAACCCTCTGAAGCATACTTACACTACTGTGTCACCATCCAAAATTGAGTCATAAACCAAAGGCCACCATGATTCGCTTGCTTCAGTGAAGGCCTGCCCTTGGGTCTGGGGGAGTCCAGCCTTCCTGGAAGATTGATTGCATTAGTTATCTATTGCTGCCTAACAAATTACTCGCCAAATTTAGCAGGTTGAAACAGCAGCCCTTCATCACTTCACACAGCCTGTGACAGCTGGACTCTGGGGGGCTTGGCTGGTGGTTATGGCTGAGGGGTCTTCAGTGAGGTGACATAGGGCTGTCAGACGGAGGCCCTCTTCCAGAAGGGCTCACCGCCGTGGCCTCCGGGGGCCTTCGTTTATGCCGTGGAGCCTCTCCACAGAGCTGCTCGGACGAGGCAAGCCCCACGGAGACAGCAGGGAAGCAGCTGCACTGTTGTTGTGACATAATCTCTCAAGCCAGTCCCACCTCAGTCACTAGGTAGGCTCCACTTCTGCGAGAGAACAAGCAAAGCTCTTGTGGACATATTTGAACACCACCACGACTGCCATGAGAGGACAGTGGGTAAAGGTGGCAGTTCTTTCAGGAGGGAAGAAATGCAGGTGACTGATGGCACAACTAATGATTTTTTCTACCTTCCAGTCCTAGTTTGCTAGGGTTTTTATTTTTTTTAATGATGCACACTCGAATTTTATCAAACATTTTTTCAATTGCGGAAATAAGTGTCAGTTTTTCTACTTTAATCTTTTGATGTGTTAGATTACGTTATTTGATTTTTCTAAAGTTGAAACACCTTGTTGCTAATAGGGTACAATCTTTAATGTCATTCTGTATTATTTTTTTTTTTGTACACTGCTGACTTGATTTTGCATCTGTATCCAAGGTGAGATCAATTTCTTCTTTATGCCTCTATTGTCCTTATCTAGTTCTGGTGTCAAGGATATACTAGCCTCCTAAAATAATTTGGGTTGTTTTTTTCCTTTTTCTATTCTCCGAGAAACAGGCTACGTCTAGCCGTCTGTCTTGCTGTTTGTTATCTTTGCTCAGTCCATTTTGCCTTGGGAATGTCTTTCAGTCCGAAAATTTGTCTTTCTTCAGTGTATGGAGTTTCTCTCACTGCTTTTCTTTTTTTAATAGCCAAATTTAGCCTCTGGCTCCATAAGGATCCCACAGTTATAGTTTCCCTGCTTTATTTAGAGAACAGTTTTTCAGGCTTTATTCAGGTGAAAATGCCACAGTTTCTGTGGGGTCCTAGCTCAGTACTTCTGCAAAATTTTAAGTGAGTACCTGTCTAAGAGTGCATGGCTCACTTTAACCTTTATCCAAGGTTGCTGAAAGTGTTCTTGATGGGAAGATGGTAACTCGCTCTCTGACAGTCCTCAGCTACACGTGCTTGGGGTTATGGACACTCACCTCTGGTTTCTTCTGAAATCCAATTTCATTTGCTCTTTGTCCTGCAGAAATTCTTCAGCATATGTGGTTTGATGATAATACTTGTCCTTGGTTTCTAGCACTGTTATGGACTCATTCCTTTTAGTGTTTATTCCCTTTGAAATTTCCATGAGATTTCGGGAGGAAAAACTACGTAAACCTTCACGTAGTTTTAGTCAGTCTGCCATTGAATTGTGAGTCTGTTGCTGCCACACAGTGTTCACATAGCACTTGTGTGAACAAGCATGTCCTCCGACGTGCCACTTAGAAACCAGTATCTTTTAAGATATGCGGTATAAAAATAATATATGCATATTAGAGAAAACTTGGAAAATGCAAAAGCATGAAAGGAAGGAAAAAAGATCCAATCACCTCAAAACAGTGACTTTTATCAGGCTTGGGAATTTTCTTGTAATCCTATTAAATAAATATTTGTAATCATAATATATATATATATATATATATATATATATATATATATATATTTGTATCTGTTAAATTTAGCCTTATACCAGAAGTGTCTTTTACTGTAATTGCTTGTTTTGTAATGATTGTATTATTATTATTATTTTTTAATTAATTATTTATTTATTTATTTTTGGCTGTGCTGGGTCTTCGTTTCTGTGCGAGGGTTTTCTCTAGTTGCGGCAAGTGGGGGCCACTCTTCATCGCGGTGCGCGGGCCTCTCACTGTCGCGGCCTCTCTTGTTGCGGAGCACAGGCTCCAGACGCGCAGGCTCAGTAGTTGTGGCTCACGGGCTTAGTTGCTCCGCGGCATGTGGGATCTTCCCAGACCAGGGCTCGAACCCGTGTCCCCTGAATTGGCAGGCAGATTCTCAACCACTGCGCCACCAGGGAAGCCCTGTTGCTGTTGTTTTTAACTGTGACAGGAGCTCTTAATGTGAGAGCTCTCCTCTTAGCAGATCTGTACGTGTGTACTGCGGTACTGCTGTCTGCAGGCACAGTGTTGTACAGCAGCTCTCTAAAAGTTACTCGTCTTGCATAGCTGAAATCTATACACGCTGGTGAGCGGCTCTGCCGCTCTCCCACCCCAACCCCTGGGGCCCACTGCTTTATTATTTGCTTTTATGGATTTGACTATTTTAGACACCTCATGTAAGTGGAATCATGTAGTATTTGTCCTTTTGTGACTGGTTTATTTAACTCGGCATGATGTCCTCAAGGTTCATCCATGTTGTCACATATGGCAGGATTTCCTTCATTTTAAGGCTGAATAATATTCCATTGTATGTATATACCACATTTTCTTTATCCACGTTGTAGCATGTAGCATGTGGATGTACTTCATCTCTTTTTTTTAAAGATTTATTTGTTTGTTTGTTTGTTTATGGCTGTGTTGGGTCTTCGTTGCTGCGTGCGGGCTTTCTCCAGTTGCGGCGAGCGGGGGCTACTCTTTGTTGCAGTGCGCGGGCTTCTTATTGCAGTGGCTTCTCTTGTTGCAGAGCACGGGCTCTAGGTGCACGGGCTTCAGTAGTTGTGGCTCACGGGCTCCGTAGTTGTGGCTCGAAGGCTCTAGAGCACAGGCTCAGTAGTTGTGGTGCGCGGGCTTAGTTGCTGCGCGGCATGTGGGATCTTCCCGGACCAGGGTTCGAACCCGTGTCCCCTGCATTGGCAGGCAGATTCTTAACCACTGCCACTGCACCACCAGGGAAGTTCCATCCTTTTTTATTTCCAAATACGATTCTGTTCTATAGCTATAGCACATTTTGTTTATTCAACATCAGTTAATGGGCATTTGGGTTGTTTCCACTTTTTACTTTTTTCGAATAATGCTGGGATGTCTCAGGGGTTTTAAGAGGGGAAAATCCCAAGGATTTTGGTCCAGGAATTCTTAGACGGGGCTGTAGGAGGTTCCCCTGGGTCTCTCCACTCCATCTTCCTACTCCTGCAAGTGGACTCGCCTTGTTTTCCATTCTCCTTTGCTTTCTGTCCTGGTAAATCCTCATTTACTGCTCTCTGTACCTCATGTTGACTGCTCCCCAGTGTCTGCCATGTCTTCTCCTGGTCAAGAAAATCAAGAACAGAGAGCCAAACACTTTCCCCTGTCAGTGGCGAGATGCTGACAAAGGGCTCTTCCTTCTGCAAGAGTTTGCTGCTTTTCTTGTCCACACTGCCTCTCCTCTATCCCAAATGAGCCTCTCCCCAAACTGAGTAGGATTCACAAGAATGTTCAGGATGCCATCAGCTCTCCTTTTTCGCTTCCCCACTGTCTGGAGAGCTAGGAACTCATCCAAATGACATAATTTATTGGTCTCTCTCTCTTGCCCTGACTACCACTTTTCAAGTATTATTATAAGAAGTTGGCCTTCTGAGTGCTGGCTTTTTCCTTCTGTTTTTACCTATTTTTGCTCATTTCATTAGTTTTAAGGGAAGGACATTTTGCAAGTTGGCTTCACTTTTTCTGGGAAAGTCTTCAGGTGATTCTCCAAAAAAATTACAAATTATTTAATTGCTAGATAATAGTCCAGTGAGTGAATGTAACATGATTTATTAAAGAACCCCCCCTATTTTTGGACCTTAAATTTGTTTCCATTTTTGGCTATTATAAATAATGCTTGGAGGAGCAATCTTTGCAAAAATCTTTCTGTTTTGAGACCATTTTCTTTGGCTAAACTGCCAAATGTGTAATTATCTGACCAAAAACTAGGATAGTTTTTAAGATCCTTGGAACATCTATGCCAGATTGTGTCCCAAAAAGATTGTTCTAATTTGCACCCCCACCAGCATGGGTTAAGCATGCCTCTCCAATCGAATCCTTGCTTTTACTAAAACAAAGCAAATCAACAAAATGCACAACTAACTTTTGTTAGAATTTATAGTGCTATGGGGGTTTAGAAAGAGTAGACATAATTGCAATTGCCTTAAAAGGCATAAAAGTGTGACAGTGCTATTGTTATTATTATTGTTGTTGTTATTGTTTTTTATATGTGTAGTTTTAAATTATTTATTTCAACCAAAAAAGTAGAAAGACGTTTGTTGGATCGGTGTGAGCTAGCAAGTTTGAGTATAATAAAGTAGATTTTTCAGAATCTTGACTTCATCTGGGCCACTTTTTAACAACTTTATCAAGGTAGACATATATACTGAAACATAGCATATTGCATATTTTAAAGTGTACAGTTTGATGAATTTTGACATGTATACACTCGTGAAAGCATCACCACAGACAATAATGAACATTTCCATCACCCTTGTTTCGCTTTTTTTAAAAAATATTATTTATTTAATTTATTTATCTTTGGCTGCGTTGGGTCTTCGTTGCTGCGCGCAGGTCTTCTGCGGGGGCTGCTCTTCGTTCTTTCACCACGGTGGCCTCTCCCGCTGAGGGGCACGGGCTCAGCAGCTGCGGCACACGGGCTTAGTTGCTCCGCAGCATGTGTCCGGACTCGAACCCGTGTCCCCTGAATTGGTAGGCGGACTCTCAACCACTGCGCCACCATGGAAGCCCCACCCTCGGGTTTTCTGTTGGCCCTTTGTATTCTTTCCAGATCCTTCCTGCCCTCCCATTACCCCATTGGCTTTGTGTCACTAAAGATTAGTTGGAATTTCAGAACGTTTTAAGTACATGGAATCATAAATCATCCACCCTTTTTTGTCTGGCTTTTCTTTCAATCAGCATAATTATGCTGAGAGTCATCTATGTCCTGTTTCCAGTTCAGAGCTATTCCAGAAAAGTTGCTGTGAGCATTTGTGCTATGCAGCTTGTGTAGGACACGGGCTTTCTCTTCTCTTGGGTAAATACCTAGGGTGGAAAGAGTCGGCCACAGGTGGGTGTATGCTTAACTTTTAACGAAGCTGCCAAACTGCTATCCAAAGTGGCTGCACTGTGTCACATCCCACCAGCGAAGTATGAGTCCCCTGTCCCCTACATCCTTACCAACACTTGGTGCAGTCGGTCTTTTGAGTCTAGAAATTCTAATTCTAATGGGTGTGTAGTGGATCTCACTGTGGTTTCAGCTTGCCAACTGGGTTACTTTGATGCTGTAATGAAGCAGAGTTATATAAGGGCTGTTCTGTCCCTTTGTAGTTTGGTGACGTGGGGTAAATTATTTAATATCTCTGTGCCTTGGTTTAGGTCATCTAAAAAATAAAGATGATGAAAACTGTACTGCATACTTTAACAGAGTTGTTATTAAAATTAGTGGACGTAGTGAATGTAAAATGCTTTATAGACTACATAAGTATTAGATATTATGATGATGGTTAAATTGCTGCATGATTTTAGGCAAATCACTTCAACTTATTTGACAATTACTTTCCAGCCCTATAAATTGAGGGGCTAAATAGGGTGACCTTTAAGTTTCCTTCAAGTACAAAAATGTTCTTGTCTAAAAAGTATACTGATGTTCCAATACCACATGTATGTAACACATTTATGGAAAGTACTCTTTAATGTGGAAAAAATGATAGCTAAACATTAAAAAACCATGTGTACTTTGTAATTTCTTATTATCTTAACTATGCCAGATTTAAAAATTCTACCACAGATTTCCATTCTTCTGTGTCCTATGTGGGGATAGTTAGTAATAAGTTGTTCCTTTATTTCTGTAATTAATCTGATCCAAACAGAAAGCAATTTTAGCATTTACGCAGAAACTCATCTTTTGTATTCCAAATCTTCAAAATAATGTGATAATGTCACTAAAAATCATGCAGTCAGTTCAAAGTATTTTTTCAAAGTTTAAAAAACTGTATCTGTTTATTCAGATCAAGAGCCAGGCCAAATTTGGGGATGATAAAAGGTCTAAGAACCACATTTATTTGGATTTGTATATAAATGAAATCATTTAAAGAAATACCTAACTGAAATTGAGAAGACCAAATGAACTGTAGTCTAAGCTATTAGGAAGATGCCAGGCTCCTTATTTTAATAATATCTGCCAAGCATCTGTTTTATTACTTAAAGTCAGGTAAACAAATAATATGAAATTTGATAGAATAGCAACTCAAACTTGACTGTCAAATTATTAAGAGATTTAAGAATATAGTGTCTTGTACCTAATTCATGTATGTCTTAGTAGTTGACTCAAATACATGTTTATTCCCTGATAATTTCAGTGTCTTCACTGATATATTATGATAACAGTTTAATTGTGTGCTTGGAAATATACTCACAGTATCATTTTTTCTTCACATTTCCTTGAATGCATTATAATTTATCCATATTTCATAGGGTTTAACAGTCATATTTAGACAGATGATGGATAGTAGAAAGAAGGAGCTGAGTCCTTCCTTCCTATTCTCTGGTATTTAACAAAATTACAACCATTGGTCTCTATTTCTGTTTAAAAATTCTATCTTTCCAACATTGTTTTTCATTTTTATTTATTTGTTTACTTATTTATTTTTGGCTGAATTGGGTCTTTGTTGCTGTGTGCGGGCTTTCTCTAGTTGCCGCGAGCAAGGGCTACTCTTTGTTGCAGTACGCGGGCTTCTCATTGCGGTGGCTTCTCTTGTTGCGGAGCACGGGCTCTAGGCACGCGGGCTTCAGTAGTTGTGGCGTGTGGGCTTCAGTAGTGTGGCTCACGAGCTCTAGAACGCAGGCTCAGTAGTTGTGGCGCACGGGCTTAGTTGCTCTGTGGCATGTGGGATCTTCCCGGACCAGGGCTCAAACCCGTGTCCCCTGCATTGATTGGCAGGCGGATTCTTAACCACTGCACCACCAGGGAAGTCCCCAACATTTTTTAATTGAATATGTTTGACATATAACATTGTGTACATTTAAGGTGTACAATTTGTTGCTTTGATACGTTTGTATAATGTAATATGATTGCCATTGTAGTGATATTTATTACATTACATAATTATAATACAATATTGTTGTCTATATTTATTATACTGTACATAGATCTCTGTGGCTTATTTACTGCTCATTGCAGGTTCATACCCTTAAACAATATCAGTCTTATCCCCCCACCCCCATCCCCTGGTAACTGCCATTTTACTCTCTGATTTTTACGAGTTTGACATTTTTAGATTCTGTGTATAAGATTAATCGTACAGTACTTGTCTTTCTCTGTCTGACTTATCTCACTTAGCATAATGTACTTAAAGTCCACCGGTGTTGTCACTAATGGCGGGGTATCTTCTTTCCTCACGGCTGAATAAAATCCCACTGTTTATATATACCAGATCTTTTTTAAATGTATTCATCTGCTGATGGGCAGTTAGGTTGTTTCCATATCTTGGCTATTGTGTATAATGCTGCAGTAAACATGGGAGTGCATATATCTCTTTAAAATACTGTTTTCATTTCCTTTGGGTATATACCCAGTAGTGGAATTGCTGGATCATACGGTAGATGTATTTTTAATTTTTTGAGGAACCTCCATATTTTTTCCATGGTGATTGGACCAATTTACATTCCCACCAACAGTGTGTAATTGTTCCCTTTTCACCATCCTCATCAGCATCTGTTGTCTCTAGTTTTCTTGATGATGGCCATTATAACAGGTGTGAGGTGATATCTCATGGTGGGTTCAACTTGAATTTCCCTGATGATTAGTGATGTTGAGCATCTTTTCATATGCCTGTTGGCCATTTTGATATCCTCTTTGGAAAAATGCCTATTTAGTTCTTCTGCCTCTTCTTTAATTGGATTGTTTGGGATTTTTGTTATTAAGTTATACGAGTTCTTTATATATTTTGAATATTAACCCCTTATCTGATATATGGTTTGCAAAAATTTTCTTCTATTCCTTTTATTTTGTTAATTGTTTCTTTTGCTGTGTGGGAGCTTTTGAGTTTGATTGTAGTTCAGTTTATTGATTTTTGTTCGTATTGTTTGAGCTTTGGGTGTCATTTCCAAAAAATCATTGTCAAGACCAATACTAAGGACTTTTTCCCTACATTTTCTTCTAGGAGTTTTATGGTATCAGGTCTGTGTTTAAGTCTTTGATCCATTTTGAGTTCATCTTTGTGACTGGTGTTGAGATTGGGGTCAAATACCATTGTTCTGCATGTGTCTCTCCAGTGTTCCCAGCCTGTTTATTGAAGAGACTATCCTTTCCCCATTGGGTGTTCTTGACTCCCTTGTTTAATATTAGTTAATCGTGTATGCTGAGATTTAATTCTGGGCTCTCTATTCTGTTCCATTGGTCTATGTATCTATTTTTGTGCCAATATCATACTGTTTTTACTACTACAGCTTTGTAGTGTAATTTGAAATCAGGAAATTTTGTCCTTTTTTCTCAAGATTGCTTTGGCTATTCAGTTCCATGAAAATTTTAGGATTGTTTCTTCTATTTCTGTAAAGAATGCCTTTGGAATTTTTTGGGGGGGCGGGGGGGGTGTTGAATTTGTAGATGGCTTTGAGTAGTATGGACATTTTAACGATATTATTTCTTCTGATGCATGAGTGTGAGATGTCTTTCCATTTGTTTGTCTTTTTCAGTTTCTTTCAGTGAAGTCTTGTACTTTCCATTGTGCAGAGCTTTCACTTCCTTGATTAAATTTATTCCTAAGTATTTTATTGTTTTTGATGCTATTGTTAATGGGATAGTTCTCTTTATTTCTTTTTCAGATGTCTCATCATTCATGTAAAGGAATACAACTAAGCAACTGATTTCTGTATGTTGATTTTATATCCTGCAACTTTACTGAAATTGTTGATTAGTTCCAACAGGTTTTTGGTTCACTCTTTGGGGTTTTCTATATATAAAATTATATCATCAGCAAATAGCAACAGTTTTACTTCTTCCTTTCTGATCCTGATGTCTTTTATTTCTTTGTCTTGCTAATTGCCCTAGTTAGGACTAGCAAACATATTGGATAGGAGTGGTGAGAGAGGGCATCTTTTTCTTGTTCCTTGATCTCAGAGGAAAGGTTTTCAGTTTTCCTCCATTGAGTATAATGTTATCTGTGGGTTTATCATATACAGGCTTTACTGTGTTGAGGTATTTCCAACATTGTATTTCACCGTATCATCATCTTTGTCTAGTCCCTGTTCTCTGTCACAGGGCTTGATGTTATTGGATTTGGTTTCCTCCAACAGTTGTAGAATTACAATGGTGGCTCCAATTCTTTCTCCCTCCCTGTATTCACACCTTTTGCCCTCTCATTGCAGGTGGGCGGAGTGAGTGCCCGCCCCTTAGGGCAGGTGAATGGGCTCGGTGAATGCTTTGGCTAATGGGTGTTAGCTGACTTGACACAAGCCAAGTCCTGAAAAGGGTCTGCATCTGTGGCTTCCTCTTAGCACCTCTGCCATCACTGTGAGAATATCTTTAGGCTAACCTGCTGGAGGATGTGAGAAATGTGAGCACAGACAAGTCACCCCAGTCAGGCCCAGTCAGCTGGATCAGCCAATGGCCAGCTGAGCCTCAGTTGTGTGAACTAGTCCAGCCAAGATCAGCAGGGCCACTGAGCTAATCCTTAAGTCACCCCGGATGCATGAACAGTGAACATTTCATGTTGTCTGCCCGTGAGGGTTTGTGGCTGTTTGTTATTGCAGTAGATAAGAACACATTAACTTAAGTCCCATTTCTAAGCAACTTCCCTTCATGTACATAAAAAAATTTTTTTTAACTAAGCAGAATATGAAAGTGTAATAATCTAGAACAAAAAATATATAGGTATCTTTTGGTGAAAATTTGCACCTATGTCAGGAATCTCCTGCACCATTGATAGTGAACAAGGAAAGGTTTCAGACTCATGTTGTTTGACAGGATGGATTTACTAATACCATCAGATCTTTTATCAGGTAGTATAAAAGCCAGAGTCAGAGTTTGATGCTTTTCTGACTTAAAAAAAATCAGGTAGGTTACTTAAAGAAAAATGGAGTTTCATTTTTAGTTCTAGGTGCAGTTAGATTATATAGTTCTTAGGCAGTGGTTCTCAACCCTGGTTGCATATTATAAGCAATGGGGGAGCATTCCAAAAATACCCATGCCCAGGCCCAATTCCAGGCCAACTGAGTTACCATTTCTGGGAATGAAGCCCAGGCTTATATATTGTTCAGCAGCTTTCCCAGGTTTTTTGATGCACAGCCTAGGCTGGCAGATGCAACCCTAATTGGAATGATTGCATTATGTAGGCGATAGTGCTAAACATTTCAGTCTGACCTCCAAAAGTAGACTTCTTATAAAAAATTTAGCATTGAGTTACTTCTATGCTTACAAGATACAGAACAGAATGTTTTTAAGATATGAAACATATAAACATCTAACTTGGGGGCCTTTTCTCCTGACATAGGTAGGAGTTAAATATCTTGTGAATATTCCCAACGTTTGTTTTACTCTAACAATTTCGACCTGGTTTAAAGAGTACAGCACAATATTCAACAATCTCTTACCTTTCCAGAGCTTTTCACTAACAACTGCTTTTTAAGCAACTGATTCTCTGCTTCTCTCAAGAACATACTAACCAGAGCTGAAACAAAGACAAGTACAGAGCCTCTAGAAATCAAGGGCTGAAGCAAAGATCACAGGTTTGGAAAATGACAGTGATAATTTCTCCTTCCACAGCAGGTTGAACTACTATTTGAATACTTTTAGTGTTAGTATTGCTTGCTAGGGTAAGAATTCTAGCTCCCAGTTTAGTTAGGCCTGGGTTCCAAATCTGGTTTTATCACTTACTGATTTTAGTTTCATTAGTTTTAAAATGGAGATACAGTAATGATCACATGCTCACGAGGGTCTTAGTTGAATCAAATAACATAATGTGGGAAAGTATCCCGCCCAGTTCTTGGCACATAGTAGTACTCAGTAAATGTTGCCTATAATAATGATAGTAATTGCTTTAATTTCTGTTATAATACAAGGCAGTTGGTTCTGTTCTATTCTATTGGGCAGCTCTTTATTACAGTTAGGTAATGATATATTTTCTTAGAACTTCCAATTACACTAATTTTCTTTTATGGAGTAACATGGAATAAATTTAATATCTCTTCCAACTGAGGAGCCTTCAACTGTTTGGAAGAAATGTACAATGTTTTGTACTTTGGACATTCCCTCCCCCGCTTCTACTTTCCCTCTTCCTTTGGCAGATTGCCTCTGCTTCAGTGCATGCAGTCTTAAGAAAAAGATAAGCCAAATGAATTTGTTTGCTCAGTCTGCCCTAACAAAGCACCACAGACTGAGTGGCTTAAACAATAGAAATTTATTTTCTAACAGTTCTGGAGGCTACAAGTCCAAGATCAAGATGTCAGCAGGGCTGGTTTCTTCTGAGGCCTCTCTCCTTGGCTTGTAGACGGCCACCTTCATGCTCACATGGAATTCTCCCTCTATAGGTATCTCTGTCTAAATTTCCTCTTCTTATAAGGACACCAGCCGTATTGGATTAGGGCCACTCTGATGACCTCATTATAACTTAATTACCTCTTTTAAGACCCTCTCTTCATATATAGTCGTCACATTCTGAGTTACTAGGAGTTAGGACTTCAACATAGGAATGGGGGGAAGGGATGGCACAATTCAGCCCATAACACCAAGCTCCAGACTCTTCTCCCAGGACTTTGAATCTAGAGCACAACGACCAGGGAAAAACATGACAAGAGCTGATTCACTAGGGCAGAAGTGTCCTGGAGGGTCTTTGCATTAGATCCCCATGGCTGCCCTGTCTTGATTTCTGTCCTTCATGACAGATCTTTCTCTTCTTTTCTATGAGTAACCTTGATACCATTGTGATAAATTCTTTTCTTTTCCCCTTAAAGCTAGCCAGAGTCCATTGCTATTGTTTGCAATAAAAAGACTATAACTGATACCTATCCCTAAGTCCGTTCCCCGAATGTGTTTTCTAGACAATGGGTGCTGGAAACCAGGCTCTCCCCTTGGAGGACCCTGTTACCAGAACCAACAAGTTCCCAATTTCAGATGGAACTAAAGAAAACGCTCTAGTTGAGTATGTGTGTCTGCAGATACTTCACTTTACAATTGGATTAAATTATGTATATGTTTAATGTTAATATGTGCTGTGAAAATATCAGGATAAAGTGCTCAATGATTTTTTTTTAAATTCTGTCTATCATTGAAAACCCTTATTATAGACAAATAATCTGTTTTTGTTTGTTTAGTTTACAATTGTGATCCATGATGAAGACCAGAAAAAAAGCTGAGTTAGAAGCAGTTTTGTTGGAGCACAAGTTCTGTGTGCAAAGACAGGTGTTTCTTGGGAATAAAAGGTTACAATGAAAGGTCAAAGCCATAATGCTTGATTCACAGGGACGAGTTGGCGGCTCTGGCAGAGACTGCTAAACGTGTTTGATATCCATTTGCTCTCCTTTTTATGGTATTAGACTGTTAGCTGTGCACACGGCACCCGGAGTAAAGGTGGCATTTTCCAGCCTCTCCTGCCACAGGGGTGACCGTATGGCTGTGCTCACCCTGATGGGATACATGCACAAATCATACGTACAACCTCTGAGGTTTGTGCCTTGCCCTTCTTTTTTCTAATTTTGAATCTGGTGGGCTCCCCTGAGTTATGGCTACAAGGGCAACACTCCAGAAGAGCACTAAGCTCAGAGAGAGAAAGAGCACGGACATCTGACGATTGTATGGGACACGGCTTTGGTACCAGCTTGGATATTTGTGTGATGCAGAAAAATAAGCATCTCTCTTCCTTCAGACTCTGTGTTTTTGTTTGACCTGCAACATATTTATGTCCTAAGTGATATAGTGGCCATTAATACGCTTCCTATTCTTGATTAAGTATTGGGGTAATACAGACCATTTCTATGACTTCCAGTGGTTTGCTAAAGGAACATGTGTTGCAGTCTAGTTGTTTTTGTTAATAGCCTGATTCTGTCACTTCAGAGCCAAAATTAACTTAATTTTTAACGTGGAAGATAAGAGAATTTCTTAAGAAAACCAAACTCTGGTGCAAACAGCTCTATCACTTTTCAAACACCAAATATTCAATCTTCTTCCATCTTTAGAGGAAAAAAATAATGACATCATATTGGGCACATTATAAAACCACATACATATGCTGTAACAGTGGGAATGCTTTCCAGAGTCAAATGCAACCAAAGAATGGAAACCATTTGCCCCTAACTCCCAAGTGGAAGCATACAACAGTCCAGCTTTTGAGTGTGTTCTATTCCTTGATTTAGTCTTTGACAGAATGCTGAAAGTAGTCCTCAGTTGGAAATTTCTCTATAATTTCAATCCAGATATCCAGATCCATTTGTCAGAGCCAGAAAACATTTTCTGCCAGTTCTGATGATCTGTAATTGTGAGTTAGAATTTTCTTATCTGGTAGAATAAAGAAGAAAAAAACAAAACCATTTGGACCTGGACCCTGACCTAACACTTTAGCTATTCATTTGTGATATTGATGTGGATTTTTGGTGAAGAGATTGCAAATGTTAAAATCCCTCAACAATTACATACTTTTTTTAAAAATCCTTATGAATCTTTTTAAAGAAATTTACCTAAAAATGGATGGCCCCTATATACATCCAATGTTCAATTAGAGGATCTTGTATTCCAAAAGCTACTCAACATCCTCTTTTTTCCCAGAGTTTTCATTCTCAGATTCCTTAGGATACAGATTCTTAACTGGGATCCATGAGTGGATTTCTGGGTCTGTAATGTGGATAGAAATGACAGGCAAAATTTCAGGAATACAGATCTATAGCTTTCATCAGATGTACACAAGTGTCTATGACCTCCAAATAGGTTAAGAACCTGTAAGGTATTGAGTAATAGGTACTAAATAAGAGTCTAATATAAGCCTGGCCCTATAGCATTAGAAGATTAAAGCAGCTTAATTCTATTGGAATGACAAGAGCAGAACATCTGCTGCAAGAGTCCATGGTTTTCAGAACCTTGCTATTTTTCCTCAAATGTACAAAATCCTGCTTGCTGTCTGTGATACTGAAGCCAGAGCCTCACAGAGGCTTAATGGAGACTATAACCCAAGATTGGGGTAAGAATTTGATGTTTACTGCATCAGCTTCAAAGTCCAGCTGTAAATATACTATAGTTGAGCAATGGAGCAATATAATCTTTTCAAGCTTGAAAACACAGTGATGCAGAGCCAAATACTTTGCACTGTTTGCTTGTTTAAGAAGAAATCTATTTCAAGATTTGATTACCCTAACTCAGACAACTTTTTCATCACTAAGTCCTTTCAATTCCATATCATGTGTTTCAAATTTAGTCTGCATAACTTATTTTTGTTCTACTTTTCTGTCAAAAACAATGTGGAAATCCCAGGTTATATAATTGAGGTCTTGGAGAGGCAATATACATCTAGCCAACCAAAATAAAATGAAAGCTATTATCATGAAACATGCTTAAGGAAGTCTATCCTTTGTTCGGTTAAGAGTGCCAACATTTGTGATCTTAGGATGAAGTCGAAGGAAACTAAAATGGGTTTTCCTTAATGCAACCATGTGCAAAATCACTCTTTATCATAGCAGATGATCTGTAAAAATATTTGTGGATTTTTAAATACCCATGAGAAGAAATCAATTTAAAATATAACAAGAATGTATTTTTTTTATAATGTACGTGGAAGCTGAAGTCATTATATTCATCTTCCTTATTTGAGTTTATTATCAGCCCTATTAGACAAGCCCAGTGAAAGACTCTTCTGCAAACCCTCTCTCTCTAGGGCAGACATTGAAATGTTAATTTCTTCCTCTTTCCTTGCATCAGGTTGGTCACGCAGTTCATTTGAGTTACTGCTAGAAGGGAAATGCTGCATGGCTTTGAACTAATAGAATAACTAAAATCTATAGATTTTTAAATACACACATGAGGATGTTCCAGGAAGAGGTCACCACTGTGCAGAGCTGTGAAGCTGATGATAAGAGTCGACACGGAGATATTTAGTTTGGCAATACCCCGGGGCAATTTTGATTTCCTGGTAGCGTGGTCCAGGACGGGAGTGAGAGACTCTTCTGATGACCACCTGATAGGATAAAGAAAACATTCCTCTGCGGGGGCGTTGGGGGCAGTACAGAAGGGCTGACCGTTACTGGACTGGCTAGTTCTGTAAAATTGCCACAACAATGCTTAATAAAATGAACAGCCTACAGACTAGCTGAGACTTCATGGAAACACCCAGGGAAAGAAAGAACAGAGGGCAGTCTTCCCAGTGTGCATGGAAGAAGTAAAATGTTTCCCTGAATTCTTCTATCAATGTCAACGTTTTGGATGGAAATATGCTATTAAAAAAAGATTAGCTCCGGTTTGCTTAGAAAGAATTCTCCCTGCAAATAATCCTGTGTGAGTTTTTAATATGTAGGGTTTACATTGTCAATCAGTTCTATTTGGCTGTTTTCAATATGATTTCTTTTTGACCCATGAATTATTTAGAAGTGGGTTTTTAAATTTCTGAATATATTGATTTCTTGGCTATCTTTAGCTGTTGATTGTATTTCTGATTTTAATGCATTGGGGTTTTTTTGGTTGATAGTGCCTTAGAGTCAAGAATATCAATTTTTGAAGATGTTCAGTGTGTACTTGAAAATAATATGTAGTTATTATATTTTTGTGGGACTATCTACATATACAGTGTATACACATACATATCAGTTATGTCAAGCTTAATTCTGTTGTTCATATTTTCTCATTTCTTTCTAAATTTTGGTCTGCTCAATCCACTATGATCTATAATTGTAAATTGTTAATTTCCCCCTTGTGCTTCTGCTTGCTTTTTGCTGCATATATTTTGAGGCTATGTCTTTTTTTTTTTTTTTTTTTGGAGGATAGGGAATCAGAATAATTATGTCTTCCTGGTGAATTTATCATTAAGTAAAGCAACTCTTGGTCTTTAATAATGCTTTTTTGCCCTTGAGTCTGTTGAGTATATATCAGCTTTCCTTTGATCAACATTTATCTGGTGTTGTGATCATCAATGGTTGCCTAATCAAAATCCATTTATCCCTTTTCCTTCCAATAGAAGCTCAGTTTTGCTCAGGTAGCCACCTGTTTCCCTTTCACACAGCTAAGTGTCTCAGATTGGTTGGTCTACGGGTGAGTGCATTCTGTTTTCCAGTTGGTTGGTTGTTGGGCATGAGAGTCAGTGTCGGCCAAAATGAAGTGTGCTGACAGGCGGGGAGCCTCTGGGAAAGCATCCTTCTTCTGAGTAGAGCCATGGTCTCCCCCGCCACCTGACGATGGCTGTTCCTCGTGTCACCCCTGGATTTGCTGCAGCCGTCTTGCTACAAGCCTAAAAGCCAACACAGAGCAGAGAAAAGGAAAGAACCCAGGTCCTTCATACAAGCATTTGCATAATTTCTTGTTGAGTATCCTTCTAATTTTTATGTATAACTTTTCTTTTTTTTTTAATTTTTTTTTTTAATTTTTTTTAACATCTTTATTGAAGTATAATTGCTTTACAATGGTGTGTTAGTTTGTGCTTTAAAACAAAGTGCATCAGTTATACATATACATATGTTCCCATATCTCTTCCCTCTTGCATCTGCCTCCCTCCCACCCTCCCTATCCCACCCCTCTAGGTGGTCACAAAGCACTGAGCTGATCTCCCTGTGCTATGCGGCTGCTTCGCACTAGCTATCTATTTTACATTTGGTAGTGTATATATGTCCATGACACTCTCTCACCCTGTCACATCTCACCCCTCCCCCTCCCCATATCCTCAAGCCCATTCTTTAGTAGGTCTGCGTCTTTATTCCCATCTTGCCACTAGGTTCTTCATGTCCTTTTTTTTTTTTTCTTAGATTCCATATATATGTGTTAGCATACAGTATTTGTTTTTCTCTTTCTGACTTACTTCACTCTGTATGACAGACTCTAACTCCATCCACCTCATTACAAATACCTCCATTTCATTTCTTTTTATGGCTGAGTAATATTCCATTGTATATATGTGCCACATCTTCTTTATCCATTCATCCGATGATGGACACTTTGGTTGCTTCCATGTCCTGGCTATTGTAAATAGAGCTGCAATGAACATTTTGGTACATGATGACTCTTTTTGAATTATGGTTTTCTCAGGGTATATGCCCAGTAGTGGGATTGCTGGGTCGTACGGTAGTTCTATTTTTAGTTTTTTAAGGAACCTCCATACTGTTCTCCATAGTGGCTGTATCAATTTACATTCCCACCAACAGTGCAAGAGTGTTCCCTTTTCTCCACACCCTCTCCAGCATTTATTGTTTCTAGATTTTTTGATGATGGCCATTCTGACCGGTGTGAGATGATACCTCATTGTAGTTTTGATTTGCATTTCTCTAATGATTAAGGATGTTGAGCATTCTTTCATGTGTCTGTTGGCCATCTGTATATCTTCTTTGGAGAAATGTCTGTTTAGGTCTTCTGCCGATTTTTGGATTGGGTTGTTTGTTTTTTTGTTATTGAGCTGCATGAGCTGCTTGTAAATCTTGGAGATTAAGCCTTTGTCAGTTGCTTCATTTGCAAATATTTTCTCCCATTCTGAGGGTTGTCTTTTGGTCTTGTTTATGGTTTCCTTTGCTGTGCAAAAGCTTTTAAGTTTCATTAGGTCCCATTTGTTTATTTGTGTTTTTATTTCCATTTCTCTAGGAGCTGGGTCAAAAAGGATCTTGCTGCGATTTATGTCATAGAGTGTTCTGCCTATGTTTTCCTCTAAGAGTTTGATAGTGTCTGGCTTAACATTTAGGTCTTTAATCCATTTTGAGTTTATTTTTGTGCATGGTGTTAGGGAGTGTTCTAGTTTCATACTTTTACATGTACCTGTCCAATTTTCCCAGCACCACTTATTGAAGAGACTGTCTTTTCTCCACTGTATATGCTTGCCTCCTTTATCAAAGATAAGGTGACCATATGTGCGTGGGTTTATCTCTGGGCTTTCTATCCTGTTCCATTGATCTATATTTCTGTTTTTGTGCCAGTACCAAACTGTCTTGATTACTGTAGCTTTGTAATATAGTCTGAAGTCAGGGAGCCTGATTCCTCCAGCTCCATTTTTCTTTCTCAAGATTGCTTTGGCTATTCGGGGTCTTTTGTGTCTCCATACAAATTGTGAAATTTTTTGTTCTAGTTCTGTGAAAAATGCCTGTGGTAGTTTGATAGGGATTGCATTGAATCTGTAGATTGCTTTGGGTAGTATAGTCATTTTCACAATGTTGACTCTTCCAATCCAAGAACATGGTATATCTCTCCATCTATTTGTATCATCTTTAATTTCTTTCATCAGTGTCCTATAATTTTCTGCATACAGGTCTTTTGTCTCCTTAGGTAGGTTTATTCCTAGATATTTTATTCTTTTTGTTGCAATGGTAAACGGGAGTGTTTTCTTAATTTCATTTTCAGATTTTTCGTCATTAGTGTATAGAAATGCAAGAGATTTCTGTGCATTAATTTTGTATCCTGCTACTTTACCAAATTCATTGGTTAGCTCTAGTAGTTTTCTAGTGGCAGTTTTAGGATTCTCTATGTATAGTATCATGTCATCTGCAAACAGTGACAGCTTTACTTCTTCTTTTCCGATTTGGATTCCTTTTATTTCTTTTTCTTCTCTGATTGCTATGGCTAACACTTCCAAAACTATGTTGAATAATAGTGGTGAGAGTGGGCAACCTTGTCTTGTTCCTGATCTTAGTGGAAATGGTTTCAGTTTTTCACCATTGAGGACAATGTTGGCTGTGGGTTTGTCATATATGGCCTTTATTATGTTGAGGAAAGTTCCCTCTATGCCTACTTTCTGCAGGGCTTTTATCATAAATGGGTGTTGTATTTTGTCGAAAGCCTTCTCTGCATCTATTGAGATGATCATATGGTTTTTCTCCTTCAGTTTGTTAATATGATGTATCACGTTGATTGATTTGCGTATATTGAAGAATCCTTGCATTCCTGGAATAAACCCCACTTGATCATGGTGTATGATCCTTTTAATGTGCTGTTGGATTCTGTTTGCTAGTATTTTGTTGAGGATTTTTGCATCTATGTTCATCAGTGATATTGGCCTGTAGTTTTCTTTCTTTGTGACATCTTTGTCTGGTTTTGGTATCAGGGTGATGGTGGCCTCGTAGAATGAGTTGGGGAGTGTTCCTCCCTCTGCAATATTTTGGAAGAGTTTGAGAAGGATGGGTGTTAGCTCTTCTCTAAATGTTTGATAGAATTCGCCAGTGAAGCCATCTGGTCCTGGGCTTTTGTTTGTTGGAAGATTTTTAATCACAGTTTCAATTTCAGTGCTTGTGATTGGTCTGTTCATAGTTTCTATTTCTTCCTGGTTCAGTCTTGGTAGGTTGTGCATTTCTAAGAATCTGTCCATTTCTTCCAAGTTGTCCATTTTATTGGCATATAGTTGCTTGTAGTAATCTCTCATGATCGTTTGTATTTCTCCAGTGTCAGTGGTTACTTCTCCTTTTTCATTTCTAATTCTATTGATTTGAGTCTTCTCCCTTTTTCTCTTGATGAGTCTGGCTAATGGTTTGTCAATTTTGTTTATCTTCTCGAAGAACCAGCTTTTAGTTTCATTGATTTTTGCTATTGTTTGCTTCATTTCTTTTTCATTTATTTCTGATCTGATCTTTATGATTTCTTTCCTTCTGCTAGCTTTGGGGTTTTTTTGCTCTTCTTTCTGTAATTGCTTTAGGTGCAAGGTTAGGTTGTTTATTCGAGATGTTTCCTGTTTCTTGATGTAGGCTTGTATTGCTATAAACTTCCCTCTTAGAACTGCTTTTGCTGCATCCCATAGGTTTTGGGTCATCGTGTCTCCATTGTCATTTGTTTCTAGGTATTTTTTAATTTCCCCTTTAATTTCTTCAGTGATCACTTCGTTATTAAGTAGTGTATTGTGTGGCCTCCATATGTATGTATTTTTTACAGATCTTTTCCTGTAATTGATATCTAGTCTCATAGCGTTGTGGTTGGAAAAGATACTTGATACGATTTCAATTTTCTTAAATTTACCAAGGCTTGATTTGTGGCCCAATATATGTTCTATCCTGGAGAATGTTCCATGAGCACTTGAGAAAAATGTGTATTCTGTTGTTTTTGGGTGGAATGTCCTATAAATATCAATTAAGTCCATCTTGTTTAATGTATCATTTAAAGCTTGTGTTTCCTTATTTATTTTCATTTTGGATGATCTGTCCATTGGTGAAAGTGGGGTGTTAAATTCCCCTACTATGATTGTGTTGCTGTCGATTTCCCCTTTTATGGCTGTTAGTTTTTGCCTTATGTATTGAGGTGCTCCTATGTTGGGTGCATAAATATTTACAATTGTTATATCTTCCTCTTGGATCGATCCCTTGATCATTATATAGTGTCCTTCTTTGTCTCTTGTAATAGTCTTTATTTTAAAGTCTATTTTGTCTGATATGAGAATCGCTACTCCAGCTTTCTTTTGATTTCCATTTGCATGGAATATCTTTTTCCATCCCCTCACTTTCAGTCTGTATGTGTCTCTAGGTCTGAAGTGGGTCTCTTGTAGACAGCATATATATGGGTCTTGTTTTTGTATCCATTCAGCCAGTCTGTGTCTTTTGGTGGGAGCATTTAATCCATTTACATTTAAGGTAATTATTGATATGTATGTTCCTATTCCCATTTTCTTAAATGTTTTGGGTTTGTTGTTGTAGGTGTTTTCCTTCTCTTGCGTTTCTTGCCTAGAGAAGTTCCTTTAGCATTTGTTGTAAAGCTGGTTTGGTGGTGCTGAACTCTCTCAGCTTTTGCTTGTCGTTAAAGGTTTTAATTTCTCCATCACATCTGAATGAGATCCTTGCTGGGTAGAGTAACCTTGGTTGTAGGTTTTTCTCCTTCATCACTTTAAGTATATCCTGCCACTCCCTTCTGGCTTGCAGAGTTTCTGCTGAAAGGTCAGCTGTTAACCTTATGGGGATTCCCTTGTGTGTTATTTGTTGTTTTTCCCTTGCTGCTTTTAATATGTTTTCTTTATATTTAATTTTTGATAGTTTGATTAATATGTGTCTTGGCATGTTTCTCCTTGGATTTATCCTGTATGGGACTCTCTGTGCTTCCAGGACTTGATTAACTATTTCCTTTCCCATAATAGGGAAGTTTTCAACTATAATCTCTTCAAATATTTTCTCAGTCCCTTTCTTTTTCTCTTCTTCTTCTGGGACCCCTATAATTCGAATGTTGGTGTGTTTAATGTTGTCCCAGAGGTCTCTGAGACTGTCCTCAGTTCTTTTCATTCTTTTTTCTTTATTCTGCTCTGCAGTAGTTATTTCCACTATTTTATCTTCCAGGTCACTTATCCGTTCTTCTGCCTCAGTTATTCTGCTATTGATCCCTTCTAGAGTATTTTTAATTTCATTTATTGTGTTTTTCATCATTGCTTGGTTCCTCTTTAGTTCTTCTACATCCTTGTTAAATGTTTCTTGCATTTTGTCTATTCTATTTCCAAGATTTTGGATCATCTTTACTATCATTATTCTGAATTCTTTTTCAGGTAGATTGCCTATTTCCTCTTCATTTGTTAGGTCTGGTGTGTTTTGACCCTGCTCCTTCACCTGCTGTGTGTTTTTTTGTCTTCTCATTTTGCTTATCTTACTGTGTTTGGGGTCTCCTTTTCACAGGCTGCAGGTTCGTAGTTCCCGTTGTTTTTGGTATCTGTCCCCAGTGGCTAAGGTTGGTTCAGCGGGTTGTGTAGGCTTCCTGGTGGAGGGGACTAGTGCCTGTGTTCTGTTGGATGAGGTTGGATCTTGTCTTTCTGGTGGGCATGTCCACGTCTGGTGGTGTGTTTTGGGGTGTCTGTGGCCTTATTATGATTTTAGGCAGCCTCTCTGCTAATGGTTGGGGCTATGTTCCTGTCTTGCTAGTTGTTTGGCATAGGGTGTCCAGCACTGTAGCTTACTGGTCGTTGAGTGAAGCTGGGTCTTGATGTTGAGATGGAGATCTCTGAGAGATTTTCACCGTTTGGTATTACGTGGAGCTGGGAGGTCTCTTGTGGACCAGTGTCCTGAAGTTGGCTCTCCCACCTCAGAGGCACAGCCCTGATGCCTGGCTGGAGCACCAAGAGCCTTTCATCCACACAGCTCAGAGTATAAGGGAGAAAAAAATAGAAAGAAAGAAAGAAAGAGTATAAAATAAAGCTATTATAATAAAAAATAAGAAAAATAATTATTAAGAGTAAATGTATTCAGAAAAATTTTTTTTTTAATTTTTAAAGATAGATTTATTAATTTTTTATAATAAAAAATAAGAAAAAAATTATTAAGAAAAAAATTTATTAAGAAAAAAAATTTTTTTTAAATAAAAAATATGAAAAAACTTATTAAAAATTTTTTTTAATTTCTAAAAATAGAAAATAAGGAAAAAATTAAGAAAACATTTATTAGGAAAAAAAATTTTTTTTTTTTTTTTTAAAGAAAGCTGCGTTTTATAGCTACTTTATTTATTTATTTATTTATTTTTGGCTGTGTTGGGTCTTCGGTTCGTGCGAGGGCTTTCTCCAGTTGCGGCAAGTGGGGGCCACTCTTCATCGCGGTGCGGGGACCGCTCTTCATCGCGGTGCGCGGGCCTTTCACTATCGCGGCCCCTCCCGTTGCGGGGCACAGGCTCCAGACGCGCAGGCTCAGTAGTTGTGGCTCACGGGCCCAGCCACTCCGTGGCATGTGGGATCTTCCCAGACCAGGGCTCGAACCCGTGTCCCCTGCATTAGCAGGCAGATTCTCAACCACTGCGCCACCAGGGAAGCCCAAAAAAAATTTTTTTTTAAAAAAAAAAAAAAAAAAAAAAGGACGGACCTAACCCTAGGACTAATGGTGAAAGCAAAGCTATACAGACAAAATCTCACCGAGCAGCATACACATATCCACTCACAAAAAAAGGAAAAGGGGAAAAATTAATATATCCTGCTCCCAAAGTCCACCTCTTGAATTTGGGATGATTCGTTGTCTATTCAGGTATTCAACAGATGCAGGCACATCAAGTTGTTTGTGGGGCTTTAATCCGCTGCTTCTGAGGCTGCTGGGAGAGATTTCCCTTTCTCTTCTTTGTTCGCACAGCTCCCGGGGTTCAGCTTTGGATTTGGACCCGCCTCTGCTTGTAGGTCGCCTGAGGGCATTTGTTCCCCGCCCAGACAGGACGGGGTTAAAGGAGCAGCTGCTTCGGGGGCTCTGGTTCACTCAGGCCGGGGGGAGGGAGCGGTACGGAGGAGGCGGGGCGAGCCTGCAGCGTCAGAGGCGTCGTGACGTTGCACCAGCCCGAGGCGCGCCGTGCGTTCTCCCGGGGAAGTTGTCCCCGGATCACGGGAGCCTGGCCGTGGCGGGCTGCACTGGCTCCCGGGAGGGGCGGTGTGGAGAGTGACCTGGGCTCGCACACAGGCTTCTTGGTGGCGGCAGCAGCAGCCTTAGCGTCTCATGCCCGTCTCTGGGGTCCGCGCTGATCGCCGCGGCTCCCGCCTCTGGAGCTCGTTTAGGCGGCGCTGTGAATCCCCTCTCCTCGCGCACCAGGAAACAAAGAGGTAAGAAAAAGTCTCTTGCCTCTTCGGCAGCTGCAGACTTTTCCCGGACTCCCTCCCGGCTAGCTGTGGTGCACTAACCCCTTCAGGCTGTGTTCACACCGCCAACCCCAGTCCTCTCCCTGCGATCCGACCGCAGCCCGAGCCTCAGCTCCCAGCCCCGCCCGCCCTGGCGGGGGAGCAGACAAGCCTCTCGGGCTGCTGAGTGCTGCTCGGCGCCGATCCTCCGTGCGGGAATCTCTCCACTTTGCCCTCCGCACCCCTGTGGCTGCGCTCTCCTCCATGGCTCCGAAGCTTCCCCCCTCCGCCACCCGCAGTCTCTGCCCGCGAAGGGGCTCCTAGTGCGTGGAAACCTTTCCTCCTTCACAGCTCCCTCCCACTGGCGCAGGTCCCGTCCCTATTCTTTTGTCTCTGTTATTTCTTTTTTCTTTTGCCCTATCCTAGTACGTGGGGATTTTCTTGCCTTTTGGGAGGTCTGACGTCTTCTGCCAGCGTTCAGTGGGTGTTCTGTAGGAGCAGTTCCACGTGTAGATGTGTTTCTACTGTATCTGTGGGAAGGAAGGTGATCTCTACGTCTTACTCTTCCGCCATCTTGCCCCTCTCCTCTGTAACTTTTCTTTTAGTGCCTTATATAAACTGAACAACGTTGAGTTGCTCTGGACACAAACACAGAGGGCTTTTTTTTAAACCTCTTAAGAGGTACATTCATCCACTTACATTTAGTAGTATATTTGCTCTTCTGTCATCTTATTTTGCTGTTTTAAACTTCTTTGCAATTCCTTTTGCTTTTTAATCTTCTGTTATATGTACTTGGTTTTATTTGCTTTTTTCCTTATATTTTTTGAAAATTCTATTTTTTTTCATTCTGCAAGCAGTTGCCTTTAAAAATAAGGAAAATTCTTGATGTTCCATGCCAGTTTGGTAAAAGCAAAACTTGATGCAGTCTAAATGTTACTAAGAATTAAATAAATTATCATACATACAAAGAATGGGTTGTTTATAAGCAATTGAAGTGGTAATTCACCTAGAAAAAATTTTAAGATATACTGCTAGATGATAAAAGTTGTTTGGAAACTCTGCACACTTGACCTTCCGTGACTTCCTTTAGTCTGTTCCTATTCCGATTATATTTAGCAGAAATTCTGTTATGTTTCTGACATGTAAATGCCCCCTTTTCCTAGTTTCCACAGCTAGTTCAGGCTGTCTCCCATTTTTGTATTCCTTTAGTCTTATCATTGGCCCAAGTGGTGGTGTAAGAATTAGGGTTTCTATTTTTCTAGGAAGCCTATTTTTTCCTTTAAAAACCAATGTCATGCTTTATTTATTCATTCCTTCAATCAATATTAATGACCATTTACTAAGTGCCACATATTTAAATGTAATTGTAAGGCTAGGTGTTTAAGCTTAACTGTAAGATTATGTAATCTTTAAACTAAAAATCACCAAAGGAAGATACCGGAAGATAGAAGCTGCATAGACAATGAAAGCCCACAAGGGTAGCTTTGGCCAGGGATGAATAACAGAGACAGTCTCTCCTTCATGCATTTGCTGTGTTTCAACTGAGTACTAAGTACCCTATTTGGTGGGGTACTTAGTACTCAGTTGAAACACAGCAGAAGAATGTTCAAGGAAAGTAAAAGAGACTAGTAAGTCTGAAGTTATGACGCGTGACTTTTACTCAGTAACTTACCAAGGAAAAACTTCTGCCACTTCAAATGCCTTCAGAAACCAATAACCTTAGTATCTGTGCCTCAGTTTCCTCCTCTGTAAAATGGGATAATAAGTATTACCAACCCCCTAGGTCTAGTCTGAGGACTGAGTGAACACAGGTAAAATGGGATAACAATGATACCACTATTCTATAATGATATCATATATTACTTATATATTAATATACTATATAATGATTTTTTTGTTTCTTATGAGCACATCAACTTTAACTTCTTGAAATTAAGAAATTGATAACAAAGTTATTTTCTACTAATCAGCACAAGTTGGTCTACAGACAAATCACAAGATGGAGCTTGATCTTACTGAAATTAAGGAGGTGATACACTGAGATTAAACTGAGGGGTTAAATCAGTGCACTTAAAGATAATCCGATGACATAGCCTTTAAATCTGTCAATATTTTCCTTGTTATGATGCTGGGAAAGAGAAAGCAGAAAGCATGAAACTGAAACTTCAGGACGGGGTCAGCAGCCTGAATTTGTACACCACAAACCACAGGGCAGTTATCGATGTGGAAAATCCGATGATCTTCAGCAGGCCTGTCACAGAAAGCGGGTTCCTCTCCCAGAAGGTGTGGGTGGTGTCTACAGCTGCAGCGTCCTCTGATTCAGGTTCTAGGACTCACATGTCTTTCTTTGCCACCTTCCCCAAAGCAGTCAAGACCTCTCTAGCCGCCCGTTCTCCGCTTCACTATGTGGCAGTCTCCGTGCCAGGAAAGCAAGTCCTGCCTAAGGGGCTGGCGAATCACCCTTCTGTCCTGTCCTGAGTCCTGATCCCAGGGGGGAGAAGGAGTGTGGCGGCCCCCCGGAGCACTGCGCCTCACACCAGTTCCTCTCTTCGTAGTGCACCGGGTGTAACGCTTCTGGGGATCCATCCTAGCCCTTTGGCGTAGGACTCACAGGTTTTCCGTATTTCTTTATGGACCGCAGCGACGCGGTCAGCTTTTCAGGCAAGGATGAAGGCCATGATGGCGGGCAGCGGTCCATCTGGCTTGGTGTCATCCAGGGTTATTGAAATAGGAGCGTCCTCACCTTCGATGATCACACAGCCACGGTAATCCTTCTTCTTCCAAAAGGCCTCCTGTGGTGCCAGGCAACAGGCTTGCACGGAAAAATGTGAACTCCAGGGGTGGTTATTCAACCAAATGATAACATAGTCAATAATAACTTGGTTTTTATTAGTGCAGCCGATTAACTACTTTCTGATGTCTTTTATGTCTACCCTACACTGTATTATCTTTCTCACTTTTGATGTGGTCCCTACACATTTGTTCATCCTTGGTGATCTGGCTGGACATCCTTTCTTAGTTCCCTAATTTGCCTTTCAGAACTTTGCATAGCTCCGTTTTGCCAATTTGGCAGGCTGTTCCCTGTCCTTCGTGTCCCATATAGTTTGTTCACCTGCCAAAATTGTTTGTTTAAAGGCCATCCAGATCTTTGGACTCCTTTCTTCCCAAGTCTTTTTTTGCCAGTGCCCTAAACTTGCTGAAATTTGCTTTCCCAGAACTGATTATTTTTTCCTCATCAGCTTCTTTCCTTTTCCTTAGGAAAGGAATTTTATGCCTTTTTTTTTATTATTACTTTCACAGAAGTTTCAATTCTCTTTTAGTTCTGTATGAACTCTGCCATTATTGAAAATTGAATTAGAAAGGATGTTTGCCTTCTGATGCATTTTGTAACAATTATCTCCAGTGGACTTTAAATCTGTTTCACAGTTTGTGTGTGACCTATTTTCTACAGCAAGTATCAGGATAGTTAGAAACCTGTCTGATCACCACACTGGAGTATTAGGGTGCACGTCCTCATGTACTTCTGTGTTGAATAAAACAAAGTAAAGCAGCTGTAAATATGTATTTATACTGTTGGCTTACCTTAAAGACACTATAATAACATGTCTTAAAAATTAAAAATTAAATTATCATCATAATCCCAGGAGCCAAAACAATGACTTATTTTTAACAACCCCCCGCCCGTCGACACACACACACACACACACACTGGCACTATTCCTATGTGTTCTTGGGAAGAAACAACCCAGAAGTTTAAGAGGTGGCCACAAAATTCCTCTGAGGGGGAAAATGTAATTTTTGTAAAAACAATTTAAGGACTGTTGATTGTGGAGAGATAGCCCTGAGGATTTGTCGTGGACGGGTTCAGAGCGAGGCACAGAGAATTAAATCGCTCTCGATCAGAGAAGGAAGAAACTAGTAAGTAGCCTGCTATAGGCACACCTGCTGCAGTGTGACTTGTAGCTCACGCCATCGAGCGGAGACCTTTGACTTGCTCTGACCGATAGAATGAAGAGACGGTGGACCAGGTGTTCCTAAGGTTCAAGAAGCCTTGGGTGCTTCTGCTTGTTCCCACGGAACCCAGCCCAACCTCCTTGTGAACAAGCCCAGGCTGGCCTACTGGAGGGCGAGAGACTGCATCAGGCAGATTCAGGTCAGCCCATCTGTCCCGCTGAGGCCCTAGACACACGAGAGCCCAGCCTCTAAAAACAAAGCCAGTCTGCCACTGCCAGCAGACGTATGAGGTGCCCAGCTGAGTCCAGTCCAAATTGCTGCCCAGCAGACTCACGAGCTAAATGCATAGTTGTTTGCAACGGGGCGGGGTGGGGGGGGAGTGTGAAGCAATGAGAGCTAATTGATACAGAAACATTTGTATCTCTGAAGATAGCATCACCAGGGCCAGGAGTTGGTGCTGGGAATAGGCGAGACTCTGGGAAGAGACATAGGTGGTGAGGGAGAAAGAGCCCAACAAGGCAGGTGATGTCAGTGACAGGTTTTTTATTTTTTTAATTGAAATATAGTTGATTTACAATATTGTGTTAGTTTCAGGTGTACAGCAAAGTAATTGAGTTATGTGTGTGTATATATGTATTTTTTTCAGATTATTTTCCATTATAGGTTATTACAAGAGGTTGAATATAGTTCCTTGGGCTATACAGTAAATCCTTGTTGCTTATTTATTTTATGTGCAGTAGTTTGTATCTGTTAACCCCATACTCCTTATCTATCCCTCCCCCCTTTCCCTTTGTTTTCTTTGTGAGTTTATTTCTGTTTTGTATAGATTCATTTGGATTATTTTTTAATTCAACATGTAAGCAAAATCATATAATATTTGTCTTTCTCTGCTGACATTTCACTTAGTATGATAATCTCTAGGTCCATCCACGTTGCTGCAAATGACAAGATTTCATTCTTTTTTATGCTTGAGTAATATTCCATTATATATATAATGGAATATATACGTGAGATATTTTATATATATATAAAATTTTCTTAGACTGTTCATCTGTTGATGTGCACTTGGGTTTGTTTCCGTGTCTTGGCTATTGTAAATAGTGCTGCTATGCACACTGGGGTGCATGTATTTTTTCAAATTAGAGTTTTCTCCGGATAGGTGCCCAGGAGTGGGAGGTTCTTGATGGGGAGAATGGCTAGGAGACAGCGCTGAGGCTGCTGTCACAGAGTGAGGCTTTCTTCAGTGCTGTCCTAACCCCAGAATCTTCCGCAAATGGCTCCGACTCATACTTGTCTTGGATGAGTAGCATTTTTCAGAAATCAGAGAAAAGGAGTTGTGTTACATGTCTGCGATCACAAGGGCAGGAAGGGAGGAAGGAAAGGGGAGCAGTTGCCAGAGGTGAGGCTGGGAAGAACTGAACACTGAGAGGAAGCAAGCAATGACCAGAATCGTGAGGTAACTTGGAAGAATATGTCCTGCTCAAGAATTCCTGGAAATACTCAGAGTGTTGAGTTTTTCACTCTCTAGAGGTTCAGACCAGTCTTGTCTAAACCTTAGTGGGTAAAATCACCCTCACAAACCAGAGGACTTTCAGCCACTAGGAGCTGGCGTCGGGTTATACAGAGTTTCTCTACCGTACATAATGTTTTGTATTTCATTCATTTTGAAACTGTGTGGCGTGTAAGTTCAGCTCCAGAATCAGTAAGAAGTAGTTTTCATCGCTTCATTGCTAACTTGCTTTTAATATATCTGGAATCAAAGGAAAAATTTCTCACCAACCAATGTGAAAAGCCAGACAACAGCAAAGGAAGTGTGAAGTCAAAACTGAATTCTTGGCTGTATCTGAAGGGAAGGGGGCAACGCAGGCAAGATGCGGAAGCAGGGCCGGCCGGCACATTTGGGGGAAGGGAAACGGTTTAGTTTGGCCGATTACAGTGGACAAGATTTAGAAATGCCATGCAATGTCTCTTTCCTCCTTAGGCGTTCCAGAACTGGTTTTTGTGTTGGTTGGTTTGTTTGGTTGGTTAGTTGGTTGTTTTGAAAACCCTGCAGCTTCCCCTCCATTGAGCCAAGAAGCTGAAGACAGTTTTTTCACGGGGAAGGGGAGACAGAACGCTACCCAGAACAAAAGAAACCCTCGCTCAGCTTCGAGTTCCAAACTGGACTTTTAATATAAAGTCGGTAGATGCATAGTAGTCTTAAGAAATTAAACTTTCAAGCAGGAGAAGGGTGTTTTTCTCAGACCTTTCCCAGCAGACTTCCTACATCACAAGCTCGGAGGGTTGGCTTCAGGGAGGACGAAGGCGAACGTGTGTCCGGAAGTGCCAGCCGCACGGGGGAGAGTAAGCGCCTCTGTTCCGGGAGGACCGAGCGCCTGGCAGAGGCGGGAAGAGGCGCCCCAGATGCTGGGCCTACCTGGGAGCCTGCGGGACATGAGAAGCCGGTAGAGGGCCGGGCGGGGCCTGGAGCCCGCACAGCAGCAGGTGCGGCTCGGCGGCCGGAGCCCGGGCGGCCCCGAGTCCCCCGCCGCGGCCCCGGGGAGCGGGGAAGGCAGCGCTGGCCCGGGCCCGGAGGCTGGCGGGGCGGGGCGCGCGCGGGGCCGGGCATCGCGCGGGGCCCCTCCCGGCTGCGCCCCCCGCCGCCCGCCGCTCCGCCCGGGGCAGCCGCCTCGCGGGGGCCGGACGCCGGGCCGGGCGGGCGGCGCGCTGCCTGCAGGGGCCCTGGCGCCCGGGACAGGGGCGGGGACAGCCTGAAGGGTGCGGCGTTCGCGCCGAGGAGCCGTTTTACGCTACTCGTTCCTTTAAGTCTTCTTTCCGCTCTACTGACGTGGGACGGGCAACAATCGCATCGCTTAAGGCGCGCAGCGCGACGGCCTCCCGTAAGCGTGCGCTGCGGAAAGATGGCCGCCGCCCAGCCCGAGGGCTGCTTCACCCGGGAGACCCGCGCCCCCCAGCCGGCAAGGTCACGCTCGGCCGCCGTAGGGGGAGACGGTGAAACCTGAAGGAAGCTACGCCCGTTTTGGCACTTCCGAGTCGGCGCTGGTGACTTGTTTGAGCGGAGCCCCGGCGGGTATATGTGGAGGAGGAGCGAGCGGGCCGAGACGAGGGCGCGGAGGTCGTCCGTGCGGAGGCCGGGCTGCCGCTGACCGGGCGACAGTGCACGGAGGGCTTTCTCCCGGCGGACGCGACGCTCGGCGAAGTGGGCCGGTTCCGAAGGCCGAACGCGGCCTGATCCCGCTTCTGTGAGGCTCCTAAAGCGGGCGGGGTCGCAGAAGCGGAGCGCAGGGCAGGCGCCGCCGGGGGCCGGGGCCGGAGTTCCGCCGCAGGACAGGTGCTGAGATGGGCCGCGCGCTTCAGACGCGCTCGGGGGGCTCTCACGTCAGGGGCCCCTCCGCTGCCATCTCACACACACACGCGCGCGCGCGCGCGCACACACACACACACACACACGCGACAGGCGGACTCCGGGAGGCGCTTTCGGTTTTCTGCTTCAACATCTTTGCTGGAGCCCAGCTGCTGGACCACGGTGTGCTGGTTTCTGCTCTGCTACAAAGCGAGGCGGCCCTGCGTGTGCATCTGCTCTGGGAGGCGTTGGTGCGTCTCCTGCCTGGAATGTGGTGACCGCTGTTTGCATGACCAGACTCCGCAAGTCGCGCATGCTAAAAGCGTGCAGTTCTTTGGATATCAGTCAAACCCCAATAAAGCTGTTTTAAAAAAAGAAAAAGGAAGCGAGGGTTGTCCAAAGCTCCTAAGGGATTCTTTCACTCTTCCTCCGAAACGTCAGTGCTCCGGCCAGAGGGCGGGAGTAAATACCCTTCCCGAGGAAGGCACTCATGTCGTCACCCTCCTGGGTGGAAGGGCCACGCAGCCAGAGTGGGCGCAGGGGGGGCGCACCGAGCACCCCTGGGCCCCGTGCAGGGTCTGCCGAGTCCGAGGAGCGCACGTGTCCCCAGAGTCACGACGCTCCAGGCGGGAAAGAAGACCCGCCTTCCCTGCACGCCTTCACCTCTGTTGTCTGAGCTCATGGTCAGTTCAGTTTCAGAGAATAATCCAAATAAACCAACCTCGGAGATGACAGTGGGGTCGCTCGTCTTCTGTTTTGAATCAGCGTCACCAGCTGTCTATTGCTTCAAACGGGACAAAATGATTAAGGCGCTCCCTTAATGTTTCACACCTTGCGAGTGCAGATGAGGAACAACCGTGAGAGCTGAAAAGAGCAACACATTTCCTTCAAAGCAAAACCGGGGGCCAACCGTGACATCCCCCCCATGTGTCCACAGGGTTCAAGCAGGACGCGGGTTGGTTGGGGCCAGCGTTTTTCTGCAGCGGAGGGGCCGCATTTGCAAGCTGTCAGGGACCACACTCGCCATCTTTATGTGCCTGGACCACATCCACAATGCAAACTGAGCAGATTCTCAGGGCAGCTCCCAGCCTAGAAATATTTCTCACAGCCCCAGCACAAACTTTTCAGAGCCCTTCAGCCTCTTTTTCTCTCTAAAAGTGCTGAATTGTACATGGGAGTTGCAGAAAACTCACATTTGCCTTTTAGCACAACCTAAACACTGCACAGTGGAACTTTTGAGAGTTGGGTTCATTTTTTAGGCCATTTTGGTAGATATAGTGGCACCGTTAAGAGACCTTACTGTTTTTCCAAAAGTATGACTATATCTTCTTAAATGCCTAATTTGCACCCACTGAATCACACACACTGGGAGAACTTGGCTCGTTCAGAATTAAAAATATACTGAACTGACTGAGGTAACTGGAGAGGATTCTTTGTCCATGAGTCAGTGACTGTGAAACTGTTGGGATGCTTTAAAAATAGAGTCCCTGCTAGAGACGCTGTGGAGTGTGTCTCAAGTCCACTGACTCTGCTGGTAAGGATGCCCCGAACCACCTTTTCTTATTATAGCTTTGACTAGTGAGGCTTTAAAAATAATTTTATCCAATCCAGCTATTCCACTCCTGGGTGTATACCCAAGAGAATTGAAAGCAAGGACTTGAACAGATGTTTGTGCACTCATGCTTATGTCAGCATTATTCACAATAGCCAAGTGATGGAAACAACCCAAGCGACCACTAGTGGATGGATGGATAAACAAAATGTTGTATGTGCACAGAATGAAATATTACTGCCCTGTAAAATGGCAGGAAATTCTGACATACACTACAGCATGGATAAACCTTGAAGACAATGTGCTGAATGAAATAAACCAGACACAAAAAGACAAATATTGTATGAGTCCGCTTACATGAGGTAGCTAGGGAGGTCAAATTTATAGAGACAGAAAGTGGTTACCAGGGGCTGGAGGAGGGGAGATTAGGAGCTGGTGTTTAAAGGGTGCAAAGTTTCAGTTTGGGAAGATGAAAACATTCTGGAGATGGATGGTGGTGATGGTTACACAACAGTGGGAATGTATTTAATGCTGTTGAACTGAACAATTTTTAAAACGGTTGAAATGGTAAATTTTATGTTGTGTATATTTTACTACAATAAAAAAACTAAAAATAACTGTACACAAAATATAATGTTGACTATGGTCTTCTAGATGAATTGCCTTTGAAATTCATATCAGTTTGAATTTAAAAAGTCATCACGCCAACAGAAATAGCATGACTCTGAGAGGTCTGTCAGAAGGAGAAAAAGCACTAAGACAAGATGCCTGATGATCTGGCATAACCCAAAGAAATAGTGAAAACTCGCATAAATTAAAACAGTATTGGTAAAAGAAACCCCTTAACCTAACCAAGTGTGTAGACTAAGACATACCAACATGGGACCCAGTGGCCACATAAATGTGGCTAGCCTGAATTGAACTGTGCTATAACTGTAAAATACACACCAACTTCAAAGATTTAGTGAAAAACAATGTAATATATTTCATTAGTAATTTTTATTCATTAAATGTTTAAATGATAATATTTGGGATACATTTGGTTAAATTAAGCATATTAAAATTAATTTCACCTGTTTTATTTTTACTTTTTTTACTACAGCGACTAGAAAATTTTATTTTATATATGTATGCAATGTATGTACTTTATTGAAGTATAATTCACATATAATATTATATTAGTTTCAGGTATACAACATAATGATATTTGTATATATTGTGAAATGATCACCACAATAAGTCTACTTAACATCTGTCACCACACAGTTAGAAAAATTTTTTTTCTTGTGATGAGAACTTTTAAGATCTACTCTCTTAGTAACTTTCAAATATGCAGTGCAGTGTGATGAACTGTAGTCACCATGCTGTACACTACATCCCGATGACTTATTTATTTTATAACACCCCACACCCCCGCCTCTGGCAACCACTGAACTGTCCTCTGTATCTGTAAGTTCAGTTTTGTGGGGTTTTTGGGGGTTTTTTTAGATTCCACATATATGGATCATATGGTATTTGTCTTTCTGTCTGATTACACTTAGTGTAATGCCCTCAAGGCCCATCCATATTGTAACAAGTGTCAATACTTCATTCTTTTTTTTTTTTTTTTAAAGTTGTTAGAACTTGACAGTTTTTTTTGTTGTTGTTTTTTAAATTTTATTTATTTCTTTATTTATTTATTTTTGGCTGTGTTGGGTCTTCGTTTCTGTGCGAGGGCTTTCTCTAGTTGCGGCGAGCGGGGGCCACTCTTCATCGTGGTGTGCGGGCCTCTCACTGTTGCGGCCTCTCTTGTTGCGGAGCACAGGCTCCAGACGCGCAGGCTCAGTAGCTGTGGCTCACGGGCCCAGTTGCTCCGTGGCATGTGGGATCTTCCCAGACCACGGCTCGAACCCGTGTCCCCTGCATTGGCAGGCAGATTCTCAACCACTGCGCCACCAGGGAAGCCCACTTCATTCTTTAGTATGGCTGAATAACATTCCATTGTATATATTTACGGCACATTTTCTTTACCCATCCATCAATTGATGGACACTTAGGTTGTTTACATATCTTGGCTATTGTAAATAATGCTGCAATGAACAACGGGGTGCATATATCTTTGCAAATTAGCATTTTAATTTTCTTCAGGTAAACAACCAGAAGTGGAATTGCTGGATCATATGGTAGTTCTATTTTTAATTTTTTGAGGAACCTCCATACTGTCTTCCATGGGGGCTGCCCCAATTTACATTCCCACCAACAGTGCAAGAGGGTTCCCTTTTCTCTATATCCTTGCCAACACTTGTTATTTCTTGTCATTTTGTTGATAGCTATTCTGATGGCTCTGAGATGATAACCATTGTGGTTTTGATTTGCGTTTCCCTGATGATTAGTGATGTTGAGCAGAAAATTTTAAATTACACAATGGCTCGTCTTATATTTCTGCTCTAGAGGTATGTGGGGTGGTTCATGGTATAACAGCATAGAGGTAGAGTTCGTTTCATGACTATGGGCTCCTTCTCTAAGGTATACGAGACCAACTTTTAAGACTGTCAGTTCTGATACCTTTCTATTCCTGTTCCCTCGTCTTAGCCGTCTACTTTATAGTAGGCCCAGTACAACAAAATGTACATTGCTCTCATTTCCTCTCTGTATTCTATTCATTGTACCCCTACCAGATTAATTTTGAGAAAACCCTTGTATACATTTTTTTGCCATACCCAAAATCCAGTAACTATATCTGGGAAGTTTGCAGATTCCAGGTTTCCCAGAGATTCTGAATCAGTAGGTTGGGGGCAGGACCGAGACTTTGCATTTCAACGGATACCCCAGACTAGTATCATGCAGGAGGCCTGGGGAACACTGGCCTGTGGGATTAAGCTGATTCCTCAAAGTATTTCTCAAGGCCCTTTTAATCTTCATAAACTGGTTAGTCCAGTCTGTCTGAGGGAGAATGGGAAGCAAATACCTGGAGAACCTTTGGAAGAGAATAGGCCTCTGTCCTGAGCAGCTTTGATACTTGCCTGATAGAGGGCAGGGAGTTGGCTCTAAAGGTGTCTCCAGCTCTGCTATTCTTTGACCCTAAACCTAATTATGATTATCTACATCCTCAGAGTAATTTTTCCAAGCTTCAGTCAGTTTGAGGAAGTCAACCTGTTCAATGCTGCATTTTGTAGTGCTGACATCATAATATGAATCTACATGAACCAAGATGGTTTTGACATGTGCTCTTTTTCATAAATTATTTTCCTTGCTTTTCTATTGATTAGCTCCAGGCATCTTTAGGGATGTTAATGTCAGGACTTAAACTCTCCTTCTAATAGAGTAAGGTGATGACATTGCAGACTGATGAGTTGAAGGCCGTATCTGGCTCACAGAGTCTTTCTGATTTTTCTGCATGGTTGCTGGTGTGGACTGTGTCCCCCACCCCCAAATTCATATGTTGAAGCCCTAACCCTCAATGTGACAATATTTGGAGATAGATGATAGGCCTATTAAAGAGATAAGTAAAATTAAATGATGTATAAGGGTGGGGCCCTAATTCCATAGCACTAGTGTCCTTATAGGAGGAAAAGACACCAGAGGTTAATCTCTTTGTGAGCACACGGCAAGAAGGTATCTGTCTGCAAGCCAGGAAAGAGGTCTCATCATAAACCAGCCTGTCAGCCCCTTGGTCTTAGACTTCCAGCCTCTAGCACTGTGAGAAAATAAATGTCTGTTGTTTAAGCCACCCAGTCTGTTGTATTCTGCTATGGCAATGAAATTGCCAGTACTTAAAATTTGGGTGATTGCCTATAAAAATCTGAATTTCTCTTGAAAAATGATAAGATCTGGCTACAATTAGCTAGAGATTAGTAATTTGCACTCTCCACTTCTCCACAGTCTCCACCACTCCCTTCTGTCTCCCAGACATGGAGGCTAAAGGTCAATTGGCAATTGTCTCAGTATTATTATTTTTTTTAATCCAGCTCTTTTCACTCATTATTTACATTACTTGCCTTACCATTGTGGATTTAGGTTTGTAACTGATAATGTAACTGATCTATTGACAAAGGTCAATTTTCTTCCAATAATGAAATAGGATTTGCATTTAACTATCCACACTATCTTGTCTGAACTCCCTTTTGATATATAGTCTTTCTTTATGAGCAAGCTAACCAGCTGTAGATTCTGAATATGTATGAACCATGCTGATACACACTAATATACCTTTCAATCATGAAAATAAATTAGGACAGAAATCTAAACTGAAATGACAAATCTTAACTCCAAACATCATGGGCCAATTATGTAATGTGCAAAGGATGTCTTTTATCAACTAATGAATCAGGGTGGCATGAACTGGCAAAAGAAAAGCTCCCTTTTGTCTTGATAGATGCAAATAAAGAATAATTACTTTTACTTGAAATTTTGAAAATAATGGATTGGGAGTACAAGGATTCCATCTGTTACATGATTTCAAGTCAGCCGTGAGAGCTGTGCAGCAGAAACATTGACATATTAACTTTACATCTTGCATTTATGGAAATTAAAGCATAAGGCATTTTAAGAGCCAGAAAATGTAACAACCATTTATCAGAGAAAATGGGAGCAGAAACTGGAGACACGGAAGGTAAAATGGAGGAAAAAAAGAAGGAAAACAATTGCTGGAATGAGGGGAAATTAATGTAACAGAGCAGGAAAAAAAAAGCACAAAGGAGAAAAACACGATGCTTTAAAGGAGAACAGACGTCTATGAAACTGTACTATATTTATTTATTGGTTGGAAGTGTATTTCTATTAGACTAATTCAGGCAAAATACATAAAGAAACAGTAAATCCCAATATTGTTTGTCTTAGGCATCTACAACAATAAACAAATGAATGGATCAAAATCATTCTTTTCAAGACAACAGTGTGTATAAAGCAATCTATCAATGACTTTTTGAGTTATTTCATTTGTCTGCTTTTGGTGCTCTTGGAATAGAATTCAGCTGCTTAGACAAAAAAATTTTCAGAATTTAGTTATGGGCCATTTCAGCATGCTTCAAGTACGCTGTACTACTATTAGTTGTAGTTGAAAGCTATTACAAATGTGCATTTTTGTAGGTTAAAGTATATTATAGTGTTTTAGATGTTGAAGCGACCATTCTTTCATCAAAAAAAAAAAATTTATATATGGGTTGTGTCTCCCATTTGTAAACTGAGGATCTCTCTTTTAAAGTTAGTATGAGGAAGAATGTCTGCCTTAGAAGTTTCCAAAGAATAAAAAAGTAAAATTCACTGAGAGTGTTTTTATTTTAAAAAAGTAATTCATGTTTATTGTAAAATAGTTTAGAAAACACAGATGAGCAAAAGAGACAACAAAAATCATTCTTACTCCACCATTCAGAAATAATCACTTCTTTGACTAATCACAGTGTGGTGTGTATAAGTCCCATCTTCTTTCATTGTGACTAGCTACATGTATATAATTTTAAAAATGTGATCACACTGTATACATTGTTTCAGAACCTGCTTTCCAATTTAACAATGTCTTGCGAAAAGCTTTCCATGTCATTAACTATTATTCTACAACATGTTTTCACGGTGAGGTTGCACCATCATTGAATTAACCAATTTTTCCCTAACATTTTTACCATTATAAATAATGACGTGCTGAACACCCTTGTACATAAACCCGTGGGCATAATCCAAAGGGCACAAAAAAATTAAAAAGCTTCTGGTGTGCGTTGCCAAATTGTCCTTGCAGAATAACTGTGCCCATTTAGATAGACCCTAGTATGATACGAGATTAGCCGTTTTACCAGTTCTCCTGTATTTTAAATGAGAGCACAAGTAGGAAGTACCTAATACAGTGACAGCATTAGGTAGTATCATATACAATGTTGTTCTCTTTCTACTCCTTTCTCACTGAGTAAGAGAATTCCACTTTTTACAGTTAAGTACAGGAGGAACATAGGTGTTTTTGGGGCACTTAATGCATTTGAGGCAGTGAGGTTCTTTTTTTTTTTTTTTTTAACCTGATTATTTTTTATTTTATTTATTTTTATTTTTATTTATTTATTATTTTTGGCTGTGTTGGGTCTTCGTTTCTGTGCGTGGGCTTCCTCTAGTTGTGGCGAGCGGGGGCCACTCTTCATCGCGGCGTGCGGGCCTCTCACTATCGCGGCCTCTCTTGTTGCGGAGCACAGGCTCCAGACGTGCAGGCTCAGTAGTTGTGGCTCACGGGCCCAGTTGCTCCGCGGCACGTGGGATCTTCCCAGACCAGGGCTCCAACCCGCGTCCCCTGCATTGGCAGGCAGATTCTCAACCACTGCACCACCAGGGAAGCCCTCTAGATGTGTTTTTAATGTTAGTAAAACACAGCTAACCAGTGACTTTAACATTAGAAATAACTACTGTTTAAAGCTAAAGGATTTACACTATTATTTAAATTCTGTTCTTTGTTAGCCTTGATACCATTTCCTTGTTTCTATTATCCTCTTTTATAACCTCCTTTGAAAAGCAGTGAGGATGAATTGGTGTTTTACAAAACCGTAAAGTTCTCAGAAATGCCTTACCTTTTTATCGGAGAATCTTCCACTGGTATAATTTTCATCCTGTACAGGCTTTTCATTTCATATAAATTATTTACATTTAATTCAGTTAAGTTTATGATCCTCTCCAAATTATGAAAAACATACACAGTACTTAATATTTTTCAATAAAACCTTCCCTGCTCTTTAAAGCATTAAGTGAGATTGTCAGTTTACTGAGTGGATGCGTACAAAGCTATTTTCCTCGCTAGTTTTAGATGCTGGGGACGGTTAGTTCCCAAACATTGCAGCACACCAAGGTTACATATGTGATTCTTTTAAGTGGCTTCTAATGTTTCTATAACCTGATAAAATGCCATTAATCCTTTGTAGCCACTTTTTAAAAAGTATTGTTTGTGCTGAAAACAAGTTCAGAAATTCAAAGCAGTTTTCTGTCAAGTAATATTATCCTTACATCAGCATAAACTAATTCTTTCAATAAAAGTGTTGGTGAATCCTGTGAGGGAAATAAAACATCTAATTGTTTATACTTTGGAAATCCAAAAGTGAAAATCTCACTCATTGCTTATGTTTTTGTGATTTGCATTATCTGGTACAGCGACAGTTACACGTTGTCTTCTCAGATGTTTGATAGTTTTAGGAGAAACTTGGAATGACCTCGGGATGCTCTCTCTCAGCCCAGCTGCTTAACTCTGAATTCTATTCCGTAACAGTTTGTGAAATCAGCACATCTCAGAGCTCTCCCGTGGGTTGCAAGCAATCAAACAAACAAAACCATAGTGTCAAGACAGTTAGATTGGTTTAACAGAAAGGGAATTCTAAAGACATTCATGAATGACTCTAAAAATGCACAACAGGAAGGCCATATCTTTATTAAAATCACCACAAATACAAAAGCATCGCCGATATATATACACACATACACACACACAAGCCGTGTACATATATTCTCAAATTCCTGGAAAATTATCACAAATATATTGGCTTTACATGGCATTACATGGCATATCCCTAAAATAGAACAAAAATACCCATACAATTTTTGGATGAACAGCATCCTTTGCATTTCTAAATTCCTGTGTTTTCAGACATTTGTTTGTAAAGGATTTGCTATGAAATGTTTCCCAGTTGAGGCCTCCTGGCCCTGGGAGTGACATGGCCTGTGTCGTGTAACATTTGGTAGCTATAATGTCCGTTCAAGTTTCAAGTGTGTCTCGCCTTTTCTGTAGCAAGAGCCAACCTGCGAATGTTGGATATACAGCCAGCTGCGGCTTCCTGGAGATCCTGGTCAGGTGACCCCACCATATGCAGTAGAAGCTGCCACACACGGAGGAGCAGGGGGAGAAGGGAAATAAGAATAAAGCCATTAATCTAAACACGTAAAGTTAGGCTATAAGAATGATGTTAAATAGGAAATGCTTTTTTTTTTTTTTTTTTTAAACTTTGGGTTATTTATTTATGGCTGTGTTGGGTCTTCGTTTCTGTGCGAGGGCTTTCTCTAGTTGCGGCGAGCGGTGACCACTCTTCATCGCGGTGCGCGGGCCTCTCACTGTCGCGGCCTCTCTTGCTGCGGAGCACGGGCTCCAGACGCGCAGGCTCAGCAATTGTGGCTCACGGGCCTAGTTGCTCCGCGGCACGTGGGATCTTCCCAGACCAGGGCTCGAACCCGTGTCCCCCGCATTGGCAGGCAGATTCTCAACCACTGCGCCACCAGGGAAGCCCCAGAAAATGCCTTTTAAGTCACCAAAAAAAAGGCCGAGAAATTCCACTGTGGCAAATGCAAATATAAATGGTACTTAATCAAATGCAGGAATTTCTCATGAAATTCTTACCTTTTTATTTAATGGAGCTGAGCTAGACCTGTTTCTCCCTCCTTTCTTCGGTCATCTAACTGCTCGAAATTTCTGCTTTGAAATTTCTCTTGCATCCTTTGTGGCTTTTCCACCTCTGGAGACAAGCCAGCAGCATATCATGCCTAGACTGTTGGTGCATCCTCTGAGGCTTAATCTCTCTGCATTCCAGTCTACCCCATCGTGTCACAACCTAATTATATCAGCCCCTTAATAGAGACTTTCACTGACTCCCAATGCCAGCTAACTAGAGCCCAGTCTCTTAGCCTGTCCTTGAAGGATTTCTGTGCTCTGGCCTCAGTTTACCTTTCTAGCCACTCATCTTTCTCCTGTTCCATCCTGTACTCCAAGGTCACGCTTCCCCACTTCTTTTGCCTTGATTGGTGCCATTATTCTACCTAAAATGCCCTCCCATCTCCTTCTCTGACTCTCTGTTATCCACCTTTCATGACCCAGCTAACTTTTCTACAAAGCCTCCACTGATTTCTGTCAAACAAAATGCCATTTCTCCCTCATCAGAACTCTCATAGTTGTTTGCTTAAATGTCTGTTGCTATACTTGTACTCTTCCCTTTTTCACAGACTTGTATTAATGCTTTTTGTCCTACTTCAGATGGTAAACTCTGGAAGAATCTTATAAAACCATGTAGTGCCTGATACACAGTAGATGCCAAATAAATATCAAGTAAATTAATTAGAACTTTTAAAATCTATCAATTATAATTCTAACTAATAGTTCTGATGAAAGATTTACAATGTAATTTGAATTGAACATTTTTCATACAGTAGCCTTTGAGTACAAATGTGGATAATGTCATAGAATGAGGATGTCTTGATAAGGAAAGAAATATTGTAAAGAAAAATATTGTGAAACATCTTAAATATGGCAGGCTTAGGAGTCTGGCTTTTATTCTGCAGGTAATAAAAGGAAGTTGTTGAAGCACTTTAATCAGGAGAGTGACATGGTCATATTTGTATTTTAGAAAGATAAACTTTATGGCAACTTAATAGAATAAGGACTGTGGAGAGAGGGGGCTGGTGGGAACTGCAACACATCAGGCCAGAGGCGATAAGAACTGAGTAGAGCAGAACCGGAAACAGCATGGAAGGAATGAGTTCAAGGGATATTTAGGGACTAAACTGTTCAACTGATGGCCCAAGGACAGCTGGTTATCCAAAGAGAAGAAAATGAAAATGTAATGTAAATGTATGTAATCTCATACATAAACATCCATTCCAGGTAGACAGATGACTTAAATAGGAAAGCAAAATGTGAAACATTTAGGAGGTTGTACAAGAGGAGACCTTGATCACACTGGGGTATTGAAGGGTGTCTGGCCTCTCCGTTTCTTGACCTCCTCATGTCAGTGATTTTCACCACACTTTAGCCCCCACTTCCAGGGTCACACCCTGGTTCTTATTTCTATTTTATTTTTATTTTTATTTTTATTTTTCATCACTCTCAACGGTCCAACCTCCAGACTCTTTGATTTGGCCATTGAACTTACTTGTTTGCTCTCATCACGACCTCTAGCCCACTGGCCTGTGTACTTTTTCTTAAACCATCTCCTGTCTTTACTTCCTCCATAACCAGTTTAGATTCTACAGTCCATCTTTTCATTCATTCTCTTACCAGTTTCTTAAGCCTCCTTAAGCCAAAGAATAAGTTTAATCAGAGTAGTGAGAAAATGCAGAAACAAAGGAAAACAGTCCAACAAGACTAAATAAAAATAGTTTAGTCATTAAGCAAAGTCAAGGACCTTTAGTTCCTCTTCAAGGGCTATAGGTAATATTCTGAGCCATGTCCTGTGAGCCGTCCTGTAGGTACTTAAACGATCAAGATGACTCTGGTCAGACCACCGCGTGACCAATGTCAAGATGACCGTCAGAGCTGACTGTGCTGTTTCTGCACGCAGCCCCCTCCCTCTGTCTGTAAAAGCTCTTGCCCCCTGATTGTCAGGGGGGTGTGGGAGGGAGTAGGCCCTTGGACGGGGGGTCCACCCTCCCCCCACCCCCGATCCGGCTACCAGCATCCAAAATGAAGCAAACTCTCCTTTCCACCAACCTTGCCTCTTTATTGGCTTTTGAGCGACAGGCAGCCAGACGCCACTTCTGGTCACATCGTCTCTGTAGAAACCACCCCCTGGCTCCTGCTGGTGGAGCCCTCCTAACCATTTTCGATTTGGCGCCGCCTGAGTTGAATCAATGTTTGCTCAAATAGACTCTCGTAAATGCCTCCGTTTATCTTCTAAGAGTGTTACTGAGAGTTTTTCTCCAGCATCATTCAGTAACCGAGGTGTAGGATGTAGGACGGAGGACATATGTTATAGGATTGTAATTCATTTGAACAGCGATGCAGTCTGGGCTGGGCTGGAAGGGAAGTAAAACAGAAGTCTACTGATAATCTGGGACAATTAGGAAGAGGGACTCAGCGAAGTAGGACAACAGTGTCAGTGGGAATGAAGCATAGGAAGAAGTTGAAAAATAGGACATTACAGTCTGAGAATGGATTATTTGGAGTTTACGATTTATAGATAAGGTTGTCTTGAGAATTGACAAAGTCCGGGATGTGGCCGTGGGAATATAGGTCAGTATAAGATTGTTACACAGTTGTATACACACACACACACACACACACACACACACACACATGAACACACTTAATTTATAGTCTCATTCTCTGTCTCTGTCTCTCTCTCTGCAGAAAGAGGAAATAGTGGAAAAGTGGAAGGAAGAGCAGAGTAGTAGCCAGCTCTCCTTGGCTACTGCAGCGCGTAGCTTAAAAGTCCTTCTATAGCAGCTCACACTTGAACCCCTTTCCTAGCTTGCAACTTTCAACTCTTGATCTACAGTTTGGTATTTTTACCAATCTACTTATTTGTCTATGCCTCACCTTACTATTATATGAAAGCTTTTAAAGCAGATATGACGACATGAAATTTAGACTGTCTCTTCTGAATGTGTATTTAGCACAGAAGTTCATCCACCACTTTTTTTTCATGCTCTCACAGATTTTAGTCTCCCACCTCATCACTGTAACCTTCCATTATCTTCATGTGTGGAGCGCTTGCTGTAAACGTGGGGAGCTCACGCTGCCGCATCATTACTAAATCATTAACTAAGAGCATCCCAAGCTTGACGTCGAGGGAGCCTAAATACTCCTTTATTCGCAGGGGGGCCTGTTTTCCCCTTCGTTCTACTTTCCAATCTTCAAGTTAGTTATTTTATCAAAACCAAACGTTCCAATCAGTTTCTCGGCAAATTATATAATCACTTGAGGGTTTTCTCCTTCCTTTTCCCAAGTACAGTAGATGATTAATATGAGTTCATGAGTTCCCTCGCTGATTCCACTGTCTTATAAAATACAGCACTAACATTCTCCCACCAGTCTAAATCACTTTAATAGACAATATTTATTACTATATTAATTTTTTACATTATAGTCATGTCATCATAATGAATAATGTCAGTTACCTGTGGATGTTTCTGGGCCCTGGATTAGGGGGCCTGATGCCACCTTAAAAGCTTGATTTCTACAAGCAAATGGGATGTAGAAAGGGTCCAGTGTCCAACTGCCCTGCATATGCTCTTCAGAAAACTGGAGGACGACAGGGGCAGAGGCTTGCTACGGAGAACTCACCTCAGCTTGCCTCACAGGGACGGCCTGCCTCACTCTGCTCTAGTCTGGGCCTCTCCCGCAGCAGTTTCTGTGGTTGGTTTTTTAAGTCTGGGGAGACGTGGAATGGAGCTCCAGCTGTGAACCCCAACTACCTGCCTGAGTGAGGAACTAGACGGCTCCTCATGCTGTCCAGCTCCTCTGTAGAAAACGCAGTGTCAAATAGTAGTCAAGGCCGTGGGCTTTGAGGTTGCAGCTCCTTGGATTTCTATCCTGACTTCTCCACTTACTGGGCAAGGTACGGAACCTTTCGGCTCTGCCTTCTCATGTGTTTAATGGGATCACCTACCTCTGAGGGTCATCGTGAAGATGGATGAGACAGTACACACCTTTAAAGGTGCTTGACCACCTGTGTTCACAGGCTCTTGCGGTCTCTCTATCTTTTGATCTTTGTATCCGCCCCCCCCTTCCCCTCTTCCAGTTTTGTCTGATTGTTCCCTGAGGCCGTGTGTGAGGGGGGAAACTGGAGAAGCACAGGCAGGGAGACGTTACACCAGAAAGGGCAGAGGATTCCTTGTGGAGAGAAGCAACAACAGATGGGAAGGAAAGGGGAAAGGCAGAGAGAGGGCAGAGGATCCACCCGGTTTTGAAGAGAGGGTTTGGAGAGCTTGGAGTAGGGGGCTTATTTGGGAGCAACTTCAGAGAGAGAGAGATACTGAGCGGAACAAAGGTAGGAGACTTCAAAGAGCTTAACAGTACATGACTGCTCTCTAGCTTCAAGAGAGAGGGAAACCAGGATAACAGTTACTTTCAGTTGCTCCTGGGCGGCCAGGCTTGTGTGTCTCGGACTGCACGTCCCCATCACGAATGGACCATGGGAGCCTGCCTTCGTACAGGCTATGCATTCGAATCCCGAAAACCAAGGGCCCAGGACAAAGCAAGTGCTCCGTAATCGCCATCCATTATCATGGTGACTTCTTCACCAGTTCCAAAGTCTGGTTCTGGCATTTATTCTTTGGAACCCAGCCCTGGTTAGCTGGAGAAGAACAAGGAAGCAGGCATTTTGGCCCTGTGGTCCGTCTGCCCCTATCGCACTTGCTCCAGGCCCTCCCTTGTCTCTGGTTGACTCCGTGGGTACCGATGGTCCAGGCTTCACTTGGCCTCAGCCACTGCCGCCGCTGCCTGGCACGGCTCCCTCGGAAAGCAGCCCATTGGCTGATGCCTGCCAAGAACGGGCCGGCGTTTTGCCCATGCTCCCCCTCAGACCTGGGTGTTGTTCTGTGGTTCCCTCTCTAGCTTTCCAAGAGTCGGATGCATTTATTCCCAAGCCCTTGATGCCAGTTACATAATTTCACATTACCTAAACCAGTGAACAGTGAGTGTGAAACGTCTGGCATGCTGTTGGCACCTGTGTCTGTGACAGAGCCTGTGGCGTGCTGGCGGCCCCCGGAGTCTACTGGACGGGGCTGCTGGGAGGGCATGCCCTGTGCCGTCACACACGCTGTGTTAGAACACAGTGTTCAGTCAATGCCAGTACCTTTTATGACCCAACTGCGTAAATGACTTTGTCTATTACCGAACTTCTACTCCTGAGTGCGTCAAAAGGACTACTGCTCTTCGGGGAATTAATTTTGCCTCAGTTTCTCGCTCTCACCGTGAGGTTTCCTTCCATATCCAACATGCTGGTGAGTGAATGTTTGGCCTAAAAGCTTGATCAGGGGAGCCCAGCAGTCCAGTGTTTTAAACGACTAAAATGTAGACGATGGTGAAAGGTTTAAAAATAGATGAAAGGAGAAAAGCATGGCTTAGAAAGGTACATGTGGTAGAGGTGACAGCTGCCCCCTTAAACATGGCTTCAGTGACTCACTGGCCTCGGGCCACAGGCTACCTGATGTTTGTACAGCGTGAAACGGTTTTATTAGCTACCAAGCTTACTATGTGCCAGGCACTGGGATTTTTTCTTTGTTGGTTAATCTTATCCTGCTCTGGCCATTTTCCTTAGCCAGGAACGTTCTCAATCAAGGGTGCAGAGTTGGACGTGTAACATTCTCTGCCCGCTAAAGGCAGGAAGGGCTTGATGCTTGAGAGGCATTCCTAGGACCCTCTCTGGGTGATGCTGCTTTCTGAATTTATTTTCCCTGAACTTTATTTTGCCGTTAATGAATGCTACTCATTGCGTTGTTAATACCTCCAGAGGCTGTGTACCTAATGCTGCTTTACAAACTGAGTAAGGATGTGCGACTTTCCCAAACCATTATCTGAACAACATGTACTGTGTATGTGTCTTGGTTTTGAATTAGGCTCAGGAATATACGTTTTTCTTAAGAGCTTCACAAGCAAACTAGGGCACCCGGAGGAACGCTTTAAAATGACTATAAACAGCCACATAATGGAAACTTAGTGCAAAATCCTGCATTTGAGGGGCAGCTAGCAGAAAGGAAAGAGCAGCATGTTTTCAAATCACTAACACACGTGGCAAGGGGAAGGTGGCATGTGATACTTTGCGGTCATGACTCAAAAGGAGTACTTTCCTTAGGAAGGTGAGATGCAAACTGGAAACAAGTGATTATGGAATTGGTATGCATTTTTTTTCCAGTATATATTTTTTGATTTGTAGACTTTTTCCAACTATAAAAACATTTAAAAATCTTATAAGGAGGAAAAACACCTCCAATTTACCTTTTTGAAGTGTTTGTTCCTTTCAAAAACTTTCCTCTTTTTCATCCTCCCCCTCCCCCAAACATACCCAGAGACCTTAAATTTATTGGGAGTTTCATATATACACTGAAGGAAAACCAGCTCCCTTGCTTTAGAACTTAATTGCACAGAGCACTTTAAAACATCATTAAAACACTTAACTTTTCACAGCGTTGGTGTGAACGAGAACACGGGGAGGTGCACCGAGAGGGGTCTGTGGATTGGGCCCACGAGTACTTCTTCCAGTGGCAAAGGCTTTGATCACAAGGCACATGCCCTCAGAATGCAGCTGTGACCCGAGCTTCACATCCCCTGGAAGGTGAGACAAAGGTAGCAAGGGAATCGGAGTCTGTGTCCAATTTCTACTTTTACAGCTAACAGTTCGTGACTTTATGTACTATTTCAGTTGTATGAAAAGTACCAATTTGAGTGATAACACATTTTCTTGTGGTTTGACTTGACATTGTTCGGGCGAACCCAGGCTGGGAATAGGAGTTCTCATTAGAGCCGGAGGAGCGCTGAAATACCTGCATGCACGCCGAGCTCAGCGGGTTTCCCAGAAAACTCTGGCGTTCCCAGAGCTGATCGGAACCCTTCTTCTGCTGTCAGTTTCGCAGGCACTGAGGTGAGGTTTGCGCGACCCGGGAACACACGATGCCTCTGGGCCCTGTCCTCCGGGCCGCTGGCCTCCTGGCTGTCCGGCGGCCTGGGCTCTGCTGCAGAGACTCTGGGTGGGTCCCGACCCCAACTCTGAGCCTTGGTAACTCATTTCACGTGGCAGCTCCCCAGAGCCATGGGCCTCAAAACACGTTTCACATTTGCTGGTTGGGGCAAAACTTTTGATTGTGCTTTTCGGTGAAGTGAAGCAAGGAGCTTGCCTTTCCACGGTGTCTGCTTGCCTCTGGGTGACAGGAGCACGTGCCCTGTGATCCAAGGGCCGTGTCCACAGAGCTTGGGAGGGTCTGCTGGTTCCATCCGCTGCCCTCTCTGTGTAGACGTTCCTTCACACTGGAGTAGGTCTGTCCTCTGGCTTTCCCTCAAGTTGTCTTTACATGAGCCTTCCACTAGAGTGCTGTTGCACCCAGATACACACACACACACACACACACACACACACACACACACACACACACACACACACACACACACACACACACACACACACACACACACACACACACGAGATTATAGAGTGTTGGGTCTGCTGTCCTGGGTGGGAGAAATAGGTCACATAAAAAGAGTGCCCTAACAGCCCTCTTCTACAGAATGCTAGAAATGGAGAATGACTTGGTTTCTGGCTGGATCAGGAGTTCATGGGACCCTGCTCTCTGCTAGAGGAAAAGGAAGCGACAAGTCTCTGCACGCCCTGGGCAGAAGCTCACAGTGTCACTTGGAACAGCTTCAAGTCACTCTTTCATTTTTCTTCCTATCAAATATAAAGAACATTTGTGTCTACGGAGGTTTCCCGGATAAGAATGCCAAAGAAAAGATAGCATAAGGATGGATAAAAAGACACAAATGGACACGGTTGTTTAGAATTGCATTTTGCTATTGGGTAGATCAAAGTGACAAAGGTAATTCTCTGGAGTAAAAAAGAAAAACGAACGTGGTCATAGATTATGGAAGGTAGTGGCTGTGAGTTCACACCTTGGGTTCAGACAGTCTGGTTTTGAGGCTTATATTCTCCTCACTGTGTATGACCTGGGGTAACTTTCCCTGAGCCTCAGTTTTTTTTCTTTTCTTTTCTTTTTTTTCTCATTTGTGTAAAGTACATGTTTTCACTTTATTGTGGCATACTATTCCAAGTAGGATTTCTGCAGGATGCTTTTTTTTGAATTTTATTTTATTTATTTCTTTATACAGCAGGTTCTTATTAGTCATCCATTTTATACATATTAGTGTATATATGTCAATCCCAATCTCCCAATTCATCAAACCACCACCCCACCCTGCCACGTTCCGCCCTTGGTGTCCATACGTTTGTTCTCTGCATCTGTGTCTCAATTTCTGCCCTGCAAACTGGTTCATCTGTGCCATTTTTCTAGGTTCCACACATATACATTAATATACGATATTTGTTTTTCTCTTTCTGACTTGCTTTACTCTGTATGACAGTCTCTAGAGCCATCCATGTCTCTACAAATGACCCGATTTCGTTCCTTTTTATGGCTGAGCAATATTCTATTCTATATATGTACCACATCTTCTTTATCCATTCATCTGTTGATGGGCATTTAGGATGCTTCCATGTCCTGGCTATTGTAAATAGTGCTACAGTGAACATTGGGGTGCATGTGTCTTTTTGAATTATGGTTTTCTCTGAGTATATGCCCAGCAGTGGGATTGCTGGATCATATGGTAGTTCTATTTTTAGTTTTTTAAGGAACCTCCATTACTGTTCTCCATACTGTCTGTATCAGTTTACATTCCCACCAACAGTGCAAGAGGGTTCCCTTTTCTCCACACCCTCTCCAGCATTTGTTGTTTGTAGATTTTCTGATGATGCCCATTCTAACTGGTGTGAGGTGATACCTCATTGTAGTTTTTTTTTTTTTTTTTTGTCTATAAATGACAAAATTTTAAATAGTATGGTTAAAGACCTGATTACAATACAATTGATGAGAAAGTTTGCTATTTCTATGACATACAATATTTTAAAATAATAACTAGAATTATGACTGATAACATACCAGGATATAATAGATTTTTAGGAATTCCATATAAAATTTGGAATATCTATACTAATGACATTTATTTATGCATTATAACCTAAGATTCATCTCCAATCACCTGACAATGTTTCTCAAGTAATTTAACATACCAAATAAGCCTAATTAGTTTAACACTCCTCAGGTTCCTTTGAAATAAGTACCCCAGAGTTAGCTGGAGCTTAAAAGAATTTTAGTTAGAACTTGGTATTTGGGAATTTTGTTAAAAATATCAAAAGTTTCTAAAACACACGAGATCACTGTGAAATGATACTTGTCATTTAACCAAAGTCACAAAAAGATTTCAAAAAAAAAATATAGATCACTTAAGAGCACAGAAATTCACACAATCTGTTATCAAAAGCAGCACTCCAAGAAACTTTGTGCTCTAAAGAGAGAGAAAATCAAACTCTAGTCTTATACTAGATTATTTTTAACAACAAAATCCATTTACTTAATTAAATTCAATCTAAATTTCGCTAATCCTGACCATGCATAAAACTTTTCTCAGGATACATTTTCCACAACCTTCCATCACTTTCTGTACCTCATTGTAGTTTTGATTTGCATTTCTCTACTGATTAGTGATGTTCAGCATCCTTTCATGTGTTTGTTGGCAATCTGTATGTCTTCTTTGGAGAAATGTCGATTTAGGTCTTTTGCCCATTTTTGGATTGGGTAGTTTCTTTTTTTAATATTGAGCTGCATGAGCTGTTTATATATTTTGGAGATTAATCCTTTGTCCATTGATGCATTTGCAAATATTTTCTTCCATTCTGAGGATTGTCTTTTCGTCTTGTTTGTAGTTTCCTTTGCTGTGCAAAAACTTAAGTTTCATTATGTCCCATTTGTTTATTTTTGTTTTTATTTTCATTACTCTAGGAGGTAGATCAAAGAAGATCTTACTGTGATTTATGTCAAAGAGTGTTCTGCCTATGTTTTCCTCTAAGAGTTTTATAGTGTCCAGTCTTACATTTAGGTCTGTAATCCATTTTGAGTTTATTTTTGTGTATGGTGTTAGGGAGTGTTCTAATTTCATTCTTTTACATGTAGCTGTCCAGTTCTCCCAGCACCACTTATTGAAGAGACTGTCTTTTCTCCATTGTATATCCTTGCCTCATTTGTCATAGATTAGTTGACCATAGGTGCGTGGGTTTACCTCTGGGCTTTCTATCCTGTTCCATTGAGCTATATTTCTGTTTTTGTGCCAGTACCCTATTGTCTTGATTACTATAGCTTTGTAGTATAGTCTGAAGTCTGAGAGCCTGATACCTCCAGCTCCGTTTTTTGCCCTCAAGATTGCTTTGGCTATTTGGGGTCTTTTGTGTCTCCATACAAATTTTAAGATTTTTTGTTCTAGTTCTGTAAAAAATGCCATTGGTAATTTGATAGGGATTGCATTGAATCTGTAGATTGCTTTGGGTAGTATAGTCATTTTCACAATATTGATTCTTCCAATCCAAGAACATGGCATATCTCTCCATCTGTTTGTTTCATCTTTAATTTCTTTATCAGTGCCTTATAGTTTTCTGCATACAGGTCTTTTGTCTCCCTAGGTAGGTTTATTCCTAGGTATTTTATTCTTTTTGTTGCAGTGGTAAATGGGAGTGTTTCCTTAATTTCTCTTACAGATTTTTCATCATTAGTGTATAGGAATGCAAGAGATTTCTGTGCATTAATCTTGTATCCTGCAACTTTACCAAGTTCATTGATTAGCTCTAGTAGTTTTCTGGTGGCATCTTTAGGATTCTCTATGTATAGTATCATGTCATCTGCAAACAGTGACAGTTTTACTTCTTCTTTTCCAATTTGTATTCCTTTTATTTCTTTTTCTTCTCTGATTGCCGTGGCTAGGACTTCCAAAACTATGTTGAATAATAGTGGTGAGAGTGGACATCCTTGTGTTGCTCCTGATCTTAGAGGAAATGCTTTCAGTTTTTCACCATTGAGAGTGATGTTTGCTGTGGCCTTTATTATGTTGAGGTAGGTTCCCTCTATGCCAACTTTCTGGAGAGTTTTTATCATAAATGGGTGTTGAATTTTGTCAAAAGTTTTTTCTGCATTTATTGAGATGATCATATGATTTTTCTTCTTCAATTTGTTAATATGGTGTATCCCATTGATTGATTTGCATATATTGAAGAATCCTTGCATCCCTGGGATAAATCCCACTTGATCATGGTGTATGATCCTTTTAATGTGTTGTTGGATTCTGTTTGCTAGTATTCTTTTGAGGATTTTTGCATCTATATTCATCAGTGATATTTGTCTTTAATTTTCCTTTTTTGTAGTATCTTTGTCTGGTTTTGGTATCAGGGTGATGGTGGCCTCATAGAATGAGTTTGGGAGTGTTCCTTCCTCTGCAATTTTTTGGAAGAGTTTGAGAAGGATGGGTGTTAGCTCTTCTCTAAATGTTTGATAGAATTCACCTGTGAAGCCATCTGGTCCTGGACTTTTGTTTGTTGGAAGATTTTTAATCACAGTTTCAATTTCATTACCTGTGATTGGTCTGTTCATATTTTCTATTTCTTCCTTGTTCAGTCTTGGAAGGTTATACCTTTCCAAGAATTTGTCCATTTCTTCCAGGTGGTCCATTTTATTGACATAGAGTTGCTTGTAGTAGTCTCTTAGGATGCTTTGTATTTCTGAGGTGTCTGTTGTAACTTCTCCTTTTTCATTTCTAATTTTATTGATTTGAGTCCTCTCCCTCTTTTTCTTGATGAGTCTGGCTAATGATTTATCAATGTTGTTTATCTTCTCAAAGAACCAACTTTTAGTTTTATTGATCTTTGCTATTGTTTTCTTTGTTTCTATTTCATTTATTTCCGCTCTGATCTTCATGATTTCTTTCCTTCTACTAACTTTGGGTTTTGTTTGTTCTTCTTTCTCTAGTTCTTTTAGGTGGAAGGTTATATTGTTTAATTGAGATGTTTGTTGTTTCTTGAGGTAGGATTGTATTGCTATAAACTTCCCTCTTAGAACTGCTTTTGCTGCATCCCATTGATTTTGGATCGTCGTGTTTTCATTGTCATTTGTCTCTAGGTATTTTTTGATTTCCTGTTTGATTTCTTCATTGATCTCTTGGTTATTTAGTAACATATTGTTCAGCCTCCATGTGTCTGTGTATTTTACTTTTTTTCTCTGTAATTGATTTCTAATCTCATAGCACTGTGGTTAGAAAAGATGCTTGATACGATTTCAATTTTCTTAAATTTACTGAGGCTTGATTTGTGACCCAAGATGTGATCTATCCTGGAGAATGTTCCATGTGCACTTGAGAAGAAAGTGTAATCTGCTGTTTTTGGATGGAATGTCCTATAAGTATCAATTAAATCTATCTGGTCTATTGTGTCATTTAAAGCTTCTGTTTCCTTATTAATTTTCTGTTTGGATGATCTGTCCATTGGTGTAAATGAGGTGTTAAAGTCCCCCACTATTATTGTGTTAGTGTCAATTTCCTCTTTTATAGCTGTTAGCAGTTGCCTTATGTATTGAGGTGCTCCTATGTTGGGTGCATATATATTTATAATTGTTATATCTTCTTCTTGGATTGATCCCTTGATCATTATGTAGTGTCCTTTCTTGTCTCTTGTAACATTCTTTATTTTAAAGTCTATTGTATCTGATATGAGTATTGTTACTCCAGCTTTCTTTTGATTTCCATTTGCATGGAATATCTTTTTCCATCCCCTCACTTTCAGTCTGTATGTGTCCCTAGGTCTGAAGTGGGTCTCTTGTAGACAGAATATTTGTGTGTCTTGTTTTTGTATCCATTCAGCAAGCCTGTGTCTTTTGGTTGGAGCATTTAATCCATTCACGTTTAAGGTAATTATCGATATGTATGTTCCTATGACCATTTTCTTAATTGTTTTGGGTTTGTTTTTGTAGGTCCTTTTCTCCTCTTGTGTTTCCCACTTAGAGAAGTTCCTTTAGCATTTGTTGTAGAGCTGGTTTGGTGGTGCTGAATTCTCTTAGCTTTTGCTTGTCTGTAAAACTTTTGATTTCTCCATCAAATCTGGATGAGATCCTTGCTGGGTAGAGTAATCTTGGTTGTAGGTTCTTCCCTTTCATCACTTTAAATATGTCACGTCACTCCCTTCTGGCCTGTAGAGTTTCTGCTGAGAAATCAGCTGTTTATCTTATGGGATTTCCTTGGTATGTTATTTGTCATTTTTCCCTTGCTGCTTTCAATAATTTTTCTTTGTCTTTAATTTTTGCCAATTTGATTACTATGTGTCTCGGCGTGTTTCTCCTTGGGTTTATCCTGTATGGGACTCTCTGCGCTTCCTGGACTTGGGTGGCTATTTCCTTTCCCATGTTAGGGAAGTTTTCGACTATAATCTCTTCAAATATTTTCTCGGGTCCCTTCTCTCTCTCTTCTCCTTCTGGGATCCGTGTAATGCAAATGTTGCTGCGTTTAATGTTGTCCCAGAGGGCTCTTAGGCTGTCTTCATTTCTTTTCATTCTTTTTTCTTTATTCTGTTCCACAGCAGTGAATTCCACCATTCTGTCTTCCAGGTCACTTATCCGTGCTTCTGTGTCAGTTATTCTGCTATTGATTCCTTCTAGTGTATTTTTCATTTCGGTTACTGTAGTGTTTATCTCTGTTTGTTTGTTCTTTAATTCTTCTATGTCTTTGTTAAACATTTCCTGCAACTTCTTGATCTTTGCCTCCATTCTTTTTCTGAGGTCCTGGATCATCTTCACTATCATTATTCTGAAATCTTTTTCTGGAAGGTTGCCTATCTCCACTTCATTTAGTTGTTTTTCTGGGGTTTTATCTTGTTCCTTCATCTGGTACATAGCCCTCTGCCTTTTCATCTTGTCTATCTTTCTGTGAATGTGGTTTTTGTTCCACAGACTGCAGGATTGTAGTTCTTCTTGCTTCTGCTGTCTGCCCTCTGGTGGATGAGGCTATCTAAGAGGCTTGTGCAAGTTTCCTGATGGGAGGGACTGGTGGTGGGTAGACCTGGCTGTTGCTCTGGTGGGCAGAGCTCAGTAAAACTTTAATCCGCTTGTCTGCTGATGTGTGGGGCTGGTTTCCCTCCCTGTTGGTTGTTTGGCCTGAGGCGACCCAACACTGGAGCCTACCTGGGCTCTTTGATGGAGCTAATAGCGGACTCTGGGAGGGCTCACGCCAAGGAGTACTTCCCAGAACTTCTGCTGCCAGTGTCCTTGTCCCCACGGTGAGCCACAGCCGCCCCCCGCCTCTGCAGGAGACCCTCTAACACCAGCAGGTAGGTCTGGTTAAGTCTCCCATGGGGTCACTGCTCCTTCCCCTGGGTCCCGATGCACACACTATTTTGTGTGTGCCCTCCAAGAGTGGAGTCTCTGTTTTCCCCAGTCCTCTTAAAGTCCTGTAATCAAATCCCGCTAGTCTTCAAAGTCTGATTCTCTAGGAATTCCTCCTCGCATCGCCAGACCCCCAGGTTGGGAAGCCTGATGTGGGGCTCAGAACCTTCACTCCAGTGGTTGGACTTCTGTGGTATAAGTGTTCTCCAGTTTGTGACTCACCCATCCAGCCATTATGGGGTTTGATTTTATTGTGATTGCACCCCTCCTACCGTATCACTGCAGCTTCTCCTTTGTCTTTGGATGTGGGGTATCTTTTTTGGTGAGTGCCAGTGTCTTCCTCTCAATGATTGTTCAGCAGTTAGTTGTGATGCCGGTGCTCTTACAAGAGGGAGTGAGAGCATGTCCTTCTACTCTGCCATCTTCGAGCCTCAGTTTTCTTATAAGTAAAATTAGGATTTGCAGGAATGCCATTTTAATGGGATAGATGTGGGGATTCAATGAGATGATGAATGTAAAGTGCTTATACTACATGCTCATAAAGGATGATCCTTTTTATTACTATTGTTGTTGTCGTGAATTGGAGGTTGTTTGTTGTTGAGTAGAGAGATTAAAATAAAATTTGCTGTCAGCTCACTTTCTCTGCTAGAGTTCCAATTGGACTGATCCAAATAAGCAATTTTAATCTAATTATATTGGAAATTAATGTTAACAGGAGGTTTGTGGTGTCCTGTTAAGTGAACAAAAGCATAAGGCAGGGAAGTTGCACTAACACAAGTCTGTGTTCATTCTAACACATGATGAGTTCTGTTCAGATTTGAGTCCCCTCCTGAGTCCGTCTCTAGTCCAGAAGGACATCAGACCCCCACGGATGAACAAAGGCATAAAGGAGATAATTAAAATGGGATAAATGCCTTGGATCTGGAATATATTTGCAATGGGAAATAGGAGAAGTTGGATGAATATGGAAATGGTCAGTGGAATTTTAAATATTCACAGAAAGGTAAGGCTAAACTATATAACTTATTAATTTATATTATAAAAAAACAGAGCTCACCCACATCTCTTGTGTTATTAGAATAATTGAATAAAACTTCTCTACCTCCTTCTTGCAAAAGACTATCCTATAAACTCAGTTGCAAGGCTGGCCAGAACTCAAATGCGTTTTCACTCAAGTATTCTTCTTCCTGTTGGGTTGGAAGATGTTAAAGGTAACTCAGTCTAAGTGAAGAAAGGTGGAGAAGGTGGTAGAGAAGGGAAATAAACTGATAATTTAATATTTTAAATTATTAGTATTAATCTCTTCCCCTGCCTGACCTTTACAAGATGTGATAAGAAAAAGATAAGTGCCCAGCCTGCAACTGCTCTCAGAGGAAGGCAGGGGTGAGCTAGGAGAAGGTGCAATCTAGGATACGACCATGGGGAATGGGCATGGGAGGCCACCTGTGATGACCCCGAGTTTATTATTATCTGTAAGTTATATTTTTAAGGTTCTTGGAGCAAGGCCTGGCTCACAGTAACTGCTCTCCGATTGTTAGCCCTTATTAGTACTCTAGTAGAAAACACACTTCAGGAGCTGTACACTCATCCCAACACTAGTAACAAGTGACAGTGATGAAAAGTGTCTACAATTGGCTGGAACGACTGACCCTCTCAAGACGAGGTCAGGCTGCTCCTGGGCAGTGGAGGCTGGGTCATGTGCATGAGCGCCTCTGTAGAAGTGAGGGCAGAGTTTCTCAGGAATGGGTCGGTGGGATCGAGTCTCTGAGTCCCTGTCAAGTTCTGCTTCTGTGAAAGGTTCCAAGAGTCCTTTCTGGAGAAATCAGGGAGACCCGAGAGACAGGGCTCACAGTCCTTGGGCGCTCTGGTGGCCGGAATATAGGCCGGGTGCTGCAGAAGAAGGAAGAGACTGCTCTGTATTTTTGCTTTGAGTTTCACTATGGCTTTCCTCTGGTTCTTAGTAGCTCAAAGAACACTTTTGTGGGGTAAAATGATCTTGAAATAGAGCAGCCAGGAACTTCACCAATATGTGTTCAAACAAGACCAAAAGTATGAATTAGAATATGAGCTGGACTTGTCAGTATTCTATTTGAAGGTTTAGAAGACGTTTGAAAGATACTAAAAGGATAATCATATCCTCCAGTAGCTTCTTGAAAAATGTGCAAAGGAGGTAAACCTCTTAAGACTTACATGACTCCTTTCATACGTAATTTAAAAGTTTGCTTTGGTATAGAAATCTAGGTTGGAAGTAATTTTTGAGGAGTTGGAAGAGTTTTGAAGGCAATGCTCCATTTTCTTCTTGCTTCTGGTGTTACTGTTGAGAAGCCCAAAGTGATTCTTGATGTTTGGTTTGTGATTTCTCTCTCTCTCTCTCTCTCCTTCTTTCTCTTTTGAAGATTACAAAATCGTGTGTGTGTGTGTGTGTGTGTACTTAACGTCCTGAAATTTTACAATGCTGTATCTCATCGTAGGCCTGTTTTTATCCACTGTATACAGGCACCTGATAGGCCCTTTCAATCTAGTGGTTCATGCACTTCAGTTCTGGGAAATTCTCCAATTATTTCATTCCATTTCCTCCTCTCCGTTTTCTCAATTATCTCCTTCTGAAGCCAGTCTTACGAAGTTATGTCTTTTGCATGGTTCTCTTTTTCTTAATCTTTCCTATTTTCATTTATCTTTTTGCTCCATTTTCTGGGAGGTTTCTTTACCTTTATTTTCCGACTATTCTATTGAATTTGTGCTTCCTGAATGCTCTTTTTTTTTTTTTTAATAGAGTCCTATTCTGGTTTCATGGATGTGATACCTTTTATATCACTCTGAGGATGTTGATTTTTTTCTTCTCTGTGCTACACTTTGTTTCTTCCAAGGATTAATTTGTTTGTTTCTGTTTGTTTCAGATTCTATTTTACAGGTTCAAGACATCCTTTAGATGCAGTTACTCATTGGATGATTGGAGATTTTGAGTAGGTAGGTGGGGCTTGCTGACTTTGTGCTTTACTACAGGGTGATTGGGGTGGTCTCAGGGCCACTTAGAATGGTGCTCTCTATGAAGGCACCAGATTGAAGGGGGCTGAAATGCAGCCCTCACTTATTTACCAGTTCATGAACACTGGTCAGAGGCTATGTCTTCCTGAAAGAAGGGATGCCTTTTTCCTCCCACAAAACTGTGATCTGCTTTTCAAGTCTGACATTAGCAAAGCTTCATCTACCCAGAGGAAATATCGTTTTCCAATTCACACAACAGTTTCCCACAGGCCAGCAGAGGCCCTGGGAAGGCTGGCTGAAGTTCTCCCCAGGTCAATATCTTGATAGCTTTTGTGTTGAGCTGGTCAAATTCTGCAAGAAAGAGCTTTTCAAACTCTAGCCAGCAGAGTAAAGGATTGGCTTCGAGAGATTTGTGAGTGAGTGGGACAGAGAGCCCCGTTCAATGGAGCTTAATCTCCATCTTGGGTAGAGTAGCCACACCTCACAGTGGCTGCTGTCCTCCAGCCCAGAGACACTGTTTTACCCGCTGTAGACAGATGCTGGGCTGGGGACAGTGGTGACTCTGTGGGGGTGGAGTTGGACAAGGGGCTCTAGCTTTCACCCAGTCTTCCTTGTTGGAGCCTGCACCCTCAACCCTACCAAACAGTTCCAGAGGTACTTTTAGTACTACTAGTTACTGATATTTTGAGGCTTCCACATTGTAAATTGGGTGTGGTCTCAGTTTTCCCCACGTTTGACTTTGCATTCTTATTCCTCAGATCTGCTGGGCAGTTGCCACTCTCCCACTGAATTTCAACATATACAAATTTATTATATTCTCCTCTGCAATTCTCCAATTTTCCTTGTCCCTGTTGGTGTTTTTTTTTTTTTAAGTTTCTTGAATGTAATGTTTGTTAGTAGATTTCAGAAGGAAGAAAAATTAAACTCAGGAGTTCAATTTGCTATCTTACTTGGAATAGTCCATAGGTTTCCTCCAGACTCTAAGAAAAATGCCCTCTTGTTATCAATTCTGGATACAGTGCCTGCATTTAACTTGTGTTTTCTCCCTTTAGGAAGAGATTGAAAGTCCATGTGGCTGTCTGTGTCCTATTGTTAAATCACTTTTGTGAAAAAATATTTAGAAGTAAGTTTTTTTGGAGACAAGTTATATGTGTGTATGTAAATAAATATATATACATATATGCAGTCATCCTTCAGTATCCATAGGGGATTGGTTCCAGGACCTGCCACAGATATCAAAATCCACAGATGCTCAAGTCCCATAGTTGGTCCCCTGTATCTGTAGTTCCACATCCATGGATTTAACCAACTATTGAAAAAAGTCTGCAAATAAGTGAACCCACACAGTTCAAACCCATGTTGTTCAAAGTCAACTGTGTGTGTGTATACATATATATGATGAATGTAAGTTGTACATATGATGTATATTATATCCAGGAGTGGAATGATGATAAAATTTACATCTCCAGCTCTGACCTGACCTCTGACCATTTGACTGCCTAGTTGACATCTCCACTTGTATATAAAAATACACATTAAATTTTACATGGACAAAGCTGAACTCCTGATTCTCCCATCTGAAACCCGTTTTTTCACAGCCTCCCCATCTCGATTCATGTCAACTCATCTCTCCAGTTGCTTGGGCCAAAGACATTGGCGTATCCTCAGCTTCCTCTTTTCTCATGGCCCTCATCCAAGACATGAACAAATCTGTTGGCTCCACCTTCAAAATGCACCCAGAGTTGGACCTCTTTTGCCTATCTCCACAGCTGTGGTCTGAGTCACTATTCTCTCTTGCCTGAACGTAATAATTAGGCCAAGTTTTTGACATGCAAAAAAGATCTGGGGCTGACTTTTAAGGTATAGCCTAGAGAAAACTAAATCACTCAGATTGGTAACTAAGTAACTTAGGAGAATCTTTCCTTCTTTTAAGAAGAAAAGGCAGAGAAGAGAAAAGACAACTTAAATGATCTGCTGGGAGAATGAGAGCCTAGGTCAGAAATGTTAAAGGGATTTACTTATTTAAGCTGAAAAGAAATGGTTCTAATTAATAACAAGAAAACATACCAAAATAAAAAATCTCACTGGAAAAGGTAAATATATAGTAAAGGTAATGAATCAGTCACATATAAAGCAAGTATGAAGGTTAAAGACAAAAGTAAAATTAAATAAAACTGCAATAATTAGTCAAGGGATGCATACAATTAAAAGATATAAAAGGTGACATACAAATATAAGACATGATGGGGGGAATAAAAAGTAAAGTTCTAGAATGTGTTCAAATTTAAGTTGTTATCAACTTAAAACAGACCATTACATACATATGATGTTATATGTGAACCTCATGGTAACCACGAAGCAAAAATTTATAGTGAATACACAAAAAGAAAAATGACAAAAGAAGCTGAACATAACACTAAAGAAATGCATGAAACCACAAAGGTAGAGAGAAAGAGAAGAAGAAAGGAACAGAGAGAACTACAAACCAGAAACTACAAGCCAGAAAACAGCTAACAAAATGGCAGTAAATACATACCTAGCAATAATTACTTTAAGTGTAAATGGACTAAATGCTCCTATTGAGGGGACTTCCCTGGCAGTCCAGTGATTCAGACTTCACCTTCCAATGCAGGGGGTGTGGGTTCAATCCCCAGACAGGGAGCTGAGAGCCCACATACCTCATGGTCAAAAAACCAAAACATAAAACAGAAGCAATATTGTAACAAATTCAATAAGGACTTTAAAAATGGTCCATATAAAAAAATTAAAACATAAATAAAAATAAATGCTCCTATTGAAAGACACAGAGTGGCTGAAAACAAGACCCAACTATATGCTGTTTACAAGAGGCTCACTTTAGAAGTAAGGACACACACAGTGAAAGCAAAGGGATGGAGAAAGATATTCCATGCAAATGGAAATGAAAAGAAAGTTGGAGTAGCTATACTCATATCAGATAAAATAGACCTTAAAATAAAGACTGTAATAAAAGACAAAAAGGACATTACATAATGATAAAGGGGTTAATCTAGCAAGAAGATCTAAACATTTATAAATATATATGCACCCAACATAGGAGCACCAAAATATTTAAAGTGAATATTAATGAGCCTAAAGGGAGAAATTGACAGCAATACAATAAGAGTAGGGGACTTTAACACCCCACTTACATCGATGGATAGATCATCCAGACAGAAAATCAATAAGGAAACATCAGCCATAAATGACATATGAGACCAGAGATTTAAAAGATTTATACAGAACATTCCATCCAAAAGCAGCAGAGTATACATTCTCAGTGCACATAGAGCATTCTCCAGGGTTGATCACATGTTAGGCCAGAAAACAAGTCTTAAGAAATTCAAGAAGGCTGAAGTCATATCAAGCATTTTTCTCTGATCACTATGGTATAAAACTAGAAATCATTTACAGGAAGAAAATTCAAAAACCATAAACATGGAGATTAAATAATATGCTACTGATCAATCAATGGGTCATTGAAGAAATCAAAGGAAAAAATTTAAAAATACCTACAGACAAATGAAAACAGAAATATGATATACCAAAGTCTATGGGATGCAGCAAAAGCAGTTCTAAGAGGAAAGTTCATAATGATACAAGCCTACTTCAAGAAAGAAGACAAATTCCAAATAACTAATCCAACTTTACATCCAAAGCATCTAGAGAAAAGAAGAACAAATGAAGCCCAAAGTTAGTAGAAGGAAGGAAATAATAAAGATCAAAGCAAAAATAAATGAAATAGGGACTAAAAAGACAATAGAAAATATCAATGAAACTAAGCTGGTTCTTTGAAAAGATAAACAAAATTGACAAAACATTAGCTAGATTCACCACGAAAAAAAAAGAGAGCAGGCTTAAATAAATGAAATCAGAAATAAAAGAGAAGTAACAACTAATAGTAAAGAAATACAAAGGATCATAAGAGACAACTATGGAGAATTATACACCAACAATTGAACAACCTAGAAGAAATGGATAAATTTCTAGAAACATACAATCTTCGAAGACTGAATCATGAAGAAATAGAAAATCTGAATAGCTTGATTACTAGTGAGAAGATTGAATCAGCAATCAAAAACCTCCCAACGAACAAAAGTCTAGGACCAGGTGGCTCACTAGCAAATTCTACCAAACATCCAAAGAAGATTTAATACCAATCCTTCTCAAACTATTCCCAAAAAAATGAAGAGGAAGAAACACTTCCAAACTCATTTTAAGAGGCCAACATTACCCTGATGCCAAAACCAGAGAAGACTACCACAAAAAAATTACTGACCAATATCCTTAATGAACATAGATGCAAAAATCCCCAACAAAATATTAGCAAACCGAATCCAACAACACATTGAAAGGATCATACACCATGATCAAGTGGGATTTATTCCAGGGATGCAAGGATGGTTCAACATCCACAAATCAATGTGATTAACACATTAACAAAACAAAGGATAAAAAATATCATCTCAATAGATGCAGAAAAAGCATTTAACAAAATTCAATACCCATTTATGATAAAATGCTCAACAATGTGAATATTGAGGGAATGTACCTCAGCATAAATAAAGGCTATATATGACAAACCCACAGCTAACATCATACTCAATGGTGAAAAGCTCAAAGCTTTTCCTCTAAGATCAGGAACAAGACAAGGATACCCACTCTCATCACTTTTATCAACATAATAGTATTGCAAGTCCTAGCCACATCAGTTAGGCATGAAAAAGAAATAGAAGCCATCCAAATTGGAAAGGAAGAAGTAAAATTGTCACTATTTACAGATGACATGATACCATATATAGAAAACCCTAAAGAGTCCAGCAAAAAAAAAAAAAAAATTTGTTAGTTAGAATAAATGAATTCAGTAAAGTTGCCAGATATAAAATCAATATACAGAAATCTGTTGTATTTCTATACACTAATAATGAACTATCAGAAAGATTAAGAAAACAATCCCATTTACAATTGTGTCAAAAAGAATAAAATACCCAGGGATAACTTCAGCCAAGGTGAAAGAATAACAGAATAACAGAGGCAGAAAGACGAATAACTGAGCTGGAAGACAAAATGGTGGAAATAACTGCCAAGGAGCAAAATAAAGAAAAAAGAATGAAAAGAATTGAAGACAATCTCAGAGACCTCGGGGACAACACTAAATGCACCAACATTCAAATTGTAGGGGTCCCAGAAGAAGAAGAGAAAAAGAAAGGGTCTGAGAAAATATTTGAAGAGATTATAGTCACAAAATTCCCTAAGATGGGAAAGGAAATAGTCACCCAAGTCAAGGAAGACACATATTAATCAAACTAACAAAGATTAAATTCAAAGAAAAAATATTAAAAGCAGCGAGGGACAAACAACAAATAACATAAAAAGGAATCTCCATAAGGTTATCAGATGACTTTTCAGCAGAAACTCTGCAGGCCAGAAGGGAGTGGTAGGATATACTTAAAGTGATGAAAGAGAAAAACCTACAACCAAGATTACTCTACCCAGCAAGGATCTCAATCAGATTCGACAGAGAAATCAGGAGCTTTTCAGACAAGCAAAAGCTAACAGCACCACCAAACCAGCTTTACAACAAATGCTAAAGAAACTTCTCTAGGTGGGAAACACAAGAGAAGAAAAAGGCCCACAAAAGCAAACCCAAAACAACTAAGAAAATGGTAATAGGAACAAACATATGGATAATAACCTTGAATGTAAATGGATTAAATGCCCCAACCAAAAGACACTGGTGGAATGGATAAATACAAGACCCATATATATGCTGTCTACAAGAGACCCACTTCAGACCTAGGGACACATACAGACGGAAGGTGAAGGGACGGAAAAAGATATTCCATGCAAATGGAAATCAAAAGAAAGCTGGAGTAGCAATACTCATATCAGATAAAATAGACTTTAAAATAAAGACTGTTATAAGAGATAAGCAGGGACACTACATAATGATCAAGGGATCAATCCAAGAAGAAAATACAACAATTATAAATGTTTATGCACCCAACATAGGAGCACCTCAATACATAAGGAAAATGCTAACAACCATGAAAGGAGAAATTGACAGTAACATAATAATAGTAGGGGACTTTAACACACCACTTACAACAATGGACAGATCATCCAAGAAGAAAATAAGGAAACACAAGCTTTAAATGACACAATAGACCAGATAGATTTAATTGATACTTATAGAACATTCCACCCAAAAGTGGCAGAATACACTTTCTTCTCAAGTGCACATGGAACATTCTCCAGGATAGATCACATCTTGGGTCACAAATCAAGTCTTGGTAAATTTAAGAAAATTGAAATCATATCAAGCATCTTTTCTGACCACAATGCTATGAGATTGGAAATCAATTACAGGAAAAAAAAACTGTAGAAACTACAAATACATGGAGGCTAAACAGTGCACTACTAAATAACCAAGAGATCACTGAAGAAATCAAAAAGAAATTAAAAAATACATAGAAACAAATGACAATGAAAACACGATGACCCAAAACCTATGGGACACAGCAAAAGCAGTTCTAAGAGGGAAGTTTATAGCAATTCAATTTCACCTCAAGAAACAAGAAAACTCTCAAACAATCTATCCCTACACTTAAAACAACTAGAGAAAGAAGAACAAAGAAAATCTAAAGTCAGTAGAGGGAAAGAAATCATAAAAATCAGAGCAGAAATAAATGAAATAGAAATGAAGAAAACAATAGCAAAGATCTATAAAGCTAAAAGCTGGTTCTTTGAGAAGATAAACAAAATTGATAAACCCTTAGCCAGACTCATCAAGAAAAAAAAGGAGAGGATGCAAATCAATAAATTTAGAAATGAAAAAGGAGAAATCAAAACTGACACCACAGAAATACAAAGGATAATAAGAGACTACTACAAACAGCTTTATGCCAATAAAATGGACAACCTGGAAGAAATGGACAAATTCTTGGAAAGGTACAATTTTCCAAGACTGAACCAGGAAGAATTAGAAAATATGAATAGACCTATTGCAAGTAATGAAATTGAAACCATAATTTAAAATCTTCCAACAAACAAAAGTCCAGGACCTTATGGCTTCACAGGTGAATTCTATCAAACATTTAGGGACAAGCTAACACTGATCCTTCTCAAACTCCTCCAAAAAATTGCAGAGGGAGAAACACTCCCAAATTCATTCTATGAAGCCACTGTCACCCTGATATCAAAACCAGGAAAAGATATCACAAAAAAAGAAAATTATAGACCAATATAACTGATGAACATAGATGCAAAAATCCTGAACAAAATACTAGCAAACAGAATCCAACAACACATTAAAAGGATCATACACCGAGATCAAGTGGGATTTATCCCAGCAATGCAAGGATTCTTCAATATATGCAAATCAATCAATGTAATATACCACATTAACAAGTTAAGCAATGAAAACCATATGATAACCTCATTAGATGCAGAAAAAGCTTTTGACAAAATTCAACACCGCTTTATGATAAAAACTCTCCAGAAAGTGGGCATAGAGGGAACCAACCTCAACATAGTAAAGGCCATATATGACAAATCCACAGCAAGCATCATACTCAATGGTGAAAAACTGAAAGCATTGCCACTAAGATCAGGAACAAAACAAGGATGTCCGCTCTCGCCACTCTTATTCAACATAGTTTTGGAAGTCCTAGCCACAGCAATCAGACAAGAAAAAGAAAAAAAGGAATACAAATTGGAAAAGAAGAAGTAAAACTGTCACTGTCTGTGGATGACATGACACTATACACAGAAAATCCTAAAGATGCCAAAAGAAAACTACTAGAACTAATCAATGAATTTGGTAAGGTTGCAGGATACAAAATTAATGCATAGAAATCTCTGGCATTCCTATACACCAACAACGAAAAATCAGAAAGAGAAATTAAGGAACCAATCCCATTTCCCATCGCAACAGAAAGAATAAAATACCTCGGAATAAACCTGCTTAAGGAGGCGAAAGACTTGTACTCAGAAAACTATAAACCACTGATGAAAGAAATCAAAGATGACATAAACAGATGGAGAAATATACCATGTTTATGGATTGGAAGAATCAATATTGTGAAAATAACTATACTATACTACCCAAAGCAACCTACAGATTCAGTGCAATCCCTATCAAACTACCAATGGCATTCTTCACAGAATTATAACAAAAAATTTTACAATTCGTATGGAAACACAAAAGACCCCAAATAGCCAAAGCAATCTTGAGAAAGAAAAACAGAGTTGGAGAAATCAGGCTCCCCGACTTCAAACTAATCCACAGAGCTACAGTAGTCAAGACAGTATGGTACTGGCACAAAAACAGAAATATAGATCAATGGTACAGGATAGAATGCCCAGAGATAAACCCACGCACATATGGTCACCTAATTTATGACAAAGGAGGCAAGAACATACAATGGAGAAAAGACAGCCTCTTCAATAAGTGGTGCTGGAAAACTGGACAGCTACATGTAAAAGAATGAAATTATAACACTACCTAACACCATACACAAAAATAAACTTGAAATAGATTAAAGACCTAAATGTAAGACCAGACACTATAAAACTCTTAGAGGAAAACATAGGAAAAACACTCTTTGACATAAACCACAGCAAGATCTTTTTTGACCCACCTCCTAGAGTAACGGAAATAAAAACCAAAAATAAACAAATGGGACTTAATTAAACTTAAAACCTTTTGCACAGCAAAGGAAACCATAAACAAGACAAGAAGACAACCCTCAGAATGGGAGAAAATATTTGCAAATGAAACAACAGACAACAGGTTAATCTCCAAAATATACAAACAGCTAATGGAGCTCAATATCAAAAAAAGAACAATCCAATTAAAAAATGGGCAGAAGACCTAAATAGACAGTTCACCAAGGAATTCATACAAATGGCCAAGAGGCACATGAAAAGATGCTGAACATCACTAATTATTAGAGAAATGCAAATCAAAACTACAATGAGGTATCACCTCATATCAGTCAGAATGGCCATCATCAAAATATCTACAAACAATAAATGCTGGAGAGGGTGTGTAGAAAAGGGAACCCTCTTGCACTGTTGGTAGGAATGTAAATTGATACAACCACTATGGAAAACAGTATGAAGTTTCCTTAAAAAACTAAAAATAGAACTACCATATGACCCAGCAATCCCACTACTGGGCATATACCCTAAGAAAACCATAATTCAAAAAGAGACATGTACCACAATGTTCATTGCAGCTCTATTTACAATAGCCAGGACACGGAAGCAACCTAAGTGTCCATCATCGGATGAATGGATAAAGAAGATTTGGCACATATATACAATTGAATATTACTCAGCCATAAAAAGAAACGAAATTGAGTTATTTGTAGTGAGGTAGATGGACCTAGAGTCTGTCATACAGAGTGAAGTAAGTCAGAACGACCAAAACAAATACTGTATTCTAACGTGTATATATGGAATCTAAAAAAAAAAAAAAAAGGTACCGATGAACCTAATTGCAGGGCAGGAATAAAGATGTAGATGTAGAGAATGGACTTGAGGACATGGGGTGGGAGAGGGAAGCTGGGGCAAAGTGAGAGTAGCATCGACGTATATACACTACCAAATGTAAAAGAGTTGGCTGGTGGGAAGCAGCAGCATAGCACAGGGAGATCAGCTCAGTGCTTTGCGATGACCTAGAGGGGTGGGATAGGGAGGATGGGAGGGAGGCTGAAGAGGGAGGGGATATGGGGACATGTGTATGCCTATGGCTGATTCACTTTCGTGTACAACAGAAACTAACACAGTATTGTGAAGCAATTATACTCCAATAAAGATCTATTTAAAAAAATAAATGGAAAGATATTCTGTGATCATGGATTGGAAGAATTAATATTGTTAAAATGTCCATACTAGGGGGCTTCCCTGGTGGCGCAGTGGTTGAGAATCTGCCTGCCAATGCAGGGGACATGGGTTCGAGCCCTGGTCTGAGAAGATCCCACATGCCGCGGAGCAGCTAGGCCCGTGAGCCACAACTACTGAGCCTGCGCACCTGGAGCCTGTGCTCCGCAACAGGAGAGGCCACGATAGTGAGAGGCCCATGCACCGTGATGAAGAGTGGCCCCCACTTGCCGCAACTGGAGAAAGCCCTCGCACAGAAGCGAAGACCCAACACAGCCATAAATAAATAAATAAATAAATAAATAAATAAAATGTCTCTTTAAAAAAAAAAAAGTCCATACTATATAAAGCAGTCTACGGATTTAATGCAATCCCTCTCAAAATTCAAAGGGCACTTTTGATGGGAATAGAACATTAATTCTAAAATTTGTATGGAACCACAAAAGACCCCAAATAGCCAGAACAGTCTTGAGAAAGAACAAAGCTGGAGGGATCACACTCCTTGATTTCAAAGTATGCTATAAAGCTATGGTAATCAAAACAGTATGGTTTTGCATAAAAACACACACAGAGATCAATGGAACAGAATAGAGAGCCTAGAAACAAATCTACACATATATGAACAATTAGTTTACAAGAGAAGAGTCACGACCATATACATGGAGAAAGAATGGTCTCTTCAATAAATGGTGTTGTGAACACTGGACAGCCATAGGAAAAAAGAATGAAACTAGACTATGATCGTATACCATACACAAAAATTAATTCAAAATGGATTAAAGACTTGAATGTAAGACCTGAAACCATAAAATTGCTAGAAGAAAACATAGGCAGTGAGGTCTTTGACATTGATCTTAGTGATGCTTTTGTGGATCTGACTCCAAAGGCAAAGGAAACAAAAGCAAAAATAACCAAATGGGACTGCGTCAAACTAAAAAGCCTCTGCAGAACAAAGGAAGCCGCCATCAAAATGAAAAAGCAATGTACTGAACACAAGCAGATACTTGCAAATCATATATCCAGTAAGGGGCTAACATCTAAAATATACAAAGAACCCATACAACTCAACAACATAAAAGCAACCTGATTTAAAAATGGGCAGAGGGGGCTTCCCTGGTGGCGCAGTGGTTGAGAGTCTGCCTGCCAATGCAGGGGACACGGGTTCGAGCCCTGGTCTGGGAGGGTCCCACATGCCGCAGAGCAGCTGGGCCCGTGAGCCACAATTGCTGAGCCTGCGCATCTGGAGCCTGTGCTCCGCAACAAGAGAGGCCGCGATAATGAGAGGCCTGCGCACCGCGATGAAGAGTGGCCCCCACTTGCCACAACTAGAGAAAGCCCTCGCGCAGAAACGAAGACCCAACACAGCCATAAATAAATAAATAAATAATTAAACTTTAAAAAGAATATCACCAAACATTCCGAGAAGCAACTGGCCCTGAATCTGATCAGGGACCACTTCTAAAAAAATAAATAAATAAATAAATAAATAAAATGGGCAGAGGACCTGAATAGACATTTTTCCAAAGAAGACATACAGATGGCGAACCGGCACATGAAAAGATGTTCAATATCCCTAATTATTAGAGAAATGCAGATCAAAACCACAATGAGATATCACCTCATACCTGTTAGAATGGATGTTATCAAAAAGACAACAAATAAGTGTTGGTGAGGATGTGGAGAAAAGGGAACCCTCGTGCACTGTTGGTAGGATGTAAATTCGTGCAGTCACTGTGAAAAACAGTATGGAGATTCCTCAAACAATTAATAGAACTACCATATGATCCAGCAATTCCACTTCTGGAATTTATCTAAAGAATGCAAAAACAGTAATTCGAAAAGATATATGCACCCCTATGTTCATTATAGATCATTTATAATAGCCAAGATATGGAAACAACCTAAGTGTCCATCAATGGATGAATGGATAAATAAGATATTTTATGTATACACACACACAAAATGGAATACTACTCAGCCATAATAAAGAATGAAATCTTGCCATTTGTGACAACATAGATGGACCTTGAAGGTATTATGCCCAGTGAAATAACTCGGAGAAAGACAAAGACCACATGATTGCACTCATGTGAAATCTAAAAAACAAACAAACAAAAACCCCAAAATGAACAAACAAAAACAAAACCTCATAGATACAGAGAAGAGATTGGTGGTTACCAGAGGGGAAGGGGGTTAGGAGGCAGGCGAAATGGATGAAGTGGGTCAACTGCATGATGATGGATAGCAACTAGACCTTTGGTAGTGATCACTTTGTAGTGTATACAGATGTTGAATTATAATGTACACCTGAAACTTATATAATGTTATATACCAATTTTACTTCAATAAAAATTTAAGAAGATTGAATATGCAGAAATTAGAAGAAATAGCTAATGTCAGAATTTCCAGCTTCTGAAGGAGACAAAATGGGATCATGAGTGCAGTGGGTGGGAACAGCCTGGAGAAGAAATGCTGAGATACCAGAGAGAACATGTTTCTACTGAATGTAGCTACAGGTACGGTCGTCGGGACTGGAAGTTGAGGTATTTTCTGCCTGTAACCTCCATTTTCTTTTCAATATAGAAGGCAAGTTCACGTGAGAAGTACCCCTACTTAACACATAGGCTTATAATGGGTAATTTCACATAGAAGTATTTTAAAACAATAAGAGACATGAACTCTTTATTAGAAAACAATTGCCTTAATTATACAAAGGCATTTTCCATGGAAGGATTTTGTTTTGGTTTACAACTTTGCTCTAGGAAATGCTAAGAATTTATAAAATCGGAGGTAAATCTATAAAATTGAATTCTATCAAGCTAAGCAAGAATTCTAAATTGTTTAAGAATAAGGCCAGGCCAAGAATCATCTAAATATGGATATATTAAAATGGATAAAAATGTCCACAGCATATCTACACTACCAAATGTAAACTAGATAGCTAGTGGGAAGCAGCCGCGTAGCACAGGGAGATCAGCTCCATGCTTTGTGACCACCTAGAGGGGTGGGATAGGGAAGGTGGGAGGGAGATGCAAGAGGGAGGAGATATGGGGACATATGTATACGTATAGCTGATTCACTTTGTTATACAGCAGCAACTAACACACCATTGTAAAGCAATTATACTCCAAGAAAGATGTTAAAAAAAAAAAATGTCCACAGTACTCCTTAATTTTAGTCAGTCTAAATTCTTAATGTTATCTTGTCTGCATTTATATTTATCTCTGAAAATTGGCACATTATTAGAAGGAATTCAAAACCAAAAACATGTTAATATTTAAAATACCTCATTGGATAGAGAATTCATTCCCCATAGGAGTAAACATGGAAAGATATCCAGAGGAGACGAAGCCAAAGAATTGAAAAGGAAAAAAAAAAAAAACCCTTTAGTTAAACCACTTTCCCAACTTTATTTTGATTTCTTTTTAGCTTTCAAAAGCAGATTAATATGGAAAAATAAAGCACAAGGCTGGAGAAAAGAGCCACAATTTTTCTTCTTCAGTGTCAAAGAAATAGCTTTCCCTGCTCCTACTAAGTTGGAACTAAGCTCAGAAGGTTGAAAATAAATGACTAATTTCTTGGGAAATAACCTTAAGTGAAAGATTCTTTTGGCCCAATGATTGCTTTTCTTAAACTCCAGTTGACTTAACCTCATTCTCAAGGCCTCTTCTGCCCTCCCTTCCATCACACCCTACTGGTATCAAGTGTACCTAAAAGGCAGTCTCGGCACTTGCTACCCATCTCGGGAATGTTCTCCTTCTCTGATACAATTTGTGGGCAGGAATAAGTCAAAAGTGTGCTTCCTTCATTTCTTTTAAAAACTTCTCTCTGACGTCTAAGATCTTTAAAAATGGGACCTAAAAAATATTACCACAAAATTTCACAAAGTAATGTTTCTACCAACTTTGAAAAAAACTGTGATAACCCTCTAAAAAGTTTTAATACATAACTAACATGTTAATTTTCATCTTCTCGTTTTGCTAAAATTGTATAAAGTGATACTTCTTAGTCTCATCTATACAAGAACTTCAAATTTCAGAGAAAGAAATGGAATGAGTTTTATAACAGAATGATCCTTCTTCCCCTTCTGGCAAAGACCATGTTCATTTCAGAGCCCATCTTGCATTATTTTTACCAAGTTAGCTGTTCAGAACTGCAGGGTTGGCTCTAAGCATGGTATCTAGGCCAGTGATTAAATAAAAAAATTTTTTCAGCAGTGGAACTCTTTTCCTTTCTTTTTAAAAAAAAAAAAAAAATTTACCAAGTATTTATCACTATGAATTGATGTAAGAATTAACAATATAAAATCTCATTTCCAGGCATAAGCATATTCAGAAGCAAAATTTACACACATTTATCATAAAATAGTAAGTAGCAAGAGAAATATAATTTTATTAATCCTGGAGGTATCTTGCAATATTAATAAGAATATTAAGGACTGAAAGCTAATAGTACAAATTGGAATGATGAAATATGTCTCTACCAAATGCATATGCATTTTTTGTTTCAGGTATATTTCCTCTAATTTTTATTACCAGTGTCCTGAGTTGGAAGAACGTTTAATGTCTAGATGTACTATGTAAAAGTAATACGTATATAATTTTTTGAAAACTGTTTCAATTTAAGTGGAAGCATTTCTTAGCTATGCAGTGATTCTTAGCGTCTTTCTTTTAAATGTAGTTCTCAAAAACGGATAAATCCATTAAACTCTGAAAAGTTTTGATATATTTTCTTGCACATCTGAAATTGGTCATCAAACTTTATGTGATTTAGTAATCTCTTTCTTAATACATAAATTCATATAATCTTTCTAAAGTTCTAGGAAGACTTAGCAGTAGAAAGTCCCAGAAACTTCTAAAGAGTGGAAGAACTCTTTTCCTTTTTTCCCCCAAACAAAAACTCAACTCTTGTGTGAAATTCACATAGATTGATACATAAACATCCCGTGCAAGGCACCACGGAGCGTCGGAAGGGAAAGCAGGGCATGGGCTCCTAGGGCTCTGCCTGGCCCCTCCGTCCCCCATACGGACCCTCAGGCTACTGTCTCCAGTTCTGTGATACACAGCAAACCACTTATCTTCATAACCTTTGACCTCCTCCCCTCTCTATTTCCGTTCTCGCAACAGCACAGCTCCCTTGGCTGCTCCTTCCACACAGGTCTTCTCTGTCCGCATTCGCTCCTCCAACAATTGCCCCACAACCCGAAACACTGCCGTCCCCTCAGTTTTGATAGTCTCGGCCAGACACTCGGAAAAGAACAGTTTAAACACATTCCTGCTCAGTTTTAAATGAGTGATAGCCTTGCTTATGCTTCCTGGATTTCAAAGTTTGTTTTTAGGCTAAATCTTTAGCTTACAAAATTTCAAATTATATACCAAAGTGATACATCTCAGGCAGCACATTAGGACTCAGGATTTAGGAAGGTCTTTGGGGCCGCCCTGAAATGACACGTGCAGAACGTTGCTTCTGTGTGACCGACTTCAGAACCCTCCTGAGGGAGCTGGATGGATCGTTTTCCTGAGCCTGTTCCAGGACAGCCCAGAGCTCCTGATCAAACATGTTAATAAAGTCATCCTTTCAATCTTGCTTTAATGTCAGTGTGGATCCGAAGTACTAAAGTCGCTTATTGTGTCAATACTTATTTTGTGTTAATCTAGCTTTCTTCAGTGTATATCTTACACTTCGGGCAAGATTTTCCTTTTAAATGAATATCTCCTCTATCACATCCTTTTGGACGTGATGAGCACAGGTGGGCAGGTCTTTGTTTCCTTGTCTACCAGGAAAAGATGTTGCTGGTCACCTGCGACGTGATGTGAGGAAGTCACGGTGCAGCCCGCGAGGTGGGTGGAGGGCGAGGAGCGAGGCATGTGGCGGGCAGCCCGGGGCTCAGCCCTCCCTCCGCCTCGGGCCAGAGGACCCAGCTTTCTGGGCTGTTACAAGCCCCGCGTCCCCAGACTCAAGGAACAGGTGGTGGGGGAGGCCTTTCTCCCTTTTCACAAAGCAAAGCCTAGGCAGGACACAAGCTAAAGCTCAGGCAGGCTTTTCTCAGTTCACCACCACCCAACCTCCACCAGAAATGGCGTTCCCCACCCACTGCACCGTTGTGGATCCAGGGTAAGGCAGGGAGGGTGGGTGTCCCGCGAGAAGGAAGGGAAGGATAGTGACAGTGACCAACATGTCAACCAGCGGTTAGCGCTCACCGCGTGTGAGACACCATCAAAGTGCCCTGTATGTACTAATTCACTTAACGCTCCCGGCAAACGCAGAGTTATATATTATTAATTTTCTAGTGTTACAGATGAGGAAACTGCAGCATAGGGAGACTGAGTCGCTTGCCCAAAGTCACAGAGCTTGGGAAAGCCAGGGTTTGAACGTAAGCTCTAGGTCCCATGCTCTCACCCATCGCGAACACCGCCGCCCTTTTGTCAGAAGCGTGCGTGGAGAAGGAGCTGCTCTGGCCCGGACCCTGGACCCCTGGTGCTGCATTCCCTCAGGCCATCGCGCCCACACCCAGCACCGACATCTGCAGTCACAGTCAACTGGCTCCATTTGCAATGATTCCACTCAAAGGGGCCTCTTTGTTTCTGCAAATGCTCCCTGTGGGTCCGCTGCAGACCGAGTGCAATCTGTGGGGACCAGGCCCCGGCCGGGGCTGACCTTTTAGACATTCATCTCCACCAGTGGTGCACCACTGCCCCTGCACCATTTTGGACTTGCAGTCCAGCACACTCAGAGCTCCTCCTGAAGGCTGAATCCCTTCCTTTCTCTGTGTATCCTCAGAGGTTATGCCCATCAACACCATTTTGAAGTTAAGATGCTCTGCATATTTCACCTCCAGCAACAAACAAGGCTGAGAAGGTTTTGAAATCACTCCTCTGATGCTTCCACTCATTCCCACTCAGACCCCTTTTTAAATCCCTTTTCAAATGTACTTGAGTTATTTTTCTCTGGTACAAGATAAAACTTATCCGTCCTTCTTTCCACTCTTTTGGGCGCAACGACTGGATCTCTCTGGTTTAACATTCCTAACAGCTTATATTGTGTTCACAGACTGCACTCCACTGTGTATGCTGCTTTTCAAATTGTTCCATAAGATTCTTCCTAGTACTGATCCTGGAACAGTGTTGCCAAGGGACAGCTGCTTCCTGTCTCTACTCTGTCTCTTGTCCCTATCCCCTTGCCAGGTTCCCTAAGCATAACAAAGCTCACCCTCCCCGCCCCATGTTGTTGTGCCTCACACACACACACACACACACACACACACACTTCTTCTGAATTGCTTTGGTGTAGAACTTTGTCACAAATGCCCTAGAAATCTACATAATGACCAGTTTGCTCCTTTTGGGGCAATCAAGGAGCCCATAAGTTTATCTGTGAGCACATTTCATGGATTACCCAAATACAGGTAACCAGCAGTGCTAATTTTCCCCCTCCAGCTTTATTGCTTCATACGTAAGGCAAAACGACTTAAAGATGCATTTCAGGAGGATGCGTTAACAGTGTGAATCTTATTCTCCATGAGCCAGTGGTATGTTAAAGCTCTCATGCAGTGAAACTAAACGTCTCTTTTTCAGCCTGTCAGTTTACTCTGACATAGGCAGTTGCTGTGAAAATTATCCTAATGAGCATTAGAGGAATAAATAATAGAAATAATTTTTTAAATTATTTCAATAAAGTTTGAGGGTTATAAGAAGCAAGTGTCAGTGCAAAATGGCTTTGCCGACTTGGCAGTGGCAGGCGGAGTCTGTGATGGAATTTTTACCTTAAGTGCAGCAGCCTAGCTTTCTCCATGGCCCAGCCATGCTTTCTGAAGTGTTTTATGTACCACAGAATACATAATAGAGGGCAGTTCAATTCACTCCGAACCCCCAGCTACATGACCATGACATATTTGGAGGTGACTCAGGTTCATTCCCAAACATGGTGCCATGACTTCTAAATTCACAGTCTGATTTCCTGCTGCCAGTTATGACTGCCAGATGCTTCCGACAGCGCGGCCAGTTTGTGGTGTCCCTAAAAATCATCAGCAATTTGAAAACATTTGCACCCAGCAATAGTCATACTTTGCAATGATTGCCTGTATTTATCACCTCACTTTTCCAGGGTACAGACTGAAAAAAAAAAAAAAATCAAAGAGAAAAAATTAAACTACTCTAGCAGCAGGGAAAATACAGACTTGAAAACCAACTGCATTAGAGGAACTCAGCCCTTTTCTATATTGTTCACAACTTAAACAGTTTGAGCTCTGTGGCTGTGTAGAAGAAAAATATTGTACCATGTTTCCCTCTGTCAAATACTTTTTATTTGGTCTTCACATTTGCAGAATATTTGGATATTTGGATATTCTGTTATGTGGCAGGACTGAAGATGGGGAGAGGTTCATTGCTTCATTCGACAAATATTTACTATGTTCTGCTTCGTGGCACGAACCGTGCCTGGGAGTGCCGAAGTGGACGAGACAGGCATGGCTTCTGTCGTCAGGAGGCACAGTCTCCTGAGACCAACAATTCCATCATGACAGCGGGGAGAAGAGACGTCCAAGTCTTAGGCGCGCACAGATGGGGGCAGGGCTGGAAGCAGACACTCCCGAGGAAGAAGAGTGCATCTGAAACCTGAGAGACGGGCGTGGACGGCACAGTGTGTTGCGGGCGGGGATCTGAGTGGCATCCGAGGCAGGGGAGGAGCGGTGGGACCACCTGGCAGGGACCCGCCGAGCGCAGAGGCGCCCGCAGAGAAGTGGCGGCGCGCCCCTCACCCCCGCCCTGCTCTCCACTCGTACATCCTGGCTGGGGGCTGGCCCCGGAGAGCAGGCTTTACTTCACACGAAAGTAGACAATGCTTGCCACCAAGCCAGGTCCCATGAGTATATTCATTTGAGTCCAGGATAAACAGTTTTCACACAAAGACCCTCAAGCCCTAACCCTAACCCTTACCCAAATTTAGTGGATTAAACAACCTAGAACTTTGTCTTCCCTTGTGTAACGCTGCAGATGGTCCAGGGCTGGTAGCACGGCCCTGCCATCTTGAACGTGTTGGCTGAACTCTGAGTCCAAAGCTGCCCCAGTGGCCTCTACCCCTCAGCCTTCGAGTTAGGAGAGGGACCCAGGGATACGCTTGCATCCTTGACGTGGGGCAAGAAACAAAGTGGCCCACATCACTTCTTCACACGTCCCATCCTGCAGAACTTAGCCCCGTGGTCACAGCGAGAGTCAGGGGAGGCTGAGAGCCGTATTCTGCGCTGTGCTGAAACCGTCCTTAGCCGTCCGTGCCACAAGGCGGGTTGCGGGAGGGGCCAGATGGTGGCAGAGAGGCAGGCAGGACTCGGGTTCTGGGATTACGCGAGGTCTTGCTCAAAGCAAAGGAAACCACGTTGGTGTTGTAGAAGGTGCAAGGGCAGATTTAGGAGAGTTTGCTCGCAGAAAAGGCTGGCTCGGGGTGGACACGAGACAAGGCTTCCCAGCGAGTCTCCCATTTAATTATCCAGACAACCCAAATTCTGCATTCAGAGGACACACAGCTGAGTCATGTGGCCTCTGAAGAAACTGCCTGAGAGCTTACGTTTCAACAGAAAGGTTTTGGCGGCTATAGACAGAAACCTGGAGTATCCTGTATTATTCAGCCTTCCCCCGCAGTGACCCTCGGCTGTGCTCTGAGTTTACGACGGTCACAGGTCCCAACGAAGCACACAGCCTGGGGTGCAGAGGTGGCGCACCGGCACAGTCACAGCTGTAGCCACGAGTGTGGCCTGCGCCCTGGCCAAGTCGCAGGAGGACCGAGCCACTCTCGAGGGTGGTACGGACCTGCCAGCGGCCTCTCTGCGGAGCGTCAGATCCTGCCAAGGATGCAGGGCCCATCCACGTGGCACTCAGCCCCTCAGGAGAAACGCTGCTGGAAGCCAGCACCTCAGATTCTTGTCTACACTGAAAAGGTGGAGGCCGAGGCCTTGAGGGCTGCCGTCTGAGTCGGTTCGCCGCATGGAAAGGGGACTTGGTTCCAGGGAGGAGCACTTCAGAAAGACGCCTACCCCACACTCACAGCGTCCAGCCGGCTCGGCAGAACTCTGCTCCTCACGAGAACGGCGGCAGCATTTGGATACCCCCCGTCAGCCAGGCTCTTCATATACACGAATCTCTCTCCAGACGTTCATCCTTCTCCTCTCATCCTCTTCGTGTTATCCTTACAGAAGCGGTGAAGACACAGCCAGGGAAGCTGGGTGGCTTGAAGCTGTACCCACAGCCAGGACTCAAACCCAGGTCTAGTCTGACACCAAACACAAGCTCGTTTCTCTGTACCCTGTGTTATTTATTTAAGGAGTAGGTTTCTCCCTCAGATTTATCCATTTTCTACATTGCATTAATGAACTAACTTTGGGATATCTGTCTAAATTATACTTATATGTATTACATTATGTATCTATGCCACCTAAAATGATTTCAAAACCTACCTAAATTTGCATACAAATCACTGGCTATATCCTATAAAAAGTACATCAGAAAATTCTGATGTTCTCATTCTTGCAAAATGGCTTGTGGTAGCTTGAGTGTCTACATGCTGTCAGGATCCTTGTTTTCACGGCTCACTACCAGATCATTCTTTTTATGATAGGACATCACTTCTCTTAGGATTTCAGTGAATATGAAAAATATGGGTAAGCCATACTAGTGGTTTTGATTTAATTATGAATGATAAGGGTTATCAACTGATGATTAATAATTAAGTTCTGATTAATCTGTTATTAACTTAATTGAACAGTTAGCAGAGCTAAAACTTGAAATGGTGCTGAAGCATGGAGGACCAATTTAATAAAAGTCACGCCTAACGAGGATAGTTTAGTGAGTCACGACTCAGCCCGGGGCTTCTTTCACTTAGCCCAGTGGTTCTGAGGCTTGTTCGTGCTGTGGCATGTGCCACTGGTTTGGTCCTTCTTGTTGCTGAGTAGTATTCCACGGTACGAAGGCACCTACGGTTGTTGACACGCTCACCTGCTGAGGGACAGTTTGACTGTTTCTATGTTTGGGTGACTATGAATAATGCTGCTGAAAGTATTCACAGAGAGATCTTTGCGTGTATACACATTGCCGTGTTTCTCTTGGGTAGGCATCTGGGAGCGGAGGTGCAACGCTGTGTGGCATGCTTAACTTTCTGAGAAGCTGGCAAACTGTTTTCCGGGGGTGGGGGGGCCTGTATCATTTTGCATTTTTGTCAGCAGTGTGGGAGGGTTCCGGCTCCTCCACATCCTTGTCAGCACTTACTATTGTCAGTCTTTTCGATTTTAGCCATTCTGATAAGTATGTGGTTGTGTCTCGGTTTGCATTTCCCTGATGGCTAGTGGTATTGAGCATCTTTTCATGTACCTGTGTTTGCCATCCATGTATCTCTGCTGAAGCATCCAGATATCTTGTGAATTTTTAATTGAGCTGTTTATCTTCTTATTGAGTTGTAAGAATTCTTTACGTAATTTGAATACTACAAGTCCTTTGTCAGATATGTAAAATATATATATATATGTATATATGTAGACACATATACGTACATGGGTACTTGCCCTGGTTTTGCAGAAAAAAGTTGGACCCAGTGTGGCTTCAGTCAGGCTCTTGAGTGCCCCCTTCCAGGTCCCAAACAGTCCCACTGTGAGGATTTCCAGGACTTGTACAAGCAAAGCTGAGGGCATATTCTGGCACAAGAAATGTGTATGTCCAGATAGATACAGGATAATTTGTTGTCAACACACAATTTCACTTGAAGCAAGCCAGCAACTTTGTTGCCTCTCCCGGTCACAGGGAGGACACCACATTTCCACCTGTGCTGCCCTCTGACCACACGTGGGCGTCTCTCCCAGACCTGTCTCTAGGTGACCAGCAACACATCTTGGATGAGTGTTTCTACCCTTCTTTGGCAAAGATGACAAGCTTCAAAGAGGCTTTCATTTTTACTTCTCTGAATGCAAACTGGAATGAAAAATATCGGGTCAACATTCTGACAAGTGTAGTTTCATTGGCAAGTGACCATCTAAGAAAAAATACCTTAGAAATTTAATTTCACAAAAACTTGATCAGATTTCCCCCCAATCAGAAAATCATGGTCTAGTGAAAAATATCAACATTTCCAGTAGTTAGTGTGCTCATTTTAAGTTAGCTCTTATGATAAGCAGAGGTATAAATACTAAGCCGCACGTTGTAAAGAGACCCCCTCAAACTGCACGTCGGTTTTCCTTGCTGTAAATGGAGAATTAGGGGTGCTTTTCTGATTATTTTTCCTCCTCAGGGATTCAGACTTTAAACTTGGGTTATAAAGAATGTTAGCTTAAACTTTAGAAATATTTTTCTTACTTTTACTCACAGGTAAACAAAGACTTAGAGAATGAAGTGATTGAAAAACTGAAAGCATATTGCAAACTAGGATATTATAAACAAGTCCTGACTTGTTAACCAGAAGCATAAGCCATTATGTTTGATCACTCCTTAACCACAGAAATCGTTGTTCTAATTTAAATATGCATACACTATAATTAAGCTGATTTCAAAAATGTAACTTTTGTTGAGCACCTATACTTTTAAATTTGTGTCCAAAGACATTTCAAAGGGAGACATCGTACAGCATGGCAATGGGTTGGAAAATACAGAGATCACACCCTCTATGAACTAAAGAGTTTTGTTTTTTTTCAATAATAAAAAAAAAACAAAAACGATTGATCCTGAAGGAAGTGAAAAAAAGGAGCCTTAGAAGGGAATGTTAATGCATGCATATTTTTGGTACCTTAAAGACTTCAACATGCTAATTCAAGCACTGTTTACTTTTTGTATATAACAGGATTGCTGTTTTCAAGGGTAAAACAGAAGATATTTTCTGAGTGCCAAAAACTACTTATTCATGAAGTCTGAAATACCATTATTATTATTAATTCTTATGTCTAGCATCTGTGAATAGCTTCTTATACGAGAAAACTATTTTGGGTCAGCTGGAGGCCAAAAATAATGAGCTGGCCTCCTGCCTTTGTGTATTGAGTCCAGTAGCTGCCAATTAATAAAATTGATTTTTTTTCTCTTTTGCTCCCGAGATAAATTTCAGAAAATGGAAACAAACATTTGTTGGTGCTTTTTATAAATTTCCAATGGAAACAATCTATTTCTCACAAGTTTAAAGACGGACAGTTCTGTAAGTAACCAAACAATGACGAGAAGCTGCCCGGTGTATTTCTGTGGTTTGAAAAAAGGGCCAAGTCGGAAGGAAAAAACATTCCCAGCATTTTCTGAAGCTAGATAAATACAGAGAAGAAATACAGATGAAACATGGAACTGCTCTCTAGAAGCCCCGCCAGATTCCTCGACTCTTTGGCAGGCTGACTGAATTTGGCAAACGTAACCAGTAGCAATCTTTTCCATTAAAAGGAGCAGCATATACTTTATTTTACCATACTGTTTGTGCATTTTTGACCCTCCCAAACTGGCTCTCTTTTTTTAGAAGGTGATTATTTCTGCAGAGTTGGCTGCAATTTCATTTATTTGAAATGGATCATTTATCACCAAAAAAGCTGTGGGGCAGAGCTACTGTTGAAGGACTCCGACGGACCTACAGCTCGGCAGGAAAAGTGTCGTTTTCTGAGACCGAGAGATGCTTTAACGTGTTCCAAGAGCATCTTATGCCAACCTAGCGCCTTGATAGCCAAACGTATTTAAATTTGAGGAGTCCTGGACTGTACAGTTTAGACAAGATAAACTACCCAGTCCTGTCATATTCTTTTATTTGTGATCAGAAAAACTGTAATGTAGCCTGATGTTCCTAATTTTGGTGACATGATTAGGTTAAGAGAAAGACTGATTCTCCAGCCTCGAATCTAAATTCTGTGGACTCCAACACCCCTTAACCCTAAATTGTTTCTTATCTGGCAGTGATTCTATTGCAAAGTTATTAGGATATATGAGTAATAAGCTGTAAAAATGTCAAGGTCATGGTTTCCAGCTTCACCCAACTCAGGAAGGGAGGCTCACACCTGAGAGGTCTTTCATGCACTCAGATGGAAATGACTTTTTGTTTTTACCTTTCACTGGGTTCCTCTAAACTAAACGAAAATTTAAAAACATTAGTGTGTTCACCTTTTGCTGTGAAGTTTTTGAACACAACAGGATGGACAGGTGTTTGGTTTTTAAACAGCCAAAAATTCAAGCAGCCGTCGGAGAGTTGACAGTGATTTGGATATATTATTGTTCTGATGTTATTTGCCATCTTGTGCATCTTTCTTAATCATAAAGTAGCAGCTAATTTAAAGCAAAGGAAAAGCATTAGCTTGGTGTGAGTGCCAGATAAACCCTGTGGTTTCAATTTACAGTTTGGAGCCATCAGTGACAGATACAAAAATAAGAATCTGTAATTTGCCAAGTTTAAAATCCCAAAACCAACATGTGAATGCTTCACAGGTTTATATGTGCATAAAATGAAGACTGTTTTGCATAGGTTTTTAAATGGTGAAGGAGTGTCTTTTCTTAAACTTAGGTTGACAGTTTAATAGTTTAATCACAAAGTATCTGACAAAAAAAGAGCCAAAAGTTACTGTTTAAATTTCAGAATGCTAAATCCATACCAGCACTTGGCAATAGCTAGATCCGGAATATTTTCAATAAAAAATTATAAATAATTACGTCTCACATTTTATAATTTACATCCATTTAACTCACAGAGCTTGCCTTGTGAAAGAGTTCTTTAATAAAAATAAAATAATAATAATAAATAAAGCTGGCCAAAGCTGTTAGCAGGAATTTATAATTTTAACAAACAAGGCACAACATTTTAGAAGTGTTGGGTAAAATGCCCTCTATACGTCTTTGAAAGCCTTGCCATGAATTTAATGTCATAACAAAAGTATATATAACTCTAAACACCGCCAATAATAACATGATAATACAGTGAATGTCCACTGAGCCAACAACTTCTCATGGTAGTTGGTCCAGAAATCTAAACCATGGCTTGACACATTCGTGTGCACCTTACACCGTCTTCCCAGCTCACCAGGAATGCCCTGAACTGTCCCTGCCCCTCACCCCCAGGGGCCGCCTTGGGAGCCATTTGCTAAGATACCACACTGTTTTCTTGTCCACAGCTGACTGGACTAAGGGTGGGTACTTTTCCCAAACTGGGCCAGTCAGATTCCTTTCCTTGAGATTTTTGAATTGAAAGTGACAACAATATGTGACCTCCCTGGGTGACTGGAGGGGAAACCTAGCAGAAACAGTGGAGACACATGTGGAGAAACACAGCCGGCTCACAGAGGAAGAATAAAATGAAACAGATACAGAACGGAAGTGAGATGACAGATGAAAGAAGAGATTCTAAAAAGCATCTTTAGCTGGTCCTTTCTCCAGCGTCTTCCTAGGGCTCTGCTGTTTTCTGGCCCATGAGCTCTGTCAAACGCCCACCTATCCCCTTTGGTGCCTTAGCTTATTTGAGTTGTGTTACCTGTAATTTATTGAATCCTAATGGATCCTGCATTCTATCTGTGGGACACGGGGCACATCACTGAGACTGTTGAACTAAAGCTTCCCAATCTTTAAAATGGGGACAGTAATGCCTGTACAGTCACAGGGTGACTGTGAATACAGTGAGAGCACCTAGCCCAGCAGAAAACACTAAGTAATTGGTTTCTGTTTTAAGAAGAGTTTATGCTGCAATATACATTTTATAAAAATATATACAGTTATTCATATTAACTGTTAGTCTAAGAAAAGCACTGCAATCTCGTATTATTGTCTAATAGTCTAATATTTGCTAATTTTCATTTAAGGGGTGACTCCAAATTATTTGGTGAAGTTTAAAATGAAAATGGGAAAAATAAATGCTGGAGAGGGTGTGAAGAAAAGGGAACCCTCTTGCACTGTTGGTGGGAATGTAAGTTGATACAGTCACTATGGAGAACAGTATGGAGGTTCCTTAAAAAACTAATAGAACTACCGTATGATCCAGCAATCCCACTACTGGGCATATACCTGGAGAAAACCATAGTTCAAAAAGAGTCATATACTACAATGTTCATTGCAGCACTATTTACAATAGCAAGGACATGGAAGCAACCTACGTGTCCACTGACAGATGAATGGATAAAGAAGATGTGGCACATAGATACAATGGAATATTACTCAGCCATAAAAGGAAACGAAATTGAGTTATTTGTAGTGAGGTGGATGGACCTAGAGTCTGTCATACAGAGTGAAGTAAGTCAGAAAGAGAAAAACAAATACCATATGCTAACACATATATATATGGAATCTAAAAAAAAAAAAAAAAAAGGTTCTCATGAACCTCAGGGCAGGACAGGAATAAAGACGCAGATGTAGAGAAGGGACCTGAGGACTTGGGGCCGGGGAAGGGTAAGCTGGGACAAAGTGAGAAAGTGGCATGGACATATATACACTACAAAATGTAAAATAGATAGCTAGTGGGAAGCAACTGCATAGCACAGGGAGATCAGCTCGGTGCTTTGTGACCACCTAGAGGGGTGGGATAAGGAGGGTGGGAGGGAGACACAAGAGGGAGGGGATATGGGGATATATGTATATGTAGTTGATTCACTTTGTTATACAGAAGAAACTAACACACCATTGTAAAGCAATTATACTCCAATAAAGATGTTTAAATAATAAATAAATAAACAGAAAAAAAAAGATAGAATGAAGGCCAGGGACCTTGAAATCATATTTTTAAGAAAGGAAGAAATCAAGCATTTGCCACATGATACAGTTAATTTGTAACTGTATTCACCAAGGCCCAATTTCTGGAACATATGTATTAGCTATAAGCTATCATAAATCTCTCCTAGAAGTGAATTATTCGACTTGTAAACACCATTTCTCTGAGACCTACTGTAAGATCCAGTCATGAGGTATTAAAAGATTTTGAACATTATATTCTGGTTGAGTTTTTTTCAAAATCAGTCAGTGACTATTGGACTTTCTTTACCAGCACTAGTTAACACATCTATGCAAAATGCCCTTGTGAATTATTATAATCATACTTTCATAAAGGCCCAAACTTCCAAAACATTTTAGATTAAAAACTTATCAGTCGGGCTTCCCTGGTGGCGCAGGGGTTGAGAATCTGCCTGCCAATGCAGGGGACAGGGGTTTGAGCCCTGGTCTGGGAAGGTCCCACATGCCGCGGAGCAACTAGGCCCGTGAACCACAACTACTGAGCCTGCGCATCTGGAGCCTGTGCTCCGCAACAAGAGAGGCCGCGATGGTGAGAGGCCCACGCACCGCGATGGAGAGTGGCCCCCACTTGCCGCAACTAGAGAAAGCCCTCGCACAGAAACGAAGACCCAACAAAGCCAAAAATAAATAAATAAATAAATAAATAAATAAATAAATAAAACAAAAAACGTATCAGTCAAACTATACATAAGCAGGTGTACATATTATATATATGCATGTACTTTCTGTGTATTCAAGTTAAAGCCATTATGAAGTGTAGTATGACATACTGGCAAATCCTCAAAGATCAGAATTCAAGTCCTTTAATACACTGCTTTACCTTAGGTAATGGGCTTAATCTTTCTGAGCCTCTCTTTCCTCAGCTGTAAAAATGGGAATAATGGGAATAATGCTGAGTATCTTATAGGACTGCTGTGAAGAATAAATGTGATATTTGGTTAAAAAATAAAAAATAAAACAATAAAGTGAAAATGGGCTTGTGAGCAACTGCTATCACTATGATTATTTCCCTCTTTATAGTAGGGAAAAAAAGGTTTGCGAATGGACCCCGAATTCTTCCTGTTCCCTTAATCTCTCATCCAGTCTGTAGCCAAGTCCTGTTTTGGCCGCCATGTTCTTGGGCACTGACTGCTCACCAGCCCCTAGAGGGCTTTTTGCTTCCACTCTTTCTGACCCACTTTCTACACCCCTCCAAGACAGATCTTCTAAAAACACAAATGGGATCGTGTCACTGTTCTAATTAAACTTTTCAATGGCTTCTCAGTACACTAGAATAAAACCCCAATTCCTTTCTGTGTCCTGGCAGGCCCCACGTGGTCCAGCCCCATCCAGCTCTCCAAACGCACCTTGTGTCACTCTCCCTTCCCCCACTCAGCCTCAGGCACCCTGCTCTTCTTGCAGGTCCCTGGACACGCTAAGCACATGCCCACCTTATGTCCTCTGCACATACTTGCTGTCTGTAAACTCTTCTCTCTTTATCCTGCATATCTTAGTTTAGATGCACCTGCTCCAGGATGCTTCCTCGGACTCCCTGGTCTAAAGTAGGTTGTCCCTCTATGACTCTTCATTCAACCCTATCTGTTTCCTTCACAACATCAGCACACTGGCAATTATTTTGCCCATGTACTTGTTGTTGACCAGGTCCTTCCTACAGTGCCTAAGAGGGCTATGGAACTCTTGGTGCTACCCTCTCCTCCTGAATTCTGGGAGTGGTGAGTAGAAGGCCAGGTCCTGCCTATGTGTAGAATCTGTATACTCTATCTTTATTCTATTCCTTTGAAAAAAGGGGTACCCCTTCAAAGGTGGAGTCATTTCCTAAATCAGCACTAAACATACGTGGTCATTCTTGACTACAGTTTTTAAGAGGTTTTGCCCCCAATTAGCAATGCATATTTTCCTCTGATTTCAATAAATGAATAACCAATATATCAGGATGAAGTAGGACGGAATCACCTCTTTTCACAAATAGTTATCAATCTTCTACCATGTGAAGGATTAATTTGTTAAAAGGAGAATTCAAAAGCATATAAAATTATCTTTTAAAAGATTCTATAAAACCATGGACCATTTCCAGACAGATTAACTTCAAGTAGAAATCAATTTCTCACAGTAAAATCTTTAAATAAATTTAAATGATAAACTGAAAGGGAATGTCAGATAATTGATTAGAATTCTGAATAAAAATATTTATCCAAGTTTTATATTTGAACTTTCATCTGGCATGATGTCAATGGAGTAAAAGTAATCACTTAATAATAATTATAAAACCAATTATACATATACTCTTTGAGCCAGCATTTCTTCTCCTCAGCATACACTCAATCAGTGCTGTGTCCACCAAAAAATCATGTCAAGGATGCTCATAGAAGCACCATTTGTAATAGACCCAACTCATTTTCACTCTAATAGGTAGAGGATTCTTAAAAAAATGTTTCATGTTCAAATTATCCATTCATAAGTTGGATAAATTATGTATAATTTGTAAATAAATGTCTGAAATTATATATAAAATAATATATATTCCCTAGAATAAATTAGAAACTGGTATCTAAAATAAATTAGAAAACCATTTCTGGAATAAATTAGAAACTAGTGTCATAGTTAAAAAAAGAATAGGCTGAAGCCACTTGGGGAGTATAAAGTCTTAAAAATAAAATAGAAACAGCCTATCTGCACACAAATCTGTGTGTGAAAATCCTGAGGGTTAGGAAAAGATTCAGCTGAATAAATAATAATAATAATTTGTTTCCTTGGAAACCACTGCAGTGGATGAATACCATTATAGTAGTGCATGCTGTGGTGTGCTACCCAGTGTAACTGAGTGGAAAAGTAAATGACTGGCTGATGGGAAGTGGCTCTCCATATATATGATTACTTGAGAGGTAACTATAAACCTTAGCATTTAAACTTAATACATTAATTAAGAATACTAGTAGGCTAAATGTGGACTAGTTCATCAAATTCCAGGATATTAGAACAGAAGTGTGCCCTTTTCAACTATGGTGTTAGCAACGTTAGGGAAAATAAAAGCCTGCTTTATACTGAGAGTAGAAGATTTAAGGATTTTCTTGTTTAAAGGAGGGTTTGGGATAAATAGGTGAAATACCTAAGAAGGGCTTAGAAAAGTTATAGTGACCACATGTTCTGATCCCAAGTCAGGAATTTTAGCAATTTATATAAAAAGTTTTATAATCGCATAAAAATTACACCTAAGTCAACTTTTAGAAAATGTTTAAACTATATCAAATTTGAATAGCTAGTAAAGGCAACCAATCTGCAATACTGCAGGTTCCTTTTTCTAAGTTTGCCGGAGAGGGTGTGCCTTATCCAGCGCTTCTCAAACTTTACCGTGGATATGAATCATCTGGGAATCTTGTTAAAATGCAGATTCTGATCCCGTAGGTCTGGTATAGGGTCTGAGGTTGTGCATTTCTAACAAGCACCTCTGTGCTGCTCTGTGTCTGGGAGCACACTTTGAATAGCAAGCCCTCAGTCCTCACGGCGCCAGGAGAGGCCCCAGACCAGTTGCCTCCAGGCCACAAATAGCTTTGTCCATTAACAAACATTGAATGTTTTCCTGATGACAGGAAAAAAGTTTAGGAAGCACTATTCTATAGGACAATCATACAGCATACACTTTGATATCCTTTCAAAGGCAATTAAATTAACTGGATTGGCCAAGGGTTTGGCATACTGTGTCAGATCTTATATTCCTAGTTTCAAAGCTTATAGCTTTGAAGATACTATTTTAAAGTAGGTAACAAATAAATTCAGGCCTCTCTCAGTTAGAGGAAACTATATTTTTATAGTATTAGCAGAAAGTCCTCCTTGTCTTATCTTCGATGAGGAGCAAATAAAGTGTCCTAGACAGACTGTCTTCACGCTTGCAGAGGTACTGCAAAGCAGAGTTCCACAAGTACCTGCCACCCACCAGAGACACACTCTTCCTGCTCAGCATGACGCCACATGCCGGTGCATTCCAAGTGCACGATCAGTATTTGTTGGGTGGGTTAAGCTTCCACGCAATGGATTCGTCACCATCAGGGTTCTCTAACCTTTTTCTTTGAACAGGTTGACTTTGGAGCGTCAGAGGATGACAAATGTCAGTGATGGTCTGGCACCCTTGCCATTGAGACTCACGTGGATCAGTGGTTCTCAAACTTCCGTGTGCTTCCGCATCACCTTAGGAACTTGGTTAGAACCCAGTTTCCTGGTATTGCTCACGGAGACTCCGTGTCAGTCGATTTAGGGTGTGGCCAAGCAATGTACGTGTTTTTAAACAAGCCCCATATTGCTTCGAGGCAAGTAGACTGTGGACCGTGCTTTGGGAAAGGCTGCTGTAATGGACCACAGTGCACTCACGTGGCCCAGGAGTAACTGGTGGGATTGCTCCCTGATACTCAGGATATTGGGTGAGGAGATAGGAGAGTTCTGACTCATAAGAAGTCATATGACTTTAAGAACGGACACTCTTATTCATGATCTACTAAGAGGCCTGAGACTTCTGTCCCAAATTTCCAGGTTAACCTTAGATTTTCAATTTAATTTTTTTGATTAGGGATTTCTCCTTTTATAATGTCATAATTAGTGGTATTTATAATAATACCTAGAAGTATGCCCCTTGGTGGTAGGAGATGTTTTTAAAAGTAAAAATAATATAAAGATCTTGGACTTTTGGAATATAGCTCATGTAGACCTAAAAACTTGCTATAGATTAGTGAAAAGGTTTAAATTAAGCCCAAAACTTAATGGAACTGTATTTTAGTTCCAATTTTCTTAATTCTAAAAATGTCATGTATACACATACACACACACAGCATAAAATGCCATTCATATTAGCTAAATTAAGCAATATTAACTAATATTACCTTTGGAATACAGCTACCCTTGTTAAAATCTATGTAAAAATTAGCAATGTAATTTTTTAATCACAAAATCATCTGGTTTTAACTTTACATACTATAACTCTTTCTAGTAATAATGTTTAATTGGGATACATTAAGGATATGCAAGAGCTTCCAAGGCAGTACGAGAGGCTGGAAAATCATGAAGACGAAGGAGAAAAGTACAGCACTGGGGACATAATTCAAGAGCGGGTGTGAGGGCTGTGACCGGACGGACGGGCACCAGTCCACAAGACAAGCGTGCCCTCTGCCACATCCCGGTCCTGTCCGTGCGCCCCAGACGGGGACTCTGCCTCGTAAGGCAGCTCCTCAGCCAGACTCAGCCCTTCGAACACTGCCTTCAGCACAGGTGCCCACGCCCGCATGTGCCCCAGGGGACTTCAGCTTGACCTTGCAATGGGAGTGAAGAGAACAGACCCTGGAACCAGATTTCTTGGGTCCTTTCCTTATGACCTGGATGATTTGGGGCAAGTTACTTAACCTCTGTGAGACCCTGTTTCTTCATCTGTAAAATGGAGAAAATGACAATTCTCATCTCATTGGATAATGGAGAAGATTGAATGAAAGAATATATGTTAATGTGCTTTTAGAATAGAATCTGCACATAAGAAGCTGAATAAATGAAAATGATATTACTTCCATTATTATCTAGCGCTTTTGCTTTACATGCAGCTGTCTTTTTCATCTTTTCTCACCTTTAGCTTTCAAGAAGGGGGGATTTGGGCTTCCCTGGTGGCGCAGTGGTTGAGAATCTGCCTGCTAATGCAGGGGACACGGGTTCGAGCCCTGGTCTGGGAAGATCCCACATGCCGCGGAGCAACTAGGCCTGTGAGCCACAACTACTGAGCCTGCGCGTCTGGAGCCTGTGCTCCGCAACAAGAGAGGCGGCGATAGTGAGAGGCCCATGCACCGCGATGAAGAGTGGCCCCCGCTCGCCGCAACTAGAGAAAGCCCTCGCACAGAAACGAAGACCCAACACAGCCAAAAATAAATAAATAAATAAATAAATAAATAAAACATGTCAATTCATTTAAAAAAAAAAAAAAAAAAAGAAGGGGGGATTCGTTTTGCTCAGGGTCGGGTGGGAGTGAGGTAGCAGAAGTAGGGTGGATTCACTCTAGTGAAGCAGAGCTGGCATGGAAGAATACACGCATTCTGTTAGCTCAGACCCTCCTAGGCACAGTCAGTTTTCCCCAACTGCTTCGTGAATATTTTAGAAGACCCCTGAATCACCTCAAGGGCAAAGGCATTGCCTAGAGCTCTCCAAGGAAAACTTAGACTAAAAAAAGGTCATTTTTTAGAGTCATTCTCATATCAGATTTTTATATGCACTAAACTTGTCAGAGTACAAAGAATTAAGATTAGAATTCTTAATTCCTACTGGAGAGATTCTTGTTCTGTAAACCTTTCTATCAAAGAAAAGCAAAGTGCTAAATAAATACGACAAGGACGGCTCCTACTGGGCTTCATAAACAACTATTAAAGGGCAGCATGGCCTAGTGCAGTAATTTTCAGTTCTTTTTAAAGCAGCCAAAAGCTCTTTTGAAGCAATCTCATGCATAATTTCAGTATACAAAATGGAGAAAATAACCACTCTAACTGAAGTAGGTGACTTCAGTGACTACTCCCTGCCCCCCTTCCCAGGGCCTTGAGTCCTAGGTGCTGGTCTCTCCCTGGGGGAAACTCTACGGGTCCATGAGACGCGGTCTGAAATTCACTCATCTAGTGGAAACAGCACTAAACTATACATCACAGTCATAAATGATGTTATGCCCTATAATGACTGTGTGGTTTTAGGAACTTCACTTACCTGGCCCTTCGTTTCCTCATCTGCAAAACGTGTGTTTAAGATGGATAACTCACCTCTACCAGCTATCACTTTCCATGAATTTATTATATAAGAGAAAATCTAAAAGGGAAATAAGAATTCTGCTTCATGCCAAGATAGGGTAACAGAGACTGGATATACCTTCCCGTCTCAAGTAATTTAAGAATAGAAAAAAATAAAAAACAATGGCTTTCAAGTCATCGGACATCAGACAACAAACAAAGCACAGTGATCACTGAGAAAAGGAAAACAAAAATGGTTAGCCCTAAGGGTGTCCCAGCCTGCTGCCTGGAAAGTTTGCTGCCTGGAGAGAGTTTACAGGTTGCAGCGCAGGAAGGAAGAGAGAACCCACACAAAGCGTGGCCATCTCCCTGAGTTGGGAGCCAGAGCTGGGAGTCTGGGGGACCATGATGACTAGAGTCCTCAGGGAAGGTTACTGGAGAGGAGGGGGCAGACTTCTGGAGACCTGCATCAGTGCCCCTGGATCTCCAGTGCCGTACTGACCATCACCTGTGTGTAAGGAGCCTACTTGAGGACAGGAAAAGGACACCTGAAAGATGGAACAATCTCTGAAGGTCACACACAGTGAGGAATAGTGCCTAATCCCCCTACTCAGAGTGGAAGACTTCATAATTTACAGGGTGTCAGGTAGAATAAACATAAGGGTCTTGCCTCAGAAGTGGGGAAGAATTAGCCCTACTCTAGTCCTGCCAACAAAGTGTAAAAGCAAGAACTAAAAAGATCAAATTGTTTCAGAGTAACATAACTGCATCCCAGAATGAAACTCAAGAATATTTATAGAAACACACACACACACAAAAGATATCCAACACTCAACATATTAAAACTCACTGTCTGATGTCCAATGATCCATGCAGCAATGACATTAGAACTGTAATTAGAATTGGATTTTGTATGTGCAAGAAGCCAGAGGAAAGAATCACCACGTTAAGTAGGGACATGAGAGATGAACAAAAAGACTCAAATTGAATTCTGAGAGGTGAAAATTATAGTATCTGAAATGTAAAACACACTGAGTGTAAATAAAGGCAAATTAAACATTGCAAAAATTACTCTCCTTGAGGACATGGAAATATCCCAAATTAAAACACAGAGAAGAAAAGGGACTAAAAAAAACTAACAGGGGCTTCCCTGGTGGTGCAGTGGTTGGGAGTCTGCCTGCTAATGCAGGGGACGCGGGTTCGAGCCCTGGTCTGGGAGGATCCCACATGCCGCAGAGCGACTGGGCCCGTGAGCCACAGCTGCTGAGCCTGCGCGTCTGGGGCCTGTGCTCCGCAACGGGAGAGGCCACGATAGTGAGAGGCCCGCACACTGCGATGAGGATTGGCCCCCACTTGCCGCAACTAGAGAGGGCCCTAGCACAGAAACAAAGACCCAACATAGCAATCAATCAGTCAATCAATCAATTAATCAATGAATTAAAAAAAAAAAAAACAGAGCTTACTTTAACATTAAAAAAAAAAAAAAAAAAAAAACTAACAGCACCTGAGGCAGCTGTGGGAAAACCTGAAGTAGCCCAAATATCAGTGAAAATGTAGTTTCCAAGGACAGTAGAAAGAGAAGGGGAAAAGGAAAGCATTTGAAGAAATAATGGCTCAAAAATTTCCCAGTTTGATGAAAACTATGAGCCCACAGATCCAAGAAGCTCAACAAACCTCAAGCACAAGAAACATGAAGAAAACGGCACCAAGGCACATCATAATCAAGTTGCACAAAATCAGTGAAAATAATAAAGTTTAAAAAGCAGCCAAAGAAAAAAGACACATGACATACAGGTGAACCAACATAAAGATGATAGCAGATTCTTCTCAGAAACAATGTGAGTGAGAATAAAATGGGGCAACATGCTTAAAGTTCTGAAAGGAAAAAAAAGTCAATGTAAAATTCTACACTTAGCAAAAATATTTTTCAAAAACAAGGACAAAATAAAGTCGTTTTTAAACGTAACAAAAGCTGGAAGAATTTATCATCAACAGAAGTGTACTATAAGAAATATTAAAAGTAGAAATAAAAGGAATCCAAAACAGAAAAGAAGAAGTAAAACTGTCACTGTTTGCAGATTACATGATACTATACATAGAGAATCCCAAAGATGCTACCAGAAAACTACTAGAGCTAATCAATGAATTTGGTAAAGTAGCAGGATATAAAATTAATGCATGGAAATCTCTTGCATTCCTATACACTAATGATGAAAAATCTGAAAGAGAAATTAAGGAAACACTCCCATTTACCATTGCAACAAAAAGAATAAAATACCTAGGACTAAACCTACCTAAGGAGACAAAAGACCTGTATGCAGAAAACTATAAGACACTGATGAAATAAATTAAAGATGATACAGACAGATGGAGAGATATACCATGTTCTTGGATGAGAAGAATCAACATTGTGAAAATGACTCTACTACCCAAAGCAATCTACAGATTCAATGCAATCCCTATCAAACTACCAATGGTATTTTTCACAGAACTAGAACAAAAAATTTCACAATTTGTATGGAAACACAAAAGACCCCGAATAGCAAAAGCAATCTTGAGAAAGAAAAATGGAGATGGAGGAATCAGGCTCCTGGACTTTAGACTATACTACAAAGCTACAATAATCAAGACAATATGTTACTGGCACAAAAACAGAAATATAGATCAATGGAACAGGATAGAAAGCCCAGAGATAAACCCACGCATATATGGTCACCTTATTTTTGATAAAGGAGACAAGAATATACAATGGAGAAAAGACAGCCTCTTCAATAAGTGGTGCTGGGAAAACTGGACAGCTACATGTAAAAGAATGAAATTAGAACACTCCCTAACACCATACACAAAAATAAACTCAAAATGGATTAAAGACCTAAATGTAAGGCCAGACACTATAAAACTCTTAGAGGAAAACATAGGCAGAACACTCTATGACATACATCACAGCAAGATCCTTTTTGACCCACCTCCTAGAGAAATGGAAATAAAAATAGACAAATGGGACCCAATGAAACTTAAAAGCTTTTGCACAGCAAAGGAAACCATAAACAAGACGAAAAGACAACCCTCAGAATGGGAGAAAATATTTGCAAACGAAGCAACTGACAAAGGATTAATCTCCAAAATATACAAACGGCTAATGGAGCTCAATATCAAAAAAACAAACAACCCAATCCAAAACTGGGCAGAAGATCTAAATAGACATTCCTCCAAAGAAGATACACTGATTGCCAACAAACACATGAAAGGATGCTCAACATCACTAATCAGTAGAGAAATGCAAATCAAAACTACAATGAGGCATCACCTCACACCGGTCAGAATGGCCATCATCAAAAAATCTACAAACAGTAAATGCTGGAGAGGGTGTGGAGAAAAGGGAACCCTCTTGCACTGTTGGTGGGAATGTAAATTGATACAGCCATTATGGAGAACAGTATGGAGGTTCCTTTAAAAACTACAAATAGAACTACCATACGACCCAGCAATCCCACTACTGGGCATATACCCTGAGAAAACCATAATTCAAAAAGAGTCATGTACCACAATGTTCACTGCAGCTCTATTTACAATAGCCAGGACATGGAAGCAACCTAAGTGTCCATCGACAGATGAATGGATAAAGAAGATGTGGCACATTTATACAATGGAATATCACTCAGCCATAAAAAGAAATGAAATTGAGTTATTTGTAGTGAGGTGGATGGACCTAGAGTCTGTCATACAGAGTGAAGTAAGTCAGAAAGAGGAAAACAAATACTGTATGCTAACACATATATATGGAATCTAAAAGAAAAAATGGTTCTGAAGAACCTAGGGGCAGGACAGGAATAAAGACGCAGACATAGAGAATGGACTTGAGGACACAGGGAGGGGGAAGGGTAAGCTGGGATGAAGTGAGAGAGTGGCCTGGACATATATATACACTACCAAATGTAAAATAGATAGCTAGTGGGAAGCAGCCGCATAGCACAGGGAGATCAGCTCGGTGCTTTGTGACCACTTAAAGGGGTGGGATAGGGAGGGTGGGAGGGAGACCAAGAGGGAGGGGATATGCGGATATACGTATGCATATAGCTGATTCACCTTGTTATACAGAAGAAACTAACACACCATTATGAAGCAATTATACTCCAATAAAGATGTTAAAAAAATTTAAAAAGAAATATTGAAAGTCCTTTGGGCAGAAAGAACAGGACACCAGATGAAAATACGCATTACAGAAAAGAATAAATAGTACTTTTTCCTATTGATTTAAATCTCTGTAAAGGATAACTATTTACAGCCAAAAGTAAGCACAATGTATTGTTGATTTTATAACATATGTAGGAGTCAAGTACATGGCAACAATAGCACAAAAGCTGAGAGGACAGAAATGGAAGTATGTTATATGATTCTTAAACTATATGTTTCTATGTATGCTATAACTTGAAGGTACACTATTGTGCTGAATAAAACATGTATACGGCAAAGTCTAAAACAACCACTGAAATACAGCAGAGAATCATAACTAATAAAGTGACAAAAGAGATAAAATGGAATAATAAACAATTTAATTAACCCAAGAGGAGACAGAAGAAGAAAAGAAAGAATAGATGGGAAAAACAGAAAACAAGTAAGTTGATATATTTAAAGCCAATCATGTTAATAGCACATCAAATGTAAATAGTATAAGTCCCCCCTCATACTTCCCCCTCAAAGGCAGAGATTGTGATTTGAATAAAAAAGCAAGCCCCAAATATACGTTGCCTATAAATAGCCACTTTAAATAAAGATATACAAATAGGTAAATGGATAGAAAAAGCTATCGAATTTAGCATACTAATACTAACCAAAGAAAAAGTAGTAGGTTTTCTATTAGTAGCAGAGATGGTAGATTCCAAAATAAAGAATATGATGAGGGATAAAGATCATGTCATAGTGATAAAGGGTCATTGACAGGACATACTATTCCTAAATATTTATACACCTAATAAGAGAGCTTCAAAATACGTGAAGAAAAAAAAAACTGATAGAGCTGCAAGTAGGAACTGGCAAATCTACAATAATCGATAGAACAAGTAATCATAAAATCAATAAAGGTGTAGAATACCTGAACAACAATATTAACCAACTTGACTTTATTAAACTTTATAGGACACTTTACCCCAACCACATCAGAATACTCATGTTTTTCAAGTGCACATGGAACATTAACAAGATAAACCATGTTCTGGGTCATAGAACAAGTCTCAAATGTTTTAAAAATATTCAAGTAATACAATGTGTGTTCTCTGACTACAGTGGAATTCAATTATAAATCAATAACAGAAAGGCCACTGGAAAATCCTCAAATATTTGGAAACTAAATATCACATCTCTAAATAATCCATGGGTCAAAGAGGAAATCAAAAGGAAAATTAGAAAGTATTTTTAACTTAATAAAAATGAAGACACAGTTTATCAAAATTTCTGGGATGCAGTATTAGAGGAAAATTTGGACAACTAAGCACATTTATTAGAAAACAATAGGGCTTCCCTGGTGGTGCAGTTGTTGAGAGTCCGCCTGCCAGTGCAGGGGACACGGGTTCGAGCCCTGGTCTGGGAGGATCCCACATGCCGCGGAGCAACTGGGCCCGTGAGCCACAACTACTGAGCCTGCGTGTCTGGAGCCTGTGCTCCGCAACAGGAGAGGCCACGATAGTGACAGGCCCACGCACCATGATGAAGAGTGGCCCCCGCTCCCCGTAACTAGAGGAAGCCCATGCACATAAACGAAGACCCAACACAGCCAAAAATAAATAAATAAATAAATAAATTTATAAAAAAAAAAAAAAAGAAAACAATAAAGGTATCAAACCAATTACCTTTGTTTCCACTTTAAGAAACTAGACAAAGAAGAGAAAAGGAAACCCCAAAGTAATCAGAAGAGAGGAAATAGTAAAGATCACAAAGGAAATCAATGAAATAAAAAGCAATAGAGAAAAATCAATGAAACAAAACTGGTTGTTTGAGAAGATCAATAAAATTGATAGACCTCTAGCCAGACTGATCAGGATGAAAAAGAAGACAAAAATTACCAATATCAGGAATGAAACTGGTGCCAAAACTACAGATTCTATATATATTAAAAGGATAAGGGAATATTTTAAACAACTTTAGGCCAATACATTTGACAATTTAGATGAAATGAACTAATTCCTTGAAAGACACAAGATATCAGAAGAAATAGAAGAAATCTTCTTCTCACTCAAGAAGAAATAAATAACCTGAACAACCCTATGTTGATTAAAGAAATTGGATTTGTAGTTTTAAAACTTACAGAAATGAAAACTTTAGGTCCAGATGGCTTCACTTGTGAATTCTACCAAACATTTAAGGAAGAAACAATACGAGGGCTATAAAACTCTTCAGGAAGATTGAATAGGAAGGAATACTTCCAAACTCATTCATTGAAGCCAACATTGCCCTGATAGCAAAACAGAGAAAGACATTATAGGAAAAAAAAAATACTATAAAAATGAATATAGAGGCAAAACTCTAAGCAAAAATTCAGCAAATTAAGTTCAACAATGTATGAAAAGGATAATACATCATGACAGAGTGGGTTTACCTCAAGAATGCTGGGTTGGTTTAACATCTGAAAATGAATGTAATTCTCCATAATAACAAACTAAAAAAGAAAAATCATAAGATGATATCAATAGATATAGAAAAGGCACTTGACAAAACCAGCATCTATTCCTGATAAAAAATTCTCATCAAAGTAGTAATAGAAGAGAACTTCCCTAACCTGATAAAGGTTACCCATGAAAGACCTGCTGCTAACATTAAACTTAATGGTGAAAGACTGAATGCATTACCCTAAGGTAAAGAATAAGACTAAGACATATGCTCCTACTGCTTCTTTCCAACACTGTACAGAGTTTCTGGCCAATGCAATCAGGAAAGAAAGATAAATAAAAGCATCTAAGTTGGAAAAGAAGAAAGTCTTTATTTGCAGATGACATGATTGTTTACGTGAGAGGCTGGCAAGCCACAATCCGTCTTTGTATGGCTCACAGAATGAAGAGTGGCTTTTGCATTTTTGTATGGTGGTAAACAACAACAACAACGGCAACAATAAAAGAAAGAAGAATCTGCAACATAGACTATATGCCACCCATAAAGCCTAAAATATTTAGTATCTGACCTTTTACAGAAAAAGTGTGCCTACCCCGGTCTATATAGAAAATATGATAGAATCTCCAAAAACCTACTAGAGTAAATAAGTGAGTTTAGCAAGGTTGTAGAATACAAGATTAGTATACAAAATCAATCACATTTCTTTATAATAGCAATTAACAATCAGAAATTGAAATTTTAAAAGTACTATTTACAGTAGCATCAAAAAATATTGATTACATAGGAAATAATCTGTATTGATTACATAGCAATTATGTGAAAAACCCATATGATGAACACTACAGAATGTAGCTGAGAGATGTTAAATAAGATCTAATTCAATGGAAAGATAGTCCTTTTTAATGGGTCAGAAGATTCAATATTGTTAAGATATCAATTTTCCCCAAAAGATCTATAGATTTAATATCATTCCAATCAAAAATGTTAGGAAGCATTTAATGTAGAAAATGACAAACTGATTTTAAAGTTCATATGGAAATGTAAAAGAACTAGAATAGCCAAAACAACTTTTAAAAGACAATAAGGTAGGAATACTTATACTACCTAACTTTAAGGCTTATTTATTACAAAGCTACAGTAATTAAGACAGTGTGGTATTGGCATAAATATAGACAAATAGAACAAGGGAACAAAACAGATATGTATTCATTGATTTTCTTTCCAAAACTGCAAAAGAAATTCAGTGGAGAAAGGGCAATCTTTTCAACAAATGATGCCCTTATGCCCCCCAAAATTAGCTTCAATTCCTACCTTGCATAATAGACAAAAATTTACTCAAAATGGATCATAGACTTAAATGTAAAACCAAAAGTTTTAAAATTTCCAGAAGAAAACATAGAAAATCCTTGTGACCATGTGTTAGGCAAATATTTCTTAGATATAACACCAAAAGCATGATCCATTTTTTAAAAAGATCAGTTGGATTTCATCAAAGTTAAGAATGTCTGCTCTTTAGACGACACTGTTAAGAGAATAAAAAGACTAGCTACAAAGTGGGAGAAAATATTTTCAAATTATACATCTGGTAAAGAACTTACATCCAGACTATATACAGAACTCTCAAAACTCAATAATAAGGAAATAAATAATGAAATTTTAAGATGGTCAAAAAATTTCAACATTTTCCCAAAGGAGTTGTAGAGCTAGCATATAAACACATTAAAAGATGTTCTACATTACTAGTCATTAGGAAAATTGAAATTGAAGTCATGAGATGCCATTACACACCTATTAAGATGCCTCAAATAAAAAAGACAACACACCAAGTGTGATAAGGGCGCCCCCATACACTGCTGGTGGGAATGCAAAATGGTACAGCTGCTTTGGAGAGCAGACTTAGCAATTTCTTCAAACATTAAACACACACATACCATATGATCCAGCCACTCACTGGTAGGCATTTACCCAAGAGGAGTGAAAGCACATGTCCACACAAGACTTGTACATGGATATCCACAGCAGCTTTGTTTGTAATAACCCCAAATGGGAAATAACTCAAAAGTCCATCAACAAGTGAAAGGATAGACAAATTGTGGTATATCCATACAATGGAATACTACTCAGCAATAAAAGAATGAACTATTGATACATGTAAGAACAGAGATGAATATGAAAGCAATTAAGCTGAGTGAAAGAAGCCAAACAAAGAAATCAAGCACATACTGTATGATCCTATTTATGTTAAACTCTAGAAAATGCTAATCAATAAAAACTAATCTATATTGATAGAAAGCAGATCAGTGGTTGCCCCAAGACAGAGAGGGGCAGGAAAGAAGCTTTACCAAGGGGTAGCAGGAAACTTGGTGGGATCATTATATTGATTTGGTAATGATTTCACGTGAGTATGTGTATGTACAATATATAAATATATATGTCAAAACTTACCAAATTGTATACTTTAATTATGTGCACGCATATGTCAATTACACTTTAATAAAGCTATTATATTTTTAAGTTAAAAAACAAAAATGAAATAAGGAAAATGTTTGGCATATGAATAATATTAAAGTTAAACAGGATAAACTAAAATCTAACTTACTGGAACCCTTAAGTAATCATAAATTTCTTTCTCACTTTAAAGGAAAAGTGCAAATACTGTAACAAGAAAAAAGTCAATCAGAAACAAATCTGTATATGACTCTATGTGTGGTACTGTAATATATTCAGTGATACCTAATAGTCCTAACTAAGTAATTTAATTGCATATCATCAAGTGAACTATTCCCAGCACTCCAGGGAATATCCGAAATGTGAGGAAAGTACGCAAAACCATAAAGTTACATGAAGCGTTTTAATCAACCAAAAATATTATAGTTCAATCAAACATTACGTAGACTTGCATATGGACCATGAGAGTTCCTGAGTGATCCGAGTACCTAAAGTCCATTTACTTGACTCCAAAGCATTAGCGATATTTTTCTTTCCCTGTGCCAGGCTTCAAAAACCAAGGGGTGTGTTAGCTTCTGGGTTCATCTTCCGGTACTGTGGATACCACTATGCATGCTGAGTCTGGGCAGAGCCAAGACGACCCTTTTAGCTCTACTCAAATTGAACCACTCTTCCGTCACTCTGCCACTGCTGGGGGTACTCCAGGTTGCATTTTCTGCAGTCTCTTCAATTTCCTGCCTTCCAGAAAGTTATGGTAGTTTTTACCTGCTTGGTATAGACATTTGCAAAACAAACCCAATGTCACGATAGGGAAGGGAGTTTCATCCTTCTTAAAGGTGCTCATCTTCTTTCTATTTGATCACTTTTTCTGTCTTAGGAAAGGGCTTGTCTTGCTCAGTTTTTCTGCAACTTCTTCTATCACTCATTCTATCACTTTCCTATGTTACAGTTTTGTTATAATTAGCAAATGACTTTGGAATATCTCCTAGATGTCTCATATTTTCGATACAGTTGCCAACAGCTCTGCTTCCATGTTCACAAGGTTTTGTAATGACACAGACCTTGGGCTGACACTTTGGAGAAGGAAGTCTGCGTGAAACCATAAAGAGGGTAAGGACTGGATTATTCCTACCCATTGTATGCATCAGAGCAGGGGGTTTATTAGTTCCTACAGAAGAGATGCTTGCCGGAGAGCCTCTACCACAAGGATTATTTTTCATCACAACTGACGGCTTAGCAGTGTTCAAACACAAACCCTTTGGAAACCTAGTCTTCCTTTGGCTTCTAGGGCTCCTGGTTAACTGGCTGACTTCCTGAGTTTGCTTTGACAGTTCTTCTTCCTGGTTTACATGCTCCGTGAGCGAAAATGTAGACGTTTCCCAGGCTTCTCTAAACTCTCAGCCAAAAGCATCTTATCCACCCTCATTCATGGCTTAATACCTCTCCAGTGATACTTCCGGAATCTGCCCTCTCTCCTGTCTCTAGACTATGCTGTGGAACAAGAAAACCACTAACCACCTGCTGAGAACTTGAAATGTGGCCAGTCCAAATTGAGATGTATCGTAAGTGTAAAAACACACACCAGATTTTGAAGATTTAGTACCAAAATAAGATACTGTAAAATATTAGTATTTTATTATATTGATTCATGTTGAAATAATATCGTGGGTGTACTGGGTTAAATTAAATATATTACTAAAATTAATTTTACCTGTTTCTTTATCTTTTCTTAAATTGGGGCTACTAGAAAATATAATATTACATATGTGGCTCACATTACATTTCTACTGGATAGCATTGCTCTAGACCTAAAATTCAAACTAACCATTTAAATGGAACACATTATGACCGGTGTGAGGTGATACCTCATTGTGGTTTTGACTTGCATTTCTCTAATGATTAGTGATGTTGAGCATCCTTTCATGTGTTTGTTGGTAATCTGGATATCTTCTTTGGAGAAATGTCTATTTAGGTCTTCTGCCCATTTTTGGATTGGGTTGTTTGGTTTTTTTTTTGATATTGAGCTGCATGAGCTGCCTGTATATTTTGGAGATTAATCCTTTGTCAGTTGCTTCATTTGCAAATATTTGCCCCCATTCTGAGGGTTGTCTTTTCGTCTAGTTTATGGTTTCCTTTGCTGTGCAAAAGCTTTTAAGTTCATTGGGTCCCATTTGTTTATTTTTGTTTTTATTTCCATTTCTCTAGGAAGTGGGTCAAAAAGGATCTTGCTGTGATGTAGGTCACAGAGTGTTCTGCCTATGTTTTCCTCTAAGAGTTTTATAGTGTCTGGCCTTACATTTAGGTCTTTAATCCATTCTGAGTTTATTTTTGTGTATGGTGTTAGGAAGTGTTCTAATTTCATTCTTTTACATGTAGCTGTCCAGTTTTCCCATCACCACTTATTGAAGAGGCTGTCTTTTCTCCATTGTATATTCTTGCCTCCTTTATCAAAGATAAGGTGACCATATGTGCGTGGGTTTTGATGTAAAAAATAAATAAATAAAATTTAAAAAAAATAATAAATGGAACACATTAGAAACTGAACTTAATTTATTCCAGACCCTCAAACCTGCTCCTTCTCTGTTACTACAGAATAAACACCAGTTGGCATTCACAGATACACTGCATAATGTCAGCTGCTACTGTTGAGGAAATTGTACAGAGAAAGAGCTAACTGTAGAATAAATTACTTATGAACAGGGTGACAGGATGACTCTGGTAATTGTCAGAGAACCTGTCCATATTGCTCATGGGCAGCTGCTGCAGGAATGTTTGCAGGACTAGGAAATAACTCTATACAGCTGTGTCTCGGTGTCCAAGGGGGATTGGTCCCAGGACCCCCACGGATACCAAAATCCACAGATGTTCAAGTCCCTCATATAAAGTGATGTAGTATTTACATATAACCTACACACGTTGTCCTGTGTACTTTAATTTTTAAAATTTTTTATTGAGGTATAGCTGATTTACAATATTATATTAGCCTCAGATGTGTGACACAGTGATTCACAATTTTTAAAGATTATACTCCATTATAGTTATTATAAAATATTGGCCCTATTCCCTGTGCTGTACAGTAGATCCTTGTAGCTTATCTATTTTATACCTAGTAGTTTTGCCCCTTTTAAATCCCCTCACCTATCTTGCCCCTCCCCGCTTCCCCCTTCCTTCTCCCCTCCACTTACCACTAGTGTGTTCTCTGTTACCTGTGAGTCTGTTTCTTTTTTGTCATATTCACTAGTTTGTTGCATTTTTCAGATTCCATATATAAGTGATAACGTAACAGTATTTGTCTTTCTCTGTCTGACTTATTTCACTCAGCATAATGCCCTCCAAGTCCATCCATGTTGTTGCAAATGGCAGAATTTCATTCTTTTTTATGGCTGAGTAATATTCCATTGTGTATATGTACATTGTATATATATATATCACATCCTCTTTATCCATTCATCTGTTGATGGACATTTAGGTTGCATCCTTATCTTGGCAATTGCAAATAATGCTGCTATGAACACTGGGGTACATGTATCTTTTCAAATTAGTGTTTTCATTTTCTTTAGATATATACCCAGGAGTGGAATTGCTGGGTCACATGGTAGTTCTATTTTTAGTTTTTTGAGGAACCTCCATTCTGTTTTCCATAGTGGCTGCACCAGTTTACATTCCCACCAACAGTGCAAGAGGGTTCCCTTTTCTCCACGTCCTCACCAACATTTGATATTTGTGGTCCTTTTGATGATAGCCATTCTGACAGGTGTGAGGTGATATCTCATTGTGGTTTTGATTTGCATTTCTCTGATGATTAATGATGTTGAGCATCTTTTCATGTGCCTGTTGGCCATCTGTATGTCTTTAAATCATCTCTGGATTATTTATAATACCGAATACAATGTAAATGCTATGTAAATAGCTGTAAATGCTATCTATGTAAATAGTTGTAAATACAATGTAAATGATATGTAAATAGTTGCCAGCACATGTGGCAAATTCCAGTTTTGCTTTTTGGAACTTGCTGGAATTTTTTTTTCTGAATATTTTCGATCTGTGGTTGGTTGAATCTGCAGATGTGGAACCCACCAATACGAAGGGCCGAGTAAGCATTTGACTAGAGAGGTGCTGTAGCATTTAGGAACAAAAACAGTCAGGGATTTGCCAAAATAGTGGATAAAGTTCATATGCATTTGAAGTCAGAAATGTTAGCAGTTACACAACGTGACACACTCACTGCAGGGACCTTAAGCACCCTGATGCGCCACATATTTTCTTGCATTGTCTTGGCTAATGGAATCTTCCTCTTCACCTAGCCTGAAGTCTGGAGTAATTTTTGACTCAACACTTTCCTTTATTCCCCATATCCAAGCAACTACCAAACCCCACTGGATTCTACCAACACCCACTACACTACATCCACATTTTTTCCCTCAAAACCAAAGAAGGGACACAGGTCCTTATGCTTCCCCGACAGCTGCCTGAGGGAGAGCCCACCGTGAGGCCAGCCTCTGTTCGTGACAGAGTAGCCGACAGTAAACTTACAAGAATGGGTTCTTTACACTTATCCTCCACTAGAAATAGCAGGTAGTCAGGAATGCAGATGGGCAAGACAGAGAGGCCCTCAACATACCCTTAGATGACCCGGGAAAGGGTCTCAAGGGCAACAAACCCAACTTTCTCTGTTTTTCTCTAACCTGTCCCCTCACCCTAATCACTTTTATTGCTTTATTTTTTTATTTATATAAGCTGTGTGGGTGGGTGAACACAGTTTCAACATTTTTCATAGCAGAATACAATTCATAAATGATTTTGGATTAGCTACTGACTTGTATTAGGAGAAATAATTGACAGTTGCATATATACGTGGCATATATGTCAACTGAATGGTAACACGTAAACCTATTAAATTTGAAAACTTTCTGAGTAGTCTAGAAATTCTGCTCTTAAACTGACAATTGGCTAAGCATGTTACATGTCAGACACTTTTTCAGGCTACTTAAATTTATAGCTTCATTTCTTTAAAAGTCTTTAGGTTGTGCATATTAGATTATCCTTGTTCAATAACAGAATGTATAATTTTAAATTAGAAAATCTTCTTTTTTGAAGTGTGAACATAATCACATAGACGTGATGGCATTTTTACCATTCTTTAGTAACTTGAAGTAAACATTCCAGTATATTTTTTTATAAATAACTTTTAAAAATTAGTGCTTAGTTTAAAAGGTGCTTTTTATGCCAGTTTTTTGCTTGAAGAAATTAATATGACCTAACTTATGTGCTGTAAAAATGGATTTACAATGGAAAAGTTGACACATTTAAATGTAAATTGGGTTTAATTTCAGAAAAATTAACATCGTATTCTTCATCTATAATAGGTTTAAAGGATAAATTAAAATAATGGCCTCAAAAAATTACCAACTGGGGCTTCCCTGGTGGCGCAGTGGTTGAGAATCTGCCTGCCAATGCAGGGGACACGGGTTCGAGCCCTGGTCTGGGAAGATCCCACATGCCGTGGAGCAACTGGGCCCGTGAGCCACAACTACTGAGCCTGCGCGTCTGGAGCCTGTGCTCCGCAACAAGAGAGGCCATGATAGTGAGAGGCCCGCGCACCGCGATGAAGAGTGGCCCCCACTTGCCGCAGCTAGAGAAAGCCCTTGCACAGAAACGAAGACCCAACACAGCCATAAATAAATAAATAAATAAATAAATAAATAAATAAATAAATAAATAAAATTTAAAAAAAATACCAACTGGCATTCTGGGAGTCTTATTCCTCCAAAGATGTTTCATATTCAGCATATATAAGTTTGAGAAGATATGATTAACTTAAGATTTTATTAACTTTTGTCTAAAAGACCAAGCTAACTTTGGGTATACTTTTCAAAATGTAAATGCAGCTGGCTGTCATAGGCTCCAAACTGAGCTAACAGACAGTAAAATTACATTGTACAAGGAAACAAGCCATAGAAGAGAGCTAGAATTTGAAATCAATTTTTCCTAATACTTGTAAGCTGTTCATGCACTCTTAAGTATTTTTCTATCTGTTGTCATCCAAATATTCCACTCAGAATAAGCTCTAGGTGGTTTCCAATGTATAGATATATCAAAGTCTACATGCAGAAACTTTCCCACCTGGATATTAGTTAAAGGCAAAGAAAATTTGATGCACAGTTTTTTGTTGTTTTTTTTTTAAAAAAACATGTCTTTGAATTGGTTCTTTGCTTATGGGTAAGACTGGCAAGACTGTCTAGTTGCTGTTTGTCAGCTCCTTTGCTGTGCAGTTGGTGCCTATATTTTATTATTTAAGTGCTAAGTAAATAAAATATTAAATGGAATTATGAATACCACCGATTATTCATGCACTATACATTTTCTTTAATCCAGTTCAGATTATGGAACTTGTACTTATTTAACTGAGTACATTTTATAGTTTTCAATTTAGAAAAATTCTGTCTCCACGCAACTTTCCTGCAGCACAAATCATGATAATGATAACACACGGCTCATTTGCAGCCATGATGCAACAAGTGGGCAGTTTCGTGTGTTCAAATACCCCTTTCAGCAAAACCTTAACATCACTTAAGTTTCTTTCCAACCCACATTGACATAGCTTGGACTAAACCACAAAGCTGGTCAACAGTACCTTCACTGCGCCGTTCTCGTGCATGGTGATGCAGTTATCGGCATCTTCGGAGAGCTGGTACAAGGCTTGGGCTGTCGCTCTGTGCACGTTGGTGTCGTTCGATTTCAGGTTCCGCACTAACGGAGCCACCGCCTTGTGCTTGCCGAAGGCCACTCTGTTTCGGCCCCACATACAGCAACGTGAGATGGCTTCTGCTAGATGACGTCTCAGTTTATCGTTATTCTGCACAAGGAGAACGGATTGTGGTGCGTGCATCATAATGACCCTGCGATGCTTATGCTCTAGGTGTTTATTACCCACTGGCTGCTCAGGTGGTGTCTTGATGGGAACTAGTATTCTGGTGGGTCACCAATGCATCAAGGTTCAATCCTGCCTTTGCTTTTTATGAACTGAGTAGAATGCGTGCAGGCAAAGACGACCAGGTGTCTGGCATTAGTTATTTGCTCAAGGCTCAGTTTCTTTTTGAGTAAGTCAACTCACAACACAGAGTTACAGATCAGCGAGTGGCCGAGTAATAAAAACAACTAAGGAATATTGGACACTGTTAAGGGAGCCTGCCAGATAACTGGGGGAAGTGGATTAATTCTACTTCTTCACCTTAGGAATACCTCCACATCAGGAATACACCTTGGTTCCCAAGAGGGAGAAGACAATGCAGCAAACGAGGACAGGTTTTGAGTCTGCCATTTTCCCTTCTGTATTGTTTATGCAGACCACATACTTCTTTTTGGATGTAATTACCTCATATAGGTATAATACAACTGAATAACACTATAATTTTCTGTCTATTAATTGTACTGTTCTCTTGATTCAGGTCACAACTTGGTGTCCTTAACTGAAACTGGCAGATAGTCTCAGGAATTTAGTATTAGACTGGCCCAAAAGTCTTCTAGACCAAGCAGGCTTCCAATCATTGAATTTCTGCTCCACGACTTTTCTGCCAAGTTCAAGCTATGCTCAAATACCTCTGGTCATGGTGAAGTCATTATCTCTCAAGGCTGCTTGCTCTATCTGGCACAACTCTGGGTAAACAATACAGCGATTGCCAAAATCTTCTAGCTCAAGAATGCCATCGACCCAAGCTTGCTAAGCTGGGAGAGGAGCATTTAACTTCTAAAGTTGGCATGAACAATTATCTTAAGGCTCGTAATAACGACGATGGTGATGATTTCAGTTTGAAATATACTTTCACATTTATTAGTCTCAGAGAAACTAAAATGAATTCACTAAAATCTCATACCTCACAAGTGATAGATATTAAACTTGAATCCAGGTCTCTGGATTTTAAGCTCATTGTTTTTGCTACTACACCGTGATATCTTATGACAACATGCATTTTGAAATAAAAAGATACATTACTTACTGTATTTGCTAGTTTGGACAATAAAGGGACAACTCCATGATCTGTGATAACAGCTAAATTTTCTTGATCTTTTGCTATATTGGTAATAGCAGCACATACACTCGCCAAAACTTCTTTATTATCTGATTTCAGTAAATTGACAACAAGTTCCAAACCACCAACAAAGGAGCGAACCATCTCTCCAGCATCCTAGATAACAATAAAAATAAAGATGATATCAAAAATAAACCTATATTTAGCATTTTTTAAAAAAGCACAAAGTAATGATAAGGCTGTGAGGTATACCTTCGGTGTGAAAAAAATTCAGTTAAATTTATTTATATGTTATATAAATATTTACATGTTATACACACATACATACATGTATGTATGTATGTATAACACATACACAGAGACAGCTCCGTTTCCACAAATGTGTATTGAACAACTATTACGTGAGAGTCACCGTGATAACTACTGGGGATATAGAAGTTAAAAAAACACATTGAGTCTTATTATCGCAGTAGTTATGTTCTATTAAATCATCACAGAAACGGAATTAGCTAATACTGAACCATTGCTACTAGGGGAGATACAGGGCTAGCTTCCTGCAAGCCTCTGGTCACACTGTCATGAACTGATCAAAATATAACCTTGTTTTATGTGTGCTTCTGTTTAAAGACATCTCATTTCATATACGTTAATTCATTAACATTGAACCCATAGACAACACACTATGACTCATGCCTGAATGAAGCTTATCTAGCACCTGTATTTTCTCCATAAGGCACATCACAGCTTTCTTGCACTTAGGAACACTAGACTGCACTTCAGTACTATGCATGGGGGCCATTTTCAACAATGAAACCAACAAAAAAACACAAAAATGTGGGAAACGTGGCACTAAGCAGACTGCACAACGGAGGCTTATTGATGGTCCAAGGGCTGAGACAAGAGGGCAGAGCATCAGCTTGCTCAACCTCTGCTGAGAGTGAGTGTGTCAGGCAACTTAAAATTTTACTTTTCTGTGCATGTCCAAGAATGACTGAGAAAGCGCCCTGAGTGCTGATTTGGGAGTTACAAAAAATGTGAGCAAGTAGGTGACTCCCCAAATAGAATCCGTGAACAACATGGACTGACCGTGAATACTCTTTAGCCACCACGTTGCTACAATCTAGTGGGGAAGATGGGCATTAGGGAGCTACAAGTAGACCGAGTAGCATTAATGGGGAAGAGGGAAAGACACTACAAATACGTGTGACAAGGGACTCTTGGCTGGTGTAAAGTTTCAAGGAGTGCCCCTCCACCATGATGTTTGCCAGCTGAGACCTCAGGGGTGAGGAGTTATCCAGTGTGAAGGGGATTCTGGGTGAGGAACCAAGAGTGGGAGACAAGGTAATTTTTTCTAGGTCAGGATGGTTAGAGCATAAATAGGAGAGGGAGAATGGGAGACCATAAGACTCGCTTCGGTGGCATTCAAAAGCTGCTGAAGAGGCTTATTAACTGTGTGTGGGGAAGCAGGAGAGGCGATTTTCTCCATTTTGCCTCATGGAAGGTCCCTCAAGATTGCAGGGTTGGGGCAAAGAATGGTGTTGGGAACTCAGGCTGTTTCACAAGTTCAGGTAACAGGTGGTGGTAGTTTGGAGGAGGTGATGGTCTGGCCTGGAGAGAAGGGTGTGGACTTGTGAGGATTAACTGGAGAAGATAAGGACGAGTGATTCAATTGCCATGTTTCCGACTTGACCTAGTGGTGTTGATAATGTTGGAAAGTGGGGTTTTGTTTTGTTTTCTTGCTGTGGGAAAGGGTGGTGTTAGGTAACAGAAGAAGTACCCACAAGACATTTAAGTGGAGGGATCCACTTAAGGAGTCAGTTGGCTTTGCGGGTCTGGGTCTCAGGAGTGAACACCAGGCTAGAGGTAGAGACTTGGAAGTCATCAGCATAAAGACCGTAACTGAGGTAGTAAGTGCGAAAGAGCGGGCTTTCTGTCCCGCTATGGCCGTGTGGGCAGAGGCAAGGAATTCATCAGAGGAACCTGGAGATAGATGGCGAAACAGAAACCCCACCTCCCCTGGTGTTGGACAGCGGCTGCGTGATGCCCACCAATTATTTGGCTCCATGGTTTTCTCAAATAATAGAAATTCACATCTTTTGAGTACCAATTATATGTCAGGCACTTTGTGCATAAATTATCTCAGTTAAACCTCCAAATAGCCATGCAAAGTAGATACTGTTTTTCCATTTTTGATTTTAAAAACTGAGGTTCAAAGATGTTGAACCTCATAAACTAGACTGTATCACTCATGACGGCAGGGGCCACGCCTTAGTAAACTCTGTGATCCTTGTAAGTCATAAATCTGATCACCTCATCCCCATACCTCCCCTGTCCTTCCATAGCCCCCCCACCCTTAGGATAAAATCCCAACTCCACACATGCTTTACAGCCCTTCCCGGTGCACCCCTGGGTTCCCTGCCTCGCCCTCCCTAACTTGAGCCCCTTCCCCAGCCCCACACACACCCTAAGCCAGTGGCTCCCCAGAGGAGCTAATAACCAGAATCTTGACGTGTTCTCTGAGAATGTAGTTCAGCAAGTCTGGGCTGCGGCCTATAAAAAAAAATCTGTATCTTTAAAAACTCTCCTGGTGAGTCTGAACTTCAACCAGTATTGGAAGCACTGTTTATGCATTAGTCCTTCGTTTCACGTCCTCAGATGTGCCGCCTGCGCGTCTCCATGCCTTTGCACATGCCCTTTTGTCTGCTTTCCTATTGGCTTGGGGATTCCTACACATCCTCAGCTACTAGCTAATGTGCCATTTTCTTCGGGAAGCCTTTCCTGAACCTCAAGTCTGAGTTAAGCTGCTCCTCCTATAATACCTGGTTCTTCTCTGTTTATTTTTTTATTTTTTAATTTATTTATTTTATTTATTATTTATTTTTGGGTCTTAGTTGCTGCGTGTGGGCTTTCTCTAGTTGCGGCGAGCAGGGGCCACTCTTTGCTGGGGTGCCCAGGCCTCTCATTGTGGTGGCTTCTCCCATAGAGGAGCATGGGCCCTAGGTGCGCGGGCTTCAGTAGTTGCAGCACACAGGCTCAGTAGTTGTGGCTCGTGGGCTCTAGAGCGCAGGCTCAGTAGTTGTGGTGCACAGGCCTAGCTGCTCTGCAGCATGTGGGATCTTCCCGGACCAGGGCCCAAACCCGCGTCCCCTGCATTGGCAGGTGGACTCTCAACTACTGTGCCACCAGGGAAGTCCCTCTTCTCTGTTTATAATACTCTATGCAGTATTAGCTTATCTGTTTGCCTTTGACCTTGAACTGTAAGTTCCAGGAGGGCAGGGACTCTGTCTGTCTAGCTCAGTGTTATATGTCCAGTGCCTAAGCCAGTTTCTAGCAGTGAGTACATGCTCAATTAACATTTACTGAATTTGATTACATGCAAACTTGCAGCTATGGAAGGAAAATTTTCACTAAGGGTATAACAAACCAAACTAATCTTCTAGGAAATGATGAAGGAAGGGCCTAAGTCAGGTTCTTCACAACTTTAAGGGCAAAGCATCTTTGTCCACAACATGTTGCCTCTCCTGATTGCTAGGTGAGATGGTATCAGCAATACTGGTGGCCTTGTTCTCGATGTCAAATTTAAATATGATTTCTGATAGTTAGGACACACTTCCTAATTCTGATGTATCAATAAAATTATTTTGAAAATATTTAATTGCCATTTTTTCTAAAATTCTACAATAAAGGTTTTTAAGTAATACAAAAGAAATTATCTTTCTACATTGTCACCTTATTATACTTCTGTGCTTTAGGGTGCAATCAAATCAAAAGATTATAAATGTGAATTTATTAACCTTTGGTCAAACATCCAACTTAATTTAATCCAAATTACTCTTTGAGGTAGTACTTGGTAGTGGTAGTTGCAGTAGTACTTCCACCTTATAGATGAGAAAAACCTCAGAGAAATGAATTAATATGTGAAAAGAAAACTGATAAGTGGCAGAAGTGGGATTTGAATCCAGATATGCCCAACCTTTTCTAAGTGATGTTATATGCATCAATAATCTAATAAATGTATCAATTATATAATTATCTAACAATTTTTTTCTTGAGAAAAAACTGGAGGAATTCCTGAAAGATGATGGTGGGCATAGTTTTTGAATCTCCCTATGGAAACAGAGCAAGTATTGTAGCAAAACAAAAAAGGGACAACACATACAACAATATTCAGCGACTAGATATCTACACCAACCCCCAAATACAAGCTGATCAGTACAAGTTACCAAGCGCTACAAAGCCCACATGCTCTAAGAAACTCTGAAATCTGCAGGGGAAAAGCAAAGGGAAACCAAATTGCCATTAGGTCTCATTGGAAAGCTCAGGAACAGCAACAGAAGCTGGGAGCTGACTTCTCAGGCTCTGATGGATGGATAAGACTAAAAGGACACACAGGTATGATGGTGCTAGAATGTTCTATAGGTCTGAGTTCCATGAATTCTTAAAACTGAAGCCCTCTCACAGGACAAAGCCAGCACTGAGGAGAAACTACTGGGGTTGCATCCTAATTGAGCAAGGCAAGGCTAACAGGAAGAAGAGAAGAGAAAGTCCAGATAAAAAGAGGGCAAGAGAGCACAGGAGTCTGAACCTACTCTCCGTCACTGTGAAAATAGCAGAGATGGCATCTTAAGAACCATGAAATTAAAAATGCTACCCTGGCCCACATCTCTCTCCTAAAAGACCATGAAAACTCATTTCAATTAGAAATGCACAATATAAAAAGACCACAGTCAATTTCCATTTGGAGTTACTACAAGAAAAAAATGAAAAAAAAAAAAAGAAAATCATAGGAAGTATGATTAGAATTATTAAAGCTCACAAATTAGGTGATTAGTAAAAACCCATTTTTAAAGATCCATCAAAAGTTAGAAATAAAATAAAAATTCATTTTGGAAATAAAGAGACTAGAAGTAACACAAGAATGAATAAACAAAATGGGAAATATCTTTAAATAAATAGAAGATGTGAAAACTCCAAAATGATGGAAAAAGAGCTAACAGAAACTTCAAGAGAACAAATAGGCAGAGAAGATCTAACACACGTACAGTAAGAGCCCCCAAGAAGGAAACAAAGCAATACAAGAGAGCAAAATTTTAAAAACTGTAATTCAAGAAAACTCTCTCCTGAAATAAATAAAACCTGAGAATATATTGAAAGGTCACTCAATATACCAGGGAAAACTGGCCCAGAATTGGCTAACATAAAGACAAATACTAGTACAACTGCTGGACAGTAATAAAAAAGAAAAAGATTCTTTGGTCTTCCAGGCAAAAAGACCAAGCCACTTCTAAAGAAAACAATAAGCTATTATCCTTAGACTTTCCAACAGCAATGGTTTATGCAGAGGAAAAGAGAGTAACACGTGTGAGCTACTCAAGAGAAAATGTGAAGCAAGGTTCTAACTTCCAAAAGTTTGAAGCCCAATGACCTTCAAGGATAAAACTGTTATAAACATGGATGACTTCAGGGAGTGATGCTAACACAGGCCCTTCCTGAGGTACCTACTTGGGAATGAGTGTCAGACCTCCAAAACGACTAGAAAGACGTAGACAAAGGGACAGCAGATTTCTTAAAATCCTTTACTGGTTTCATTTCCTTCAGGATTAGGTCTAAATGACATTCACGTATTTTCCCAACCTCTTCTTTCCCATACTCTTTTGCATTAGCTATACTCCGGCCTCTAGGATTATTGCTGTTCCCGAAGTACTATGTTCTTTTATATCTTTGACCAAGTTATTTTCTTTACCTGGAGTTTAGCCCTAGCAAACTATAAACTCCTACTCAGCTCTGAAAACTCTGACTCATCTTTTTCTTTTTTTTTTAATTTATCTATTTATTTATGGCTGTGTTGGGTCTTCGTTTCTGTGCGAGGGCTTTCTCTAGTTGCGGCGAGCGGGGGCCACTCTTCATCGCGGTGCGTGGGCCTCTCACTATCGCGGCCTCTCTTGTTGCAGAGCACGGGCTCCAGACGCGCAGGCTCAGAGACTCGTCTTTTAATAGCAGCTTAAATAACAGCTCCTGCATGAAAATTCCCCCACTCCCCCGCTCAGTGTTGGTCACCCCCTGCCTTCCATATTCTTGTCGATGGTTTTGTCCAAAAACCCATTTCCTCATCCTCTTGTGTTTGCAAAGTCTTTTTTTTAATATATTCTTTTTATATGTTATTTAATAAATATATGCTATATTTTCACATATAATAGAATTTTAATAAAGTCAAATAAAACAACTATATTTTAGATAGAATTTGTAATCAGTTTTGGTTTCTATTTTTAATTAATTTTTATTGGAGTATAGTTGCTTTACCATGTTGTGTTAGCTTCTACTGCACAGCAAAATGAATCAGCCAAGTCTTGATTTTGTTTGGTTGTCTAGTTCTCACAGACAAGCATCAGGAGAGAGCGTCTCTAACCCCGGAGGCCTAAGCCTATCCTGGAAGTCTCCTTCCCCTTGCCAATGATTTGCTTAGGGGTGGCCTAGATATGGCCCAGCTGTGGCTAATGCCTTCTGAGATGACCACTCAGAAATCTTCTGGAAAAGTTTTCCTATTTATAACAACACTGAGAATGGCAGAACAGCAAGAGGACGAGAGCCTGGTCCTTGAAGACACCGTCGAGCTGCTGAATCAGCTCATATCCTAAAATCCGATTTGGCTATTGAAAACCAAAGGCATCTGTAGTAGCTGGTTTCTTTTCATCATACTGTAATGATTCTCTCACGGGTCCTTTCCCCATTAACGTGTGAGTTCTTCAAGAGCAGAGACGCCTGGTCTTGTTCTTTGACTCTCACTTGGGATGTTGTCTGGTGTCTCTCACTCAGAGGACTTTCAATAAATGTTTGTAGAATTATGAAAAACTAAAGGGAACAAGGGGACTGTAACTTTAAGATACTTAACCACAATCACAAGCACCGAAAAGAAAAGAGCGTTAGCTCTGCAAGGTGGCGCGTAAGTGGATCCGATCACTTAGCCTCCCATTCTAGTGACTTCCTGGTTCCCTCACTGCCCTATCGGTGGATCCCGTGAGCCCCAGCACTGGGGCACCAGGGGGAAGAATAACGAGGGTGACGGCATCCGCCTCTGATCCGAGAACTTGCTGAGGTGCCTGGTAGGAGCCCCGGCGAGCTGGCGTCCGCGAGCTCTTGGGCGCGGCTCACCAAGGTCTCCTAACGCTTATCATCTGTGGGACAGTGGAGTGTTACACTCAAGCCTACAGCCCCTCCAAAGTTTGTTTATTTGTTTTGAAGGTGAGACTTCTTTCTTTTTTTTTTCCTTTTCAGCTTTAAAGATTTTAGACACATGACTTCTTACCTCACATAGTTTCTCTGAAAAGGAAGACAGTATATTTGAGGATGGAAAAAGTAATTCCTCCACCAAGACTGTCTTTCACTAAATGCTAAGCAGTTGGGAAATCCACCACATTTCCCACCTTCTCATGTGTCTTAATAACTAGTCTTTGCCAACTTCACCACTGGTACAATATGCGTTATAGACAATTCAAATACTTACCTGTAGTGGAAAAATCTTTAGTAATAATAATGATAATAATAATAGTAATAGTAAAAAAAAAAAAGAAAGAGAAAGACAAATACCATATGATATCACTTATATGTGGAAACTAAAATATGACACAAATGAACTTGTCTATGAAACAAAAACAGAATCACGGACATAGAGAACAGACTGGTGGTTGCCAGGGGCAAGAAGTTGGGGGAAGGATGGAGTGGGAGTTTGGGATTAGCAGCTGCAAACTATTATGTATAGAATGGATAAACAACAAGGTCCTACTGTATAGCACAGGCAACTATATGCAATATCCTGTGATAAAGCATAATGGAAAAGAATATTAAAAAAAGAATGTATATATGTGTGTGTGTGTATATATATATATATAACTGAATCACCTCACTGTGAAGCAGTAATTAACGTAACATTGTAAATCAACCATACTTAAATAAAAATAAATAAATAAATAATAGTAATACAATAACAACAGCCTAATTCTTTTGCAGTTTACAAAGGACTCCCACATACATTATCTCATCTGATGCTCACAGCTCTGCCTTAAGAAGACATGACATCCTCATTTTATAGATAGGAAGGCTAAAGGTTCATGCACAATGAGTGACAAAACTAAAAAGCAACTTTAGATCTCCTGATTTCTCATTTAGTGTCTTTTCACTACACACTGTGTGCTTGGACTTGGAAGTACCAACAGTTGAAGTTGTCACATTACAGTTAGTTTATAAACAGTCAGAAGAAGCTTCCCAATTCAGAGAGTTAATAATTCCAAAAGAGATGAAGCTATTTTGCCAATGACATTTCCCAAGACAAACAAAAACCATAATTGAAAAAGAGAATATGAAACACCTTCATGCTGCTATCAAAGTAAAGCTTGAATGGTTGAGTAAGTAGGAAAAGGTGTCAAGTTCAAATTAAACAAAATGAAGTCAAATACACAAATGTGATGAAAATATAAAGTAGCAAAATATTTTTGGTTAAAATTCAACTAATAGGAAAATATTAGGACAGATTATTATTTACGGATTAATGAATAAAACAGGAACCTGGATGTTTAGCACAGAGCAGGTAAAATAACAGGCTTGAAACTCCCTCTCTTGCCTCCAGCAAAAAAGAACCGGCAGCTTTCTGAGGAGGTGAGGTACACAGAATGCAACTTTAAAGCACATGCAAGACAAGTGTAACATGACTTAAGACAGAAATTTTTGACCAGAAGGGCTATAAAAACACTGCTCTGTGCCATATAGAGCCCATACAATGCATAATATAATATTTGAAAGAGATTTTAAAAGAGTACACTGCATATAAAAAATTTCAAAAATGCTACATTCACATTAGAATAGCATGTCAGAGAAACCAAAACTGAACAGGCAGATCTTGTCCTAAAGGTATATTCAATAAATTGCTTTTCAAATTCTAAATACACCTCTATATACTCAAGGAGGACAGACCGTTTGTGTGGCTCTATCACAATAAGATCCTTTTTCTGTTCCTAGTAGTTAACAAGTCGTACAGCTTAAATATATATATATCTGATCCAGAATTACTTTACACTTTCAAATGTGGTTCTTCAAAAATCAAAAGTAGAACATCACTGATTATTCCTTTCCTTCTGAACTGAAGGAACAATAAATTAATTTCCAGTGAAATAAATGACATGGTGGCTCACAGTCTAGATTTATGTAGCAGAAAATGTATTAAACATTGAAGGTGGCTTTATCCAATTAATTCACAAGATAAATTTTTAAAAAATTTAATGGTTCTGATTTTTTTCTACTTCCTCAGCATAATTTAAGATAATCTTTTAAAATATCACGGTCAACTGTGATTTTTCGATTTTACTGTGTCCTGTGTTGATTCTGCTTTAGATGCCATATTCTGTTAATGAGGAGGTCTAATTTGTGAAGCACCATTGTGTATTCAGAGGCTTATGGAGGGAATTAAGTGACCTTCTTAGCCAATGATGTATTTGAAAGAAGTCTGTAAGTACAAGGTGCTAAACAAATATAAGACCTATTATCATAAAGTACCTATCGCAAGTAAATCTGTACATATACATATGCATATATATATTCAGAATTTTTCCCACTTGTAGTCAATAACCCACAGATTAAGACGGGTAAAACAGTTTCTGCTTAAGATCCAATCAGTGAGTTGTGTAGATCAGGCTAAGAATACTACTTGAAACCATAATCTTGACTGAAAAAAATTAATTGTATGAAATACTACACTTCAAAAAAAAAATAACAAAAAACAGGGAGTCTCTAATTTATGAAGAGGTTCTTTTCCAAAAGTTTACTTGTTGGGTCTGTTATATCATATTTTTCTATAAATATGTGATTAGCTTCCCAGTTCATCAGATGAATCTCTTTAACTCATAATGAACATTATACTACCTGCAACTAATCCTCATTTTCATGAATGTTCTTCTAACATTTGAAGCCAGTTACCTGGTCTCCCTCATTTCCTGTGTGTACCTTTGACTAATTTTCATAGTAAATGGTTTTCATCGGTCTTCCCTCTCATGTATCAAAGTTTCTCTGAGAACACGCCGAGTTTAACACAGCTCCAGATGTGGTCTGACTAGAACAGAGACGGGCAGACTTCTTACCTCCTGAGACATCCGTGTGGAGCCTCAGAAATGTAAGGTGCTATTTTACGTTGTGGGATTCAAAACAAATAAGATCTAGATCAGTGGTTCTCAGCCTTGGTTTCACATCATAACCACCTGGGGCGATTTCTTATAAATATGTATGCCAAGGCCTCAATCTCAATATATAGAACAGGGGTTAAGGCTCTTGCATGAGGATATTTTTTTTTAAAGCTCTGAAGATGATGTGTATCTAGACTGGAGAATGACCAATCTGGATAATTATCAAATTGTGTTGCTATTACTTCCAAAATCATAGCCTCAGTGCAAAAATGATGAACTTAAATGCCCAAGCGCTTTGGAATGGTAGGGTGAGGGTCCGATTGTCTGTAACAACAGTGAGTACACTGGCAAAAAATGGCAGAATCAACATTTTCGGAACTCTCGAATTTAATGAAAGGCTTGTAACAAGGGGTGTTTATTCAAGAAAAACAGCTGAACTTCAGTAAGAACAGTGAGCTTTGTGGCATCTTAACTTTCCCACCTTCCTCTCCCCAGCTGTGCAGTAGCCTTGAAAACCAATGGCCTTGAAACCATGGTATCTGTGAAAAACCTGAAGCCTGGCAGCCACAGGAGGGGGAAGAATGGGTTTGGAGCTCCCCCAAAAGCCTCATTACAAAAGAATGGTCACTACTTGACCTGAATGGCAACTTTTAGGAAAAGCTCCAAAGGCTTGTCTTTACCTCAGGACTCATTTAATGAGGAAAGTCCTATCCTCATGGTGTGTCTTAAAAAAAAAAAATTCAGTGGCAATTATTTAACATAAAAGCTGTTTGAGATGGCAATATCAGTTGGGACAAACAAGAGGTTGGACAAAAAGAAAATTAAAAGGAAAATCTTGGAAATGTGAGGTCTATAGAGGGCTTTGAAAAACTCCACCGTATTCCTGGGGCTTTAAAATGCCACAAGCAAGTGTAGGGATATGCACGTGCTCAGAAAAGACCTGAGGCAGCTGCGGTCACTCGTCTCTGCCTGACTGTGAGGCCCTACACGGGAAGTGAAGGGTAAGACAGATGTGTAAGCTGCTAGAGTTCACTGGCTGCCATAGAATGCGCACAGGGCCCCACACCAAACGGTAAGAAATCTAATGATGCAAAGCGTTTAGGAAAACCTCTATCAACTCATCAGCTGTCCAATGAGCTAACTGAGAAGAAACCTCAGTGTCACACTGAGAGGAAACACAGATGTTACAGAATTAGTCCAAGAAAGTCAATAACAAACAATAGCAAAAACAACAACAAACAGCAAGAACACAACCCCTGAAAAGGGGGGAATCTGATTTCCAGAGTTTCTAAATTATATTATTTTCAGTATAAGGTTTCCAGTAAAAAGTTATAAGACATACAAAAAAAAGAGAAAAGTATGCCACAAAGTATGCCCCAGGGAAAGAAAGCAGTCAATAAAATCTGACTGTAAGGAAGACTGTACCACGTTGGACTTATTAGATAAAGACTTTAAATCAGCTATTATAAATATGTACAAGGAACTAAAGGAAACCACGCCTAAACAATTAAAGTTTGAGAACAATGTCTCAGGAAGTAGAGAACACTAATAAAGAGATTTAACTTATTAAAAAAAGTCAATTAGAAATTCTAGAGTTGAAATGTTCAATAACTGAAATGGGAAATTTACTATATGGGCCCAACATCAGATGTGAGCGGGCAGAAAAGAGACTTGGTGAATTTGAAGATAGGTCAGTTCAGATTATCTAGTCTGAGGAGCCAAACAAAAAATGAAGAAAAATGAACACATTCTCAGAGACCTATAGGATACCATCAAGCATACCAATCTATGTATATGAGAGATTTGGAAGAAGAGAAAGGGACAGAAAGAATATTTGAAGAAATAATGGCAAAAGCTTCACAAATTTGAGAAAAAAATTTTAACCCATATATTCAAGTATCTTAAGGAATTCCAAGTATAATAAACTCAGATACACACCTAGACACATTATAATTAAACTGTTGAAAGACAAAGAGAGAATCTTGAAAGTTGCAGGCTGCACTTGAAAGTTGTACATGGCTATCATGTACAAGGGAACTTCATTAATACCAGTATCTGACTTCTCATCAGAAAGCATGGAGATATTTCCAAGATGGTGGACTTAGAAGCACCAGACACTTGTTCCCCCATGGAAACATTAAATAAACAACTAACAGACTGGCTAAAGTAACTTCATAGGAGCTCTGGAAACCAATTCAGAGATCTATAGCAAATAAACAAACACTGAACCAAGATAAAGCCACATTCAGAACTTCAGGAAATTTCCTGGCATTTTTACTTGCCCACATCCCATCCCCTTCCTGGCAATGCTACAGGTCAGGAGGAAGCAGACCAATTCCCAGTCCCCTCCCTTGACCAGAACAAGACGAGTAGAAACGACTTGCAACACTCTGGCCTGTGGATGAGCTACCTGAGAGACTGGTCCCTGTCTCATGTGACTAAGAACTTAGATGCGAAATTGTGGCGTATGCTGGACCTCAGATGGCAGAAGCTGTGGAAGACAATGGTACTCATTGTGGGGTGTGAAAACTGCAGGGGGACTGCAGACTCACAGACACCTCAGGGCAAGAAGTTATAAGAAGAGGAATAAAATAGAACATTTAAGGCCCCAAGAAAAAGCTGGGGTGAGACTCTTTGGGAAATTAAGACATTTAAAAGCAGCTATGAATATGGGGGAAATTTTAAGTAGACAGACAACACACTGGTCCAGATAAAACACATGCCCAGAAAAGATCTGAGAAGACCTTACACCTTTACCCTAGGTGATTCCAACAGGAATGACAAGAATGACTAGTGAAGGTCTTCCAAGCCTATCTAAAACGACTAGTGGCTGTTTTTTCAAATGCCCAATTTTCAACAAAAAAAACCACAAGATACACCAAGAAAAAGGAAAACATGGCTCACTCAAAGGAACAAAGTAAATCTCCAGAAACCAACCCTGAAGAAACAAATGCATCAGACTTACAGATGTATCAGGCAAAGACTGTAAAACATCTATCTTAAGTATGCTCAAAACGCTCAAGAAATACACAAAGAATTAAAGAAAATAAGGAAAATGATATAGAAATAACATGAGAATATCAGCAAAAAGATAGAATTTTTTTTAAAGAACCAAATAGAAATTGTAGCACTGAAAAATATAATAACTGAATTGAAAAATTAACTAGAGGTATAAAATAACAGACTCAAATAGGCAGAAGAAAGAATCAGTGAACCTGAAGACAGGACATTTGAAATTACTAAATGTAAGAAGAAAAAAAAAAAGAGAGAGAGAGAGAGAAAGGGGCAGAGAGATTATTTGAAGAAATAATGGCTGAAAACATTCCAAATTTGAGGAAATACATGGATATACAAACCCAAGAGGTTCAATATACTTTAGGATAAACTTAAAGAGACCTGATAAAGGTAAATAGAAAAATACAAATAGCAGTGTTATAGTAATTTGGTTTGTAACTCTATTTTTTATTTTCTATAAGATTTAAAAGACAAATTCATAAAAATAGTTATAAATCTTATGTTATTGGGTACACAACATGTAAAGATGTAATTTGTGGCATTGGGAACATCAAGGGGGAGTGGGAAAGCGTAATTGTAAAGGAGTAGAGTGCCTGAGTGCAACTGAAGTTATTAGTATCAATTTAAGGTAAACTGTCATAACTTGAGGATACTATATGTAATCCCCATGGTAACCACAAAGAAAATATCTATAGAATATGCACAGAAGGAAAGGAGAAGGGAATAAAAATATGGCACTACAAAAAATCAACTAAACACAAAGGAAAGCATTAATGAATGAAATGAGGGGAAAAAGCCACAAAACATACAGAAAACAAATATTAAAATAGCAAAAGTAAGTGCTTCCCTATCAGCAATTACTCTAAATATAAATGGATTAAACTCTCCAATCAAAATGCACAGATGGGCTGAATGGATTTTTAAAAAAAGATCCAGTATGAGGTCTACAGGAGATTCACTGTAGGTCTAAGGACACACATAGGTTGAAAGTAAAAATATGGGAAGATATTCCATGAAAAGTCAAAAACTATTTAAAAAGAGAAAGAAGGATGTATAATGATAAGGGGGTCAATTCAACTAGATATAATACAATAATTATAAACATTTGTATGAATCCCAAAATATATGAAGCAAACACTGACAGAACTGAAGGAAGAAACAGCTCCTTAAAAACAAGAGTGGGATACTTCAATACCCCATTTCCAATCATGGATAGGAGAATCAGACAGAATATCAATAAGGAAGTAGAGGAATTAAACAACACTATAGACCAATTGGATCTAACAGACATATATAAAACACTTTACCCAACAACAGCAGAATATACATTTTTCTCAAGTGCACATAGAACATTCTACAGGAAGACTATATTTTAGGCCACAAAATCAGTCTAACTTAAAAAAAAAAAGATTGAAATCATACAAAGTACCTTTCCTGAACACAATGATTGAATGAAAATAGAAATCAACAACAGAAAGAAAACTGGAAAATACACAAATATGTGATAATTAAGCAATACACTTGTAAATAACTATTGGGTTAAAGAAGACATCACTCTATTTACTAAAGAAAAAAATAGAAAAACAGTAGAGAAAAATCGATGAAACCAAGAGTTGGCTATTCAAAACAAAATTGACAAATCCTTAGCTAGATTAATGAAGAAAAAAAGAGAAGACTCAACTCAAATCCAAAATGAAAGAAGGGACATAACAATTTAGAGAAATAAAAAGGATTGTAAGAGAATACTATCAACAGTTGTATGCCAACAAATTGGATAACCTAGAAGAAATGGATAAATTTCTAGAAACACATAACCTACCAAGACTGAACCATGAATAAACAAAAAGTACGAACAGATCTATATAAGATATGTTATAAGTAAGGCAATTGAATCAGTAATCAAAAACCTTCCAACAAAGGAAAGCCCAGGACCGTATGGCTTCACTGGTGAATTCTACTGAACATTTAAATAAAAATTAACAACAATCCTCAAACTCTTCCAAAGAACTGAAGAGGAGATAACACTCCCAAATGCAGTGTATGAGGTTAGCATTACTCTGATACCAAAGCCAAATAAGGACAGTATAAAAAATGAAAACTGCAGTCCTCAATGAAACAGTAGCAAACCAGATTCAACAGGATTACACATCATGACAAAGTGGGATTTATTCCTAGAAAGTATGGGTGGTTCAATACAAGAAAGTCAATCAGTATACTGCCCTGCATTAACAGAATAAAGGTTAAACCCATAAGAGCACATCAATTGATGCAGAAAAAGTATTTGACAAAATTCAACATCCTCATACGATTAAAAAAACAAGCTGAACAAACTAAGAATAGAAGAAAACGATCTCAACATAATAAAGGCCAAGTAGGAAAAACCCACAGCTGAGATCATACTCCACAGTGAAAGACTGAAAGTTTCTCTCCAAGATCAGGAACAAGACAAGTGTGCCTGCTTTCAGGGAACACAGCCAATATTTTATAGTAACTATAAATAGAATATAACTTTTAAAAATTGTGAATCACTGTGCTGTTCACCTGAAACTTATATGATACTGTAAACAACTATACCTCAATTTAGAAAAATTAAAAACAAAACAAACAAAAAAAGCTCTGTGCCCAGAGAGACAGAGGGACATAACGTTGCATCAGAAACTGGGGTCCAAACCCATGAACTGTGAGATGACACAGTTTCTGATGGTGATCAAGTGCAGTGTGTGGTCCTGGGAGTTCTTGGCTGAGGTGGAGATAATGATATGATTAACTCAATGGATGAGGTTATTAGTTTAATAAAGTAACTGGAAACTGATCAACTGTACTTCCAAATAAAATGGTTACATGGTTTCATGAGCAGCTTATTGTTGGCACACCTGTTTAGAACAGGCTATACCTTTTAGTCGTTACTTTCCATTTTGTATATTACACCTCTGTCAATCTACCCCTTCCTAAACTAGCAACCTCCACTGTAGCCCCCTTTGGGGCTGAGAAGCATGGAATGGGAAACAGTAGCAGGACAGGAGGGGAATCCAGGTGAAAGCAACAAATGTGACCCACAGATACTGAAGACAACTTTGTCACACCCTCACTTTTGTTTGGGCCTTCAAGTTCCCACTTGAAAATCCGGCACACAGAAAAAATACCTGTAATATAGTTCACTTTAGTTTATAGGATTTTAGAAACTGGGGGCCAGATGAGGAGCCTACTTTGAACTATTTGGTGACTTATTAAAAATGATAGCCGACCCCAGATAGGTGGGCTGCCAAACACGGATTACATTTTAAACAGGTTTTCAATGTTTTAAAAACCTATGCAGCCTTTTTGGCACACCGTGGACAGCTATACATTCTTTGGCCCAAACGGGACCAAATCCAAGCTCCTAAGCCGTGTCCATGGCAGTCTTCTCAGTATGAAGTTACAGCCCTACACGCTCCTTTTCCAGGTTCTCTCTGGCTTCCAGATTGGGCATGGCTCATTGGGCAGCTGAAATTAAACAGTGTGTGATGTCAAATTCCTGCCTGGTTTGATCAGCTGTGTTCTGTCACACCTGTAGTCAGGAAGCTAAAATTGCCCAAGCTTGTATTTCAGCCTCACAGAAATTAACTTTTTCCTCGTCTCTTTCAGGGGACCATTCTCATACATCTTCTAATTGGCTTCTCTGTTTGGGGCAGATCCTCAGGTTGCTGGTTTTGAAATTACTAGAGATTTTTTTTTTCCCTCTGAGGTAAAAATTCACAACCAGACATTATTTCCTAAACAAGTAGCAAAATTAGGTTTAAGAAGGTTACAAGGCCAAGCGATCTCATGGATATATTACTGATTTGGAAGACAGATTGAGTTTTCTTCCTAATGCTACAGCTGACTTATTATACAGAGTATTTATTCTAAAATAAAATACCTGTTTCCCATCTAGTTCATAAGGAAGTGGTGATTACAAATTAATATGAATTATGTGAATCACTTCTTATAAAAAGGCCAATAAATATATGTAAACTTCTATTTTTTTCTTAATAAAAACTTTTAAAAGTCGTTAATGAAAGGAAATACGATTAAATACTATCTTACAGCATTCACAAAAAGAAAATATAAAAAAACGCAGTGATATTTTAAGAAAGAAACATGATTCTTATAAATGCTGGCAAAAAGCTTGAAAGTAAGTGATGTAACACAATTATACATTCTTTATGTGAATTCTGTAACTTTTCAATATCTTATTTTTCATGGAGCACAAATGTGAGTTGATTTTCTGCAGCAGGAAATTTTGGTTCTTAAGAACAAAGAATTTAATGCGTGGATCTTTGCCAGATTCAGTTGCTGCATTCTTTACATCACAAGTTCATAATACTGAACACCTGTTCAACCACTGTTTTCCTCCAAAAATGTGTTTGATCGTTCAGCTGGAAAGGAGCAGCTTTTCACTTCCATTTACAAATCTCTCACACTTCTTACAAAGCAGCTCTTCATCTGCAGCCAGACTTGCAGCTCATGAATTTTACCAAATAACATCACTACAGAGGTCACATCTTAGGATCTCTGTCCTTTTTAGTAATCTTAACAGGAAAACAACAACAACAAACTTTCCTTAAGCCTTAAATAAAACCTTTTAATAAAGCTACTTAGAAAAATATGCAGCGAATTTTTTGTAATTACTTCAGTATTATTTCAGCCTCTGTTGTTTAGTTCTTGATAGACTGAAGCATACTGAGTAGTTTTTAAACTGAAGATGCTTATTTCCTATCTTAAATATTCTTTCAGGTTTAATATAAGACCATAAAACAGACTTACATTTCACACCCTGATTTTCAAATCATATAAGGAATGGACAGATAATTATCAAGCAGGCAAAACATTTCTTTTTCACTTAGTACATTTTCTGTATCACTGATAAGTGACCAAAAACTATAATATACTGACTTTCTCCAGAATGAAGGAAAATTTTAAGTTTTCTAGTTGAGACACTGGCCTCCTGGTAAAAAAGTCAATATTTCTTACTACAAAAATCCCACTGTCCATTTGTTCGATACATCTAATTACAACGCAAATACAATGCCAACTTACTTTGTGACTCTTCGTCACAATTATTCCACAATTCATTACTGAAATACTCTGCTGTCTCACTCATTCACTGATAGGTAGCTTTAAATATTTCCCAGCAAGAAAAGAGGCAATCCATCCAATACAAGTAATTTCCACATCTCATTTTCTTAACAGATCTGAAAATGTGTTCTAATGTGTATGCTGCTAACAGTATAAAAAAATGGGTAACATCTGTCTCGAACAGTTGACACCTCACCACCTCCATTCCACATGGACACACACACAGCGTGCTCAGATCGGCACAGCCCTTAGCTATCACTGACAGTGGCTGGTTTCTGCAGCGTTACTGTCAGTGCCATGAATCCAGACGAAGAAGTGGTTTATTTCTAAATGACGCCGACTCCTGTGATTCGTAAGTTAATAATTCTGAAGTGACTTGCAAAAGCATCTTACAGGAAAAATGTGGAAATGCTTTCTTATAAAATAAAAGGAAATTTTCCCTAGAAAGCTGAGTCACTGACATACCTGAAGCAGAGAGCGGGAAGGAGGGGGAAAGAGGGAAGAATGGGCCAAAATATCTGGCAAGATCTATTTCTGGTTCTGTTATTTTACTGCAAGCTGGATGCCCAGCATATTCAAAAAATGTTTCCTGCCTCTACTCTCCCATAGAACATATACTCTTATTCGAAAACAATTTAAACTTACCTAAAACAGTAGAATATACAAGATCTATTCTTGAGGATGCTCAAGCATGAGGACGAGGATGCGAACCTGAATATAACCAGGTGGGCTAAGTTTTGGAGAGTGATGTAATGTAAGACACGTGAGACCCTAAAGGAGTCCCAAGCATACATAACCTCAGTGCATACGGACATTTATAAGTATCTTTACCCATATTACTTTAGCTTATCAAAAAGGCAGTTGATTAGGGCTTCCCTGGTGGCGCAGTGGTTGAGAATCCGCCTGCCAATGCAGGGGACACGGGTTCGAGCCCTGGTCTGGGAAGATCCCACGTGCCGCGGAGCAGCTGGGCCCGTGAGCCACAACTACTGAGCCTGCGCGTCTGGAGCCTGTGCTCCGCAACAAGAGAGGCCACGATAGTGAGAGGCCCGCGCACCGCGATGAAGAGTGGCCCCCACTCGCCGCAACTAGAGAAAGCCCTCGCACAGAAACGAAGACCCAACACAGCCAAAAATAAATTGATTAATTAATTAATTAAAAAAAAAAAGGCAGTTGATTGTAAAATGTGCTAGTATTTTACATTTACCACCAAGGAAGAGAAAACACTGCCTGTTAACCTAGGACATAATGTCAATTATAAAACATATCCCTAGGGAACTGTGCTCAAATTTCTACCAATACGTCATAGGTAACTTTATTTTCTCTCCTTATGTGAAGGAACATTCTAGAAAGGCTCAAATGATGGAAGTTTTGTTTCATTTAACCTCACTCTTTTTTTTCAACACTAGAAACTTAATTGCATAAATATTATGCATTTATGTTAAGATGCAAAAAAATGGGCATACAGAATGTAATGAGCACCTGCACAGGGTCTGGCAAACAGTTAGTGCTAAACAAATGTTGTTGAATTAATGACATTATTTGACATGCCTGGAGATTAAGTTAAATCATTATTAACTTTTAATTTTATTATATTCATGTACTGTCATGAAGCTCACGGCAAAATGAAGATTTAAATGTAAATGCTTATGAAGTATAAACCCGGTCTAACTACTAAGTATTAAAACTATAACATGTTCTTCACCAGCATCATTTTATATTCTGGGGCTATCTTTCACAATTACTAAGAAGTAACAGAAGTTGTATCTCCTTGGGTATAATACATGGGTGAAAATGAGATAAAATCTCATTTAACCCCCAGATTACTATGTTTAGGTTAAAATTTGAATGAAAAACAAAACAAAACAAAACAAAACCCTATTCTATTCCTGATTTGTGATTAATTTTTGGTATGAGTATTGAAAAAACAAACCAACATTTTATGGATTTTAATTATTAATTTGGGTTAGTATGGAAGTATGTTATTTTACAATAACATGTAAAATCTTTTCCAACCACAATGCTATGACTGTAAATCAACTACAAGAAAAAAACTGCAAAGAACACAAACATGTGGAGGCTAAACAATACGCTACTAAACAACAAATGGATCACTGAAGAAATCAAAGAGGAAATCAAAAATACCTAGAGACAAATGAAAATGAAAACACGACAATCCAAAATCTATGGGATGAAGCAAAAGCAGTTCTAAGAGGGAAGTTTATAGCAATACAATCCTACCTCGGGAAACAAGAAACATCTCAAATAAACAACCTAACCTTACACCTAAAGCAATTAGAGAAAGAAGAACAAGGAAAACCCAAAGTTAGTAGAAGGAAAAATCACAAAGATCAGAGCAGAAATAAATGAAATAGAAATGAAGAAAACAATAGAAAAGATCAATGAAACTAAAAGCTGGTTCTCTGAGAAGAGCAAAATTGATAAACCTTTAGCTAGACTCATCAGGAACAAAAGGGAGAGGTCTCAAATCAATAAAATTAAAAATGAAAAAGGAGAAGTTACAACTGACACCACAGAAATACAAAGGATCATAAGAGACTAGTACAAGCACTATATGCCAATAAAATGGACAACCTAGAAGAAATGTACAAATTCTTAGAAAGGTACAACCTTCCAAGACTGACCCAGGAAGAAACAGAAAATATGAATCGACCAATCACAAGTACTGAAATTGAAACTGTGATTTAAAAACTTCCAACAAACAAAAGTTCAGGACCAGATGGCTTTACAGGAGAATTCTATCAAACATTTAGAGAAGAGTTAGCACCTATCCTTCTGCAATTATTCAAAAAAATTGCAGAGGAAGGAATACTCCCAAGCTCATTCTATGAGTCCCCCATCATCCTGATATCAAAACCAGACAGAGATACCACAAAAACGAAAATTACAGGCCAGTATCACTGATGAACACAGACCCAAAGATCCTCAACAAAATACTAGCAAACCGAGTCCAACAACACATTAAAAGGATCATACACCATGATCAAGTGGGGTTTAGGGCTGCAAGGATTCTTCAACATATGCAAATCAATCAATGTGATACACCATATTAACAAATTAAAGAATAAAAACCATATGATCATCTCCATAGATGCAGAAAAAGCTTTTGACAAAATTCAACACCCATTTATGATAAAAACTCTCCAGAAAGTGGGCATAGAGGGAAACTACCTCAACATAATAAAGGCCATATATGACAAACCCACAGCTAACATCATTCTCAATGGTGAAAAACTGAAAGCGCTTCTTCTAAGATCAGGAGCAGGACAAAAATGTCCATTCCCGCCACTTTTATTCAACATAGTTTTGGAAGTCCTATCCACAGCAATCAGAGAAGAAAAAGAAATAAAAGGAATACAAACTGGAAAAGCAGAAGTAATAGTGTCATTGTTTGCAGATGACATGATACCATACATAGAAAATCTTAAAGACGCTACCAGAAAACTACTAAAGCTCATCAATGAATTCGGTAAATTGCAGGATACAAAATTAATACACAGAAATCTGTTTCATTTCTATACACTAACAACAAATGATCAGAAAGAGAAATTAAGGAAACACACATCAAAAAGAATAAAATACCTAGGAATAAACCTACCTAAGGAGGCAAAACACCTGTACTCGGAAAACTATAAGACACTGATGAAAGTAATTGAAGATGACACAAACAGATGGAGAGATACACCATGTTCTCGGATAAGAAGAATCAATATTGTCAAAATGACCATACTACACAAGGCAAGCTACAGATTCAATGCGATCCCTATCAAATTACCAATGGCATTTTTCACAGAACTAGAACAAAAAATATTTTAAATTTATATGGAAACACAAAAGACACTTTCCTTTGTGTTTTTCTTTACGTTCTAAAATTGGCACAGTGAATATATAACCATATGCCAACTTATATAATTCTTGAGGTTTAGAACTTTTTGCAGAAGTTGCTTTTCAAAAACAACTCTCCATTATTTGCGTATCTTAGACTTGGGATATTCAAAACAATAGCCACTAGCTACATGTGGCTACTTAAATTAATTGAAACTTAATATAATTAAAAGTTTAGTTCCTCAGTCAGACTAGTCACATTTCAAAACCCACACATGGCTACTGGTTGCAATATCTGAAGAGTACATTTCCATTATCACAGAAATTTCTATTAGATAGAGCTGTCTGAAACCACGGTTTGATTAGGATCTATATGAATAATGAGATACTATTTTTTAATATAAATGTGTTTTCTTTCCTCTTGCCTTTCTGAGCACATGACCTCTCTTGCACTTGACCCCTGAGGTATCCTTCTGCCTTGGGAAGATGAGTTTTGTTCTAGAAGTATGCAAGGAAGGAAACCAGTATAATATTCACCTCCTGGTCCTAGAAAATAGGAGTTTTCAAAAGGACAAGAATCTTGCAAATTAGGGTATTTTCTTGAGGAAATATGTTTTAAGTTTCCTTCTCTCCCATTTCAAGGGCCAGACCTGATATACTAGACCAACAGTCTTCAAAATTTTTACTCACGTATCTCAATACATTTTTGAAAAGGTATGCATCCTCCTCATCTATTTTGAATTGACATCTAAAAATGTTCATCATAAATTTAGTCATAAAAGATGTATTTTGTGATATACATGACATCAAATTTTGACTCTGCATATTTAGTTAATTCAATTTACGGAAATGTCTTCTATATTATGTAATCAGAAAAGCCAGTCCTCACTGTTGAAATAATCAGCCAAATTATACTTACTGTCAGCTAAGAAATGTGTGACTTCAAGTTTTTAAATTCACAGAAGGGTATTAATTCAGATCCCTTTGATAACTTTGTCACTTCTGAATTGGATGACAGAAAGATAGGTAGATAGATAGATAGATAGATAGATAGATAATAGATAGATAGATAGATAATAGATAGATAGATGATAGATAGATAGATAGGCCGATAGATAGACAGATAGATAGACAGGGAGACAGGAGATTGGGCATGTGTTTGTTGCCTGGATGAAGTAAGAAGTTGCCTTTCTCAGTGTTTCTTACCAGAAGTCCTTCCTCTCACAGGGCTCACCCTCAGGAGTTATGTATTCTAGAACTGTCCTTCTGCTTGGTGCTCCAGAAGATTTTTACTCTACTTAGAGCAATGTGCTTGTAAGGTTTAGGAACAGTGAGAGCTATGCTTTCTTCCTTTCTTCCATGCATCCATTCTTCCTTTCTCCATCTACTACCTACACACACCTTCTCCACCTCTCTCATGCCTTTCCCGTATTAGTCATTCCCTCAGCCTAAACTGTCTTCTGGATTTCATATTGCTTCCTTCTATTGATATTAACACCTCAGCTTCCAGAAAGAACTATTAATCCCCTTTGTAGCTATTTCTCCCCTTAATTCATTTCTCACCCCAGTACCACGGACTTAAACTCTCACCTCTCGACTGAAATGTCTATGACCGATGACCTCTTAATTTCCATATTTAATGTACTCTTTTCAGTTTTCAAAGGCAAATGACCTCTTAGGGGCAAATGATACCACTGAACACTCCTCCTTTCTTGGCTTTGCTTCCTTTCTTGTCTTTCCTGAAATTGCCCTCTCCTGGTGATCTCATCACACGTCGGTCTTCCTCTGTGACTGTTCTTTGTCACTGGTCTTCTCTTGTCGCCCACACCCTCTGCCGTTCATCTTTGCTCAAGACTTCAACCGCCTCCTACATACTGATGGCTCCCATATATATGTATCTCCAGTCCAGAATCTCTCCTGACACCCAGATTCATATATTCAAATGACTGGACACCTATACCTGGATGAAAGCAAATCCCCCATCTTTTCCCCAAATTGTGTTCTTCCCATGTTTGGTGAAGGTTACTAACAAGGTTAGCAACTAAGGTTACTTCGTTGTCAAAGTTAAAACACCAAAACAAAAACAAAAATTCATACTCTCTCTCACCTCTTTCTCATAGCCAACATCCAATAACTCACCAATTTCTGATTCTATTTCCCAATCATTTCTTGTATTTGCTCTTCCTCTTCACCCACACTGCCCCTGTATTAGGTCAAACTCTAATTACTTTCCTCTGAATCATGGCTATAGCCTAATCAATCACCCACTCACACTTTTTCTAGTGAGCCAATCTGCTTATGTCTCTTCCTTGTTCAAAACTCTTCAGATGTTCATGTTACCCAAATGAAAATGCATACAGAAATTCTTGGTAAGAGAAGTGAACAAGCAGAGATCCTCATGGGTCTGTCCTTCCCCCAGGAGTGGTAGGAAGGGAGCTGAGAAGAGTTCAAAGATGCTGAGTTGGTGGGAGTGGAGAGCAGTGGAAGGCAGGAGAGGTTCAGGAGAAATGGAGCTCTTTATGAGGGCTTAGGTGTAGACTGGCCTTGGGGCCAAGGGCTTAAACACAGGCAGGATGGGTTGTTCTTAAAATCTGAGTGTGGCTCAGTTTGGGTTGCTAGCAGAGGAGAGCAGTTGGATATTTGGGACAGAAATCCTGGGCAAGAATAACGAATGTGGAAATGCTGGAATACCTTTTAAAGCCAATAATAGATAAATAGGCAGATTTGGAGTTGAAGTCCATACGAATACAGGACGCAGTTTACACGTAATAACAGCACTGACAGAAATGTTATCTATACAAAATGGTATCTCACCAATGATAATATTAAATTCATCATATTTTCAATGATGATTGAGATTTAACCAGTATCTCTAACACCCTTCTGTAGGAAAAGGAAAGACTTTTGGCATGTTTTTACCTATTACCTTCCACTCCCTAACATGCTTTCAGAATCATCTGGTAGTTTAGATTCAGACTGTTACTGTGACAACACCATCTGCTTTTATTTTACTTTATGCCATTACTTTTAAAGAAATTCTTTCTTAATAATCTGACAAAATTTGAAAGCCATATTACCAACACAAATTCATATTTAGCTATAAATTCTAATGATTTATTTGTTCATTATTGTTTCTATAACTCATGTTATTCTCTTCCTTAGAATCTTCTGTTTTGCTGGAAAACATTGTAAAGTAATTTTTTTTCAAAGAAGACCCCTGGGGGATAACTTTCCTGAGTGCTGACATTTCTAAAGGCTCAATGTGTTTATTCTGTCCTTAGTCTACTCTCACTGGAATGCTAGTTTTGCAGGGTATAGAATTCCAGCATAAAAAGTGTTTTCCTCTAAAGACAGTAAAGGCTTTGTTCCTTTTTCTTGTAGAATTTATTGTGAATGATGTTAAGTCTAATACTGGTGTGATTCTTACTCTTATGTAACTTTTTCCTTTCCTTTAATTTCTGGAAACACCAAATTTGAATTTGTGTCTAGGCATAGATAAATTCTTTTTCCCTACTTGGCACTAAATGAATCTTTTCAATCTGAAGACTAGAGTCTTTCTTCAACTCTTCAGCTTACGGAAACCACCCCCCCCCTTTAAAAAAAAATGACTGTTTCTTCTTTTCAGTTGCTCTCTTTCTTTTTGTGTGCTTGCGATTCCTATTTGGTTTTTACTTTTACTTTACATTTTTAGCTATTTACTAGACCTTATCATCCAGATAATTACGTAGTCATATCCCAGCGTCACACATAACCTAGTATTTATCTCTTTTATTAAATTTATTGTTTTGTCAAATATATTTTTAATTTCCAAAAGTTCTTTCTTAACCTATGAATATTTCTTTTTTATTCAGGCTTTTTGGGCCTAGTAGTATCCCTTGGGTCATTCTGAGGATATTAATTTTAAAAATTTAATGTTATCTTCTGTTCTTTACATTATCTCTTTCCTCTGAAGTTAGTCCTGCTTATTAATCTTGGCTTGCCTCTGATACCATTAACCTTCCTTAAAGATAATTAAGATCCTTAAAGATGTTAAAGATTCCTTAAGGAAGATTAAGGTCTTTCTTAAGGAATATCTTTAAGGATATTCTTTAAGGATGTGTAGCAATCTTTCTCCAGTAGTCTTCTTTCTTGCTCCCTAAATAATATTTATATTTTGCACTTAAAAAAATTCTTTGGACCTTATATAATAGGATTATATTGCATGTCTGCTTCTGAAACTTGTTTTTATTTTGCTCAATATGTTTATGTGATGTAGCAATATTGATGAACACATTGCTGAAATACATTCATTTTTCACTGCTGCATTGTATGACATGTTATGACTGTACTATCATCCTGTTGTCCATTTTCCTGTAGGTTGACATTTGAGGTGTTTTTATTTTTATTTTTCCTTTTTTGTTGTTATAAAAAAATGGTTCCATTAACCAGTTTGTAATAAGTCTTTTCTACTATTGCTATATATCACAATTCACTTTTTACAAAAGATTACTTCTAGTCACAAATATTTAGGAAGATAGAGGCATGTTAAATTTATTACAGGAAATAAATGCTTTAAATAAAAATACTTTAGATAAAAATACTCAACAGAGAGAAATATCTCTAGCAACACGGATCTTAAAGGGAAATCCCTAAACCTATAGGAAAAGAAATTTAAGTGAAGATAACAGAAATGGGCTGAAAAGAGATCCTCAAAGAAAATAATAAAATTTACAAATGAAGAGCTAAAAGACTTCAGAAACTTCCAGTTCAGTCTTTTTTCATATAAAAATTTTATCCATAGGTTTTATATCCAGTCTTTACTGACAGATAAGAAAAGTGGGATTCACGAAATTATGTGACTTTTTCAAGGTAACAAAGAACTTAGTGATTTTTCATTGTAGTAATTCAGACAATAAATAACATAGAAGTCATCTTGAGCTTCTGAAAGTAGCAGTAATGCAATTTTCTTTTCACCCAAGAGATAAGAACAGTCAACTTTCCTCCCCCTAATTTACCTGGGGTACTTGTTTTGATTGCACCAGCCATGTAGAACATGGTAATAAGCACTGCCATCTTAGCCCAGTTTCATTTTACATACAAAAACTGACCAGGAGAAGGTACTGCTCAAAAATTAGTTTGGCACAAACGTTCAGCACATTTTTCCCCCAGATAAATCTGACCAAAAAGAAGTGAAAAGCAATTAGTGACCTGTGGTGACATTATTCAATATGGTATTAGAGATTCTAGAATGGATTGATTTGCAGTCTGTTCTCACCTTTGCATTCTGGATGCAGGGACAGAGGGCCCAAGCCGCACTGGCCTTCACGTCTGGGTGAGGATTTTTTAGTAGGGACCACAACAAACGAACTCCATCTAAGTGATCAATTATCCTATTGTGAAACCAAAAAACAGAGGTAGAGACTGTAATTAGTACACGAAAATAAAAATTTAAATGGCCTATCTATTCACACAATTATAATTATTTTTTTCTCCTTTTGACATTTTGCTTAGCTATTTTTTTTCAAAACTTTAACAACAGCAGGGACATAACATGCTGCTGAGTTGTCGGCTCTCTGATTTCAGTTTTAAACTCGTTGACACAGAAAGCAAGCTCCATGATAGTTGCGATTCACATAAACTGAAAATCAAGCCATGTAATTCTTTAATTAGCTGTATACAGACTGTTACCTAAATGTAAAAATACTGGTTTCTTTCATATAGTAACATCTAAATACTTTCCAAGACAAATATTTATGGCTCAAAGCTGTGCAGTTACCTCTTCTATTTGGTCTGTGTTTAACTGACTTACCGTACTGCGTGACACAGTTTAACCTCTTCCAGTACTAATCTAGCACTAGGAATTAAAGTCAGTACAACACACTGCATCCTTTGTGGGGCACGAATAACACATAACTTGTTTTCCATGTGCTCCCTTCCCAGCAAGACCAACATTGCAGACTGTGTTATAGTTACTTAAACACACTGTAATCAAAATATCTTCTTGACTAGCTGAAAAATGAATTATCATCAGAGTCATCTCCACACCATCTGTCTTCTGTTTATGTATCAATCAGCCCAGGGAGTATACCCTTGCATTAAGGTCCATCAAGTACTCGCAGTTGAGAAGAAGGTCAAACAAAACTTAATATCCTTTACAAACATGGCTTTGTTCAGAAAGATAAACTCAGAGCATATGAAAACAGATAAAGAACATCAAAATTCCTTTGATTTTGAACCTCAAGTTGAGTTAAGTACACGTAGTACTTATCCACAGATAGAATAAATACTACTAGCTTGGCACCATTCAAACTTTTTCTTGAAAATTGACATTAAAAAACTACATTTCTTGATTATCTGAGTGTGCCAGGAAAAAAAAAAATGTATTATTCCAAAGGTTCCAAGTTGGATATGTTTTCCATAACCTTATAAAACAGTTGGTAATGCAAATAGCTTATAGTAAGATATAAACTCTCTCTTTAAAAGATGATCTTTAATAAGAAAAAAGCACATTGAGAAAGGATTTTAACCCAAAGTTTAACTAAATAGCTGTCTAAAACTAAAGCTTTCTGTCTGTATCATGCCGAGGGAAAATAAAGTTTTATTTCTTGATTTATAGAAACTATAAAGAAAGATACTGAACACACTGTACTTCACAATGAAGGAATTACTTTGCAAACTTAAAAAGCTTACTGGTTTACATATGCCACTGGAAATGTAATTAATGGAGATCCTTGGGTCTGTATTTTTTCACATGCAATTTCTCAAAGAACAATAGTGAATGTTAATCCACCCTACTCTCTCACTAATGTAGTAGTAAATAGTTACATTAGGAATACTTAGCCATACAATGAGGGACGTAGCTTGTCATCAGAGTGGAAGTCATCTGGATGGCACATATTTTCAGTTAAAAAGAGGCATAATTCAACTCTGGATCCCCCCAGGAAAAATTTCACAATTAACGATAAAAATTCACTATTCATGCTAAAACCAGATGTACTGTCCTTGACCGTCACCCCAAACCCTAGGCAATTCATCAGCTGCTTAGTTACAACAGCTGAGGACGGTGACCCCATTACCGATGTCTTAAAAGACAGCACAGTACAGAGTAATTACCTTAGACGAGGAAAACATTTAAAAAAAACATTTGCAAACACAGGAACTAACAAAGTCATGGGTAGCAAACTTCAGAGTTTAATTTTGTCCCTCCATCTCCCTCATCCTCTGTATCGAGTCATATACTGTGGATTTTCTTCAAATAACTCAAGTATCTCCCCCTACTTCTCTGTTCTCCCTGCCAGCATCCTAATCCTGGTCTCTACTACCTCGTATCAGGATTGCTACAATAGCTGCCTAACTTGGTTTTATGTCTCCAGTTTCTCTCAATTCCAATCCATCCCATAAATCCCTGGGAAATTAATCTTGCCGAAGGAGTTCTGAGAGCTTCTGCAGTATCTCCGTGCCAGCAGGGCCCCGGGGATATTCATTCTGTCCATCACACCACCCAGCACGTTCAGTCAGTGCTTGGTGAACAGTTCACAACTGAGAGGTCACTCCCAGGAGACGGTCTCCGACAGCTTCCCGCTGCCTGCATGGTATTCACACCCCAGTTCCTGAATTCAGTATTTAACATTTCCACTGAGCTGGTTTATTCCTCCAAACTCCCTACTTTCAGGTGTTTGCTCATAAAACTCTTTGGCCATCTACTAAACTCTAAGTGCTAAGCATACGGAAGTAACAGATACAGTCAATTCTTATGACTCAGGGTAGTTCGCTGTATAAAGTCACTGCAAACAGTGAATTTGTAGATACCCAATCATTGCTCCTGGGGGAATATAAAGTTTTGTTCCTAAGAGCCTCTGGTGAGAATATTTTCGTTAACTGATCAATACATAGTCTTGTTTTATGTGTGTTTCTGTTTAAAGACACCTTACTTAATACACATTGTTGATTCTTTAACACTGAACCCACAGGCAATCCAATACACACATTTTCTCTGTAAAGCATATCACAGCCCTCTTGCATTTTGGCACTATGCTTGGGGGCCATTTTAAACAGGAAGATCACCAGCTCAAAGCACGAAAATGCAAAAAACGCGGCACTAAATATTTTGAAGATGACACTTGTTTACAAAATGAGAGCGGAAACAAGAAGGCAGAGTGTGGTCCTGTTCAACCCCAGCTGGAAACACGTGCACCAGGCAACTCAAATTTTTCGTGGCTCCACACGTGTCCGTGAATAACTGCGAAAGTGCTATAAGGATTAACTGGGGGGATTACAAATACATTTTAGCAAGGATGTGAATACACAAATACAGAATCCGCAAATAATGAGGATTTTAATTGTCCTTTAGGAAACTGCAGTCTAGCGAGTGTGTTAAGGAGACCATAATAATCTATTCTGGTAAATGCTATAATAGATGCGGGCATGGGGTTCCACGTGAACACAGAGGGGAGACACTGTTAACTCACAAGCCACAGAAATTCTCCCAGGACTCAGCCTTTGCCCTGCCATCTCCATCTTTTGCTGCAACAATCCATGCTTTAAGGTCTACCATAAGACCTCTCCCCAAGTCCCCTGGCTTCTCCCTCCTCTGAGATTCTTTTGAGTTTTGCTGCCCTCGTTTCTAGCACTCATAACACACTGCTTTGCATTGTAGGCAGGTGCGTATGCTTCTTATCTCCCCAAGTAGTGTGTAATCTCCTTGACAGCAGGAATCTGCCATTGCCCGCCATGCTTAGGGCAGCTCCCGCAGACAGTGAGTATTGGTTAAATGGACCTGAAACAAGACAGCCTTTGCCTACTCCTTTTTTGATGAATCAAAAATCTCTCCCAACACAAATACGTTCATTTTTAACCTCATACTTGGAAAGCGCATGTTCAAATTCAAAATCTAACCAGTAAATTTTTATTTGGAGTTGCCTCTAAGTTGAAAGTGCATTTTCATAGATCTTCTTTACAACTTTATTGCTTTTTGAATATACAATGCTGGGCTTGTAGGTGGTATTCATTACATCACTGCCCATTTTCAATGGGTCTATCTCCTTTTGTATAGTTCTTTAATTTGATTAGCATCTTGCTCTGAATTCACTTCCAGCAGTATGTTAACTCTTCCTGTTTTTATTGTCAATAGAATTTTACATTAATATTTTGATATTATAAAAACAAAACTGAACTATATGTTTCCAAAATCTTCAACTTTATCATAGAAATCAAACTGTGTGGCTGACAAAATAACAGCTCTTGAAAGATGACTACATCTTCATATTCTGGCTCTTAAAAACAAACAAACAAAAAAGACACAGCTGCTTGTTATGGCTCTCAGTGTCTTTTGTTCTATTAACTCTTGTCAGGATTGTTAACAAGTCTGGCTGGCTGGCCTGCCCACTGAGGCCACATATATGAACAAATGTGAACAGTTTGCACCCACATAGCCAGCACGGCTGAGGTTGCAGAGTTTCTTTCTGGCAATGACAGTACATCTATTTTGAAACCATAATTTTGCATCCTTTCTAAAAATTTCACAATATTTGCTGAAAATTATGCTGATAAATGCTATTGTCTGACAATGGCTCAACCTAAATGTGGTTAGCCTAAAGGAACATGATGTTCTTAAGCCACATTATAAGATGCAACTGAAATCTACAGGTTTTAAAACCAAGCTGGCAATTCCACAAAAATGGAAACATAAATGGATGTCAGAATTAATGATCCCTGTGAAAAACTATGATTAGAAAAGAATTTTACATTTTCATAAAAATTCTCAGAGTTTTAATGTTTATATCTCTGTGTATTCTTTTAAAGAGGCTATGGGAGACCAAATTGGGAGAAAAGATGTGAATGTAGCAGCCTCTGGAAAGGCATGTCAAGTGTGTCCCAGAACTCCTTGGCTTTGGTAGAGTAGAAGGATAGTCTGTCCTTTTATAGTTGTGTAAGCACTATGACAGAAAAGCTTTCAAAACTTATTCATTCATACATACAGTTATTCATTCATATGAAAAGTTATGCATTCACAGAATAATATTAAGAGGGCCCAACAATTTTTGAGGTCCAGCTCATATTCAAATATTCCCATTTCTTTGCAAAACTTTCTTTAGAGCTTTTTAAAAAACAAACAAAACCTAGATTCAAAAGGGATCATACACTGTATTTTTGATATATCTTTTTAGTCTCTTTTAATCTAGAACATTTTTATGGCATTGACTCTTTTAAGAGATCAGGACTGTTGTAGGAAGTCCCACAGTTTGAGTTTGGCTGACTGCTTCCTCAAGGTGTCCTTTGACTTTCCCCTCTTTTCTCTGTACAGACCTTCCTTGACTTATCCATGGGGCTGTGTCCTAATAAACCCAGCACAAGTGGAAAACACATTTAACGCACCTAACCTACCGAACATCGCAGCTTAGCCCAGTCCACCTTAAACATGCTCAAAACACTTACAGTGGCCTATAGCTGGGCAAAATCATCTAACACAAAGCCTATTTTATAATAAAGTGCTGAGTATCTCTTGTAACGTATTGACTACTGTACTGAAAGGGAAAACCAGAACGGTTGACGGGTGCAGAATGGTTGCGAGTGTTTGAGTTGTTTACCCTCCTGATCACATGGATGACTGGGGGCTGCAGCTCAGTGCCACCGCCCAGCATCACGAGAGAGTACTGGACTGCATATCCTACTAGAATTAAAACAGACCCAAATAAATGGAGATATATACCATATTAGTGGACTGGCGATCTCAATATTGTTAAGATTCCTATTCTTTCTAAGTTGATCTACAGATTCTTAGCAACAATTATTAAAATTCCATAAAGCTTTAAAAAAGATTTAGACAAGATGACTCTAAAATTTATGTATAAATGCAAAACATCTAAGATAGCCCAAAGCATCTTAAAAAGTTGGAGGACTTAACACTCTTATGACAAAGCTATAATAATCAAGATAGTGTGGGACTGACATGAGGATAGAAAAATAGATCAATGGAAAAAGGAGTTCTGAAATAGATCTGCTAATATACAGTCAATTGAATTTCAACCAAGGGACCAAGCTAATCAACTGAGAAATAGTGTTTTCAATAAATGATGCTAGATCAATTGAATATCATATGAAAAAATTAACTTGGACTCCCCTTTCCACACCACACTTAGAAACTAGTTTGAGGTATATCATATAGTACACTAGCCATGAAAGTAAAATTGATAACTTTATCAAATTAAAACTTTCTGCTGAAAAGACAGCCTTAATACTGACTGGGAAAAATCATTCCACAGCACACAAATCGAACAATGGATTTGTATCCAGAATATGTGAAGAACTTCTTCAAATTGCCAAAAAAGATAAACAATCCAAATTTAAAATGGACAAAAAACTTGAATAGACTACAAAATAACATATATACACATGAAATAAGCACATGGAAAGTTATTCAACATCATTAGCTATCAGGGGAATGCAAATGAAATCTACAATGACATACAATTTTGCCCTGTTAGAAGGGCTAAATTTAAAAAAAAAAAAAAAAAAAAAAAAGAGCAACATTAAATGTTGGCACCAATGGAAATGTAAAATTGTACAACCACTTTTGTATACTATTTGGATGTTTCTAATAAAGTTAAACTTCTACCCTATGACTCAGAAATTCCAATCCCAAAACAGGGCAAAACTAATCTATAGTGATGGAAATCAGAAAGTGGTTGCTTGGGGTGGGAGTGGGGATTGACTGGAAAATAGCATGAGTGCACTTTCTTGGGTGAAGGACATGTTTTATATCTTCTTTTGGCTGGTGGTTATATGAGTGTATACAATTGTTAAAACGCATCAAACTGAGCAATTAAGTGTTAAAATAACCTATAATTTTGAACAAAAAAATTCAGACAAAAACCAACACATATTATATGCTTCCATTTGTTTCCAAATAGAAATAAAACTATTTAGGGAGGCATTCTCCAATATAAAATGATGAAAACAGAGTAAGATGTGAATTACCATAAAAGGTAAGAGAGGGGCTCTCCCCAGACTGCAGGGCGGTGGGCACTGGGGGGCCGTGATAGGACAGGCAGCCCGGGTGTTTGTAGGGTGATGATGGTATTCTGCTTCTTGGCTTGGGTGGCAGGTACATGAGTCCTCCCTTTTCAAGAATTTACTAATGTGTACATTTACATCATGCACTTTCCTTTATGTATATTATATTTCACAAATTAAAAGTTTTAAAAATGTGTTTTAACATTATTATAAACACACACACATACTCTCACACACAGGAAATAGTACTGAAAAGCCAACTTATTCAGCTATGGAACTAAGCACACATCACAACTGGATGGATGAGGTATATAATGTGGATAAATAAAATCCACATAATCCTCTAATTAAACATCCCCAGAGCTTGTTTTAAAATGAGAAAACTAAGATTCAGAAGATTCAATTATTCACATAATTAATTTTCATTTGGCATTTCAGTATCTCAGTTAAATCCATATGCTTTTAAAAGTATACAGATGAAAAACAAATACCAAAAAAATGTAAAAGGAAGGAAGAATGTTCTTATTGATACAAACATATAAAACATATATTCTATTTTATATCTTGCATAAACCCTAAAATGTCACAAGGACTGGTTTTGTGGTAAATGAAATTTCTGGGCAGCCACAAAGAGATTAAATCTCTTCTGTATGCAAACAAGCATAGCTTTATTTCTTTTTTCCCCCTTTTTAAAAAGAACAAATAAACCCAATGTAAAAAAAAAAAAAACTATGTAAATGCAACATAATTATGTTTAAACCACAGAAGACAGGAAATTTAGAGTTACAGATTCCATGGTAAGTTTTAATTCTATCCTTGTGTATATGTTTTATAAAAGAGTCTTTCATTACATGATCACATAACACTGGACTATGTAACAATCAGTTCAGCAAATATTTGTTTTACAATGTGTGGAAGGAAAATATTTTACAGGATAAATTGTAGGAAATTAGTATATTATTTAGGTAGACTGTCATGTAAAACTTCTTAGAATCTTGGGCATTTACAGAATATTAACAGAAACATTTTTTCTTGATTATTTTCTAAAGAACATGAAATTTAACTCTTTTGTAGTCAGGCACTTATATTTGAAAGCTGACCTTTATAAAGGTTTAAGGTTATTCTGAAGTAATGAAAAACTTAGGACATGAGAATTTTAGCATGTTTTGAATCATGTATGCCAGGAATTTTGTATTAAAGGCACAGTAGAGACTGAAATAAATCATGAGGCTCTACAAGTTCCTAAAAAGTCTGAAAAACAGCCCTTATTATCACTATTGGCATTTGCTAGGGTTCCTGACAACTCATATATCTGAAATTTAACTTTTTCAAAAGTAAAAGAAAAGCATTTATCCTGATTTTCCTGTATTAACTATATTTCAGGTTAACCAAATGGTTAGCAATCACCTCTAAGATAAACCTAGTAAAAGTATTAGATTATAAAGGTAAAGTAAAAATTCTCATGCCCTCCAAACGAAAAGATCAAATAACTCACAAAGAAACATGAATTCAACTAACATCAGAATTTTCCCAAAAAAGGTATGAAGTAAGACAACAATGGAGCAGAATTTTTTTAATTCAAGAAAGAAAGTGGGAACCAAGAATTTTATATCTAGCAAAGCTGTCCTCTGAGTATTTATAGGAAAATAGCTTCACTAGATACAAACGTGTGCTTCTGCACAGCAAAAGAAACAATCAACAAAATGAAAAGGCAATCTATGGAACAGGAGAAAATATATGCAAGCCATACATTTGATACAAAGTTAATATTCAAAATACATAAGGAATTCATACAACTCAATGGCAAAATAAATAAATAAATAACTCAATTTAAAAATGGGCAAAGGAACTGAACAGACATTTCTCCAAAGAAGACATGCAAATGGCCAACAGGTATATGAAAAAAATGCTCAACAGCACAAATCATCAGGGAAATCCAAATCAAAACTACAGTGAGATATTGCCTCACTCCTCATTGGAAAGGCTGTTATTGAAAAGACAAGAGATAAAAAATATTGGCAAGAAGTGGAGAAAAGGAAATCCTTGTACACTGTTGGAATGTAAATTGGTATAGTCATTATGGAAAACAGTATGGAGGTTCCTCAAAAAATTGAAAATATAACTATCATTTGATCTAGCAATCCCATTTTTATGGGTATATATCCAAAGGAAATGAATTCAGTAGCTAGAAAAGATATCTGTGCTCTTATGTTTATTATAGAATTATTTACAATAGCCAAGATATGAAAACAACCTAAGTGTCCATTGACAGATGAATGGATAAAGAAGTTGTGGTATACTTATACAATGAAATATTATTCAGCCTTAAAACAGAAAGAAATCCTGCCATTTGTAACATGGGTGAACTTGAAAGACATCATGCTAAATGAAATAAGCCAGACACAGAAAGTCAAATATTGCGTGAAATCACTTACATGTAGAGTCTAAAACAGTTGAACTTAGAGAAACAGTGATTCGAATGGTGAAGGGGCTGGCAGTGGAGGAGATGGGGAGATGCTGGTCAAAGGGTACGAAGTTTCAGTTATAAGATGGATAAGCTTTAGAGACCTAGTGCCCAGCATGGTAACTGTATTAATAATAATGTATCGTATACTTGAAATTTGCTAACAGAGCAGATTTTAAGTGTTCTTGCCATACACCAAAAAAAAAAAGTATCTTTGTGAGATGAGGTTAATTAGCTTGGTGGCTGTAATCATCCCACAAAGTATACTTATATCAGAACACCATGTCATTCACCTTAAACATACATAATGTTTAAATGTGTCAATTATACCTATATAAAGCTGAAAAAGAGAAAGGTACTTTAAACATCTAAAAACTTAGGGAATTCTGTACCCATGAGCCCTTTTTGAAGATTCTACTAGGGGATGAGCTCCAAAAATTAAACTATGACTGTAAAACTGCAGCAAAAACTGATAATAAGTATATGTGTATATATGTTTGTTGGTCTAAGATTAAAACAGGGGCAGGGTCAAGGGTAGAATAATAATGTTCAAATGTTACATGTTATGACAAAGTAGAAACAATGCACTTTAAAGTGGAGAGGATAAGGAAGAGGGAAAGAGAAAAATGAAATAAGCCCATTGATTACTATAGAGACGATGGGTGGGAGTTAAAAGATACCAGCAAAAACTGAGAAACTAAATAGCAAATAACTACATAACAGAAAGGAGAAAGCAAGCATTAGAAAAATGTACAGGTACAAAGACACTGACTAGAATGAAACAAAAATGCAAACTTTTCTAAATAACAACAAAAAAATATTAAAGAGCAAAGATTACAAATCTTACAGAGAAGAGCAAATATAAAAGAATATGAATAATTATAAAATATTATGACATTGTTGAGACCAAACATCAGTGAGTGTGAATGGGTTTAGCTCACTTATTAAAAATATTTTTAGCTTGGCATACAAAGCAAGACCCATCTATATACTGTATGAAAGGGCACACCTAAAAGAAAGTGGTTCAACAAAGACTAAAAATAAAAGGTAGACCAAGATTCTCCAGGAAAATGGAAAAAATATGAAAGCAGGGGTAAAGATCCTTATATCAAAGTAGAAATATCAAGCCAAAACTCATTAAACATGACAAAGAAGAGCTCTTGAAAAATTAAAATCCACAATTCACAATGATTAAAACATTTATGCACCAAATAATATAGTGCCTGCCTTTGGGGCTTCCCTGGTGGCGCAGTGGTTGAGAATCTGCCTGCTAATGCAGGGGACACGGGTTCGAGCCCTGGTCTAGGAAGATCCCACATGCCGCGGAGCGACTAGGCCCGTGAGCCACAATTGCTGACCGTGCGCGTCTGGAGCCTGTGCTCCGCCACAAGAGAGGCCGCGATAGTGAGAGGCCCACGCACCGCGATGAAGAGTGGCCCCCGCTTGCCGCAACTAGAGAAAGCCCTCGCACAGAAACGAAGACCCAACACAGCCAAAAATAAATAAATTAATTAATTAATTTAAAAAAAATATATATATATAGTGCCTGCCTTTAAGAAGCAAAAACTACATGAGTTGTAAGAAGACATAGGTAGAAGTACACTAATAATTCTAATACACCATTTTCAGTATGAGACAGGTCAAATGCATGAAAAATAGTAAGTAGAGATAGAAGGCTTACATAACTTAATAAAACAGACCTTAAGAATATACATCAGGACTTCCCTGGTGGCGCAGTGGTTAAGAATCCACCTGCCAGTACAGGGGACACGGGTTCAAGCCCTGGTCCAGGAAGATCCCACATGTCGCGGAGCAACTAAGCCCGCGTGCCACAACTACTGAGCCTGTGATCTAGAGCCCACGAGCCACAACTACTGAGCCCACGTGCCACAACTACTGGAGCCCTCACTCCTAGAGCCTGTGCTCCACAACAAGAGAAGCCACTGCAATGAGAAGGACACGCACTGCAATGAAGAGTAGCCCTCGCTCGCCACAACTAGAGAAAGCCCACGTGCAGCAACGAAGACCCAACACAGCCAAAAAAAGAAAGAAAGAAATTTATTAAAAAAAAATACATATATATATACATCAAACTCTACACTCTATTGAAAGAGGACACATCTTCACCCCAAGCACCTATAGATGCTTTGTAAAAATTCATCTTGTATTGAGTCATAAAGAAAACACCAGTAAGTTCCATAAAAAGTGGAAATAAAACACTGACTAAACTGCAACATAGTAAGAAATATCTAACAAAAACAAAAAATAAAAAGGTTCCTCTTTGTGGAATTAAAAAAAAAAATTCCATTAAACAACATCTGGCCTAAAGGGAAAATATAAACTGAAATTAAAGTACTTCTTAAAAATAATGATAATGAAATCACTACGTATCAGAATGTACAAGGGACATTTAAAGAAGTGTCAAAGAAAAACTCATAGGACAAAATATTTTTATTATTAAAAAAAGAGGGAATTCCCAGGCAGTCCAGTGGTTAGGACTCTATGCTTCCACTGCAGGGGGCCCAGGTTCGATCCTTGGTTGGGGAATTAGGATCCCACAAGCTGCATGGCACAGCCAAAAAAAGAAAGAAAAAAAAAGAATAAAAATAAATATCTTCTCAGTTCAAAAAAATTAGAAAAATAGTTACAAAATAAACCCAGAAAAGGCAACATGGAATAAATATAAAAGAAATTTATGAGGTAGAGAATAAAAGAACAGTATATCTAATTAATAAAATTTTCTCAGAAAAAAATCAAAATAGAGAAACTATACTAGATAACTTGATCATGGAAAAAACAGGAGAAAGCTCACATACACAAATATAAAATGACAAGTGGAAAACAACCATTGAAACGAGACAAAATTTAAAAATCATAAGACATTGTTTTGCAGATCATTATTTAAATATATTTGATGATCTAAATGAAATTGATCATTTTATAAAGAAATGCACATTGCCAAAATTGACCCCATTAGAGTAGAATGCATAAATAGATTAGATTTCATAGAAGAACTAGAGAAAACCAGTAAAGAACTAACAGAACACACACACACACAGAGTAGGCCCAGATGACTGCACAGTATAATTCTATCAAAACTTTAAAGCCTAGATGGTCCCATTGCTCAATAAATTATTCCAGAGTATTGAAATGAAAGAAAACTTCCTAATTCCTTTCGTGAAGCAGGTATAACATTGATACCTAAATTTGATAAAGATAGTTGTTAAAAAAAAAAAAGAAAGGAAGGAAAAGAAAACTACAGACCAATATAATTCAAGGATATCATTACAAAAATACTAAATAAGATTAGCAAACAGAATCCTACACCACATTAAGAAAATAGTACATCATGACCAAGTGAAACTTGTTCCCAGAATGCAAGGTTGGTCCAGTGTTTGGAAACCCATTAATATTATTCAACATATTGATAGATATAAGGGAAAAATCATAATGGAGTATACAGAGCATAATCTCCATAAATGCTTAAAGAGGGATTTGACAAAATTCAATACCTATTTCTGATTTTGAAAACACTCTTTAAAAATAGAAATTGAGAGATTTTTAAAAATATGATAAAATATATATACTTTAGTCCTCAAGACATTATTTTACATAACAGAACACCACCAGAGGCATTTCTACTAAAATCAGGAACAAGGCAAAGAAGCTATCTCCATTACTATTCAACACTGCAGTAGGGAATTAGCTAATGAAATTATACAAGAGAAATCAATCTAAAGAATAAGAATTTATAAAGAAGAAATAAAACTTTCTTGGGAATATCCTGGAGCAGAGTTCAGCAAGTTTTTTGTAAAGGGCCAGGTAGTAAGTATGTCTTTGTGGGTTATTTGGTCTCTGTAGCAACTATCAACTCTGCCATTGTAACATAAAAGCCACCAAAGACAATATATAAATGAATGAGTGTGAGTATGTTCCAATAAAACTTTATTTACAAAAACAGGATTTGGCCCATGTGCTATAGTATGTCAACAATTGCGCTAGAGAATCAACAATAAAGTGAACTCAAACAATAAGAGAATTCCATTAGGTAGCAGCATAGAGAATTAATACACAAAATTCAATAGTGTTCATAGAGACAATCAACTGAAGCACATAATGGCAGTAAAAAACCATTTATACCACCAACGAGGAAGATTAAATACTTAGGAATGAACTGAACAAAAATGCACGAAATCCACATACAACAATTTTCAAATTAAAAAAACTAGACTTCAACAAATGAAGTTTCTATAATTTCACTATGGTTATGTAGGATGTTAAGGGAAGCTGGGTGAAGGGTATATGGGAACTCTCTGTACCGTGCACTCTATACTTTTGCAACTTTTCTGTAAGTCTTACGCTATTTCAAAATGAAAGTTAAGTTGGTGGGAATGTAAATTGGTGCAGCCACTGTGGAGAACAGGATGGAGGTTCCTTAAAAAACTAAAAATAGAGCTAGCATATGATCCAGCAATCCCAGTCCTGGGTATACACCCAGAGAAAACTCTGATTCGAAAAGATACATGCACCCCTATGTTCAAAGTAGCACTATTTACAATAGCCAGGACATGGAAGCAACCTAAATATCCATCAATGGATGAATAGATAAAGAAGATGTGGTACTTGTGTACGATGGAATACTACTCAGCCATAAACAAGAATGAAAGAATGCCATTTGCGGCAACATGGATGGACCTAGAGATTATCATACTGAGTGAAGTAAGTCAGACAGAGAAAGACAAACACCATATGATATTGCTTATGTGTGGAATCTAAAAAAAATGATACAAATGAACTTATATTTACAAAACAGAAACAGTCTCACAGACATAGAAAATAAACTTATGGTTACCAAAGGGGAAAGAAGGGGAGGGATAAATTAGGAGTTTGGGATTAACATATACACAATACTATATATAAAATAGATCATCAGCAAGGACCTACTGCATAGCACAGGGAACTATACTCAATATCTTGTAATAACCTATATGGGAAAAGAATCTGAAGAAGAATGGATATATGTATATGTATAAATGAATCACTTTGCTGTACACCCAAAACTAACACAACATTGTAAATCAACTATACTTCAATTAAAAGATTAAAATTAAAAAAAATTTTAAAAGAAAGTAAAGATCCTGAGGTGTGGAAAAGAAATTTTAGATATTGAAGTTTTCAGCATCAATACTTTTTAGTTGTTTGAAATTTTATAGTATTTTATGAGAAAGTTACACTCCTCAAAACACAAGCGTTAACTGTTTTTTGCAATGTTGATGTGATTTTTATATACTTGAAGGCCAAACTACCTCCAGGTGAATTCTGTACGTATCAAATAGACATTAAAAAGTCAACAAGAAAAGAAAATTCAGCATGAATAAATCTACTTTTTCATGAACCTACTACGCTGGGATACCTGTTGCTCCACGTTAGTTCCTCAGGAAGGGTATAATTAATAGGAAACTGTTTATACGGAGTCTTTAAAAGCAGTAGTCTGATGTACTGAGAAAAGTCAGTAGAGTTTTATGAAATCATTGTTGTCTTAAAAATCATTTTTGACTCAGGAGCCAAACTGTTATTATTACGATGTTTCTTATTCTTACTGAGAAATAGATACGGGAAGAAAACTGTGCATACTAGCGCACAGAGTTAATAAAACTCTGCTCTGAGTACATACGTTCATCCTCACGTGCAACCTAAGTTTTAGCCATAGCCACAGACATATCATTAAAACATAAAACTGCTCATCATTAAAACAAGTTCCTAACCTATGAATTATTTAAGACTTACACAAGGCAAAGTTATTTCTCATTTCCTTACCATTTAACTTAAAGCTTGAAGACTCAATAAATCCTGCAGATCTAGCAATAATAGCCATGTCTGATATATGATGCCAAATGTAATGCCGTTTGGATTCTTACTAACCTCAAAACACTGTTTTCTAAAACTGACTTTGTGTGTTTCTAAAACCATCTGTGGGAAAACCATATTCACAAGTACAGAAGGATTCATCAACCTCCGTGTTACACAAGAAAGAACAGTTTAGTCTTTATCTTACGAGGCTTTGTCATAGAGTTTGACACTTTTGATCACTTTCTCTCCTTAAACACTCTCTTCCCTTTGTTTCTTCAGTAACTCGCTCTTCTGGCTTCCCTCACAACTCTGGCTGTTCCGTCTGCATTTCTTTATAGGCACCTCTTCTCTGGTCCATTCATTCTCCTTAAAAGATTGGATGCAGTAGGATTCTGTTTTTGTCCTTCTCTTTTCCCTTTCTTTCTCTTGCTCACAATCTCACATATATTCATCACTTAAGTTACCAAATACTCAGAATGCTATATGCCCAGCCCACATTCTATCCTAAGCTTTAGACGTGAATGAATATCCAATTGACTAGTTGCCATCACTACGGAGATGTCCCAGAAGAACCTCAATGTGCACCCAACGTAACTGAACTCATCATTTATTTAGTGTACAATAAATGTTTGCTGAGCACCTACCCTGAGCCTGGGACTGGGTTAGGCAATGAATACATCATGATGAACAAATTGGCTTTGTTTCTCCCCTAGTGAAGTTCATCCTGCCTTCACCAGTCTTCCAGCTACATTCCCTATAACAGCAAGTGGTACAATTATCCATCTAGTTACCCAAGTCAGAAAGCTAAATATCACTCATGACTCCCCCCTCTTCTTTACAATTCGTGTTCATCCACTCACCTGGTCTTATCCATTCTCTCCCTTTATTTCTCTTTACTCTGTCATTTTTTTTTGTTCTTTAGTATAACATATTCCACAGGCTTAGTTTAAACCACCTTCACCTCTGGCTGGCAGTGATCTCCTAAACAAGTTTCTCTGTTTCCGGTTATGCTTAAAACCCTTTAAAAACCTTCAATTGACTTTAAAGCAGAATTCAAACTTAGCATGATGCACAAAGGCCTGTATTATAATCGCCTATTGACATGCTTATGCCACACCCTCAAAGCTCCTTGACTGCAGCTGAGAGGACCCCATTTAGGGTCCTCTTGTTCTCGATTTATAGCAAGTTAAATAACATGATTAATTTGATATAAGAGAAACACAGGGGACTTCCCTGGTGGCGCAGTGGTTAAGAATCCACCTGCCAATGCAGGGGACACGGGTTCGAGCCCTGGTCCAGGAAGATCCCACATGCCACGGAGCAGCTAGGCCCGTGCGCCACAACTACTGAGCCTGCGCTCTAGAGCTCATGAGCCACAACTACTGAGCCCGTGAGCCACAACTACTGAGCCCATGTGCCACAACTACTGAAGCCCGTGTGCCTAGAGCCTGTGTCCCGCAACAAGAGAAGCCACCGCAATGAGAAGCCCACGCACCACAATGAAGAATAGGCCCTGCTCGCCGCAACTAGGGAAAGCCCGTGCACAGCAACAAAGACCCAACACAGCCAAAAATTAATTAATTAATTAATTAATTAATATTTTTAAAAAGAGAGAAACACAGAATGAAGGGACTCATCTATAGATGAGTACAGATACTGAACCCTCTGACTTTTTTTTGTATTTATGTATTATTGGTTTAAATTGTTATTCATTAAAGCTATTGCTATGTGAGTGATACTAGCCAACATTTACCTAGCACTATCATGTATCAAGCATTTTACATATATTAATTCACTCAATCATTACAACAATCCAGTGAGGTTGGTACCATGACTGTCCCCATTTTATATATTTGGTAGCCAAGGCACCAAGTAGTTTAGTGATTTGCTGAAGGAAACATAGTTGGTAAGTGGTGAGACTGGAATTCCAGGCAATGGTTCCAGAATCTATACTCTTAACCATTATACACTACTGTTCAGAATAAAATGATATTGTGCAAGGTACTAAACAAGAACTCTAATTTTTTTAAAGATGATGCATATTCATCATATAAATTGTATAGAAAATATAAAAAAGAAGGTAGAAAATATCCCAAATCCTACCATCCAGAAATAATAATTGTTAACAACTAATATAAATTATTCCAGATATCTCTTTATGCCTACAGCTAGATAAAAGGATGTATGGATAGGTAAGAGAGATCGATAAATGGGACTTCCCTGGTGGTCCAGTGGGTAAGACTCCACGCTCCCAATGCAGGGGACCCAGGTTCGATCCCTGGTCAGGGAACTAGATCCCTCATGCATGCTGCAACTAAGAAGCCCATGTGCTGCAACTAAAAATCTCACACGCTGCAACAGAGATCCCGTGTGCCACAACTAAGACCCAGCGCAGCCAAAATAAATGGATAAATATTTTTTAAAAAAGAGATAGATAGAGATAGATAAGTGGATGGATGGATGGATGGATGGATAGATAGATAAAATTATGTTTTAAATAGTATCTATTGATTTATTTATTGCAAGATAAAATTTGCACACCTGCTCATCCACCCTTCTCTGTCAGTTGTATTATTATATTATCGTTATCAATATCTACAAAATATAGATGATTCCCCTAATGATAATCCCCCCACTGTTTTGATTGATCACTGGCTATTTTAATCAGTACCCTCCAGCTCATCCGAGGGAACAACGTGGCTCTGTAATTCATGATTTGGTCACCCTGTGTTATTTACATGTGGGCACATTTCACTCTTCCGTCACTTGTGCACACCAGTTCTAAGAGATGACACCATTCCGTACTCCCCAGTGTCCCCCTAGCTCTCCCAAATAAAAGCTTTCAGCTTTCAGGGCCGCTTACATCATGCTCTCGGGCTCCACTGCGCAAGCACCGACCGCTTTTGTGACATTGACAAGTAGAGCTCGGTTTGTTCCCACGAGGAGGTCCACGAGTGGCTGGATGCCACCGCGTTTGCGGACGGTGACTCTGCCCTCAGGCTCTTGGCAACACTCTCCCAACGCACCAACTGCGTTCACAAGCACTTCTTCCGGCTGGTCAGTTAAAAGTCCCACCAAGGCTTCAATGGCTTTGTATTCCCGAAATCTAAGTTCACCACAAGCAGAAGAGGGTGGGAAGGGAGGGAAAGAGGCGAACAGTATTATTTTTGGTATGAATTTAGCTGATAATAATGTTAGTGATAATACTGATAGCTAAAATTTACTAACTGCCGACCGTATGCTCATTCCATCTTTACAGCCACCCTGTGACGTGGATGCTGTTACAACCCCGTTGTCAAAAGGCTAATCTGAAGCTTGGTAAACAGTGACGTCAACATCCACACCCGACCTTCTGTGCCCTTAAGTGCTACGCTGTACAGCCCCGAAGACACTACAACTGCTTCCAAATCTGAGCGTCGACAATCCCACTGTGCTAAGGGTTTTCCCTCAGGTTACAGGAATGATTTTACACGAACAAAGCAAAATAAACCTTTTTGTGTGTTAAACAGAACATGTGAATTTCTTGTTAAAGAAAGTCATCACCCTGAAACGGGAAAGAGTTGCCCCAGAACACCCATCATAGAGTGTGTAAACTCTAAAAATATAAAAAAAGATAAATTCAAAGATTAAAATCAATCAAATGGTCATAAAGTTTACAAATACTTTAAAATTCAATGAAATCGTATTTGAAAATGACTGCACTTGAAGACTAACCTGGTTAGTTGGCATTTAGCTGACTCATTTATCTTTAGAAAAAGAATAAAACCACTTCCATTTCTAAAGATTCTGTGGGAAATTCATTCCCTCACCTTGATAGGTCTCTGCAGGAAATATCAGGGATACTTCTCATTTACAAGGCTGCCCACATGCAAAACAGTCCATTGGCACAGGGAGCTTCTGTCAGCACCCCCTTTCTCCTACTGAGGCACAAAAACCATTGTCGGATGGTGGGATGGGAAGAATCCCTTAATTCTGCCAACTTAGCCCAGAATGTACAGCTTTGGAAACTACAGGAGTAGCACTAGAATCAACTCTTTATTAAAATAGCATTAAAATAGAAGAATGTGTTTTGATGGCCATATTTTAATACGGAACACTGAATGCCTTCTCTTACTTGGTCACATTCTCTTTGCTGATGGAACATTTCCATATTGCCCCTGTGACAGCGGCCAACCGTTCCTTGTTGTCAGTGTTACTGAGGAGAGAAGCCAGGGGTCTGAGTCCTCCACGCAGCCTAACCAGGTCGCGGGTTTCCTCATCTTCTGCACACTACACAGAAGCCAAATCAGACGCTGTCAGTGATCAAGGCGCATCAAGCTTTCAGTGACTGCTAAAGAGGCTGCCTTTCTAGTAGCTATGAAACTTCTTTTCAGAGAGTATCATTTTCTGAAGGAGACTTCAAGTAAAATATAATTCTTGTCTATACTGGCAGCTATCTGACAGTGTCGCTCTTCCTTTACGTGGTTTTGGCAATGTCTAGAGGTTTCTACATACTTGGCAATCCTCCCAAGCCAGTTCTGGGGTAGCCTGGGCTTCTACCAAGACAGACGCAGAGGCTGGTAAGGAACCTAGAATACCACAGGCATGGATGGGGGGTTTCTGCAGTGATGTAACCCGGAGCCTTGGGAAAACATAGTAGAGAAGATAATTGAGTGATGGCGATCCAGCCAGATCTTTAATGACCCCCAAAGTCTAAGAAGTGCGGAATTTCCCCAACAGAGTTTCTATGCCCAGAGCAGTGGGTTATATCAACAGCAACTGATATGTTATTCAAACATGTTTATCCACATGCGTGTGTCAACCTTTGAAATAAATACAGGCTGCATAGATGTTCCCAACAGATGATCCTTCCCAGTTTATAGAGCCAAAAGATGACAAGTTTAGCATAGGTTTGATATTATTCTAAGTGTACAGTTGTTCTCTAAGGCCATGAACTGCGTACCATGCATCACCCATGAGGCCCCTACAAGAAATTCTCATCACAATGCATCACACAGCACCTGCCATGTTTACCTTCTATTAGTGACTTTCAGTTCTGGCTCAACTGCAACTTTAAAGAATGAATCACTATTTCTAACTGACCCTTAAAATATACTCATATGAGGCGTGTATACAAGTCAAAGGGAACTCTTGCACAGTGTTGGTGGGAATGTAAATTGGTGCAGCCACTGTGGAAAATGGTACGGAGGTTTCTCAATAAACTAAAAAGAGGACTACCATGTGACCCAGCATTTCCACTCCTGGGCATATATCCAAAAAAAATAAAAATACTAATTCAAAAAGATACGTGCACCCCAATGTTCACAGCAGTACTATTTATAATTGCCAAGAAATGGAAACAACCTAAGTGTCCATCAACAGATGAATAGATATAGAAGAAGTGGCACATGCATATATAATACATAATGGAATACTACTCAGCCATAAGAAAGAACACAATTCTGCCATCTGCAGCACATGCATGGACTTGGAGGGCATTGTACTGAGTGAAATAAGTCAGAGAAAGATAAATACTGTATGCTATTGCTTACATGTGGAATCTGAAAACTACAGCAAACTAGTGAATATAACATAAAAGAAGCAGACTCACAGATACAGAGAACAAACTAGTGGTTACAGTGGGGAGAGAGGGGAGGGGCACCATGGGGTGGGGGAGTGGGAGGTACAGACTACTGGGTGTGAGACAGGCTTGGGGATGTACGTACAACACGGGGAAGACAGCCAAGATTTTGTAATAACTGTAAGTGGAAAAGTAACCGTTAAAATTATATAAAAATTAAAAATAAAAAAGACTATTGCGTATCCCTGTTATGAGTGAGCTGTGTCCCTCAAAACTCAGACGCTGAGGTCCGCACCCCTGTGCGTCAGAATGTGACAGAGGTAATTACGGTTAAACGAGATCACTGCGGTGGGCTCGGATCCAGAACGCCTGGTGTCCTTCTAAGAAGAGGGTATTAGGGCACAGAGGAAGGACCATGTGAAGACAGAGGGAGGATGACAGGGGAACATGAAGACATCCATCTACAAGCCAAGGAGAGATTCCTCAGAAGGAACCAAACCTGCTGACACCTGATCTCAGACTTCCAGCTCCCAGAACTGTGAAGAAACAGATTGCTGTCGTTCAGGACACCCAGTGTGATGGCCGCCCCAGAGAACTCATGCGACCCTCTGCTGACTGACCCGAAGCCCTCTCTGACGCCATCTTTCTGGCACATTCTCTCACTTTTCACATTTTGAGATGCATTCTTCTAGGAGATCTACTCTAATTAGGCAGAAGCTGGTGCTGCCCGTAGCCAGCCAAGTATGAATTTGTCACAGCCATCTTTTCTTCCCCCTTTACCGTTCTACTCTATTTTTTTTTTTTGTATACTGTGAAACTTGTAACCCACAGAAAATTAATGAAGATGAAAATAAGCAAATTAATAAAAAGATAAAACAGGAATACGCACACGACACACACACTCATGCATCTATCTTGTCTTGGTGGGAGGTATATTTCCCGAGACCACTGTGTTTGAACAGGATATATGAAAGGCGATATAGAGGCACCATGTACATATCTGGCTATTTTACACCAAAGTACATCATTTTAGCAGACAGAGACATGTTAAGTGTCTTACAGAATTGTAAGTAATCAGACAGGCTGATGCAGGAGCAGATTTCTCTCTGACATTTAAAGGCATCTGCCATTACCACAGGACAGTGGTTCTCAGACCTATGGGTGCACGAAAATCCCTAGGGGTTCTTGTTAAAAATGCAGATTCCTGAGTCCCATCCCCAGAGAATGGGACCTCACGAAACAGCACCTTGAATGGCGCGCAGAAGAGCCCCCGTACCTGGCAGATGGCCGTGGCGCAATGCTCCTGCAGCTGTTTGTTTTCACTACTTAGGTTCTTTACCAGATTTTCAATTATCCTTTCAGCTTTGATTGCGGCTCGGTACTTTTCCTAGGAAAGTAAACTTTAGTAGTTATATATTGCATAAATATGCATAAATAGAAGTGTCTATTCACATGTATCAATAACTACACTGAACAAACTTTCTTAGTAAATGAACACCACAGTCCAAGTTTAACACACCGTTATAACAATAAGGGAATTTAGTCAACATTTTCAAAAACATATCATCCAGGTCTCAATGTACTTAATCTTCCATTAGTTTGATCTTCTCTTTCAAATAGAAGGGTGACTTCTTAAAAAAACTTAACCTTCGAAGTTATGTTTCCGCTAAAGAAAGTCGAGGCGAATGAGAGCCAGGGAAGCCGAGCTGGCCTGCATACCTCCGAGGCACATTCCTGCAATGTCGCCACGACCGGGATTAGCATGTCTTCACAGGAAGTCTTCAGTAACCGAGCCAACAAAGGGATGCCCCCAGCTCGCCGGATGGCTTCCTTGTTCGCGTAGCTCTTGCTGCAGCTCCACAGCGCCAGCGCCCCGCAGTGGGCCACCTCCCCATCGCGGGCCTCGTACAGGCCCGGCTGGGCAGGCTCCGCGGAGGGCCGCCTGCAGTCAAGCAGAGCGACCTAGAGAACAGATCGATACAGCATAAGCGGGAACCTTCGAGACAAGACTTAACCCAGCCCGCAGTCGCTGCAGGGTTGCCACCAAGCTCCCCTCCCTCAGAAGTACGAATCCTTGAAGAAATTAACTTTCGTGCCACACAGCAGTCAAAGAAACAAACAGAACCTTCGAAACACCTTCCTCCAGATTTGGCAGCTTTTACATTTCCTTCCCACAAGGGATTTAATCCCCCCGCGAGAGTATTTTCTTAATACAGCTCTAACGTTGACATTAGTAAGATTTGTAAAGCTCACCCTCATCCCTGGTATCTCAGAAAAGTAGGCTCCCTAACGCCAGGAGAACTTTCCGGTGAGAGCTGAATGGCCTGAATGCTCTTAAAACCACGAGGCCTCTTTGGAGGACGTGGCCCTCCCCCTGCACTCCCGAAACCAACTAAACCAAACGCACAGCAGCCGGTATCCTTTCTCTTCTCTGCAGTAACCAAAGTCCCTGAAGCCCCTGAGGGAGAGGCAGTTTACACGCATCCAGCAGGGTGGCCGGGGAGGAAGTGAAGCCAGCCTTCCCAGAGCTGTCTTAATCCCACGCATAACCGGAGACCAGATCCCATGGATACTGCCCACTTAACCACGGCCACCACTTAGAAGGCAGGAGCCCGGACTGAGTCACAGATTCCTAACTCCAAACTCCTGCAGAGAGGACACGGATTTGCAGCAGGAGGACACTCATGGTCTAGTTAGTTGTGGCCCAAGGACGGGGTGAGGACGATTTACACGGCTTCCAGGTCACCACCGGACCCAGGACAGCAAGACAATGGGCTTGAACACAGGGAAGACAGTCCGAAAGTACCTGCCTATGTACTAGTTACTCCCTCATTATCTGTACAAAGTCCAAACTCCGTAGCCCTTGGACAAGACTGTGTGATGCCCACAGTCCTCAACCTTTGTCTCTCACGATTCAGCCCACCTCACCCAAGGTCTGGCCACGTTACACCACTTAGTTTCCAAACATTCAGTGCTGTTTCCCAGCTCTGGGCCTTTACCAACATGGCTTCATCTTCTTTAAACGCTTTTGCCTGATGTGTCTGCCTGACAGATACCTGCTCACCTTTCAAGACTCAAGAAAGGTGACATCTCCTCTCTCCAGCCTCTCTTTTTAAAAAAAAAAAAATTATTTAAAAAAATTTTCTCCCTATCCTAGTTAATTAACTAATTCATTTAAATTTTTAAATTTTTCATTGAAGTATAGTTGATTTACAATTTTGCTAATTTTGCTATTATTTAAAATTAAATTAAAATGTATGTCATTATTCTGATTAGATGACTGTAACTGTCCAAACTCCAGGCCCCTAAACATGACGCGTAAGATGTCCATAAAAACATACGCCAGTGCTCTGTCTTTCATTCTTATGGGAGTAGTTTCAGTGGACAGCCACGTCAGCCTACCATACGATCTCATTATTTAGGCAGGACAATGATAATCCCAGTAATAATGACCTTTTCCCCCCAACGTTTTATTATGAAAATGTTCAAACACACACAAAGGCTGAAAGAATACAGCAACATCCACATACCCACCACCTGGATTCTCTAATTAACATTCTTCCACGTCTGTTTTATCACATAGCTAACTATCTATTCATCCATCTATCCAGCCATATGTCCCCTTGTCTTTGAGGCAAATGATTATAAGGTATAGTGCTCTACAGATTACAGGTGGATAAAGTGAACACACAGAATCTCTTTCAGTAAATTTCTGAACATGTTTCACTGTGTACTCATTCACATTAAATCCATATTAATTTGATAGATAGTTATTAACTGTTTATATGTGTGAGGTTCTGGGCAAGGTGCTGAGGGTGACACTAAGATGAATAAGACACGTCTCTCATCTTCAGGAACTTAAAGTAGGCAAGTGGTGACAATCCAGCGTGATAAAAGCCGTGGCAGCGACTCAAGATCCAGTGAGGCTACAAATGCACTTCCATACTGCACTTCATAAAGATCCCTCCTGCTGTGGCAGGGGCACTGAGCCTACTTTTTTCTGTCAGCGATAGTTACTGAAATAATCATTTTTTCTGAATATAAAAGTAATACACAAGAAACTGGCAAATGTAGAAAAGTAGGAAGGAAATTTGGTAGTCATTTCAGAGAAAACCCCTGATGAACAATTTTGTGTATTTATTTCAAGTGATTTTTCTATACTTGTTAGCTCTGGGCTTTAAAAGTTGGGATCATGGGTGTCATCAGTTTTTAATCCTGTTATGATTTTATAGAATATTAAACATTCCATGTTACTGTATAAACTTCCAAAACACCATACTGACAGCTGACAGTGGATGCTTCTTATGGATATGACGCATATTATTTTACTAACCTCATACTGTAAAACATGCTGTTTTCAGTTGTCACTCCTGTAAGTAGCAATGAGATGAGTAAGTGCCTGCAGCTCTGACTGCCCCCATGGAGGACACGTCCTCATAGTGAGGTCACCACAGCAGAGGACATGGGCTACCAGACGGTGTTCCACTGCAGAGGGTCTCACCACCCTCTCTCTTTTTTTTTTTTTTTAACTTTTTATTTTATACTGGAGTACAGTTGATTAACCATGTTGTGATAGTTTCGGACCGAGTGAAGTAAGTCGCCACCCTCTTACCGACTCTGTCCACACACACGAATGTATCCCTACCTATGGGATACGTAAAAATTACTTCTATTTGTTTAAATTTGTATTTCTTTGAAAAATGAGGTTGAACATGTTTTTTGGCTACTTGCCAATGTAAATACACAAAAATAATTTTCAAGGACACATTACACAGAAAGAAGATTCCCAGAGCACGCCCGGTGGTTATTTGATGTCCGGGAGGGGCCGGGAAGGACAGCGGGGTGCCCGCCGCCATGAGTGGCACTTACTCACCAGTTTGGTGATGCCCCCGTGGCGTCTCACCGCCCGCCAGGCTCTCCTAAACTTGGCGACGTTCGCAATTGTCTCAGCTGCCAAACATTTCAGGCTCTTATGTGGAGAGTCAAGAATATTAACCATGACGGGCAAGCCCCCAAGGTCAACAATATTACGTCTGATTTGAGGATTACGGCTGATTTCCTTCAGGATTTTTAATGAACCAATCTAAACGAGAAGAAAAAGTTATAGATGAATGGGTGCTTAATGCATAACCAGTGCTATATTTTTAAAAAATTCCAAGCCTACCTAAAATCCTTCCCCAATTAAGTTTTTTAAGGGAACAGTTTCTATTCCCAGGTGTTATACATATTCCCCCCGCATTGTCCTTCAATTAAGTAAACAAACATTCATCATTTAAGAAGCACACGCTAATGGAAAAGAGCCAAAAGAGAAGGAAGAAAAGCAGAGAGTTGACAAGAGCAGCTAATAGCTAATAGCAGAAGCGGGATGTCAGTAGTAATAAAGACAAGAAACAAGCGGCAGGAAGGGCAGACGCCCAGCACTAAGAAGAGAAGCAGGTGAAGGCGTGAACGAGGCTCCTCATCCACTGTGATCCAGCCACTCACCTTACATTTGACTTCATCTGTCTCAAGTAAATTTATTAAAACTTCAAGGCCTCCAACATCCCTGATCGCCAACTGGCAGGTCTCTTGCGCTAAGTTGAAGTCCTTCATTGAACACAATGCAATCACTGTAGCCGTCTGATTTCCTCCCTGCAAAGACGCAAGGCCATAGGAAGGTTAAATAAGCTCACACTCCCATAGAAATTTGCTAAAGGGTAATGAATCCATGAACGGAGAAGTGTGTGTCCCCATACACAGCATGTTCAATTCTTTTAAATTCTCTGAGTGGATTATAATTTGTTAAATGAATCATGCAGAGCTGAAGCACAAGAAAGCCGTGCAGGGCGTCATAAAATATTGCTCCAGTCGAGAGTCACCATGTAAAGGTGGTCTGTCTGCTTTAAACAGCTGCGACATTAGGTGGTATTAGGATATTAAATAGAGCCAGGGGGTGAGCCTTGAGAGATGGTCCGAGGAATGTGAGTTTTATGTGGAGGTAACAGGCAGTCCCTGAACTGTGTACTCTTCAATGCAAACCGTGTCTGAAAATTATTCTTACACATGTACACAGAACAGTCTGGGACAGAGGAAACCTGGGGAAAGCAAAGCCACGTGGGAAGCAGCACAGCCGTCCACACTGGGACCGACAGTAAGTGGAGTGAGGCCGTGGGGCTGAGAAAGAGAAGGTAGTTCCATTAAACCCGGGGACCGACCAATGGGTGGACTGAAGGAGAAGAAAGACAGTTTCACTGTTGTGAACGAAACACTGGCCCACCAACATGCAAATCAGCGTCTGTTTAGCTAATCACCACAAGTGAAGAGTAGTGGGGAATTGCTTTTTAAAAGAATCCAAGAGATTGAAAAATTTTTAACGATTGATCGGTGAATCAGGCCTGCCAGGAAATTAAATCAGAATTCATTGCAGGAATTCTTAAGCAATGTCCACTGATCATTAACGCTTTGAAAATCTTTGAAGAACACAGCATAGTACATATTACTTGTACTGCTATTGAGAGTGGTTGGTAAATAAGAGTCCCCAAAATAGTTCATAAGACACAAAAGCAACATTTCTAATGGAGCCAAGAATAAACTATTTTTGTAAAAGGTGCTCATAAACGACAGCCCTGGATTTCTACCTCAAAACATAGTAGCAATGGCCTCAAATAAACCTCTCTTTTTTGAGGGAAGACACCTTCAAATTATATTTATTATCATTTGCAAATCATTACTTTATATTGCTATATATTACATACATGTGTATGTAGATAGATAAGACTTAGCACAAAAAATGGAAATTATCTTTAAGCTACCCACCCCCTCCTTCATATCACACAAATGCACACATGCCAATTCTTTTGTGAATTCAACACAATATGTTTCTTTTAACATAAGAAACTAAAGTGAGATCAGTAGAGGGTGAGCATCAGAAAGTGAAGAAGGAAACGCTTAGGCTCAGACGTCCTACTAACTCCTTTCCAGAACATTCCTTCCACTTCTCTAAAAATGCTATGAGCGCCATTTCTGCTTTCATTCTAACTTTCCCTCTGGGTACTCTAGGCCGTCCTCCATATTCAAGATTAAGTTTAGAATGACAAGAGCCTTAATTTTGTTACTTACATTTAAAATAATAAGTTTTGTTCTTATAGCTTTTAGCATCCTTTTCTCGATATCAAGAGAAATTTCAACACCACCGATTTCCCCACGGTGGGTTTTAAAACATAACGCAATACACCCTCTGTCACTGCTGTCAGACACAGGATCCCACACGCCAGCACCTCTTAGAAAAAGGTAGGTATTTTTGTAAACCATAAGGAAGAGTCTAAGTGCTAACCATAATTAATTAAGGAAAGTAATACGTAAAAAAGAAAAGCAAAGAAAATAAGGGAAGCAAGTCATTAAACAAGGCTCTTTTTCGGAATTTAAATGGAGAAAGGAGGCAGAAGGATCCTCCCGGGGCACCTGCGGGAACAGAGGTGGGCCCCTACATGGAAGCTTTGAAATGGAAGCCGAGGGCCTCAGGTCGAGAGCGTTCTTGAGACAGTGGCCCCAGACCCAAGCACAAGCAGGAGGCGAGAAGTCGTCCAACGGCACTTCCGCGCCCCCAGGCCACTCCCTGGACAGGCGTGCTCTGTCCTGACGTTCGCGGTCGCACGTGACGGAGGACCTTCTTGACCCCTATGCCTGCGTTCTAGCTTCTGTGATGACAGCACTTTTCTACTTAGACACTCAGCACAAGCTTTGCTTCCTAGTTCAAGTGCTTTTCATTTGTCTCTTGTAGACTATTCCCACCTTTTGAGTTTTATTTCATTATTGACACTACAACTGACGACATACCTTTTAAAAAGTCATGTAACTGCAGCTGATGCCCGAAAGGTAAGACCCTGTATTTTGCTGAATTATCTCTAGGCCAATTTTGAAGCCAAATGATGGAAAATTTACATTTATCATTAAGAAGTTAGATCCTTATAGAAAAAATATTTTTTTCTGTAAATCATCAGCTTTTTCTGAAAATCTGGAAACATATTCATAGGCTTGTGGGATTTTTTTAGAACAGTTTTTTATGAGGGAAAGTTAGTTTTTCCACATTTCAGGATTTACTTCTACTCTTGTCACTGACCACACTCCCCAAAGGATTATAAATCTTTCAGAATGAATACCAGCGGATGGGAGCCAAAATATTCAATGTACAGAGCCACAAATGTTAGCCAATTGCTATTCTTTAAATACCAGCTATGTCAAAGGATTTTCAAATGTCCGTTCTACTTTGACCAGATGCCATAAACATCTTACTGAAGAGAACTAGTGCAAATATGCAAATATGCTCCTTTTCAATTAAATCTCCCCTGAGAATGTAATTAGTTGCCAATACTTATTTTCACATTTTATCACGCATTTGCATTTGTGAGGTTTTAAGAGCTGGAGAAAAACGCAGTAAAATATTATTTTACTAGCTTCTGAAGGGTTTTGAAGAATGCTTCCAATAAGCTTTTCTACGTCTTGAATTAATGCAATTCTTTTGCTAGCTGTCCTCCATCCCCTGCTGCTTCTCATACATCTCCAGGCTCTACCGGCCTTTGGATATTTTACCAGCTCAGGTTCCTTTCCACGACCAGAAGGTCGACGCTCGTGGTTGCGATCACGCTTCAAACATGCCGCGATCAGACGAATGTTGCTTTCTCTCGCTTTTCTCAAAATTTCTTCTTCAAAGATGAATAGAGGCCATTTTAAAAAATAATGTTTTTTCTGGATTTAAATAAAATCTTTGAAATAAAGAAGTATTACCCTATCCGGTGTATAGAGTAATCCCCTCCCCTTACTGCTGATAAGGAAGAAATAAACATGACTAAGCTGAGATGAAGCACGGATGCAAGAGTAAAACAGGGAGAAAGCTGCCTGAGATCACTTCTGTACTCTTTCATTCAACAAATTTGCTTCCTATTTACTTAACTATTTGCCGAGTCCGATGCCAGGCCCTAGAGACATCCTGGTAAACAAAAACAGACGTGGTCTTTGCTTTTATGGAGCTCACAGTTCGGCGGAGAAGAACGATTTTAATTTTTTAAAGCCCATCCCAATAAATGGAAATTTTAAGTCCAAGAGGTGCCATAAGGGAGAGGGGCAGAGAGCCAGGGAAACCCACAACGGGGGCTTTAACTGGGCCGGGGCGTCAGGTAAGTTTTGCCGGAGGAGAGAAGCCTGGGCGGAGGTCTGGACACAGAGCGGGAGGCGGCCGGCGTGATGGAAGGCCGCGGTCAAAGGAGTGGCGTGGCCACATGGGTGAGGCCAGGAGCAGGCCGGCGGCCGAGGTGAGCTGACAGGCCAGGTGGGCCACACGACCTGCTGGGCCAGAGGCCAGGCTGAGCACTTTCGCCTTTAGTTCACAACAGACAGAAAATATTCAAGGGTGGGTGGTTGGCCTGGGGGGAAGGAGAGGGCTACCGGGAGCCGACTACATTCCTACAGATCCCTGTGGCTGCAGAGGCCCCTGGCTGGAGCCGGCCGGCGTGGACAGGTGAGACCACTCAGATTACTGCAGGAATCCGGAGCAGGGGACAGGGGGCTGGCAGGCCGAGGGGACCCATCATGTGTTCGAGTAACTCGGTTCCGAAAAGGGTGCCAGAAGCTAGGAGACGGCAGTGTGACGGCGAGCACGCTCACAGGGCCGTCCTTCCGGGCGTCCTGTCGGACCCAGTGAGACAGGATGGCAGGGCAGAGGTGCGATGGGGGACAGAGGTCTCCTTCCCCTGTTCCCCACTGTCTGCAGTCAGGGGTCAGCGGGTGAGACCCGGTGAGGGGACACAGCCATCACAGCCGTCCAGCTGGCTTTCAGTGTTCTCAGCATTTTTTCCTCCAAACATGCCACTCATAGAGCAAGAGCCATGAACCCTGCCAACGGCTGTTCATTAATGATGACAGAGGGGCTGGCGCCCAGCTCAGAGCTTGGCTCGGAGATGCGCTTCATCCCTCAGGAGTAGAAATGGTAGAGTCAGAGCTCCAAGTGAGTGGCATAGAACCACGTAAGTCAAGCTAGTAAAATATATTGCTTTGCCTTCGGTTTACGTGCAAGCCAATTTTAGGCTGATAATTCAGCACTCATAAACCTAGGGCTCAAGAGATGAGACCAGAAGGAAACTCCAAGGAAAAAGAGAAGATACTGTTCCAGAAGAAGAAAGAAATTAGACTCAGATTGTTGGACTGCAGGCTTGCTAAGAATTTTTTTTTTTTTTTTTAAATCAGGACTGGGTAAGGAACAATTCAAGGATTCCCTACACATTCTTTTTAAACCACCACGGAACGTATGGAACATTCACAGAGACTGATGATCTACTGGAATGTTATGGCAATGATGAAAAATTGGTAGGAAATACAATAGCCTTTCTAAAAAGATTCAGAAGAATGAACTGAATAATTATGATAATTAATAAAAATATCTCAGTAAAGTGACTGGATACGAGGGTAACTGGATATTCAAAAATGAGTAACTCTCCATACACTAAGAATAACAAATCAAAATATGTAATTTGAAAAAAGTTCCCATCCCAGTATTGGCAAAATAATAATAGTAAAAATATCTATGAGTGACTCTCACAAGAAATGTGTTGTAAATATATGGGGGAAAAGCTATTAAGTTTTACTGAAGTATATAAAAGATTAAATAAATGAATGGTCATACCATGTTCCTGAATAGGATAATTCAATGTTATTAAAATTGCAATTTATCCAGAAATAATTTACAAATTAATGTAAGCCAACCAAAATCCCAACAGCATTTTTTAGATTTTTTTTAAAATTTGATTCTCAAGATGATCTGGAATGGAAAATATGCAAAAAGTAATTTAAAATATTTTAAGAAAACTCTCTGGCCAATCAAATATTAAAATATACCAAAGCTATAGTAATTAAACAGCATGGGAACATCCAAATAAATCAATGTAACACAGAAAGATCTGGAAACAAGCTCTTACAAATGAAGTGACAATATTTGATAAAAGTAGCATCTCCAATCACTGGAGGAAAGAATTGGGGAGCCAGTCATCCGGCTTTGACATATGACAAGCGGAGAGGAATTATTTGCACATAAAAAACAAAGGATTAATTTGCATCAAGGATCAAAAGACAAACAACCACATAGGAAAATAGGCAAGGTATACAATACAATGGCTACTTGACGTACGAAAAAATTTATGAACCTCACTAGCAATGAGGAATAGGTAAATTCACATAAGATACATTTTCCCCCTATTAAACAAACAAACAAACAAAAAAAGACTGCAGATTAGAATTTGTAACAGTTAATCTCAATCCTAGGTGAGCAACTTTAATACCCTGGGGAGATTTTAAAGACCATCAATGCCCAGACCCCATTCCAAACCAATTCAATTAAAACGTCCGTGAATGGTACCTGGGCACCAGGGTCTTTGTTTTGTTTTTAAGAGCCGGGCTGATTTCACTCTGTATCTGAGGTTAAAACCTTTGGTATATTACTGACAGAGTGTAAACTGATGCTTGCTTTCTTTAGGGAGTATCAAAAAATTTTTTACATAAACCAAGCTTGGTTGATCACTTTTCACTATTTCCCTCTGAAATAAAAAAAAAAAAAAAATTAATGCAGTACTTAGACTTTACCGTGCATATATTCTTTTTTTTAACACAGCTCTACTGAGGTATAATTGATATACAAAAATACTGCACATATTTGATGTATACAATTTGATGAGTGTGAACATATACACGTACCTGTGAAACCGTGACCACAATCAAGACAATAAACATACCCCGCACCTCCCAAAGTTTCTTTACACCTCCCCCTTTTTTGTCTGTTAATAACACTTACCGTGAGATCTGCCCTCTTAAATTCTTTAAGTGCACAAACAGCATTATTAACTATAGGTACTGTGTTGTATGCCAGATCTAGAGCTTACTCATCTTGCATGACTGACCTTTTATACCCATTGAACAACTGCCCATTAGAAGTATCAACATTCGAAATGTGCCTACTCTTTGACCCGAGCAGTTCCATTTCAAAGAATCCATCCTACGGAAATAGTGCACATATCCAAAGCATATGTAAGAATATTTGCTGCAGCACTGTTGTAGCTACATGATTTGGGGAGACAACCTAAAAACTTATCAATAAGGGAACTGTTAAATAAATTACTGATTTATGTATAATGAAATACTATGGAGAAATTAAAAGGAGTAAGGCTGATATGAAAGATCACCAAGACAGAGCATTAAACACAAAAGGTACAATGTAGAATCACAGTCTGACTTCACTTTATGTATAAACATCACACATGTGTATGTATACAAACAAACATGTGGCAGGGGGCTTTCACTTTTATTCCTTTGCATGGCTTGAATAATTACAATGAGCACATGTTAATGCATTATGTTATAATACTTTAATATTGTAAATACAGAGGAGAGTAAAGGGTGGACCGGAAGAGGAACCCAAGCTTCCGTGACGCTCTGCGTGTCACAGAAACATCAGGAGGCCACAGTCAGCCAGACCAAGAGCTGGGTTAGGATCTACAGCGCTTGTCAGCAGGAATCTCAAAGGCCAGCGGACCAAAAAGGGACAAAAGATTTATAGACATGTATAAAATGAAACATCATTTATACCAAATCTGGTACCTCTCACTCCTCGACCCTTATACTTAGAAATTCTTCAGCATGCAAACTTCTGCAACAGGACTTGAATATGTGTTTTGAAAACAAAAAGTAAAGCAGCCTAGTGCGTTATATAAATTGGGAACTAGGCAAATCTTCTTTTCTCTATTTAGCCTCTCAAATAAATTTGGGGGGAAAGCATGCTTCGAGGAATAAAAACTATTTTTGTTGCAAATACATCAGGCAACAAATTCCCTGAAAAGATCTATTACATTTTCAGATCATTACATTAAATTGCCTTAGATATCAACATTCTTTATAGTCAGAAATCTTAATGAGTAGCTAGACAGCAGTGAGAAGGCTCTGATTATGCTCTGGCTGGACTAGTTAGTAGTATGTGTCCATGAAGAAGTGAATGGAGTTAAAGCTTAAGAGCCCTTCCCAAAGATTTTTCATATTGTCATTTTTCAGTAGTTAAGTTGATGTGGTCGTATAATGCTGGCTAGGGGAGGTATACATTGTTACGATTTGATAGTGTATGTATCATAATCATCTAATTATCTTTGCTTTTTGTCTACTTCTCTTTATTTATGATAGCCAAGAGGCAAAGCGAGTTTAAAGCTCAGAACTGAAAACAAGTTACTGTTGTATCTGTAGAGCATGGATTCCCCTTTGGAGATGAGGCCCTCCATCACTCCCACCATCTCCTCTGTAATCAAAATAAAAGAGGCCTAACCTTTCCTAGTGGGCATTATAAACATACAAGTCACACACATCTGAATAAGTAAAATTCTTATTTAAGAAAATGTAAGGCGCTTCCCTGGTGGCGCAGTGGTTGAGAATCTGCCTGCCAACGCAGGGGACACGGGTTCGAGCCCTGGTCTGGGAGGATCCCACATGCCGCGGAGCGACTGGGCCCGTGAGCCACAACTACTGAGCCCGCGCGTCTGGAGCCTGTGCTCCGCAACAAGAGAGGCCGCGATAGTGAGAGGCCCGCGCACCGCGATGAAGAGTGGCCCCCGCTCGCCGCAACTAGAGAAAGCCCTCACGCAGAAACGAAGACCCAACACAGCCAAAAATAAATAAATAAATAAATAAATAAATTTAAAAAAAAGAAAATGTAAGTGCAGACTCTACTGAGTAGAAATTTCATTGGAAGATGGAATTTAAATATCTTCTGATTAGTAACAGGTAATTTTTTTTCAGTACAAAAGTCCTCCTACTCTTTTTGTCTTAGAGACTATTTTTTAAATTAACTACATCAGTGTAACAACATATGTATTAACTTAAAGATTGTTTCTCAGGAAAGTGGTTCTAATTTTTCTTTTTAACTACTGGAGTTCATCTGGCTGCATAAGCCGTAACCATTGTTTTCCATTTTTGAAAGATTCTTCTTAACAATAATAATACTGCACTATCACATTCTTCTCCATCTCTTTAAGTAAACACCTAGTGCACTCTGCTACTGCCTCCCAAAACTGAACGCTGAATTCCTTTGTGAAGAAGCGCTCCATGTGTAACTAGCCTCTGACTCAAACAGCAGAGAAAATAGGAATGTTCAACAGTGAGGCCTTCAGGCCCCCTGGGCCCTGAATTTCTGGACAGAGGGACAGAATCACCAGGCAACGAGCAATAAGCAGAGGCCCCTGGACGCCTTCCCGGCTCACAGCCACCTTCTGTGTGGCCTGGAGCGAAGTATTTCTCAGCTTTTCCACCAACGAAACAGGGATCACACTACCTGCCACTCCATACCCCAAACCCAAGTAATGGGAAAGCAATTAATTAACTGTAGTTGATTGCAAAGTACATCAAATTCCTCTGATGAAAAACCATATAACTCCCAATTACCACTTAGAAGAACCCCTTAACCAATTAAGGTCGTGTGCGTGTGTGTGTGTTTTCATCAGTTCGTGGAAGATCATGAAGGAACCGAGCCCCACAAAAGCAGTCTTTAACGAAGGTTTTCAAGTCTGAAAATGTCTTTGCCAAGACTGCCCCTCCAAGAGGAAATCCAAAACGTTCCAGGGAGGGAGCCTGGAAAGTCTCTTCAGAAGCCTCCGGGGACTCCTGATGTGACTGTCTCCTAGATGTCACTCTGAAGTAGAGCCCTGTCACTGCTGAGCTGGGGGAACCACCAAGCGCCTTCGCTTCTCACGGCCTGAGAATTCTGAGTTTGCGGATACGTAACAGAAGAAGAAACAGCAAGATCCCCGGCTCACGTGAAAGGCGAAGTCAGCACGGGTTGGATCACGCAGTATGCATCAGTGAGGCCCCACCCCTCACCAGCACACGGTGGACGGGGGGAGAGGACTAACATGCGAGGCCCCTGCCACCGTGACCGTAAGCTGTCACTCAGCAGTCCATGCCAGTCACCCTCCACTGACGGACCTGGGTTCAGATAACATCATCACCCCTCTCGAACTTGAAAACAAAGTTTGCCCCGCTATCATACTCCAGGCTGATACCACGTTTCTGAACTTACAGTAAAAAGCCCATCTTTCCCCAGTCTTCATACCTGGCCTTCCCAGTGTTAGCGTGTAGGAACATTCAGTTGGAGGGAAAATTACGTGAAAAGTAAACGTTTCTCTCTTTTTGCTTCAAACTTTCCTAACTATGTATCTTCCTTTAATTAATCTTTTTAATCCACTAACTGGCTGCATAAAATTACCAAATAAGATGTTACTTTCTTTAAGATTAAAAAAAAAAAAAAAGCAAATGAAGCAATCTACTTATAAGATGGCAAACTAATATTTAAAGAAAGACTGCCCATTTAACATAAATATTTTGATCCATAAACACTGCCTTAGCTGTATGTGCTAGCTCAAGGGAGAGACAGCTACTTTCTGATGAGCTTTTCAGAGGTCACGTTCAATCATGAATTAAAAAAAACCACAAACGTGCCCCACCTGCTCCACACTCCTTCCTAAGCCTTTCATTCCTCTGGGTCCCAAAATGGTAGCCCCGTTTCTAATGAATAATTGGAGCTTCCATCCTTTATTTCCAACTATTGTACAGGCCTTTCTATTTGGACATTTCACTGTCTTCACACTTAAGCTGCCCCAAACCAGACCCCCCTCACAAACTGGCCGGCCTTCTCTCTTGGCCATTTCTTGGCTGCTCCCAAGGACACTGCCCTATTCCAAGTCCCCAACACACTCTATCAGGGCAACACGTCACTGGTTTCTGGTCTTCTCACTGGGATTCATTTTGCAAACCACCTGCTGCTGAACTCAGCTTTCTAAATGAATGCTTTCATCTTCCTGCTTCCCCAGGTGAGGAGGAGGTACACCTGGGGAAGTGGCCCCGGGGATGAACCCTGGATTCCTCCATTACTGCAGCAAGCACTCGGGAATAAGCCCCGCCGAACGATAACATTATCCCAGCTGAGCCTGGAGCCGCTGGTGCAGATAGCTTATCCTCAAGTAACAGCCCTAAGGAATGCCTAGAGGGGAGATAAAGCATGATTCTAGACCCAGCCTCTGAGATCCCTTCAAACTGCCTAAAAGCTCACCAACCATTTTCTAGTCTCCTCAATTTTCTCTTGGATTTCCCGATCCTATAGTATTAAATTCCATACGCAAGCTACCTTCAAACCACATAGAGATGGATTCCCGCAGGCTTTCAACTATGGGTCCAGAGATTCATTCTTCAGTTTAAGGGTACTTACACTAAGGTGCATGAAATGCAGATCTACTTATAATTATGACCTTTCAACATTTTATCTCGTGTTACTAAAGAGTACCTATTTACATTAATAATAATATTAGAATACTTGTGATGAAGAAATCCACCATTTCCAAGCAACAAAAAATCCTCCAACTCTCCTATTTCACAAAGGGGTTCTATACATTTCTGATTTAGAAGTGAGTGAAACTTACTGTATTTTTAGAGAGACTCACAGTATTAGTGTGGGGTTCACGCCTTAACAACTGTCTCGCCCAGTCGCTGGGATGGATACAAAGCAAAATATTTTCATTGCAAGATTCTGAAGCAACCGTGGACAGGGGAGAGAATAATATCCACAGAAAGCGGGCAAATGCAGCAAGGAAACAGTATGTCTACAAGGAGAAGGGGGGCAGGGGAAGGAGGAGAAAGGGGAGGAGGAGAAGGTGGGGAAAGACATCAACAGCAGAGGGAACAGAACGACTCAGGCTCAGAGGCAGGAAAAGCTGTTCTGAAGGACCTGAGAGTGAAGGACAGCCTGGCCCCTCGGAAGCCTTGTTCTGTCACTGTCCCTCCTGAGCAGAGGATGGACAGTCCTGTGTTTACTAGCAAGACACCCTGCAAGACACAGAAATGAGTTTAGTACGGTCTCTCCACTCAGGGAGTAGCTGATAAGACAGACAAGCTGTACTGTGAAAAGTAGCAGAAGGTAAGCACAGAAGGCAGCGGAATAAGGAGTTTACGACTTCATTCAGAATCAGGGTACAGAGCCATCGGCTGTGTGGCGAAACAGAGCTCGGAAGGTTGGTGAGTAAAAATGCACAGTATCCATCGGTTTAAAAATTAAACTGTGTCCTAAAACTCCAGATTAAAAGCATATATACAGATGCAAAACTTGCAAGTTGAAATGAACGCATGTCAAAGCCAAATAATTGAAGACTAAGTCCCTTTATGGTATGCCAAGACCTGAGCTCATAGCTCTGGATAAATACTAAGCTGTGTCATTCATCAACTTGTTTGGGTATTAATGAACGCATCAAAAGTTTTCAACAATCACAGACATTGCTGCACTTGGAAAATGGTAAGTGGAGATTCAGGTCAACGTGAACGTTCCTCTGCTGGTTGAAATCTACATTTAAGGCATAATTTTGTAAATTACAATGTCAGGTGTATTATTTTGAGATTACCTAGAGACATTCGATTTTGCATTTCATAGACTTTTCATATCCTTTTGTGTCTCCACAGAAAAACATTTATCTGTGTTGAAAATCCTGAAATCATCGGTAGATATACTTTTTCTTTTATTGGCTATGTTAAGAATATTTACCTGTGGGAACTATAATAATTCCAAGCAATTTACTGTCTGGCCAAAAGTATCACATTTGCACACGATTTACTGATGGGTAACTTGTGCAAGCTTGAGTAGCACTTCATCAATACAGGCTTTCCTCAGCTGTTCTGGGACAGCACCAGTGCATCCCTTTTTGACCCACCATTATATGGATTTATCCTAAATAGTTGAAAAACGCAAGGCCGTGATTCAATAATGAGACCACCACGAGACACTCTTCGCCGTGTTCACGGGGAGGGTACTGTGGAGAATGCTTCGCACCACCTACCCACTGTCTGCCCCATTAAGTCCTCGGGGAGGAAATTCTTTCTGCTCTTAGCACCAGGATCAGTTACACTCACTGGCAAGCGGGCTGTTTTTACCTTATGGTGGAAAGAGTCCCTCACTGTATTAACTCACTGTCTTTCTGCCTTTTACTGGTTGCTAGAACCTTAAAGCAAAAGCTGAGGACCACCTGTGCGGGTGGTAAAGACTCCCCGCCTTACGCTGTCTATAATAACAGTATGCAACAGAAACAATTACCATTGCCAACAGGTGCTGAGCCCCTGGTGCTAAAGCACTTATGTGTGTCAGGTTTCATTTAATATTCATAATAATCCTAAATGCAGGCACTTTTATTTTGCCATCTTGACCCATGAGGAAACCAAAGCTTACAGAGGTCCGCCAGCACCCCAAGGCCGCTGAGCCAGTGCGTGGCAGAAACCCGACTCAGCTGAAGTCTTTCTGACATTGAAGGTCGTGCCTCTAACTGCTCCATTATTCTGCCTCCTGGCCTGGCGGATGCTTCTGCCCCCTTTGACTCTTTATTTCCTTTTACTAATGAAATAAAGTTAATAGACCAAAGTTCTTTGCATAAACACCAGGGCTCTTCCAAACCTTCTTCCAGAGGCCACGTCCGAGCCCCAGTGCCTGTCTGGCTCAGGTGCTGGGTGGCAGAGATCTCTGCTGCCAGTTTTTCCCCAGAGGACACGCTCTTCATGAGTAGAGGCTATGGGCAGCCCTGTGGCTCGGGAAAGGTCAGGCGGGTCTCCTGAGTCTGGGCACTGCCGCCGTGTGTGCTGGGCTGGCCGCTGTGCTGACTGGGGGGTCTGTGCACAAAGAGCCCCGCCAAGGCCGGGGCAGGGTCATGGGGATGGAATGCCAGCCTATGCTCCACACGAGTGTTTCCAAATTCTGGCAGATATGAATCTTCCAGATTCCGGAATGAGAAATTGGAATTCCCAGAAATTCTCAGGGATTCCTGAAACCATGCTATTTCATATTTGTTCCTAAATTTTATTTACATGTTACTAAATAATAATGATGACCATAACAGTAAATTATTTCCATAATAAACAAGGAATCATTTATTTATGATAGAGATGCTAAAAATTTCAGAGGTTTTCTGTAAAAAAAAAAAATCTATATATTGCAATAACATGTAAAAATGATCTCCACCTGTTATCTGGTAACAGAAAACATTAGGAGAACATTAACGCAAAATAAATGCTAAATAAAAGCCATTTAAAAAACTGAAAGATGACATTAAAATATTTATCATTTATAAGATATTCTTAAAATACAATTTTAAAATATACAAAGCATTAATTGTCCTATCCAATAGTCTTGATTTTTGTTTCAGGACAAATATGCCAGATGTTAAAAAATTTTTCTTTCATTTTGCACTGACATTGGTCAAATTGTTGACAGGCTTCCAAAAGCATAGCCAACTTAGGCGTTAGGGCTTGCATTATATATGCTCATTTCCTTTTTTAATGATGGAAATATTTTATCTGCCTGCCCTGATTCTGGTTGGGCCATTGAGATCTATGTTGTTTCTGCTAATTCAGATTTCAGATCACTTTCTGGGCTCATGATGCACTGTTGCACAACCCACATTCACATCTTCCTCTCTTTGCATTTCTTATGTTAAATTACTTGGAAAGAACAAATTGTAACACATAATATATAAAATATAGTGAATACTCAAACACAAAACAATGCCCGGGTACATCCAAATGACGTACCATTCAGATCTCCTAGCAAGCTCACCAAGGCTACAGAGGATCACAGGTCAAAATTTCAAATTTAACGACTTACTTTGCTTCACAAATTTGTTATTTCTAGAACACCACTAATAGGACTTGTATAACGTATATGATGCATATTAGCGGATCATTTATGTTGGCAAGAATGACTTGCACATACACATTATTTAGAGCACGGCAGCAGCTACAAGCGAGGCTGACCGCCTAGGCTGTGACCACTTCACTCTTCCTGGTTCCCGCCCTGATGCCTGGAAATGTCTACCTTCACCTTTGATTCTGCTGCCAGAATTGTCTCTTTTTTTAAACTTTATTGAGGCATAACTGGCAAATATAATTGTATCTGATGTGTACAATGTGCTGATTTGATACCCACGTACACTGTGGAATGATTACCGAGATAATCAACTGGTCTTGCTCTCCATGATGTCAGTAGATTTCTCTGAACCAGTAATGTCTTCAGGAAGATTATTAAATTTCAATTGTCAAATTTTAATTCTAACTTCCCGTTTTCCCAATTTCTTGACTAATTTTTTTGGGATTCAGGATTCAGGAAAACATAAAAAACTTTTTCTGAGAAGTGCTGAGAATTGCCGCTGGGACTGTCCAACAGGCAAGCGGGCATATTTTTCTTTTAGGAAAAACTTTCTTGGCTTACTTATACCTACCAGACTGTTCATGCAGAGGGCCTTTGTTGAATTCACCAAAATGTGCATATAGGCTAGTTCACCTGTCAGCTTGGGATGACTTCAAAGGCACAGGAAAAGTACCTTTTAGCGATTTAGGAGTCACATAAATATCTTTAACTACGTAAAGCTTAGCAAATGCAGGAGGACAAGACGAGGTAAGTCAAAATGTCGTTTTCACAAGTACTTCTGGGCTATCGCTTTAGACCTGGCCTCGCCATTTATCAATATCCACTATCCAATATCAGAAATGAATATTAATCTGGGCTTGGGTAAATCATTTTCCTTGCCCCACCCCACATTCAAGGACTTAAATATTGATACACTGTTATATGGGCCATTTATTTATTTATTATTATAAAATGTTTTCACACATGGGATATTACTTGAGAGTAATGGAAATGGACCAATACATATTTTAAGCACCTACAGTGTATCAGACACCACACCACATGATTCAAATGTGTTTTCTCAGTCCTTAAAATAATCCTATAGTGGGTATTACTATTTTCACTCCATGGGTTGGGAAAATTAAGGCTCAAAACCATAACTTTTCAACAGTCACATTGCTAGTAAGTGACACAACCGAGAATTTAGTCTATGTCCAACTTCAAGACTCCTTGCTCTTTCCACCGCATCATACTGCAGATCATGAAATGGTGGCAAGTCACAATATCTGACGGCTGCCATGGCCCACTGCCCGCTCCCCAGCTAGGGGAGAGGGCTGGTACCTGGCAGCCCAGCTGCTCCATGAGGACGAACCTCACTATCCTCAGGGTAATAGGACCTTCCCCTGTGCACACTTAAGTAGTAACAGGGATACTTACTACCCTTACTTGAAAGAAATATATAGTCAACTTGGAAGCAGAACATATATTTTTAGGAAAAAATTTTAAATAAACATTGCAAACATAGTGCAAAAGGTTTCTCTCTCACCTTCAAATATTTCACCAGCTTCTGAATTTGCCAGTATTCTGATGGCAAATCTGCATTTGCTTCCTGAAGATGGTCAGGTGGTTCTTCATCTTCCTCACTCTCTGAGGAGCTCTCACTAATAATTTCCTCAATCTTTTCAGCACTCTTACTAAGAACAACAACAACAACGTATAATAAGTATGTTTATGCTATAGTATGGATATGGTTATAATGTTGCTATTTCAGCAACATGTACATAAGCAATGGATAAGGTACCAACACCTTCTGAGTTCTGGAAGATCTTTGTTAATATCTATATGAGGAGGTGAGTAAACACGTCTCTGTAGCAGATACATTTCAGTATTACTGCTATGGGTGCAATAATAATAAAGAACATAGCAAGAAATGGCAAGGGTATTAGGTAAATGATCGAAGACTGCAACTTGTCATAGCAGTTAAATAACTTAACATGTGGTTATTTATATTTACATTTCTTTTATTTACTTACTTAAAATTGAATACAATTAAAAATTCAGTTCTTCAGTCACACTGGCCACATTGCAAGTGCTCAATAATCAAAGGTAGCTAGTGGCTACCGTACAGGACAGCTCGGAAATAAACCATTTCTATTCCTGCAGAAAGTTCAGCTGGGGAGTGCTGCCAGCGCCCCAAAGGGAAGGCATTTGTTCCCTTACCAAAGAGAGTTCACTTTACTCCTCACTGCTCTAGAGGCTTCTAACTTGACATCAAGGTCACAGACACAGGCTAGTTCACTCAAGCCCTTGGGAACATAGTGAATTCATCCTTATCTACTTTCTTTCTCTCCCTCCTTTTCTCTCTCCATCCCCCCAGGTGTTCTCTTCCATAAAACTCTTTCCTAGTCTTTTCCATTTGGAAGCATAGTAGGAGGGTGGGTAATTGTCAAGTTTCATTATTTTTAAGGTTCTACCATTCTCTTAATTTCTCAAAGGTTTTTCAGCACAGAGAGCTCCAATTCTTGTACTTTCAAAAGTGCAGAATGGTGCAACCGTGCTCTCTGGGCCACAGTGGGGGGAAATCCTGAACTGAAGTGCCTGGAGCTGAGTTTCAGTTTTATGTATCCTCTTGTCCAAAAGATGCCAGGAAACCTGCGTTGGTTAAAGAGGAAAATCTGGTAGATCGGGTCTACCTAAAAATGAAGTAAACCCCAATGTTCACTGCAGCATTATTTACAATAGCCAAGACATGGAAGCAACCTAAGTGTCCATGGACAGATGAATGGATAAAGAAGACGTGATACATACATACAATGGAATATTAGTCATAAAAATAGAAGGAAATCCTGCCATTGGTGACAACGTGGGTGGACCTGGAGGGTATTATGCTAAGTGAAATCAGTCAGAGAAAGACAAATACTGTATGATTTCATTTATACGTGGAATCTAAAAATAGAAAACAAAAACAAAACAACAACCAAACTCATAGAAATCAGACTTGTGGTTACCAGAGGTGGAGGGAGGGAAATTGGGGGAAGGTGGTCAAAGGCTACACACAGGTATCTGACAAATAAGTGCTGGGGATGTGGTGTTCGACGACATGACTACGCGAACACTGCTGTGTGGTGTATCTGAAAGTCGCTTAGAGAGCAAGTCTGAGGGTCCTCATCACAAGAAACAGAGTTATTTGCAACTACATAAGGGGATGTAAATTAACTGAGCCTACTGTAGTCTTTTCACAATACACGCACGTCAAGTCACAGAGTGCACCATAAGCTTATACAGAGCTGTATGTCAATTATATCTCAATAAAACTGAAAAAAGCCACACACATACATACACACACGAAGATATATCCGTTTTTTTGTACATAGCTAAAGCAATGCAGAAAGGGCACGACACGGCACTAAAGGCCTACATAAGAAAAGAGAAGTCTCAATTCAGTCATCTAAACTCACATCTAAAGAAACTAGAAAAAGAAGAGCAAAACAAACCCAAAGAAAACGGAGAAAAGGAAATAATAAAGAGAAGAAATCAATAAAATTGAAAACAGAAAAATAACTTGAAAAATCTAGAAAAACAAAAAACTGCTTGTTGAAAAGATCAATAAAACTGACAAAGCTCTAGCAAGGCTGACAAAAAAAGAGAAGACACAAATTTCCAGTATCAGAGATGAATGAAACGTAGCATATCACTACAAATTCTGCTGACAACAAAAGGATAATAAGAGAAAACTATGAACAACTGAACATTAATTTGACAATTTAGATAAAACGGACCAACTCCTTTAAAGGTACAAACTACCGTAACTTAACCATTATGAAGCACGTAATTTGAACAGCACTACAACTATTAATGGAATTAATTCATAATTAAAAACTCAAAGCAAAAGTCTCCAGTTCCAGATGATTTCACTGGAGAATTTTAACAGGCATAGAAGTACTAACACCAATTTTATACAATCTCTTCTAGAAAACAGAAGAGAAGGGAACTCATTTTATGAAGCCTGATATCAAAACCAAAGTGCAAACAAAAACAAAACACTGTTATTGAATATCCCTCATGAGTGTAGATGCAAATATTCTTAACATACTATTAAGCACACATAATTCAGCTATATATAAAAAGAATGAGCCCACCATGACCAAGTGGGGTTTATTCCAGGAATGCAAGGCTGATTCAGTATTCAAAAATCAGCCGTTGTAATCCACCACAGTAACAGCCTAAAGAAGAAAAATGACATGACCGGGCTAGCAAACAGAATCCAACAGCACATTAAAAGGATCATACACCATGATCAAGTGGGGTTTACCCCAGGAATGCAAGGATTCTTCAATATACGCAAATCAATCAACGTGATACACCATATTAACAAATTGAAGGAGAAAAACCATATGATCATCTCAATAGATGCAGAGAAAGCTTTCGACAAAATTCAACACCCATTTACGATAAAAGCCCTGCAGAAAGCAGGCAGAGGGAACTTTCCTCAACATAATAAAGGCCATATATGACAAACCCACAGCCAATATTGTCCTCAATGGTGAAAAACTGAAACCATTTCCACTAAGATCAGGAACAAGACAAGGTTGCCCACTCTCACCACTATTATTCAACATAGTTTTGGAAGTTTTAGCCACAGCAATCAGAGAAGAAAAATAAATAAAAGGAATGCAAATCGGAAAAGAAGAAGTAAAGCTGTCACTGTTTGCAGATGACATGATACTATACATAGAGAATCCTAAAGATGCTACCAGAAAACTACTAGAGCTAATCAATGAATTTGGTAAAGTAGCAGGATACAAAATTAATGCACAGAAATCTCTTGCATTCCTATACACTAATGATGAAAAATCTGAAAGTGAAATTAAGAAAACACTCCTATTTACCATTGCAACAAAAAGAATAAAATATCTAGGAATAAACCTACCCAAGGAGACAAAAGACCTGTATGCAGAAAATTATAAGACACTGATGAAAGAAATTAAAGATGATACAGACAGATGGAGAGATATACCATGTTCTTGGATGGGAAGAATCAACAATGTGAAAATGACTCTACTACCCAAAGCAATCTACAGATTCAATGCAATCCCTTTCAAACTACCAATGGCATTTTTCACAGAACTAGAACAAAAAATTTCACAATTTGTATGGAAACACAAAAGACCCCGAATAGCCAAAGCAATCTTGAGAATGAAAAATGGAGCTGGAGGAATCAGGTTCCCTGACTTCAGACTATACTACAAAGCTACAGTAATCAAGACAGTATGGTACTGGCACAAAAACAGAAATATAGATCAATGGAACAGAAGAGAAAGCCCAGAGATAAACCCATACACATATGGTCACCTTATCTTTGATAAAGGAGGCAAGCATATACAGTGGAGAAAAGACAGCCTCTTCAATAAGTGGTGCTGGGAAAACTGGACAGGAACATGTAAAAGTATGAAATTAGAACACTCCCTAACACCATACACAAAAATAAACTCAAAATGGATTAAAGACCTAAATGTAAGGCCAGACACTATCAAACTCTTAGAGGAAAACATAGGCAGAACACTCTATGACATACATCACAGCAAGATCCTTTTTGACCCACCTCCTAGAGAAATGGAAATAAAAACAAAAATAAACAAATGGGACCTAATGAAACTTAAAAGCTTTTGCACAGCAAAGGAAACCATAAATAAGACCAAAAGACAACCCTCAGAATGGGAGAAAATATTTGCAAATGAAGCAACGGACAAAGGATTAATCTCCAAAATTTACAAGCAGCTCATGCAGCTCAATAACAAAGAAACAAACAACCCAATCCAAAAATGGGCAGAAGACCTAAATAGACATTTCTCCAAAGAAGATATACAGATTGCCAACAAACACATGAAAGAATGCTCAACATCATTAATCATTAGAGAAATGCAAACCAAAACTACAATGAGATATCATCTCACACCAGTCAGAATGGCCATCATCAAAAAATCTACAAACAATAAATGCTGGAGAGGGTGTGGAGAAAAGGGAGCACTCTTTCACTGTTGGTGGGAATGTAAGTTGATACAGCCACTATGGAGAACAGTATGGAGGTTCCTTAAAAAACTAAAAATAGAACTACCATACGACCCAGCAATCCCACTACTGGGCATATACCCTGAGAAAACCATAATTCAAGAAGAGTCATGTACCAAAATGTTCATTGCAGCTCTATTTACAATAGCCAGGACATGGAAGCAACCTAAGTGTCCATCATCGGATGAATGGATAAAGAAGATGTGGCACATATATACAATGGAATATTACTCAGCCATAAAAAGAAACAAAATTGAGTTATTTGTAGTGAGGTGGATGGAGTTAGAGTCTGTCATACAGAGTGAAGTAAGTCAGAAAGAGAAAGACAAATACAGTATGCTAACACATATGTATGGAATCTAAGGAAAAAAAAAAAAAAGGTCATGAAGAACCTAGTGGCAAGATGGGAATAAAGACACAGACCTACTAGAGAATGGACTTGAGGGTATGGGGAGGGGGAAGGACAAGCTGTGACAAAGTGAGAGAGTGGCATGGACATATATACACTACTAAACGTAAAATAGATAGCTAGTGGGAAGCAGCCGCATAGCAAAGGGAGATCAGCTCGGTGCTTTGTGACCACCTAGAGGGGTGGGATAGGGAGGGTGGGAGGGAGGGAGATGCAAGAGGGAAGAGATACAGGAACATATGTATATGTATAACTGATTCACTTTGTTATAAAGCAGAAACTAACACACCATTGTAAAGCAATTATACTCCAACAAAGATGTTAAAAAAAAAAAGAATATCTGTACAAAAACTATCATCATACTTTCTGGTGAAAGACTGAATGCTTTCCTCCTAAGATTGAGAAAAAGCAAGGACTATGATCACTGATAGTCAACATAGTACTGGCGTTTCTACTTCTAGATATAAATCTAACAAAACACGTACAGGACTTATATGCTGAAAACTATTACAAACTGCTGGTGAAAGAAACCAAAGGCTTAAATAAATAGACATACAGTGTTCTTGGATTGGCGAGTCTACATAGTAAAGATATCCATTTTCTCAAAATTGATACAGAGTTTTAAGGCATTTTCTATCAAAATCTTCTGTAAGTTTTTTCTGGTAGATATAGCAAGGTCATTCTAAAATTTATGTGGAAAGGAAAAAAGCTAGAATAGGTCAAAACGATTTTGGGAAGAAAAATAATAAAGTGAGAGGAATCACTTTACCAGATTTCAAGATTTACTATAGAGCTACAGTAATCAAGAATGTATGGTGTTGGCAAAGGGCTGGACAGAAAAGTCAGCTGCACAGAATAAAGACCCAGAAATAGCCCCACACGAGTACACCCACCTGATTTTTGATTAAGGTGAAAAAGCAAGTCAAAGGTGGAAAGATAGCCTTTTCATCAAATGGTGCTGGAGAAACTGAGTATCAATAGGTTAAAAAAAATGAATCTTGACCTAGGTCTCATACTTTATATAAAATTAACTCAAAATGGATCCCAGTCTTTAATATAAAATGTAGAATTATTAAACTTTTAGGAAGAAAACATTGGAGATAATCTTCAGGACCAAGGGCTTCGTGACATCAAAGGCATGATCCGTAAAAGAAAAAACTGACTAATCAGACTTCATCAAAATTAAAAATTGTTCTCTGAGAGGCCCTATTAAGAGGATGAAAAGACAAGTTACAGAAAGGGAGAAAATATTTGCAGACGACATATATAACCAAGGATATCCTGGATAGATAAAGAACTCTCAAAACTCAACATTCAAAAAACAAATGATTCAACTAGAAAATGAGCAAAAGACATAAAGAGACATTTCACTGATGAGCGTAAAGGGACGGCAATAAGCTCGTGACAAGACGTTAACATCACGAGCCATTAGGGAAATGCTAAGACCACGGCGAGTTATCACTACACAGCTTCCAGAACAGCTGAGATACAACACGCAACAATACCAAATGCTGATGAGGACGAGGGGAAACTGAGTCTCTCATACGTCACTGGTGGGAACATAGAATGGTGCAGCCAGTCTGGACAAGGTAGGCAGTTTCTTAAAAAAGCTAAACACACAATTACTATATATGGCAGCAACTGGGCATTTATCCTAGAGGAATGAAAACTTACATCTATACAAAAACCTGTATGTGATTGTTCGTAGCAGTTTTATTTTTAATAGCCAGAAACTGCAAACAACTAAAAGGTGCCTTAATACGTGAATAATTTAAAAAACTACCACTGCATGGTATATGCATACAATGGAATGCCACCCAGCAATTACAAGGGACAAACTATTAGCACATGCAACAGCTTAGGTGGATCTCAAGGGTATTATGGTGTTGGAAAAAAGTCAGTATTAAAAAATGTATGAATCTATTTATATGGTGGTCCAAAATGACAAAATTATGAAAATAGCAAACAGATGAATGGTTGCTAGGAAGTGGGAATGACGGGGGTTGTGGCTATAATGGGGCAGCAGGGGGACGTCTGTGCGGGGTGAACAGTGCTCTAGCCTGGTCGCCATGGTCACCACACAAGCCTGCACAGGGTAAAATGACATTGAACTATACCTATACATTGTACCAGTGTTAATCTCCTGGTTTTGATCTTGTACCACAGTTACGTAGGATGTAGGATTTAACCATTGGGAGAGGCTACGTGAAGGGTCTATGGGACCTCTCTGCACTATCTCCACAACTTTTTGTGAATCTACAATTATTTCAAAATAAAAAGTTTTAAAAAGTTGTCAGGGGCTTCCCTGGTGGCGCAGTGGTTGAGAATCTGCCTGCCAGCGCAGGGGACACGGGTTCGAGCCCTGGTCTGGGAAGATCCCACATGCCGCGGAGCAGCTGGGCTCGTGAGTCACAATTACTGAGCCTGCGCGACTGGAGCCTGTGCTCCGCAACGGGAGAGGCTGTGACAGTGAGAGGCCCGCGCACCGCGATGAAGAGTGGCCCCCACTTGCCACAACTAGAAAAAGCCCTCGCACAGAAACAAAGACCCAACACAGCCAAAAAAAAAAAAAAAAAAAATACATTAAAAAAAAAAAAGTTTTCAGAAAATTAATAGCTTATTATGTCTAACTCCCCAAAATGGCATACATGTTGTGGAGTGTCTTAAAGTTTGTTTTATTCCAAGTGTGCAAATTTAAAATGTGAAATTTCTGCCATTTCTTCCCACCACCACCTTAGAGTAAAAATGGCTGAACCTTCTCCCCAGATATGTCACTTTTGTCATCAAACTGAAAACTGGGTAAGAAGCTTATTAGTTGGCCTTCTATTAATGGTTGTTTTAATGAGAAATAACATTTATCACTTTAGAATTGGCAGAGCCATCAGTGACCAGTAAAGTAAGGCTCAGAAAGATGACAATTTTGCTATGACATGATTATTCAGAGGCCAGAGAACAGATAAGAGCCCAGTTTTGCTACCACTTAGTTAACTGCTTTTTGCATTAAATATATTCGTTTACAAAGAGTTAACTAATACCAGTAGATCACTGTATTAAAGTAACTCCACATTAAAAGGATATTCTGTAAATATATTTAAAGAAATCCACTATTACCATTTTTACAGCACTCCTACTCACTGTCAATATAGATATCTTAGGACCCTAATGTGAAAGTAAAACACCATTAACCAGCATTAACTAGCCTGTTGCACAGGGGTGGCTTTAAAGAACTGGTCATGTTAACAGAAACTCACCGAATTAACTGTGCTCTTCCAGGTGAAGTAGATGGTCTGGACTTTTCAAGTCTTCCTCCATGTTTTTCTTCTTGGGTGTCTCTTAGTGAGCTTTTGTTCCTAAAGAAATATTAATTTTATTAATTACTTTACGCTGACTAACAGGAAATTAAAATAGAAATGTATACAAATATTCTATCATTTTCATGCATCCAAATGATGTGTTTTCCTAACACAGAGAATGACTATGAGCTTCAGTCTCATCTGACACCTGAGAGGTCCCTTTTTGTCCTTCAAGCACAGCCATGCATTTTATATAACGGAGAAACACTTTGCCCAGTATTTCTTTGCGCTAGAAACGGGTCTTCATAGGCTGCCAGCATTGGGAAGTTCCTTCAGTCTGTCCTGGCTCACAGTTGCCTGTTTTTCCACCTTGCCCACCTGACATTGCAGCAGGTCCTGTGCCTGATTTTCTGGATATTCTCAAGCTTAGTCTACACCTTGGCATGTACTGGGTTTGCATTAAATACTTGTTTAGTGAATTCTTAATTGAAGAAAATAAGCACATGCAAAAAGCAGTATTTTATAATTCACCTTCCCGTTAATGGAGTAGCCCATACATTTGTCATTTTCAGACTCACTCTTTCAAACAGAGCCACCAAGGTCAAACACCCCAAAATCAGTGAGACTCAGAGGAGCAAGCATGTCTCCTCCTTCCACAGGACTCCTCCGTCAGCTCTCTGAGTTTGCGCCCAAAATACAATCACCTGTGGTTCTCAGAATCCCTGCAGGTGAGGGACCCATGTGACCAGCAGGGACCCAGTTCTTAACCCAATAAGGGGATGACATGGAATAAAAATAGGCTGTAACTTGTAACCTATTTGCTAAACTTTAAAAAGTGCTCTAGGTGCTTCTCACTGCTTACGTGTTGGTAACATTGGCCCTTAATCTTTGCTTTGGCACCAATTTACAGAGGGTCCTAAAGGGACCTAGGCTTGAATATTTCAGACGTTCATCAAACCGGTGTCCACTTTACTCAGACCATTCATATGTTTGCGGTTCTATCCTTTCTTATAGTATTTACTTAAAGTTCTGTTAATATACAAGATACCACGCCTATGAAGTTTTCCCTAATTAACTACACATAATTGTACATTTAATCACATAATTTAAATTGGAATTCTTCTAACACTTACTTAATCAGGTTCCTACCACAATGTTTACATTTCCCATGGGATTCCTCCATGTGTTTTATCATCTTTTTCACGTGTTATTTGCCCTGACTCATCGACCACATGAAAGTGAATTGGGCTCTCCCTCTGTGGTGCTCTGCACACAAACGCTATCTGATGTCAAATCTTTCTGCCTGGAACATGAAGAGGGCAGGAAGGAACCAACTTGTATTATGGAGGAAGGTGGGAGTATCTCCTCGTAGTTTTCTCTGATGAAACTAAGTTATGTGAAAAGTTGGGCAACCCTGTGGTTAGCAAGGATGTATCAGAAAACCCATCACGTAAGTGTCTACATACTCTTTGGCATCAACAGTGGTCTTCCAGTTTAAACTTGGCTCTAATCTCTTGGTCATCTGACTCCTTCCCAAACTGATTTGCTTCTTCTCCAGTGCACTCCTGCGGGAAGCAGTGCTAGCTTTACGTAAAGCGGCTGCTTCCTCCTCAGGTGCCTCATTAGGCTGATCCTTTTCCTTTTGCTGTTCTTCATTGAACCTACCCTCCTTTAATTAAAAAAAAGAGCATATTTTTACAGTGATATCACTTCTGAATTATCTCATGTTATCTGAAAATTAACCCTGGCGATAAATTCAGACAGGAAGTCTCAAGATGCTCTAACTTGTGTTGCTTAGCAACACAAATTGAATCTGGGCAACTTCAAGACCAGGGTGTCTATTGGAGTTAGGCTGACAGTGATGGGATGATCCTAAACTCACACCCCTGCTGCAGCCCACACAGATACAGCAGCAGGCCTGGACCAACTCACTCCTCACCACCACCAGAAAAAAATTACACTTAAACCCTGTAAAGACTGGGACACATCTTAGTCAAATTGCTGAGACCAAGGATAAAGAGACCATCTTGCAGGTAGCCAGAAATAAAAGACACATTATAGAGAGAGGAAGAAACATAACAATTAAAAGAGACTTCTCATCAGAGACAATGCAATCCACAAGACAAGGGAGTGATATAGTTAAAGTGATGAAAGGGAAAAAAACCCATATCCTGTCAACCCAAAATTCTATACAGAGAAAAAAAAAATCTTTTGAAAATGAAGGTAAAATAAAGACTTCACAGATGAAAAAAAGCTGAGAGAATTCACTGTCAGAAGACCCAGGCTAAAAAAATTGTTCATGAAGCTCTTCAATCAGAAGGGATCTCATACGAGACAGAACACAGATCTACACAAAAGAATGTAGAAATGGTAAAAATATATATAAAAGAGTCTTTGTGATAAGGGGTTGATAGCATGTCAAAGTAAAATGTATGACAACAATAGTACAAACACAGGGAGAGGCATTTGAAGCACACTCTTGTAAGGCTCTTAGACTACTTGTGAAACTGTATAATACTGTTCAAAGGCAGACATGGTAAATTAGAGACATATATTATAAGCCCAATTGAGATGTTTTTTAAAAAGTATAACTGATGAACTAATTGCATACACAAAATGGAATCATTTCTAAAACTTCAGTTAATTCAAAGGGGGAAGAAAAAGAGAAGAAAAAGAACAAAGAACAAATGGGACTAATAAAAGCAACAAGCAAAATAGTAAATTTAATTCAACTCTATCAGTAGGCACATTAAATGAAAATGATTTTAAAATGTCCATTAAAAGAAATCGTCACAGTGGATGAAAAAGGAAAACCCTATTATTTGTGGTCTAAAAGAAACCATTTTATAGGTAAAGATATAAATAAACTGTAAGTAAAAAGCTGGAGAAAAATATTCCATGAAACCAATAATCAAGAAAAGCAGGAATCAAGAAAAGCAGGAATTTTAAAACATTAAAATCAGACAAAATGGACTTCAAAACAAATAATATCATCAGAGATAGAGAGACATATAATGACCAAGAGCCAATTACACCCAATTCTAACTGTGTGTTCACCAAACAATAGAATTTCAAAAGATGTAAAGCAAAAATAGAACGAACTGGAAAAACAGATAAATCCACAGTTAGGAGACTTCAAAAACCCCCTCTCAGCACTCAACAGAATGAGCAAGACAAAACTTAATAAGAATATAAAATACCTGAGGAAGGCTACCAACCACCTGGATGTAATTGACACTCACAGAACATACCACACACAGCAGCAGAGTACACGTTCTTCTCAAATGCATGAGGAAAAATTCACCAAAACAGACCATATTTTAAGCCATAAAACAAACATCCACAAATCTAAAAGAACTAAAATCATACACAACATCGTCTCATAATAAAATGGAAGTAAGCTTACAAATCCAAAAGAAGATATGTGGAAAATCCTCAGATATACTGATTTGCATGAAAACATATCAAAGTCTATGGGACACAGTTCATATGCTGCTTATAAAGAAATTTACAGCATAAAACTTTATATTACAAAATAAAGGTCTCAAATCAATGCCTAAGCTTCCAACTTAAGAAATTAAATAAGAAGAGCAAATTAAACCCAAAGAGAGCAGAAGAAAGAAAAATTTAAAGAGCAGAAACAAAATAAAATAAAAGCAAACAATAGAGAAAATCAATGAAACAAATAGCTGTTCTTCGAAAAGATCAATAAAATTTATCACTTCTTTCCAGACCAGTCAAGAATAAAAAGAAGATATAAATGACCAATATTAGGCATGAAAGAGGGGCTATCACAGCAGAGCCTCCAGACATCAGAAGATAATAGTGGAGTATTATACTTGATGACAATATATGAGGTAAGTTAGATAAAATGTGCAAATTCATTGAAAGACACGAACCACCAAAGCTCAGTAAGAGAAAGAAATCTGAATAGTTCTATATCTACTAAAGAAATAAAATTCTCACCATAAAACCTTTCAACAAAGAAACCTTCAGGTAGAGATGGATTCCTTGGTAAATTCTACCAAACATTTAACAAAGGAATAAGATTCAATCTACATAAAGAATTCCAGAAAGAAGAAAAGAGTAGTGCATACTTCCCAATTCATTCTGAGGCCACATTACCCAGATACCAAAAACAGAAAAAAACATTAAAAGATAACTACTAACCCATATCCTTCATGACTATAGATGCAAAAATCCTCAGTAAAATATTATCAAATTACATCTAGCAATGTCAAATAGGGTAAGACATCATGACCAAGTAGGATTTTTCCCGGGATTCAATATTAGTTCAATATTCAAAAATGAATGACCATATCAACAGACTAAAGAAAAAAATCATGTGATCATCTAGAGATACAGTAAAATCACCACCTCCAAGTAGTAATACACTCATCTCCCATGGTTTAAGTTGAGGTCCCAAGGGAAGCATGTAAGAAAGCACCCTCCCCCTCCTAGCCAGGTGAGTGTCAGCAGAGGCCCAGTGGGGAGACCGAACTTCCACCCCCTGCCCAGTGGTAACGAGGCACCCTACACCACCAGGTTCTCAATGGAGTCTAAGTGGGGAACTTGGATTTTTACATGCACTGTGTAGTACCCCAGACCTACACCATGAGACCTACACTTAGAGAAGTCTTGCTAAAACAAAAGATTTAAATAAAATCCAAAGTTTCATAACATAATCCAAAAATGTCCAAGACAGCACAAAAAATCACTCATCATACCAAGAACAAGGAATGTCACAACCTGAATGAGAAAGGATGATGAATGGATGCTTATACCAAAGTAAAATGGATGATGAAATAATCTCAAATAGCTGTTGGAATAAGATTTTAAAGTAGCCATCATGAGGCTTCCCTGGTGGCGCAGTGGTTAAGAATCCGCCTGCCAGTGCAGGGGACACGGGTTCTAGCCCTGGTCCGGGAAGATCCCACTTGCCACAGAGCAACTAAGCCCATGTGCCACAACTACTGAAGCCCACACACCTAGAGCCCATGCTCTGCAGCAAGAGAAGACACCACAATGTGCACCACAACAAAGAGTAGCCCCCACTCGCCGCAACTAGAGAAAGCCCGCGCACAGCATCAAAGACCCAACACGGCCAAAAATAAATAAATAAAATAAATAAATTTATTAAAAAAAATAAAGTAGCCATCATAAAAATGCTTCAATAATCAATTATGAAGACTTGAAACAAATGAAAAATCAGAAAGTCTCAGCAAATAAATAGATGATATACAGAAGAACCAAACAGAAATTCTGAAAATGAAATTTACAAACCAAAATAACTCACTGGATAGCTCAGCAACAGGACAGAGAAGACATAGGAGAGAAACCATGAACCTGAAGACAAACAATAGAAATTACCCAATCTAAACAATAAAGAGGAAATATACTGAAAAAAAAATTTTTTTTTAATAAATAAACAGGGCCTCCAGATTTGTGGGACCATAGCAAAAAATCCAACAGTCATGTAATCGGAGCACCAGAAGGAGAGGAGAAAGAAGGTCAGACTGAAAATGCATTCTAAGAATGTCTGAAATTTTCCCAAACTTGGAAAAAGACATAAATCTAAGATTCAAGAAGTTGAGCAAACCCTAAACAGAATAAACCCAAAGAAATTCCTGCCAAGACACATAATAATCAAACTCCATAAAACTAAAGTCAAAGAAAATTCTTAACAGCAATGAGAGAGAGACAATATTTTACCTATAAAGGAAAAACAATTAAAATAACAGCAGATTTCTCATGAGAAACCATGGAGTCCAGAAAGACTGGAACAACATTTTTCAAGTGCTGAAAATAAAGAACTGTCAGCCCAGAATACCATATCCAGTGGAAATATTCTTCAGGAATAAAGGGGAATTCAAGATGTTCTCAGATAAAGGAAAACTAAGAGAATTTGTCACCAACAGACCTACCTCAAAGAATAAGAAGTTCTTAAACAGAAAGGATATGATAAAAGAAGGAAATTGGCAACACCAGAAAGGAAGAAAAGAACAGAAAGAATAAAAGCATGGGTACATACAAAAGACTTTCATTCTCCTCTTGAGTTTTCTAAATGACGTTTGATGGTTGAAGCACAAATTATAACATTGTCTTATACAGTTATCAATGTGAAGGAAATAAAGGCAAATATAAATGAGAGAGGGTAAAGGGACTTAAAGGGAGATATGGTTTCTATACTTCACTCACATGGTAAAATGTCACACCAGTAGATTATGATAAATTATGTATAATACAATATCTACAACAACCACCAAAAACTCTACACAAAGAGATACACTCAAAACACTATGGAAAAATCAAAATGGAATTCAAAAAAAAAAATGTTCAAGTAATCCAAAGAAAACCAGGAAAAAAAAAGGTGAAAGAAAACAGAAAACAGAAGGAAAAAACAGAAAATGAAACTAAGCTGGCAGACTTAAGCTCTCACATATCAATAATTAAAAATAAATGATTTAAACACACCAATGGATACATCAATATATAGAGTTTCAGAAAATGGATTTTAAAAATGACTCAACTATATGCTGTCTACAAGAAACTCACTACAAATATAATGATATAGGTAGCTTGAAAGTCAAAGAAAGGAAAAAGATACACCACACAAACGTTAGTTAAAAAAAAAAAGGTAGGAGTGGCTATATGAATAGCAGATTAAGTAGCCTTCAGAAAAAAGAAGATCACCAAAGACAGAGAGGGACATTACATAATGATAAAATGGTCAGTCAAGAAGACATAATCCTAAATGTGTATGCAGAGTTGCAAACACAAAAACAGATAGAACTAAGAAGAGAAACAGACAAATCTACAATTATTGTTGGAGGATTTCAAATCCTTCTCTCAACACTGACAGAAAATCAGCAGGGATATGAAGAACTCAACCACACCAAAAACCAAATTTATAAAGATCTAAGTCATTTAGAGTGTGTTCTCTGACTACAGCGGAATCAAACTAACAATGAATCACATGATAGAAAAATCTAACGCTAAACAACAAACATCTAAATAATCATGGATCAAAGAGGAAGTCTGAAGGAAAAAAATTTTTATTGAGGTATAGTTGATTTAAGGGAATTTAAAAAAAAATAAAACTGAATGAAAATGAAAACAATGATAATATAACGCCAAAATGTGTGACAGGTAGGTGAAGTTCTGTGAGGGCAATTTATAGCACTAAACACTTACCTTAGAAATGAATCAAACTCTCAAATCAAGAGTCTAAGCTGCCACCTTAAGAAACTAGCAAAAGAAGAGCAACATAAACTCAGAACAGGCAGAAGGATGTAAAAATAGATGCATCTCTGAACTGTGAGCGCTACGGTGAGAGCGGGAAAGTGGAGACTGCCTTCCATCTTACCGCCGTCCTGCCCCAGAGAAGTGCTCACTTGTTTCTGAATGTCTTTGTCCAAAAGACAAATTCTCTGTAGATGAATGCAGACTTAAGAGAATTCTTTCTTAATATTATTCACCCATGAAATCACCAAAATTCCTTTCAATGCAAATATAACTAGATTAAATTAAATGTATGATTAAAAAAAACTAGAGAGGGCTTCCCTGGTGGCGCAGTGGTTGAGGGTCTGCCTGCCAATGCAGGGGACACGGGTTCGAGCCCTGGTCCGGGAGGATCCCACATGCCGTGGAGCAACTAGGCCCGTGAGCCACAATTACTGAGCCTGCGCGTCTGGAGCCTGTGCTCCGCAACAAGAGAGGCCGCAACAGTGAGAGGCCCGCGCACCGCGATGAAGAGTGGCCCCCGCTCGCCGCAACTAGAGAAAGCCCTCGCCCAGAAACGAAGACCCAACACAGCCAAAAATAAATAAATAAATAATAATAATTAAAAAAATTTAAAAAGAAAAAAAAAAAAAACTAGAGAAATTAGAGTAAATGAAACTCTAAGTGAAAAGAAAAGAATAAATACCAAAGTGAAGTAGAAAAAAGAAAAATAGAGAAAAATCAATGAAACCAAAAGCGAATTCTTTGAGAGAACTGAGAAAAATGATGGACTTCTAGCCAGATGGATCAAGAAAAAATAAAACACAATGATTAATATCAGGCATGAGAGAGGTAACAATAGCTACAGATTCTACAGTTGTTAAAAGGTTAATAAAAGAATAAACAAGTTTATACCAATCAGTTCAACGACTTAGATGAAAGGGATGCATTTCTTTAAAGAAAACCTAGCAAGCTCCCTCAAGAAGAAACAGATAACCTGCATGGCCCTAGAACTAGTAAGGACATCGAATTGGTAGTTAAAAACCTTCCCACAAAGAACACTCCAGGCACAGATTGCTTCACTGGTGAATTCTACCAAATAGTTAAGACAGAAAGAATAGCAATTCTACACAAACTCTTCCAGAAAATTGAATGGGAGATAAAACTTTCCAACTCATTCTATAAGGCCAGTATTACTCTGATACCCAAACCAGACAAAGATATTGAAGAAAAGAAAACCACACATTGATAATCTTACATAGATGCAAAACGTCTTAATAAAATCTTAGCAAATTAAATTTTTAAAGTATATAAAAAGGATAATACACTCTGAACAAATGAAGTTTGTCCCAGAAATGTAAGGTTGGTTTATCATTTGAAAATCAATATAATTTACCATGTTAAACTAAAAAAGGAAAAAAAGAACATGATTAATGCAATAGGTACAGAAATATCATTTGATAAAATCCAATATCCAATCCTAATAAAGTTCTCAACAACTTGGAATACACAGGAACTTCCTCAACCTTATAAATTTCACCTATGAAAAACCGACAGCTAACAATAATTAGAAACTGAAAGTTTTCCCTTTACCATCAGGAACAAGAAACCACGTCTATTCAGTTCTGTACTGGAGGTTCCAGCTAGTGCATTAAGAAAAGAAAAAGAAATAAAATCACTGAAATTGTAAAGGAAGAGGTAAAATGATCTTTATTTATAGACAATATGATTATCTGCATAGAAGACCCTTTGGAATCTACAAACCAGACAAAACTAATAAGTGACTTTAGCAAGGTTTCAGCATATAAAATCAATATACAGAAACCAAGTGTATTTTTATATAGTAGCAACAAATAACCAGAAATTGACATTTTAGAACTATTGTTAACAATAGCTCCCAAATAGGAAATATTTACAGATAAGTTTCACAAGAGATGTGTGTGCACCGAAAGTTACAAAGCAATGCTGAGAGAAATTAAATAAGATGGAGAGACATGCTAAGTAATACTAAACAAATGGAGGGACACACTCACTGTGTGTTTCATGGATTGGAAACCCCAATATTGTGAAGATGTCAGTTCTTAAATTGATCTATAGCTTCAACACAATATCAGTCATAATTCCTTCGGGGTTTTATGAAGAAATTGACAAGCTGACTATAAAATTCGAATGGACATGCAAAAGACACAGAATAGCCAGCAACTCCAAAGAATAACAGCAACAGCAGAGGATAGACACTACCTGACCCAAAACTTAATGCAAGTAAGTAGGTAATCAAGACAGTGTGGTTCTGGTATAAAAACGGACAAATAGATCAATGGAACAGAAATACACCCAGATAAATGGGCAACTGTGCAAAGAAAGGACAATTCTTTTTCAACAAATGATGCTGGAACAACTAGATATCTACATGCAAAAGAAAAGAATGAACTTTGATCCATACCTCATATCATGTACAAAAAATATATTAAATTGGATCATAGGCCTAAATTTAAAACCTAACATTTAAAATCTTCTATAAAAAAGCACTGGAGAAAAATCTTTGTAACACTGGGTTTGGTAAAGCTTTATTAGATACAACACTATAAAAGAATAATAAGTTGGACTTCATCAAAATTGAGGACATTTGCTCTTTGAAAGACTCTTTTTGGAGAATGAAATAACAAGCTACAAACTGGAAGAAAATATTTATTTACAAATCCTGTATCTGAAAGAATATATATGTCTATATGTATGTATGTATGTATGTATATCTCACAACTCAGTAATAAGAAACCAAACAACCCAATAAAAAATGGGCAAAAGATCTGAATATACACTTTACCACTTAAGATATATAAATGGCAAATAAGCATATGAAAGGATGCATTCAAGTAATGCAAATTAAAACTCAGTGAGATATCCCTACACACCTATTAGAACATCTAAAATAAAGGACGGACCGTACCACTTACTGATGATTTTGTGGCACAGCTGTCAATCTCATGCACTGCCAGAGCGGATGGAGATGGTTATAACCCCTTTGGAAAGCAGTTTACCAATTGCTTAAAAAGTTAAACATATAACCACCATATAACCTTGCCATTTCAGTCTGAGGTTTCACCCAAGAGAAATGAAAGCATGTGGTTTGTAAAAATAAACACTCCAAAACAAAACATTAAAAACATAAGAGCTTAAATTTTAAAGATTTGTACAATGTTTGGAAGACAAAGTAAAGGAATATTTGCAGAAAGTGTGGTGGGGTGTATGAGAGAAAAGAAAATCAACGGATCAGTCTCAGAGGCCCCAAGATCCAACTAGAAGTTTCAAAAAGAGAACAAAAAGATCAGAGAGGAAAAAAATGATTAAAGATATAATACAAAAATATTTTTCCAGTTCTGAAGGACATATGTCATCATTAATGAAAAAAAACAAAAACCAGCACCAACCACATCATCATGAAAATTACAGAACATCAGGGATAAGAGAAAATCCTAAAGTCTCATTATATAGGAAAAGCCAAAACAAACAGGTCACATAGGAAAAATGCCTTTAAAATTCTAAGTAAAAATTATTTTCAAACTGTCATTATAGAAACAACAACTGAGAGAGAAGAATACAGATATTTTCAAACATGCTAACCCTCAATTTTTTTCCCTCCTATGTGCCTCTTTTACTCAGGAAGCGCTACCAAAATGATGGGGTGGACCAAGAAAAAGAAAACTGATGAGAAGGGCACTTCCTCAACAAGATAAAGGCCATGTATGGAAAGCCCACAGCTAACATCATATTCAGTAGCAAAAGCCTGAAAGCATTTCCCCTAAGATCAGGAGTAAGACAAGGAATCTACTTTCGCCACTTCTATTCAACATAGTCCTGAAAGTTCTAGCCATGGAATTTGGCAAGAAAGAGAAATTTAAAACATCCAAATTGGAAAGGAAAAAGTAAACTATCTCTGGTCACAGGTGACTTGATCTTATATGTAGAAAAACCTAAAGATTCAAAAGAAACTGAATTAAATAAATTCAGCAAAGTGGCAGGATTCAATTTTGAACTTCACATTCAAAAATCAAATCTGATTGTAACACTCAAAAATCAGTTGTATTTCTATACACTAGCAGTGGACAGTCAAAAAGGAAATGAAGAAAACAATTCCATTTACAATAGCATCAAAGAGAATAAAATACTTAGGAATAATTTAACCAAGGAGGCAAAAGACTTGTTATACACTGAAAACTATAAAACATTGCTGAAAGAAGTTAAAGAAGACACAAACAAATGGAAAAACTTTCCATGTGCATGGATTAGAAGACAATATTGTTAAGATGACAGTGCTATACAAAGCAATCTACAGATTCAATACAATCCCTATCAAAATCTCAATGGTGTTTTTTGCGGAAATGGTAAAACCAAGCCTAAAATTCATATAGAAAATCAAGGGACCCCAAATAACCAAAACAGTCTTGAAAAAACAAGGACAAAGTTTGAGGACTCACTTTGATTTTGAAACTAGTACAAAGCTATAGTAATCAAAACAGTATGGGACTGGTATACAGATAGACATACAGACTGATGGAAGAGAATTGAGAGCCCAAGAATAAACCTTGAAATCTATGGTCAGTTGATTTTTAACAAGGATGACAAGACCATTCAGTGGGGAAAGAACAGTGTCTTCAACAAATGGTGCTGGGAAAACTGAACATCCATGTGCAAAGGAATGAAGGTTGTCCCTTACACCATATACAAAACCTAACTCAAGATGAATCAAAGACCTAAACTTGAGAGGACTAAAACTAAAAAATTCTTAGTGGAAAACTTAAGGGCAAATCTTTATTACCTTGGATTTAGCAATGGTTCCTTAAATATGATACCAAAAGCACAGGTAACAAAAGAAAAAATATATTAATTAGACTTTATCAAAATTTAAAATGTTTGTATACCAAAGGACACTATCAAGATGAGTAAAAAGATAACCCATAGAATAGGGGGAAATATTTGCAAATCTTCTATCTGATAAGGAATTAATATCCCCAATATATAAAGAACTCTAGCTCAACAAGACAATTTAATTTTTTAAATGGACAAAGGACTTGAATAGACATTTCTTCAAAGAAGATATACAAATGACCAATAAGCAATGAAAATATGCTCAACATCACTAATTATTACGGAAATGCAAATCAAAGCCACAATGCAACACCATGTTCACACTTATTAGGATGTCTATAAAAAACACAAACATACACAGAAAATATCAAGTGTTGGTGAGGATGTGATGAAACTGGAATCTTCATACACTGCATTGGGAATGTAAAATGGTTCAGCTGCTGTGGAAACAGCTTGGAAGTTCCTCCAAAAGTTAAACGTAGAATTACCCCCATATGACCCAGAAATGCCACCCCGACGTGTACACCCAAAAGAACTGAAAACAGGGACTCAAACAGATATTTGTACACCAATATTCATAATATTTTTCACAATAACCAAAGGTGGAAAAACCCAGTGTCCATCAATAGATGAACAGATAAACAAAATTTGGTATATACATATATGGAATATCATTCAGCCATAGAAAGGAATGAAGTTCGGATACAGGCACGTCACGGATGAACCTTGAAAACATTACCGTACGTGAAATATGCCAAAACAAAAGGACAAAATATTGTATGAGTCCACTTATATGAAATACGTAGAATAGGTAAATTCATGGAGACAGAAAGTAGATTAGAGGTTACCAAGGGCTGGGGGAGGAGGAGTGAAGAGTTATTGCTCAGTTTCAGATGATGAAAAAGATTTGGAAACAGTAGTAACGGTTGCACAACCTTGTGAATGTACTTCATGCCACTGAATGATACACTTAAAATGGTTAACATGGCAAATTTTATATTTTATGTATATATGTACTTTATGACAATAACAGCAGTGCAACAACAATAGAAAACTGGGGTTCAGGAAACAAGTGATCAAACACCAGGAAACAAAAAGAATTCACAAAATGATGACAAAGTGCCAGGATAAGAGCGACAGCAGTCTGACAAGAAAACGCTCCACAAGCAGCATCAGGAAGACAAAGGACCCGATCAGTGAGCTCTGTGGGCTCCATGGAATTGCCTCGGCCTGAGGATCAGCCCCGAGCATAAGTGAACCACACTAGTGTTCCTTGCATATCGGTTCTTACCTACGTCAGCTTCAACCAAAATTTTATTTCACAAAATATTATACTGATTTCTTTGTCCAGCACTATTTCACAAACCATGGGAGACACAAAAGCACAGTTCTTATACACACGCAGTTGACACACTTATTAAGACAATCCAACTAGGTAGTAGTCATGGGATTCCCAGAAAGGATAAAAATAATCAAAACATCCAGGCTTCATTAACAGACCTGAGTCCCTTGTTCTTAGTGTAATTAATTCAAAACGGAAAATGAAAAAGTCCTATTTAGAAAGCACTTTGAAATATTACACCTGTCACCTAAGGAAAACCAGAAACATTCTTAAATTGCTACATTTACAGTATTTATTACTTTATATTGTGGAAAACACTCTAATAATTGAAAGTACTGTCCAAAACAAGGCAGAATTACTCTCTAATTTTTTATGCTATAGAAAGTTGTAGCCAAAAAGTATAATGCTATGAGAGTTCAAAAGAGACTGTAAAACTTACCTGTTGAGACATATTTTCAGAAAATTTTGCTGATTTTTCTCTTAAAAGTGTGACAAGGTCTTTATAAATTTCTCCTTTTCTCTCATAATTAATTTCCCCCTCATCATCTGTTTTGCCCTTTGGAAGAAAAAGTTTGGTGCTATAATTAATGGATGAGAGATATAAGAACCTGATCAATACGTCACAACCCAAGCACAAGCATTGTTTTCTTCTCTAAAGGATCCATGCGGTAGTCTTTATACACGAAATGTACAGGCACACCCTTTCCTCTTAATGTTACCTATTCATTCATTCGTTCGTTCAGTCATTCATTCATTCACTCGTTCAGCAAGCCTTTACCAAGTGCCCCCTAGATGCACAGGGCACGCTGCTATCCAGCAGAGACCTGAAAGCTCCCTTCCCACTTCTCTCCTGCGAAAATGCATTATGACTTCAAGAGCTTTTGATGAAGTCATAGAAGGCCTCAAGGTTAGAATGTCGCACACAAAAGGCTGTGTTTCTGTTGGTCTCACCCTACCCCTGCTGTGTGTGGAGCACGATTGCTACAGGCTCATTTTCTAGGGGTGGGACCTCTCTGTGACCATCTGTCTCTCCACCCTCAGCCTCTGTCTCTCCTCTTATCTCTTTCCTTTCCTCATTTCACTTTGCTTTCCTACTCCTATTACTCTTCCTTCACCCTATGTGTGTGTTCGCACATATATATACACATAAAAACTGTACTGTTACATGTATAACTGCATATATATGTAAAACATACAGATACATGTAAACTGTAGTGTGTTATACATTTTCTTGTAACGACTGAACAGCTTCAGTTCCTTGTCTTTCATTCTTTAAACTGAGAGGAACACTCAGATGTTTCCATACCAAATAAAGTTGTATGTGCGTCAATAGCATTTTACAGAAACAAAGGCTCCTCGCCCCACTCTGGAAGGCCCAAGAGAAGCATTCCTTTTTTTTTTTCTAAGCTCTTATTTTCCGGTTAGAGATTTCGCTTTTCTCAAGCATCAAGGCAAACCGAAAGCAAATCATAGTTAGGTTGTCTGGCTCCTCCGTGCAGAAATAAGCCCAGGACCACGCTGATGGAACAAGCATGAAAGGCGGGTTGGAAGATAAGCCCCACCGCTGAGAACACGGCCGCATGTCGAGAGCAGAGCCAGGCCAAGACCCGCGATAGCTGGGTCCCCATTAAGGATCTGGACCCTCCCTGCAGAATTCTGCCGCGAGCCCCAGTTTTACATGGAAGACAGCAAGAGCCGGGTTTTCAGAGGAAGCTGAGCTCCTTCTAGCCAAGTTCAGTCAGCAGCCGTGAGGCTCAGTGTCAAGCTTTTAATCCAGAAGATCCAGAAGGCCATGTGCCGCCTCTCTCAGGTCGAGACCCACCGCCCACACTCTGCTTTGCGACCCTCCGGCCGGGAGCCTGCAAAGCTGCGTTTCTCCACCGCCAGGCCGGCTGTCTCGGGCAGCAGGCTGGGAGAGGCCTGCAGGGGAGGAGGCCGGCAGGGGGAGGCCAGGAGGTGGGGGGGAGGCCGGCGGGGAGGCTGGTGCAGGGAGGGTGGTGGGGAGGCCGGCGGGGAGGCTGGTGGAGGGAGGCTGGGGAGGGGAGGCCGGCGGGGAGGCTGGTGGAGGGAGGGTGGGGGGGGGAGGCCGGCGGGGAGGCTGGTGGAGGGGGAGGCCGGCAGGGAGGCTGGTGGAGGGAGGGGGGGTGGGGAGGCCGGCGGGGAGGCTGGTGGAGGGAGGGCGGGGGGGGGAGGCCAGCAGGGAGGCTGGTGGAGGGAGGGGGGGGTGGGGAGGCCGGCGGGGAGGCTGGTGGAGGGGGAGGCCGGTGGGGAGGCTGGTGGAGGGGGAGGCCGGCGGGGAGGCTGGTGGAGGGAGGGGGGGTGGGGAGGCCGGCGGGGAGGCTGGTGGAGGGAGGGCGGGGGGGGAGGCCAGCAGGGAGGCTGGTGGAGGGAGGGGGGGTGGGGAGGCCGGCGGGGAGGCTGGTGGAGGGAGGGCGGGGGGGGGAGGCCGGCGGGGAGGCTGGTGGAGGGAGGGGGGGTGGGGAGGCCGGCAGGGAGGCTGGTGGAGGGAGGGGGGGTGGGGAGGCCGGCGGGGAGGCTGGTGGAGGGAGGGGGGGTGGGGAGGCTGGCAGGGAGGCTGGTGGAGGGAGGGGGGGTGGGGAGGCCGGCGGGGAGGCTGGACGAGGCAGAAGCCACATGCTCCCTCCCACGTGCTGTCGGAGCCACCTAGCAACGGCCCCTCACCCCGCAGTGGCAGTTGCTCCCAGTAGCCACAGTTGGTTCTAATTTCCTCTGGAAGAACCCAGAGGCCCAGAACCAGGCTCACCACGACCCCTCAGAAATCCCACTAACAGCCGCCCCGGGCCCACCCTCAGCGGCCCAGGCCAGCAGGCTCTGCCCCACCCTGCCCCAGCCCCTGCACTAACAGCGCTGCTCACTTCTCAGGGCTCCGGGGCCGGTTTCATGGAGACACCTGGGCTCCGAGGGGACCAGCACGGCCTGGCGGTGACCATTCTCCAGTTCTGCGGCGGAGCCCCGCCCGCGCAAGCAGGGTCCACTCCTCAGGGGTCTGAGTCCCAGTCTGCGCGGGCCCTGCCCGGAGCCGCTGAGGCCCCAGCTCAGGGGGCCCGGCCTCCGGGCTCCCGCATTTGGGTCCCCTGCCTGCTCTTCCGTCTGTCTCCTCAACTCTTGCAAGTGCTTCCGCATTACCTCGGTGCTCCTTTATCGACTTGTCTTTCCTTAAACACTTGTGTCATTAATCAGCAAACTGATTATGTTAAAGAGGCAGTACTTAGATAGTGGAACGGGTCCCTTTGAAGGCCATTTCCTAGAATACTGACTTAAGGACCTGCACGGGGACACAGAGACAGCAAACACACAGCAAAGGGATCTGCATGAATCCCACAGAACATACTTCATTTTTCTGTGGTTTTGGGATTCAATCCTGGAGACATGCCTGCACTTACAGAGACCAAAATCAATACGGTTTTTAAAAAATTACTTACACCATTTAAAAACACTCCTTCTTTGCTACAAGTAATGCACAAAGTTTCAGCATCGTGTGGTTTCACCAGAACATAACAAATTTCCCCTTGAATTTGTCTCCAAGGTGGGGCTCGACATCCATTTGAAAATTCGTAATCTGAAACCAATTATCAGTCAATTAAAAGGAGCTCCTTAACCTCAACTTGTAAAATAGGTTGGCTTCAAAAAGGTAGGATTGAAATTTTAAGTTTTCATTTCTTAAATATTTAATGTAGCTACTGAAGCATTTTGAAAATATAATTATGAAAATATATATAATATAAAATGAACCTGAGGTGTACTCGATAGATTCCAAGACTGTCTGTTCTCCCTTTCCTGAGAACCGTTTAAGCAGCTCTATATCATTCTTAACAGTCCCTGGATTTAATCGTATTTCTCTGAAATAAATGTTTAGAAATTCATTTTAAATACTTTAAAACAGAATCTACAGAAAACAACATGAAAACATTTCATTATATCAGGGGGAATATCTTTTTTTGTAATTAAAATATCCGTTAAATTATACAACAACAAAATTACGGTGAATTTTAACCAGGTTACAGTCTTATAACACTGTCAAAACATCAAAGAATCAGTGATTCACGTTGAATGCAACATTAAATATACTCATTTCAATATTCACTTCATTTCTTAATGATAATACCAAAGTACTAGAAAAGACTAGACAAATGAACAAGTCTTAAACTTGATAAACTCTACATGATAATTGCATTATAATTTTTAAATTTATCTAATAGTTGAGGAGACTTTGAAAATAACAAGACCACTTAATGTCTTCAGAATTAGATGAAACTCCACTACAATGTTTTAGCCATGTTAACTGAAAATTGTACTGTTTAGAATTAGAAACCTTCATGCAATAACTAAAATTTTATTCCAAAAAATGTAATGTTAAATCAATAGCAACCACTTCCAAACTTTTTCTTGTGTCTTTTCCCTAAAGCTCTGAAAGTACTTTTTATAACCAATTTTTAGAGGTTTCTTTTTGAAAAAAAAGACTCACAAGGAAATATTTTTCAGAGAACGATTGAGTAGGTGCAGATCCAGCTGCTTGAGTAGCAGGGCAATCTTCATCTTAATCTCACCTTCAGGATCATCATCTTTGGTAATTTTATCAAGAATAGTTAATACAGATGAGTCTTCATTTATTTCATTTATCATATTATAATCCAAGCCCAGGATTTTTGCTATGGGATTTCTGTTTGCTGACCAAAAAAGTAAATTAAAAAAAAAATTATCCTCTTGTCTTCTATTGCAAGAACCATAAAGACTATCAAATCCTTTGGAGCCCACTCAAATGTGTTTCTTTCATTAAGCTTTCTCTGATTGACCCAATTTGAATTAATCTCTACTTCTCAGATTTTACTGTACTTAGGAACTTTCTCACACCTCTTGAGATGTTTACCTTGTACTGTAATATCATCTCTATATGCTATCACCCTAATAGGACAGAAGCTAAGAGGTCTATTTTTTTTAAGTTGACTGTGGGGCATTGTTCAGAATAGACATTCAATCAATACATTCAGAACTGATCTGAAGATAGAGAAATACTGGTCTCCTTAGAAGAATTATCACTAGAACTGTGTGTGTGTGTGTGTGTGTGTGTGTGTATATACCAGTGAAAAGTATTGACAAATGCTTTCTCTCCAAAATAGCATGTTTTTCTCAGTCTACAGATCTACTGCCAATCTCTTCCACCTGTTTGAACTGCTTATATTTTCAATGTCTTTTGACAGTAGCTGGGAAAACAAATCTAACCAGTATTTACATACATGCCAAAATCATAATGCAAATTTTAAATACCAACTTGTGATCAAGGATGAAAGTTGAACCTAGAGATGTTGAAAACAGAATTTAATAAAAGCCAAATAACTATATAGTTGAAAATGAGGGAGAAAGGGGCAAAACCGTGTTTAGAAAGGAGGAATTCAACTCAGATGAAAATCTATATGCATTTGGATGTGTCGGGGGATGCCTATGGGACTAGTTCAGAAAGCTTGACCTGATGGAAAGGAAGAGAAGCACGGCGATGGCGCTAACTTTCCCACAGGAAGCAGACTATCAGCAGGAAAGTCGTGGGGGGAGCAAGGGAAGGAGGCCCGGGAACCAACCACTTAGACGGCACCTCCACTCATCACCTTACAGCTGTCGTCTCTAAAGATTATGAAGAAAGATACTAGGTGAAATCTGGGGAAACACACAAAGCTGACTTCCAAGTTGCCAGGTACCACGCAATTTGGACCAAAAACTAAGAGCTGTACCTAGAACTCTTACAGAAAGGGCAAAATGCAGCAAAGGATACATATTTAGCCAGATTGGGTGCACAACACTCTATGTATTAAGTTTACGTATTAAGTTGAATTTAATGAACAGCCATGAGTCTATTGACTCTTCTTAAATTCAGTTTTATTCTCAAGATTTCATCCCTCTCAGAAAAGTAGCTTTGATGTACAGGGAGAGCAGTCAAGATGTAAAAAGAAGCTGCTGTTCTAAGTTTCACATCTTAAAAAAATAAGGACTAACTTTCCACCTCACAGCCACGGACAGTGGCAAAGAATGATGACAGATGAGGGACCTTATGCCTGGGACCCACTGGTCACACGATTCCAAAGAAGCAGAACACGTATATGACATAATTACCTATCGTCAGGTATTTCTACTTGTAAGAAATACTTAGAGCCCAATGATAGCAGGTGATCAATCACATTCTTTTTTGCATGTTAGATGATTAGACAATAATAAGAACATTATATAACTTTAGTGAAGAGGAAAAATACTTCCCACTGAATGAATGTAACTATTCACAGAAAGCTGTGTATTTCCACAATGGAAAGGGCTGAGACAAAAGGAAAGTGAGATTATTATGGGCTGTATGCTAAAGGAAGAGGCTGCATTCATTTTAAAGGAAACAAATCACCATCCATCACAGCAGAATGCAAAAGGAGAGGGTGGATTCTGGTGCTGGCCCTGGACATCTGTTTTTTCCCCAGACGTGAACCTTAAAGGCGTCAGGTCTTTCCAGGAGCTAAGAAGGCTCTCTTTAAACCACATACTAAAATTAGAAATCTCGAAGCTTACTAATGGTAAAGCATTAGGCTTTTCATTTAAAGTAGAAATCTGGTATGAGCATAACATTTCAGCCAAAATAAATTAAGGACATTTTTATGAAGTTGAACATAGTACTTTTTACCTTTTAGGTTAGAGAACTTTTTTCAAGAGACTGTAACAAATGATTCCCTCCCCCGCCCCCAAGATTAAGTTTCTGAAAGTTCAAATCACAGATTGCAGTGTAAATATCACCTTCAATACATGCTTGTGCTTCCTTCAGCTTTGTAGTTTTGGCAATATATAACACACGTGACAGCTGCCCAAAGCTCCTAATTTTAATCTGTGGTACGGAGAGAAATAGCAAAGGCTGTCCATTTTTATCAGCTTCTTCTGACTTGACTGTTGTTTCACTGAAAAATGAAAAAAACACAATATTTTCTGAAAGCTTAAGGTTAACCTGGATGTCAATAGAAGTTAAATTTAAGACATTTCAACAAATTATATCCATGTCTCATGATAAAGCACAGAGAATATAAATACGTCTTGTTAGAAGCTCATCTATTTTCCCACTTTCATCCACACTCAGGCCCTTAAATCCCCAGACTTATTAGCAACATGATATACCCAGGAAGAAAATTTTTAAACAATTTCTTGAATACCTATGTGAACTCAATCAGTTTTTGGTTTTGTTTTTCTAATAATGCATTGGACATGTTTTTAAAAATCACTGGTTCTACAGAACCTTTCATGTTTTGTGGATTTCTAATGTTATTTAATTTATAAAATTTTTATACCACAGTAATTAGTGGTTAGGAATTTTCTTGGCTACTCTGTTTATGAGCAAAAAAGCTATGAAAAAAGACAAACTAGATCCCCTCAATGGATTATTTTCCCACTCCAAACCTCCAATTTGGTTTACTTTAGGATAACAAGCAATTTTTCTAACTAGGCTTTTTCCTGATCAGAAATTATTAGCTCTCCTAGATTGGTGTTTCTGCCCATTTTAACTTTTTTAGGTTGGCATTTCTAAAAGACTAAGATGTTTTTATGGCAGTGATATAGCTCTAGATTTCTACCACTTACAACATTACCTAAACTGCCTAGCTTTTCACTGCATACTGATATCTCTGGCAAAACTGTCCACATCTTAAGACCTGATATTTTAAATTGTAACACAGATAAATAGCTGTGAAATGTTGACACTCAAGACAATCTACTACTATTTCATAAATGAAGGAGCAAAATGTTTTTAGACTTGCCAGGAACGTGCATCATTTACACAATGTACGCTTTCCCAGGAATAAAGCTTTTGGAAGAACGCCCCAAGGATCGAGGAGCTTTCTTAGAGGTCTGCTCTGGGGCTGGCCGCTGGTGCTGAGCGGATGAGAAGAGGATGAAGTCACAAGCAGACTGAATGCCCACAGGACCAAGCTCCTGAACCTGAGAAGGCGAAACTCCTGGGGAGACCAGGAGAACAGCAGGGCACAGGACATTCTCATTGCTCCCGCCAGCGGAAGCCTGCAGCTGAACGGAGAGCAGGAGGAACTAAAACGCCAGGGATGGAGAGGACTGTTGAAAAGCAGCCTCCCGTTTCAGGCTCACGGTCTGTCGGCCCTGAGGAAAGAGCTCTTTGGAAGAAAACTGCTGTAGCCACCTTGGTAAGGTTAAGAAGAATGAAAGAAAGAATAAATGAAATCCACTGACCCGATCGAGAGACTTTTAAACTGGAACTGCAGGAGGGAGATAAAAATACTCAGCTTATGCTAGAGAGAGAGCAGGAAAAAAGGCCTGATTCATTTCATTCCCAGTGTCAGGTTCCATGTCCAGAACATAGTAATTACTCCACAAATAAGGCTATAGTTGAGAAACTATTTAGTAATGCTCAGGGATGACAAAGAGTTCAATAACAGAACTTTGGGCCACTGACCTTAACACTGTGACTTCTCATTTGAGGACAATGGTAATTGTTAAGAAGTTTCTCCCTTATATTAAGCAAAATGCGCCACTCTCCCTCTGCCACCCCACAGATTTTACAGATTTAAATATCAGAAGGGATTTTGTCTCTATCTGAGATCACAAAATCAAGGCCTAGTGGCATCTGGCAGTTCATATGAGTGGAAAGACCAGGCACAAAGCAACAGCAAACGTTGGGAGTGTGGTGACCTGGAGAACACATCCTCTATGGAAAGAAAATTCAAATTTAAAAATTAGATAGTGTGTTGGCCAAACAAAATAGCCTCAGATTTCACCCGAGTGCCTCCGGTTTTCTGAGATTTCTGAGATTCACAGAGGTTAAGCGACTTGCCCCAAACTTACAACCCATCAATAAAAAACGGGCAACTGAAGATATTAAACTCTAGAAGCAATTCACTGGCTTACCTGACAACATAACCTGATCCAAAGGCTGAGGGGTCCAAATTGGTTTTCCATTCCAGTGGTTCTACAAAAACATAGTTTGCCTCTTGGGGATGTTTATAGATAAAACCCTCCACAAACACAATAATTTCCTTCAGTATCGCCTCATTGGGAGGGGTAGTTTCCAGGGCCCTAGCCCCGTGCGCCGCAGCCGTCCACTGCGCGGACCTTGTCAGTGCCGCGCCCATGGGATCCCACGACGCTCAGACCCGAGCTCAGCGCGCTCACTGCGTCAAGGCAGAGAGAGAGAGAGACACGATAGCATCCACCATTCCCCCGGAACAGTTCTCATTTTCAAGATTTTAAGCTAGCACTTACCCAACCCGCATTCTGCTTATTCATCTTAGAGGTGGATTTTTTAAATTATCCAGTAGCTCTTCAATTCAATAAAATAGCTAACTTTCCCTGAACCAGCGCTAAGTGAAACTGACAGGGACGTAAGGATTTTCCAACATCTGCCTGCCCTGGAATGAATAACTTCTTTCTCATTTTCCTGGGCCTAAGAGAGAGAATTCAAATAGCTGGGCAGAAATTGGAAACAGCAAAGTCCAAGAGCGGAACAAAAAGAATCGGAGGACGTTGGCATCAAGGCCTTTGGTTTGCAGCTCTGCTGGGGCCAGAGGTGAAGGGACCGATGCTCTTTTGAGCTGGATCACACATTGTTTAGAATCATGCTATTAAACTGACTTCTGTTACTCTTTGTCATCATCATACATCTGCATCAGTGCAATGTGAGCATATTGACCCTATTAATCGAAATATTTGAGCAGTTCAAATTCCATACTCCCTGCCCATATATCCTGCCCAGAATATTTTATTGTAATTCATAACTTTCTTAAGAGCAAATGTGAGAACAAATGAGAATCTCTTTAGCCTGTTTGTCTAGATTACCAAAAGAGTCTAGCATTAAAATGTAAAACAGAAATTGAAATAAATTTTACTTTAGCTAAATAGAAATTCGTCTTTAAAAGAAGATATCTGAAAAGATAACATTATCTGTAAACTTAAATTAAGAGCCAAGCTAATAAATAAGTTCTGACATTAATACATAATGGACATTTAAGACTTTTTTTTCAGATAATCTATACTTGTTTATTTTCTCATTTGTAATAACACTGATCATTAAAACCTTTCTTCAGGAATATTAGAAGAATGGTTAAAAAAGTTAAAGGATGTAATTAGCTTCCCCCTCGACCCATCATTACTACAAAAGCTCAGTACCAATATTCTACAGAAATGATTTGGAGATGTTACTTTCCATCCTGTATTAAATCTTGAAATACACTAACAGGGACATCTAGATCAGAGGTCCTCAAATGGGCAGTACTGGCTGCTGAGAAGCAGAGGAGAAGCCCTGTACAGATGTTTCATTATCAAAATGATAAGAATGGAACATTGTTAGCGTTTAGTGATGAGGACCAAGAATGCCAGATGTCCTGCAATGCGCAGGACAGTCCCCTAGAAGGAAGAATTATGCGGCAATCTCCAGCATCTAGTACGTAAACGCTTCAGTTAATTAACACCTGAGCCTACAACCTATCACTATTTTACAAATAATCATGAAGGATTTTTTTCACAGTTTTAATATGCACTGAATCTTCCAGAATTGAAACTATTATATAAATCAAAGGACAGTTGTATATACTTCATTTTACACAGAACTTTACCAAGAGGTCAGCAGTTTGTAAAATCCTGTCATTGACTGAAATGTTAGTCACACAATTTAAGTTTCAGTGACACATCTGTATTTGGAGCTACTGCATACACAGTAATTCTATGTAAGGCTGGAGCAACTGATTACCTCATTATATATTCTGAGCATATATATATATATATATATATATATATATATATATATATATATACACCTGAGCATTTACATGCTGATATTTTATTACAATTATCTTCCTTTTATTTTACAGTTAGAGCACATTGAGATTTAAAACTATGATTTTGATTTCAGAAGAGTAAAGTGGGCATTACAAACTATTTGTTATAAAAAGCAAGTATTGGGTCAGATAAGGTTGAGAACAACATATATATACACATACATATGTACATAAATATATCTGAAAAAGTGCTAGTGAAATAAAATGTACACCAAAAAATGTACGAATTTGTTGTGTGCAGTCGTTTTAGTATTTCAGTGTTTTGTTTCTACTGCTAGATTCTGAACACATAAGCAGGTACTGATGTTTATGTGTGACACTCCTGGGTTTCCCAGTATCACGAGAATAAGTGCAAATAGATGTATCTTATATGGAAAGGCTCAGGAGGACAGTTCTATTTGTTTTTAATCTTAAGCACAAACTTGTTTTGGTCTATAAAGCTGTTATTATATGCATCATTTCCTTCTTGCACCTTTTAAAAGAAAAATGTGAAATTACGTAAGGCTGTGGCAGTCAACATGCCACAGAGTAACTTCCTGGAAGACACTTACAAAGGAGCTACGACAGGCAAAAAGTTCTTTTCATCATGATACATTTTTCTAGGAATGTGTGTAACATATTTGACTCTATTCAAATTGTTTTTCTGAGTCTAATAAACCAGGAGCTGCAGCAATGGACAGGCTTGATTTAAGAAGGCCTAAGAAAATCTTTGGGGGCCTATGAGCATCCGGAAGGCAAGTACAATATTATTTGAATATTATTCGAAAAATAAAAAGTGGAACAAAATCCCAAAGAAGAGAAGACCATGTATAAAAGACCTTAAAAAAAAAAAAGACTTTGGAGGCCCAACTGACTGAGTTTTTAAAAGAAAAAATAGGTAGTCTTGTATTTTTTTTCTTCTTAAGTATGAGAAATTTCTAATGGCCTCTTAACTTACCAAGAGAACCAAAGCTACAGCACTTTTTTATTCCACTAATTCCAGTGATGTTCCAAAACGGTCAGTATAACTCGGGTGAAAGTTCAAAAACTAACATTTTTTATCAAGACAGGCTGATGGGACGTTTCCACCCAGTACCAATCCATGAGTTCTTCGGGCCTGAGAAACACGGTTACAATGAACACATGTGCATACATAGTACATATCTTTGAATTAATTGAAGATTTCAAAGTTTAACAATGACAGGGAAAGAAGTTTTAGTGCATGTGTTTGTTGCCATAAATTGATAATCACGTTACACTCATGTTCTCTACTCATCCAATGGATACAACCATTTGTTTTTCTTTTTTAAGGGTCCGTTGCAAGCCTCCAGGATCATTAATAAAATGAAACCCATTCGTGAATAATTTCTGTAACACTAGAGCAGAAGCAAAACCAAATTCTTTATGAGACTACAGGAATAAAAGCGACCACCCTAAGATCCAGAACCGTGGCTGGGGAAGCGGGTTAGGAGACAGTGCCTACACTGGCATCCCGAGAACGAGGAAGCTAGGCGGTGAGACCCACAGAAAAATCAGTTTCCGAACTACCCGGAACCGAGCCTTGAATCCAGGCAAACTCAGCCCGTGTGAAGACACGCGACGACGGCACCTAAGCGGCCCCCTGAGGGGCGGAACGCGCTGGAGCGGGAGGCCGGCTTCCCGGGCTGAGCGGGGAGGGGAGGCGGGAGGGCGGCAGCGAGCACGGCGCCGGGACGGAGGCACAGCTGCAAAGGCGGAGGGGGAAGGGACAGGGGACGGGAGACACTGGTGCGGCCCGGGCGGGCGCGCGGGGCGCGACGGCGGCGGAGCGGGAGGCCCGGCCCGGGCAGGAGCAGGGTGTCCGCGGGGAGGCAGGGCGGGACGGGCGCGGGAGAGACACGGGGAAGGGGCGCATCTGGGGCCCGAGGGGAGAAGGGGAAGCCGGGGAGAGGGCCAGAAGCGGGGCCCGAGCGCGACTCCCGTTTCTCCACCCACGCGGACGGCGGCAAAACCGCCGGCGTCCGCAGGCCGCACTCACCCGCAGCGCCCGGCTCGGCGCCCGCACGACGCCCCACGCTCCACGCTCCGCCTGCGCGCCCGCCGGTTGCTAGGACGCCGGGTAAACAAGGCGCCGGGCCGCGCGCACCGCGTCCCGCCCCCAGCCAGCCCGCGCGCCCCCGCCCGCGCCTCCCTGGAAACACGCTGGGTCCTCCTCCTCCCTCTCCCCCTCCTCCCCCTCCTCCCCCTCCCCCTCCTCCCCCTCCCCCTCCTCCCTCTCCCCCTCCTCCATCCCCTCCCTCCCCCTCCTCCCTCTCCCCCTCCTCCATCCCCTCCCTCCCCCTCCTCCCTCTCCCCCTCCTCCATCCCCTCCCTCCCCCTCCTACCCCTCCCCCTCCTACCCCTCCTCCTCGAGGGCGAGTCCCCGCTCAGGCCACCAGGTAGGAAACGTTCACCTTCCCTAAGGCGCAGTGGGAGGTTTTAGCAGAAACTTCATGGTAGAACCGATAGCAAATGGAAAATAGTCGTTAGAAACACCGCTTTGCTTCCCCACAGGCTTCCAGACAGGAGTTTTGTAGCGTTCCAGGAGGGCTTCTGTGTACCTGAAAGCTTCACTGGGTTCTCAAAAATAGCACAAGGCCTCTCACAGGATATCTGAGGTGCACATTTTTCTCTCCAGAAAGCAAATAAGCTAGAATTTTCGAACACTCACTGGAAAAGCAGAAACTGCTCTTGGATACTCTAGTTCAGAGAGCTGGAATGAAGTGAGAACACTTCCCCGTGTTTTTAAATGTCTTTTTTTTACATTTGTGCCTTAAGATGACCTTGATCCCACCAGTAGACACTCTATCAACAAGAGACCAACCTTGAAAAGCCAGAGGGGAATGAGGGAGTGGGAAAAAAGAAAATATTTGGTGGAGAAAAAAAGAGAGGGAATGAGCAGTGTACTGTCTTGGGGGCTGGAGTGTTTGGGGACAGTGCTGGACAAGCCGGGGGGAGAGTGTTTAGGAACTAGGACTGGACTGTTTTTCCTTAAAGCCAGGGAGGCAGATGTGTGAGCATGTTAGGTGTCACATGTCAGGGTAGTAGGCTGTCCCTGCTCAAAAACAGAGCCTTTCTGCAGACACATAAAGAAACAAGGTCGATTTGACCTTTGTTTGGGGTTTTCTTCTCTTCTTGAGAGTGTGAAAGTTGTTAGGCGTGGAATCATTTTGCCCGAAGAGGACTCTACCTCCAGAGAAGCCTACAGTTGCGAACACCAGAAAGGAAGATTACGTGCCAGTAGGTGTAAAGGGCCCATTCAAAAACAAAAAAAGTAGAGAGATTACACTCGAAGACAGTCACAGCATCCTAGCTGTAGAGTTGATGCACGTCACAAACTGGTGAAGTTCAACCAGCTGGTGAGGGTCCACCTTTGAGAGGCATTCTGGAGTGGTCCTGGAAGCAGGGAAACTTCTTTGGGTACTTTATTTCCCTTTTGCATTTTAATCAGCTGTATAATATGAGAGAGCGTTTACTAGGCCCTATGTAGAAACTGGCCAGAGATCTACAAAGTTCTGGAAAATTGACCTTGGTTTGCAAAGGAGGGAAAAGCCAGCACCAACCAAGATCTGAGCATTTGTGTCCTCATGTGCCAAATTCATGCCAAGGGGCAGAATCTCCCATTGCTCAATCTGATTGCACAATTGGAATTTACTGGAATTTATTAACCTTGAGATTTTCCAAGAAAAAAAGCTTCTAATAATATTTAAATTTGTAGAATTCCCAGCTGGCTTCTTCCAGTTTTTTCTTGCCATGTGGAAGCACTGACATGGCTGTCCGTCAGCTCTCAGTTTAACTGACCACTTCTCAGAGTGCTGACCACCCCACCGAAAGAAGCCTCCCAGGAGGACTTAACTAGTCTCTGTCTCTTTGCCTGTCCCCTACCACTGCAGTGAGCGCCATGAAAAAGGGACCTTTTCTGTCTCCTTCAAGTCTGTACCCCTAAGAGCTAGAAGAGAGACTGACCCGTGGAAGGAGCAAAATGGATGAATCGTCTGGTCAAAGATGGCTTGCTACCTGCCGTTCTTTGTTGAGCCAGGCGCCGGAAAGGTGAGGCCCACATTTCCCTGGACACAACTGATGAACCAGTTTGATGATTCCGAGTGGCTGTGTTACGGGAAAGAGCCTTCAACGCCGAGAGCACCCAGCCGTTTGCTGAGGCAGAGGTCTCTCCCCACACTGCCTGCAGCTAGAACACGACCCAGTTCCGTCCAGTGGGACTTCAGAGAAGGTCTGCCACGGGCAGCTGAGACAGGCGTGAACATGTTTGACTCCCCCCACCGCCTTCTGTCACCTGAATATGCTCTCTATGGGACCAGCCACCCTGGCTCAGGGCGGCTCAGCGCCCCTGGGGCACAGCAGAGGAGGCACGGGTGCTGTGGCAGTATTTGCTCCGGTTGCCTAACAACAGAAGCATACCGTCTCACAGCTCTAGAAGCTAGAAGTCCAAAATCAAGGTGTCAGCAGCGTCCGTTCCTTCTGAGGCTGTGAGGGAAGGATCTGTTCCAGGCCTCTCTTGGCTTGTGATGGCCATCTTCATGGTCATGGGATGTCCTCCCCATATACCTGTCTCTGTGTGTAAATGCCCCCCTTTTCTAAAGACAACCGTCATATTGGACTAGGGCCTATCCTCATTAGCTCATTTTAATTTGCATTACCTCTGTAAGACCCTCTCTCCTCCAAGGTTGCATTCTGAGGAACTGGGACTTCAACATATGAATGGGAGTGGGGGACACAATAGCAAACATAACATTCTGTAAACGGGGGGCTCAGTGGGTTTCAGGGGCCCATTCATCGGTGTTAGAGTGAGGCCCAGGGGTGTGAGGCAGCCAACAGGAGCATTTACAGGCCATAACCAGGAGAAGGTGACAGGCAAGGTTGGTCTGAGTGTCCGATACCTCAATCAGGAAAGGACTGACAGTGGAACATCATAAATCAGGAAAGTACAATCACTATATTGTGCAATCATGGAGTTAAGTCTCATTATGGGACAAGATTGCCTCTTAATGGAATTTTTCAGGAGATTTCAACAGAATTCTGATAGGAAAATTTGCACGAGGTCTGATGAAGTCCTAACGGACAAATTCCCCAGGTCCAACCTTTCCTTACAGATCGAGACAAACCATCAAAGAAGTCCAGCCTCAGCAGCCTTCTCAGTGATATACCATGGACCAAGACCACAGTCAGAAATGAAATGGCTCTTTCTTTTTAGATTCTAACTTCCTAGATATTCATTTATTTGATAAGTGCTTTTTTGGATACCGGTATGTGCTAGGCACTGTGTTGGCAGAACTGGGTTTTCCAATTCGAGTACTGGCAAAAAAAAGGAGTCGATTAAACTCTATTGAAAATCCCTGGAATAGAAGGAAGGCCAGCGGCGGGGAGCACAGGAAGCCGAGAGAGAGGAGAAGAGATGGTGAGGTGGGCAGGATGGCAGGAGGGAGGGCCTTGCAGCCGTGACGAAGAGTCAGATTCTATTCCAGAAGCAAACGAAAGTTACTGGAGGATTTTAAGGAGGGCGTGGCATGATCTGATTCATGTTGCTAAGAAGCTATCCTGGCTATTAAGGTGCAAGAGTAGAGAAGCAGAGAGACTATTACTAAGCCACTGTGGGTCAGGTCCCTGAGGAAATAGGGTCCAAGATGGAGAGATGCCTGTGAGACAAGTACTGGGGACTCTTCCCAGGGGAGTGAAGGCAGCGGGACTGGACCAGCGGCAGGCTGAACCGCAGTCCAGTTGCCACTACCCCAGGGAGAGCTCTGGGTCTGGGGGCCCTACAGAGTTTTCCCATACTGAGGAGAGGGCTCTGGGGGGGCTTTATATCTCGTTATCTTTATATCTTTCTCCCCCCACAGCTAAATGTTTATTTAGTTGATAACCTCCATTACACACTAAGTTAATCTTTTCTTTCTTCCAGTGTTACTGACAGGTAATTGACATGCAGCACTGTGTAAGTTGAAGGTGTACCATGTAATGAGCTTACATACATCATGAAGTGACTGTCACAAGTTATCACAGTAAGTCTATTGTCACAGTAAATTTAGTGAACATTCATGATCTCAGATAGATTCAAAATTGTAAAAAGAGAGAAAAATTTTTCCTTGTGATGAACACACTTGGGGTTTACTCTTTCATATGTAACCTACAGCCATGTTAATTGTATTTATCATGTTGTACATTACATCCCTAGTAATTATGTGTCTTATAACTGGAAGTCTGTACCTTTTGACCCCCTCCATCCAACCCCCCTCCCCCCGACACCCACCTCTGGTAATCACAAATCTGATCTCTTTTTCTATGAGTTTGCTTGTTTATTTTTGAAGTATAATTGGCCTACAACACTATGTAAGTTCCTGGTACACAACATAGTGATTTGATATTTCTGTGCTTTTCAAAATGATAACTATAGCTATGATATGTCACTATACAAAGATGTTACGTATTAATTTTGGACTGTATTTCCCACATTGTACTTACATACCCATGACTCATTTATTTTGCATCTGGAATTTTGTGCCTCTGAATCTCCCTCACCTATGTCTTTCCTCCTCTCACCCTGCTCCCCTCTGGCAACCACCTGTTTGTTCTCTGTATCTATAACGCTCTGTTGTGTTATGTTTGTCCATTTGTTTTGTTTTTTAGAGTCCACATATAAGTGAAATCATAAGTATTTGTCTTTCTCTGACTTATTTCACTCAGCATAATACCCTCTAGGTCCATCCATGTTGCTGCAAATGGCAAGATTTCATTTTTTTTTTATGGCTGAGTAATATTCTATTGTGTGTGTGGTATATATACATCTTCTTTATCCATTCACCTATTGATGGGCATTTAGGTTGCTTCCATATCTTGGCTATTGTTGATAATTCTACAGCGAACACAGGCATGCATATTAGTGTTTTTGTTTTCTTCAGATAAATACCTAGGAGTGGAACTGCTGGATGGTAGAAGTCTATTTTTAATTTTTTAAGGAGCCTCCATACTGTTCTCCACAGTGGCTGCACCAATTTACATTCCCACCAACAGTGAACAAGGGTTCCCTTTTCTCCACATCTTTACCACACTTGTTATTTGTTGTCTTTTTGGTAATACACATTCTGACAGGTGTGAAGTGATATCTCATTGTGGACTTGATTTGCATTTTCCTGATGATTAGTCATGTTGAACATCTTTTCGTGTGCCTGTTGGCCATATGTATGCCTTCTTTGGAAAAATGTCTATTCAAATCCTCTTCTCATCTTTTCATTAGGTTGTTTGGTTTTTTGATGTCAAGTTGTATGAGTTCTTTGCATATTTTGGATATTAACTTCTTATCAGATATATCGTTTGCAAATATCTCCTCCCATTCAGTAGGTGGCCTTTTCATGTTGTTGATAGTTTCCTTTACTGTGCAAAAGCTTTTTAGTTCGATGTAGTCCCATTTGTCTAATTTTGCTTTTGTGTCCCTTGCCTGAGGAGACAGATTCAAAAAAATTTTGCAGACTGATGTCAAAGTTTTCTTCTAGAAACTGCCTATGTTTTCTTCTAGAAGATTTATAGTTTCAGGTCTTAACATTTAAATCTTTAATCCATTTTGAATTTATTTTTGTGTGAGAGTATAGTCCAGTTTGATTCTTTCCCATGTAGCTGTCCAGTTTTCCCAGCACCACTTATTGAAGAGACTGTCTTTTCCTCAATGTATATCCTTGCCTCCTTCATCATAGATTAACTGCCCAGATAAATGTGGGTTCATTTCTGGACTCTCTATTCTGTTCCATTGATCTATGTTTCTGTTTTTGTGCCAGTACCACATTGTTTTGATTACTGTAGCTTTCTTTGTAGTATACTTTGAAATCAGGGAGTGTGATACCTCCAGCTTTGTTCTTCTTTCTCCAGATTGTTTTGGCTATTCAGGATCTTTTATGTTTCCATACAGATTTTAGAATTATTTGTTCTAGTTCTGTGAAAAATGCCATTGATATTTTGATAGGGATTGCATTGAATCTGTAGATTTCCTTGGGTAGTATGGTCATTTTAACAATATTAATTCTTCCGGTTCATGAACACAGTATATCTTTCCATCTGTTTGGGTCATCTTCAATTTCTTTCATCAGCGTTTTATAGTTTTTTGTGTACAAGTCTTTTACCTCTGCAGGTAGGTTTATTCCTAGGTATCTTATTCTTTTTGATGTGATGGTAACTGAGATTCTTAATTCTTCTTTCTGATAGTTTGTCATTAGTGTATAGAAATGCAACAGATTTCTGTATATTAATTTTATATCCTGCAACTTTACCGAATTTGTCGATGAGTTCTAGTAGTTTTTTGGTGCTGTCTTTAGGATTTTCTATGTATGGTATTATGTCATCTGCAAACAGTGACAGTTTTACTTCTTGCTTTCCAATTTGGATTCCTTTTATTTCTTTTTCTTCCCTGATTGCCATGGCTAGGACTTCCAATACTATGTCGAATAAAAGTGGTGAGAGTGGGCATCCTTGGCTTGTTCCTGATCTTAGAGGAAATGCTTTCAGCTTTTCACCATTGAGTATGACGTTAGCAATGGGCTTGGCATATATGGCCTTTGTTATGTTGAGATATGTTCCCTCTATACCCACTTTCTGGAGAGTTTTAATCATAAATGGATGTTGAATTTTGTTAAAAGCTTTTTCTGCATCTATTGAGATGATCATATGATTTTATTCTTCAAATTGTTAATATGGTGTATCACATTGATAGATTTGCAGATATTGAACCATCCTTGCATCCTTGGGATAAATCCCACTTGATGATGGTGTGTGATCTTTTTAATGTATTGTTGAGTTTGGTTTGCTAATACTTTGCTGAGGGTTTTTGCACCTATTCACCTATATTGGCCTGTAATTCTTTTTTTGTGATACCATTGTCTGGTTTTGGTATCAGGATGATACTGGCCTCATAGAATAAGCTTGGTCAGCTTCTTGTTTGTACTTTGTCTTCACTATTTCCTTTCTGTAGTCTCAGTCTAGCCCTTTTGGTGAGAAAGGAGAGTGAAAGGAGAAGAAGTAAAAGGACAAGGAATCTTCTAAATTGTCTGCCCTGTCATAAACTACCTTTGCATTCGTTGCATTAAGCCTAATCTGGCTCATTCTCTTGTGAATGTTTTTTCTTAGAATTTCAAAAATCTTGCAGTGCTGGTGCCCTTCCCACTGTATTTTGCTCCATCCCAAAACAGCCTTCTTCCTTCTGACTACATCCTTGGGAACCTACAGTTCATACATTTACTTTCTGCTGAGGTCTTATAGCTGCCATCCCACCTCCTCCAACCCCCAGTGTATTTTTCACCCACAGCCAAAATCTGGCCCATGGGAAGCACTCACACATTATTTGCTCAACAAACTCTAGAGCACAGGTCAGTCCTATGGCAATAGATGCTTTCCTCCACTTTGCTGCCAGAGCCACTCTACTCTGCCTGTCTCTCGCCCCCCAGGCTCGCCCACCACCTCCTCCCCTCCTCACAACTGCACAGGATAAAGGACACATATTAAGCTCTCTGAGTAGTCTCCTTAAAGTCCTTCTTCTTCCTTACTTCTGAACTGAGGTTGGGGGGCAGGTGAGTAGAAAAAAGCTCTTCCCTGGAAATCCACTCATTTCCCTTCTATAACTTCAATATGGGTGAGTCAGGAAATTGACTTTCCAGTTATAACCTTTACAATTTTACATCTCAGCCTAGTGCCTTACTCTGGAATAAACTGTCTACTGTATCTTGAATCCCAACGTCTTGAATTAGTGAAACAATTTTAACATACTATTTCTTAGGTATATGTACAAATTGTAGATGATTTCAGAGCAAATCAATAATATACATTGCCTTAGAAAGTGAATGGATGGGGAAGAATTATTAGTGTTTTTATTTATATACCTCCTTATCTTCAGATGTGTTACAATGAGCCTGTGTTCCTACAGTAAATGATTAGGACTGTGTAAGAAACAATAGACATAGAACATATGAGTAATTTATATATGTACAGATTATTCAAAATTAGGCCATATATCAAATATCAAAGGTCATTTCATATGCATTAATCAAAATGATTTTGATTCTAAAGTAAAAGTGGTGTAGGATTGCCTTAAACATTTTGACTTGAAGGAAACACAGAAGTGTTTTCTCGGATCTTTATCTCGTATATACATGTAGTGCAATTGATTGGCCTTTTGATTGGAAAATTTGAGGGAGAAGATAATCAAAATGACAGAATCTCAAACTGAATTTGGGGGGGACTAAGGCAGGCATGTTGTGTGCTTCATTTCTGTATAAATGAAAAAATAAAAAATAAACCCATAGAGGTACATTCTCTTATCAGTTTGAGCCACACCTATAGAAATGATAAAAACTGGCCTACAGGGTTCATTAAACCTGTATGCTACATCACTAAAATGACAGTGGGGAAAGAGAATGGGAGGGAAGATGAAATGGGTGAAACATGTCAACAAAATGTGGGTAATAGAAAACAGAAGGGTTGAAATGGCTTAGCCGAGAGAAGAAAGCTGAAACCTAAAAGCTTGAAGGGATCAAAGCCAATAAAAATAAAACATTTGCAGAAAAATAGACCCTGGAAAGACTCAGAACTTGGAGGCATCTCTAAAGGTGCAGAGTAGACTGAAAACAGGAAAAGAGCTTGAAAGCCTTGTTCAAGGAGGAGCTGGACTTATAAACCTTTTCCCCGACAGAGAGGTTTATCAGTCAGGGCACCAGGAGCAGCTGAAAACACTGTACGGAAATCATGGAACTAAGTAAACATGGGCTCCCGGAATGCTGACCGTCCCCGCCGCCCCCTCTCCTGGACCCTTCCTCGCACTGGCAACCTGACTTCCATCTTCAGGCAGAAGATCTGACACTGACCAGCATGAATGCAAAGATATACAGGTGCTGACATTTGAGAGTTCTACCAGGCAAATAGATAGGTGTTGGAAGAGGGGACGTGTATGGGTAGCATGCGGCAGGAGTGGTGGCAACAGAATTATACCCTCTACTTCCAGAGTAAAGAGTCAACAATAATCTCTAAAAAGAAAAACCAAGCCATAGCAGTTTAAGCATGTCATTTAGAAATTTGGAAATGTTGAGCAATACCAAAGACAAGCAAGAGTCTTGCCCATCACTGTGATTTTTAAGAAAAGAAAAAAAAACCAGGATCCAATCAACTTCTCAAGAAAAACCAGGGCCAACCACCTTGTGGAAAGACTGTGCTCCATCATCCAGGCCTGGCTAGTCATACACAGACTTAAGAGACCCAGTCCTGATGAACTCAGACATTGGAGAGGGCAAAGCTTCTGTGACAAGTAGCTAGTGCTCCAAGAATGCTGCATGACACAGAGCCCCAAACTCAGTGGTACACGTGGATCTGTACTCACAGACCTTCAGGTCAGTTGCAGTTCTTGTAGCTTGGCTCACCTAGGCGAGCCCTGAGTAAGTGCTCTGCTTCAGGCTCTGCTTCTGGGCTTGGTTCCAGGCCTTGTTCTGGAACTCAGGCTCAGGGGCAGTGGCTACCTGTGGGATGTACTTGTTGTGGTGAGTCACTTTCATGGACATTCCAAGCCTCTGATAGCATCATGTCAACTGACATCCCATGGACCCAAAAAGTCACATGGCCAAGCTCAAAGCCAAAGGTTGGGAGCTATTATTTGCCCACCATGAAATCATGGCAAGGGTGTGGATAATCTGACACCACTTCAACAGAGTGAAGAAATCACTGGAACTAATAATCTACTGAAGCACCCTTCTTCATGTATCATTCATCAAGTGGGTTCTAATTTTGGTCTTCATTCCCAGTACGTTATCATGGTGGTTCTGTCACCTTATCATATTCTCTGTCCTCCAGCAGGAATATCTAAGGTTGTTTGCAAATAATTTAAACACATTGTAATCGTAAGTTAAAAAAAAAAAGAATATCTAGGATCAATAGCCTAGTTAAGTGTTCTGATTTGCTTATTTTTATGCAATTATTCTGAGTCTTTAAAAAATCTTTTTATAAATTATTTTATTCAAAGTCTCTCTTTTTTGTTCTAAACTCTCTATCTAAGTAAGAAGACAGAATACCATAAAAAAGTGTTTAACCCCATTTTATGTCAAGTAGCACTTGGTCCCTGTTCTGGATTTTTTTAAAAGTAGAAACTCAGGGCAAATACACTGGAATGCAGGGAAAGTTATTTGATATAGAAAATGTGTAGTCTAGCCAAGAAGTGATTACTCCAGAAATCCTCATGGAGAATAAAGGATTTAATGTGAGACTTGATATTTTGGAAAAACAAACTGAGGATTAATAATATCCGGGTGATGTCTCCCAAAAACACCAAAGGAAACAGTGAAGACGTCTTAAAAGAATGGCTTCCAGATGCCTAGTAAATCATGTGTCTCTACCAAATGAGAACATGGCTTAAGGAGGATATTACTTATTTTGAGAAAAGAAGCATTGTTTGGGTGACTAGTCGTCTTTTGCCCTTCAACTCTGTAATATTATTAAAGATATAGAAGCCAAGAGCATTATCCTTTTTGAATAATGGAATGATGGATACCATTATTTGCGATGAAAATTAGTTCTACCATTCAGTGTGATTTTTGTAAGAAAATAAATAAATTAGGGTTTTACGGTGAGATGATTTGTCTTCTTTGGTGACTGGAGTATATCTCGGAGGCTTGTAAAGTGGAAGAAGGATGATTGTAAAAAGGTAGGATGAGAAAACCGGGCTGAGGCTTAGTGCATAGGAACGTTTTTAGATACATAAATTTCAGAAACAATTTGGAATCTGGAAATTGATTTCCTATAAAGCGTCTACACCCACAGACCCTTTGGCAAGAGTTCATGTGTTCCCAGTTTGGAAACCACTCACTTGGTTCATTGATGGAGCGTCTCGTGCCCCATATTCCTCTGCCCTTTGCAGTCTTAGGTCACACCCTCCAATACGCTCCAGTGTGGATTTGCACCGATCACAATGTGCCAGAACTTATTAGCTTTCAGCGTTGGGGTCCTGAAGAGCATTTATTGAGGCCACTGGCATTGGTTTTCCATATTGAAATCTTCCTTTGTCTTTCTCGGTGATTCATATTCTCATCCCTGTAATATTACCTGGCAAGTGTTTGGGCTTGAGCAATTCTGCTCTGGGTTTTGTCACTGGATTAGAAAACAACAGCAGCAGCAATAGCAGCAGGAACAAAACTAGACTCTAGGGATCGCAAGCAGATTGTAATCAGATATCATAGAACAGAAATTAGAATGTGTGCATTCTCTCTGAGAGATATTGCATTTACTCAATTAAATTTCCTATAGAGGATTTTAAGCACAAATGGGACATTTTGCAGTTTCCATGAACGTTAAGTTCTTAAGGTAAAAAAAAAAAAAAAGAAGTCTAAATGAACCTAATTAATTTTCTGTTTCCTTCCTAACTGGCAAATCAGCTGAAAGAGGCAGAAGCACAGATTAATAAACCATATGCAATATATTGCCAGCTGTCATTTGAGGAAACTATTTTTTCTTCTGTCTTATTGATTACCTAAGTGTTATAGTAACATCACAGGAGCTCTTTGGGATTAGGAAAGCCATGATGATTTTTCTCCCTCCTTTGCAAAATTGTCTACTTCCTTAGTTTCTGTAAACTCACTCTGTATTAGTTAAGATTAGGTTCTGGTGTGAGAAACAGACTCCAAAAACAGTGACTTACAGAGGACAGAAGTGTATTACAACAAGAGTCTGCAGCAGTGGTTCAACTCCACAAAGTCCTAAGGGACCCAGGCTGCTCCTCCCCTGGGCAGGACCCACATTTCCAAGGTCTGCTCCATCTCCAGACATCAGGACCACATTCCTGCCAACAGGAGGGAGGAAAGCATGAAAAGGGGCAAAGGTCATGCACTGGCTTACTTTTAAGGAAACTGCTGTACCACAATTCTACTTATATCTCAATGGCCAAAATTAATCATATGGAACATTTTTGCTTTTTACATTTTGAAGCTATCATAATAGGTACATAGAGATTAAAAATTATTTTTTTGGCCATGCTGCACCGAGTGGCATGTGGGATCTTAGTTCCTTGACCAGGGATAGAACCTGCACCCCCCGCACTAGAAGCACGGAGTATTAACCACTGAACCACCAGGGAAGTCTCTTGTTATCTTTTCTAAGGATCCAACCCTTTTATCATTATAAAGTTAACCTGTTTTTCTCTAGTAATGATTTTTGCCTGAAAGTATATTTTTTCTGATTTTAATAGAGGTACACCAACTTTCTGTTTGGTGTTTTCCTGGGGTATCTTTTCCATCCTTTTACTTTCAACTTTTCTGGAAACTAACATTTTAGATATGTTCATTGTAACAGAATATAGCTGATTTTTAAAAAATACATCTGACAATCTTTGGGATTGACATGTACACACTGCTATATTTAAAATAGATAACCACCAAGGATGTACTGTATAGCACGTGGAACCCTACTCAATAATTTGTAATAACCTAAATGGGAAAAGAATTTGAAAAAGAATAGATACATGTATATGTATAACTGAATCACTTCGCTGTACACCTGAAACTAACACAACATTGTTAATCAACTATACTCCGATATAAAATAAAAATTTTTTTAATAAAATAAAGTAAAAAAATAAAAATATAGTCTGACAATCTTTGTGTTTGATGAAGGCATTTAATTTATTTACATTATGTGAAATCTTATTTTGTGCTTTCCATTTGTCCCATCTTTTCTATGATTCTTTTTCTCTCCTCTGTTTCCTTCTATTTGAATTGATTAATTTTTTTTCTAACTCTGTTTTATCTACTATTATTTGGAAGTTGTGCACTCTGATACTGTTCCCCAAAAATAACAGGCATCATTAACTTATCAAAGTCTCAAGTTAATCAGTGTCTTTGTTCACCTGCTGAGCCCTCATCCCTCTCAGAGCTGTGTCCCTTCTGGGATAACATGCTGTTGTGCTCACGCGTTTAAATTCCTTTAACCCCTTAAAACTTTGATATTGCTGCTTTATACAGTCATCATTTCATATTGTTTGTTTCTGTGCATATATTTACCGATTTCTCTGCTTTCCATTTCTTTTAAAAATAGAATCACTGAGGTATGATTGACATACAATAAACTGTACATATTAAAAGTGTACGGTTTGAAAAGTTTCAACGTATGTGAAACAATCACTACAGCCAGGAGAATGAATATATCGTCACCTCCAAAAGGTTTCTCAGGCCCCCTTTTAATCCTTCACTCCTACCTCTTTATTTTATTGTTGTCGGAGGTATTTCAGGCAGAAGCCTAAATCCAAATCCTATTACTCTGTCATAGCTATTATTGAACATCTCTCTCCGTTTGTGTTTGTATCTCAGACTTTTGGTTTGTTTTTTTTTTTAATATTTATTTATCTGGCTGTGCCGGATCTTCGTTGCGGCACGCGGGATCTGTTTTTAGTTGTGGCCTGCAAACTCTTAGTTGCAGCAGGTGGGATCGAGTTCCCTGACCAGGGATCGAACCTGGGCCCCCTGCATTGGAAGCTCAGCGTCTTACCCACTGGACCACCAGGGAAGTCCCTGTATCTCAGACTTTGAATCTGAGATCACTTTCCTTCTCTCTCTTTTACACTCTTTAGATTTTCCCTTAGTGAAGGTCTACTAATGGCAAATACCCCTCAGTTTTTGATGGCCTGAGAAGATCACCAGTTTGGCTTCATGCAGAAAAGATACTTTTTTCTAAGAATAGAGGTCTAGGTTAAAAATAGTTTTCCCTTTGTACATTGAATGTATCACTTCACAGTCTCCTGGCTTCCTTTTTGCCATCAAGAAAGCAGCTGTCTGTTTGTTACTCCTTTGTAGATAGTACAACTGCTTTAAAGATCTTCTCTTTTCTTTGGTGCTCTACACTTTCACTATGATTTTTCTAGTTGTGGGTTTCCTTCGTATTTATCTGCCTGATTTTCGCTGTGCCCTTGAATCTGACAGAAGATACTTTTCAACAGTTCTGGAAAATTCTCAGCCATTTTATTCTCACATAATACCTCTGCTCCCCTTCTTTCTTTTCTTCCTGAAGCTCCAATTAGGCACGTATGTACTCTATCCACAAATTTTTTTACCTATTTTTCCATATATTGCATGTCATTTCTGTTCAACCTTCTGGATAATTTCCTCATGACTATTTGTCTTTGAGATCACTAACTCTCTCCTCAGCTGTGTCTAATCTACTGTTAAGCCCATCCATTGAGGGTTTATTTTGTTCATTTCAGTTATTAGGTTTTTCATTTCCAGGTGCTCTATTTGGTTCTTGCTCAAATTTGGTCATTTTATATAGTTTATTCTCTGTACAGATTTTCAAACTTTTATTTCTTTATACATACTAAACATAATTATTTTATATTCTTATAATAACAATATCTGAAGTCTTGTATTCTTGCTGCTTCACAATCATGGTACCTTGTTTCCCTGTGTGTTGAATGGTTTTTTGCTGTGAGCTGCTCATTTCCCTTGGAAATTTGTTTTTCAAGGAATTCTTTGGGAACTGGGAAAAAAAGCTTCCACCACAGAAGATTGACCTTTGCTTCTGCCAGATACCTAGGGTACTATATGTTTAAGACTACTTTAAACTACTGGTATCATCTTATATATTTGATCTGCAATTTTTCATTTAACAGTATATCATGAAATGTCTGTCAATCTAGACAAATTCACCTACTCACTATTTTTTAATGTTGTATAGCATTCTATAATAAGGCTATATTATAATTTATTTAATCCTTCAACTGTTGACTTTTAAGTAGATATCACTGAAAATGTGTATCTTTATATACATAGCTTTACATGCTTGCCTAATCATCTCTAATTTTATATATATGTCTATCCTCTAATCATATATGTTCATATTTATTATTATTCAATAATATATATTGAATGTATTCATTTCAAATATATATAATACATACATTATAATATATGTATATATATTCATTCCAGAAAGTTGGACTGCTATGGCAAAGAAAATGTGTACTTTAAAAATGTTTCATACATACTACACATGACCTTCCAGAAAGATTCTATCAATTTACAGCCCACCAATATATACCCATGCCCCTGACAATACTAGATGTTATCAATCTTTAAATTTTGCTGATCTGATGGGAGAATATTATTGTTTTAATCTGCTGATATCTTACTACTAATGAGGCTGAACATATTTGCTTACTTCTATTGACCATTTGCTTTTCTCTTCTGTATGATTGCTGTTCATTTATTTTGCCCATTTTTATAATTTTTTCTGAGTCATTTTCCTATTTGTAGATAGTCTTTGAACCTTACAAATTTTAACATCTTTCTTTTAAACATATGATCCAGGAATAACTTTTACAATGTAAATATGAACTAGTATAAATTAGAATTGAAATGTTTTCTTAATAGATACTGTTCTTGGGGCAAAGATATGCCGTGAATAATTGTTGTGAACAGTGTACATGGTGATAGTCCCCTCCATCCGTTCTTTGGTATTCTCAAATTTTACACCATGAATGTTATAGTGCTCTTTGTGACTACTTTTAGAATCTGTATTTTTTCATTTCCTGTTTCTGGTCATTACCTAAAGTGAGTGCTTTAGTTGAAGTGAGTGGGTATTTGAATTGAGGCAAAAGAGCCTATCAGTGAGTAGTGATTGTATATTTTAATGTTGAGAAAATTTAATCTGATTGCCTCCTCAATCTTTTAAAAAACTATTGGAGATTCATGTACTAATAGTCATACTTAGGGAGCTATTTCTAGTCAGGTTTCTAATGCTTTACTAGAGATATACTTATTTTCAGAGACCCTAATTTTTTTTTTAACTTCAAGTGTTTAGCATGTAACTAATTTTCACCAGATGGTTCCATCTTCATTATTTATCTAAAGCAGTAATATTTATATTTAACAACTATTGTTGGAGAGAGATTATAGCATTGTTGGAATTTGAAGTTTTACTAATGCATATTTTACTGTTTTGGAAAACGTCTACTATTTCTAATGACTGTTCAAATCTCTGTTTCTTATGAAACTCATACTTGGCTTCTTCAGTTAATTCTTTCGGGCTATGAATTTTTTGCAAAGTTATTGGGAAAGCCATTTTCTGACAATTATAAAACACTGACTACAGCTACTGATAATTTTTATAGGTTTTTATGATGGGAGAGAAATTTGACTTTGCATATTGAAATAAACTGAAAATTATAGAAAGTTTTTTATTCTTCCATAGGAATGCTTTCCTTAATGATAGAATACATATCATATGAAATGATATAACATCAAAGATTTTTTTAAACTGCTTTGAATTTATAGTTTATATAGTGCATTTAAACCAGGAGCATTTAGGACTTCACCAACTCAAACTGGATAAGTATTTAGAGGAGGAATGTGTAAATTTTCTTAAAAATAAAATCTATATGTTAAGAAATAAAATTGGTTAAGAATCATCAGGGCTTAGAAATTATATTTTTCAGAATTTTCCCAAGCAACTTACTGATAAACATGCTGAGCAAACATATAAATTCATCTGATTCAGGATTGATCCAAAGGTTAAAAAGATGACTAAGTCTTATCAAATTTTGTATTTCACTGACTATCTGATTTAAACATTTTAAACATTCTTTGGCATTTAAATAAAGTCAAGTATTCTGTCTTATTTATTATTTTCAGAACATATAATTTAAGATTACAAAAGTTTAAAATATATGTTTTAAAACTCAGATCCATTTGACCATTCAGAATTAATAAAAGGAGACAGGATGGTAGGGGAGGATGATACTGAATTGCCGTCCATGCTTCAGTATGAAAATGGCCTGAAAGAATAAATGACTGCACATAATTGGCTTTCTCAAAATAAGTTACTGACTAATAAGAACTATAAACCTTGGACTTCCTCAGTTCAATGAAAGCATATTTAACTGCTGTGTTGTAAGAGATGCTGGTCCTTATAATTGCTATAATCAGACTATTTGGAACCTGATGCATCCAAGTCAAAGTTACCTACCTAAACTATCAAGCAACTTCTGGAATTCTCTGGATTTAGGGGTAGTGTATCAGCCAGGGGCAGAAGACATCAAGATCAAAAGGGAGCCAACACAGCAAACAGAAGAAGAATTCAGAAATTCTGGTGTAGGAATCAGGTCAAATCAAAAGTAGGAACTTGGGCCTCTGGAATTACACCAGTACAACCAAGATTACAGGGAAGGTGAGTAGGCAGAATTCAATGGGTTACACTTTTACCCCAGCCCAGTATCAGAGAGATACTATCACAGAAAGAAGAGAGAAGAGGGCCTTACCTTGTAATCTGCCCCAAGGTGAAATCTTCAGCTACCCTAAGGAGTCTTGAAAATATGTCCTAGTCTTAGTAAAACTGGAAAGCTAGCTTGTATAACTGAGCCTAAACTTTATAACAATAAATGTGTCAGTCACATTAAGTATTGTGTTTGGCATATATAACTATTTACTATTATTTACATATCATGAAGACAATCATATACTTTTCTTTTTAAAATCTTTTCATGGTCTATGCTAAATATTTATTAGAAGCAACTTCTATGACTGTTTACAAACTAAATACCATAATTTGTGTATTATTTGGCAATGTGTAAGCAAAGAATCTTGTCAATTCTACATTTTGCTTTACAAAAATATTTAATTAACTTAGGTCTGTACTTAAATCAGTACATGCAAAGTTCAACAAGGCATGAAAATCAATAAGTAAAACTACATTTTGGGAAAACACTACCTTGGGGAGAAAATGTTGTAGTCTTCCATTTTCAAGCTGGCATATACAACCAATTGAATTAACTTTCAATTGTCTATTAAAAATTAATTCAATCTGATCTAGAACCAAAATACTAACAAAATGCTTACATCTGCAAAAGTTGAAGGAGTAGATGTTTCAGTCAATACCATTTTCTGTATTTAAAACCAGAAAGTGACATCAACAGCCCTCAACAACTTACTTATTGTCGTATTTTTGGTCTCCAAACACATCCGTTTAACATGTGCACTGAACTTTCAGCCCTGAGAATAGAATCCCAAACATTCACTACATACATATGTCTATGATTACTTCTGACCACAACAAAACTTTCAAATGAAAGTGAAAAATAAGAATGTAAAAGGTTTGTTTCTCCATCTTGCTATTTTGTTTATAAGTACACACACACACATTAATATTAAATTCACAAAACAGGATACAAAAATTATATGTAAAGTATGATTGCAACTATGTAAAAAATGCATATGAAAAAAAATGGGAGGCCAGCAATCCACTAAAATTGTAATAGTGGTTATGCTAGGGTTATAGAGCCACGGTGTTTTGCTTGCCTTTGTCTTGACTTTCCAAATGCTCTGCAACGTGGTGATACTACTGTAATTCAAAGCTCCCTTGTCTTCTTTATCGAACACCCCGAAAGACTTTACTCAAAAAGATACGTAGTGATCAATGTGCAGTGTTTTGGCAATTTGGTAGGAAAGGAAAAGAGCCGTTCACCGCTCATCCCACGTCAGAATTTGCAAGTCCCTTTGAATACTCTTCTCCAGAATCCCTTCTGTGCTTTAGTACCAGGAGGGCTCTTCTTCCTTCCTTCCCTCTTCACAGCACCAAATCCCTGCCACCTTACTGCTCAGCCTTTGGCCTCCAGAATGCCACGCCTTCCCCGTCAAGTTTCTTTCTCTTGAAATTATCTAGGAAGGTTTAACTATGCCTTACCTTCTGCCTCTACATTTGCTTATGAAACCCATCCCATCAAGGTGCTCAGAAAACAAAAGGATTTTGCAGTCACCAGGAACCCCCCTCATTATGTTTCTATGAGTGTAAACTGGCATGATTTTTCCAAGAAGAGAATACAGCAATCTCTCTGAAAATGCAAAATATACGTACCTTTTGGCCTAAAATCCCCCAGTTAGAAATCATCCTATGGAATTCGTCAAGAAAGTTCACCAGTGGAAAATGTACATGGATGTTTACTGCAACAGTGTTTGTCATAGCAAAAAACTGGAAATATCTGAAGCATCCACTGATATGGTACTGGTTTAAACAAATACAGTATATCCATGGGAGGGACTATTACACGGCTATTTTAAAAGAGTGAACGAGATCATACTAATCTAGAAAGCTCTCAAAATATATTGTTTTTTCTTTTAAGTCAAGATACTAAATAATCTTTAAGTATTTTTCAGAGGGTAAAGTGCAAGCTATCTACTAAACCAAAGACCGTAAAAAGAAAAAACAAGACTATGGAGGAGGACAGCTGGCCCAGCAATGAAGTCTCTTGGCCTTTATCAGCATACAGACTGCAGAGAGGGGAGCGAGGCCTGAGAGGTCTTGCTAACCTTTCCGGCCCACGTGCTGTGGCCACGTGATCTTCCTTCGGGAGATGGCGTTAGTGGTGCAAGTGGCTGAGGCGACCACCACAGCAGGTAGTCACAGAAGCCAGCAGATCCCACCTCCACAGCTGCCCGCAGGTTGTCCTGCTATGACCCACACGGGGCAGGACCTTGGCCAGGACGGGGGCAGGCTGAGACCTGCCCCACGGGAGTGTCTGGTGAATTCGGCCACACTGTGCACTTTGCACTGCTCTGGCCTCATGGATTCCTGTTTCTTGGGGAGAAGCCAGATGGACCTGATTTTTCTGGTGAGTTACCATCACATATGACCTACGTTCTTTAGTTTCTTTCATTATATCCCTTTGAGATGCTGAAACATCAACCCTAGACTTTAACAAATAGCACCTGGACGTTCTCATCTCGTTTCTTTGTGAAGCAATCACAAAACACTTTAGTAAAAAAGATTTATGACAACTCTTCTATTTTTTTCCATTTTATATGTCTGCTAAATTCCATTTTTTAAACAGAGAGAAAGTCACTGGTGGAATCGCAATGTCTAGAAACGTTAACTTCTCCGTAAAAATAAGGCCACTCAAATCTTGTTAAACTGATATTGTATTCATTGTGCCTTTTAATGCCCACGTTCATTCCAAAGGACTTATAAAATGAAATCATCAAAAAGTTCCCAGCTGCACAAGTCTTTTGAAACTTTTCTGTTGTAACAGAGTCTGCGTTACACATTACAAAAACATGCAAGGGGGCTTAAAGATAGTTTAACAAAAAGACTAGAAAGGGAGACTCTCCAGGTGGCTTTTTAAGTGTGGAACATAATAAAACAGTGTTTGGAAAGTATTAAGCCAAGATGTAATAACTAGAAAACAAGAAAGTCCATTTATAAGCTGAAGTGTAACTTTCAGTCATAAATAGAAGAAATGTTGAGAATGCAGGGGGAAAAAAAACATGAGCACTTAATAAATGTGTAACAAATAGACTAAAAGCCTTCAGATGTAGAAGAGCAATATGACAGTATATTTTGGACCCATCCTTCTGAACCTCTGGCCTAAGGCTTTGAGTTATATACTATATCAGTCAGGACCTCCTCAAGGAAATCACTTGAGTATTTAAAACAGAGAGCCTGATGCAGGAAACTGGTTACCCAGGGGAAGGCAGAGCTGAAATGCCCAACAGCAGACAGAGAGACACCCCAAGGTTAACCCTAGCAGGAAGCCACCACCATCCCTGGGCCAGAGTGAGGATGCAAAAAGGTCACGGGGAACCGGAGGGGAGCTGGACGCGGCCCACCATTGCATCAGATGTTCCCAGGGTCAGAAGGGAGCAGGAGAGATACTGGCTTCTCCCTCCTTCCTCCCCGACCTCCCGCTAGTGTTCGCCCCGCCGGTCCCAGCTGGGGACTAGCTCACAGGGTTCATCTGTCCCGCAGTGCAGGGGAGCAGATAGATCCCAGGGCAAACGGGTCCAGGACCAGCACAAATGCTGTCTGCGTTAGCAGATGCACACGCTTCCTCCTTTATGTTTAGGGGAGAACTTCCCACGGGGAGGGATGTGCACAGCGCTGGGATGACCAGGGACCCTCTCCTGCTGCGCGACACTTTGCTCAAAGCAAGCAGATTTACCCCTGCCTGCTCCTTGTGTCCTGACAGTGTTTCTCTGCTGCATTACTTAAAGTAATATTTCAGTTTGGCCGTGCACGTTTTTTAAAGGGCTCATTTGGCTTGTATTCTGGGTGTCCTGCTGTAATTCATCCACTGACCTTTGGGCAGAGCACACTTTACAAGCACACCAGAGGCAGGTTAAGTGGAAGCCCAGCTGAGCAGCTGTCCGTGACACCAACCAGTGAGAGACGCTAAGAGATCAATGGGGCATTAAAACATCGCTGGAAATGTCACTAGCTGGGGGGGGGGGGAGAAAAAAACCCCAAAAAAACAAACCAAAAAAGGCCTTGCATTTCCCAAAATTCCTCCAGAGGAGATAGAACGCACTTTATCTGGTAGAACGCTTGAATCCACTTGCAGACACTGCCTCGTCCATGCCCTCAGCCAAAAACTGCTCTTGGGAACAAACCGAAAACTAAATCCCAACAGTAAAGGAAATCCATTGACTCATATAATTTGGAAAAAGACGAGTCAAGGTGACCTTCAGGCGAGTCTGGATCTGCGGCCCAGTGACATCCCCAGGCCCATGCCTTCCTCACCGTTGGCTCATGGCCGTTGGAGGACAGCCAGCGGCCTGTCCGCGAGGAGAGAAAAGACCTCTTCCCTCGACACAAGACCTTCAGGCCACCAACAGTTACCGGCCAGGCTTGGGCTTCTTGGGAAGTACGGTTTCCTTAAAAATTTACTGTTTCCTTCCCATTCATCCGGCCGCTACTGCATAACTTAAGGTGTTTGAAATGGACACGGGAGTGGGAGGGGTCAGGACTAAGCTTACTCATAATTCTGAGAAGTTCCCGCCTTCCTGCTTTCTCTGGCACCACCTCAGCTTGTGAAGGAGAATTAGCTCTTCCAGCCTTGAGAGGCTCCAAATGTTTGGGCCCCCCAGACACCATAGACAGCCAGTTCCCTAGAAAAGTATCTCTTAGCAAAGCCAGACCATGGAAACCTCTTAACCATTGTGGTAAGGACTGCTTATCGGTCAATTTAAATTCAAAAGGAAACATAAAAGGATACAAATAGATTATAAACATTTTATGTTATTCATCCATTCATCAGTAGTTTGGTATGAGGCCAAGGCTTTTTCTTCAAGTGTGGGTCTTTTCTCACATTAAACTTTAGACGTAATGCACTGAAGCATAAGATTTACAGTTTCTTTTATTCTGTTTTCTTTTAATGTGGAGTGAGAATTTAAAGGAACTTGTGAAGCAGAGGAGAGAAAAATCCTTTTAAATTTTTACAATTTCCCCCAATTTTTATAGTTTGAGAGCAATTTTTAAGCAGTTGACTTTTATCAAGTCTTTCCAAAGCATTTAATCTAGTTTTCCTAGGGGAAAAAAAAACCCTCTACTGTCATACTCATAGTTCATTGGTTTCTGTAATTCTTTATTACTTACTAAATTATTATGTTACAATAAACATAACTGGCATAAATATATTTAGGAAAAGACACAAGTAAGTTGGGTGGCCATAAAACTCAGTTGGTGGGCACAGGTGTGCTTGGTGGGTTAAGGGCAACACCCATACCCACGAACATTCTGAGGACCATGGGCTTCAGTCAAGATGTTTTACAGGAGAATGGAGCATATCAAGTGGCCAAGCAATCAATTCAGCAGATGCTAGTTAAGACAGCAACTGCATTACACTCCCTTTCTGCTTTCAGAAAAGCCACCTGCAGCCTAAGTGTGCTTGTACTGCTCACATAAGACCTAACTCAAGGTCACAATATATATTCAAAATCTCCAAAATCCTGATTTTTTTCCTACCAGATGTCAATGTCACAGCGTTGGTAGAAATGTACTCAGAGTCCCAAAGCACAGTAGGAAATATTTTAACCCACTCTTTGCTGCTACAGACAAAGGTGTCCAACTTCCCTGCTTGGGATCTGTATGATTATCCTTGTTAGCCTCCAGCCTACCTTCTCAGCTCACACAGTTCCACATTTTTAAATCTTCTCTTTGTAACACCTCATTTTATGTTAATAAATTCTGTATGCATTGTAAAAATACTAGAAAAGACTTAAACTGGCTTAATCGACAAAGAAAATATATTGGCTCAAACTTCAGAGGAAGAGCAGGTTTTAGGCAAGGCTCAGAGATCCAGTGTATATTTGTGTAGATTGTGCATTGCTCAGAGGTGCCTGGGCAAGGGGGCAAGTGGGAGCTGGATCCAGCTCACCATCCATATGCCCAGACATGGATCTGGGTCTACCTGGAGGAAGGGGTGCCATTTTATTCACACAAAGGAACCTCTAATAGCAAAGCCATCTCCTGCAGGCTGGACTTTTCCAGTTCATCCACCCAGAAGTACCTTATGTCCTAACAGTGGGACCCCTGCCAACCCAACAATGTCAGCCAAGAATCAGTTTCTTTTTCCCTATCTGTTCTGCATTTTCCTTATGTCAGCAACATCCATAGTTTGGCTCCACTCATACTGAAGGCCAGCATCAACTCAGTCATCCTTTTTCTTGTCCAGCAGGAGACTGATTCCCTAATCACTGACTAGGCTAACCTCATATTGGACCCATCTGGATCGTGTATCCATTGCTAAACCAATCACTGTGGCAGGCGGCTGAAATACACTGGTTGGCTAAGGTAGGATTTACATCTGCCATTTTGCTATTTTTCTTTTGTATGTCTTAGTCATTTTTATTTCTCTGTTTCTCTATTAGTACCTTCTTTTGTGTTAAATGACTATTTTCTAGTATACTATTTTAATTTCCGTGTTCTTTCTTTTAATATATTTTGTTCTTTTTTTTTTGTCTTTTTAGTGTATTTCTTTTAGTGGAATTGTTTGTTTATCCATTCACCTACTGAAGGATATCTCATTGTGATGTTAATTTCCATTTCCTTAATGACATATGATGTTGAGCATCTTTTCATACAATTATTTGCCATCTGTGATCTTCTTTGCTGAGGTGTCCAGGTCTTTTGGCTATTTTTCAATAAGGTGGTTTATTTTCTTATTTTTAAGAGTTTCTTGCATAGTTTAGATAACAGTCCATTACCAGGTATGTCTTTTGTAAATATTTTCTCCCATTCTGTGGCTTGTCTTCTCATTCTCTTGAAAGTATCTTTTGCACTGCAGAAGTTTTTAATTTAATTAATTCTACTTTATGAACTACATTTTCCATAAACTGTGCCTTTGGTGTTATAGGTTGGTTTTTTACTGTTGAGTTTGAGAATTCTTTATATATTCAAGACTAGTCATTTATAATATACGTGGCTTGCAAATATCTTCTCCCACTCTGTAACTTTTTAAAACATCTTAACAGGGTCTTACACAGAGCAAAGACTTTAAAATTTTTGAATAAGTTCAATTTGTCCATTTTTTCTTTTGGGGATCAAGGTTTTGGTATCAAATCTAAGAACTCCTCAGAGATGAAGATTATCTCTTTTTTTTCCCTAAAACTATGTGTAGTTTCATGTTTTACATTAGGGACTGTGATCTATTTTGAACCAATTTTTGTATAAGGTGTAAGACTTAGGTCAAGGTCTTTTTTCCTGGCCTATGGATGTCCTATTGCTCAAGCACCAATTGTTGAAATGCTATCTCTCCTCAATGGAATTGCTTTTGCAGCTTCCTCAAAAATCAGTTGAGCATACTTTTTTTTTTTGGAAAGGACAATTTATTTTTTTAATTTGTTTTTTATAGAGCATTGATTTATAACATTATCTAAGTTTCATATGTACAACATTATATTTCTACTTCTGTATACCCTACAATACAACATGCTTACCACCAAAAATTTAGTTTCCTTCTATATGGAAACTCACCACACAGTTGATCCCCTTTACCCATTTCACCCACCCCTTCACCTTTGGTAACCACTATCCTGTTCTCTGTATCTACTGTGTCTATGTCAAATTTCTTTTAATACATTAAACCTAACTGGTGCCATTGGCAGTATCAAGGGAGCATTTAAAAGAATTATTTTGGAATTGCTCAGTTTAGATTGGGACCTGTTGAATCTGATGATGATAATATGTTATCCAAGAAGAAATGACCTATGTGCAGCTGGAATGATGGAATCAGGGCTCATTTGTTAAGCTGAATTATTCAGACTTGCTAATCTTACCACTTTTTAAAATTTTATCACATTTTTGAAGAGAATTTTGCGTTCCTCCCTTTTGCTCAGTAGTGTTTACCTAGACTGATTGTAGCTTTATTATGGTGAAACAGAAGTCAAAATTAGTAACTGGCATATTCCTCTCTAGGTTGTATGTATAATCATGCATAGGAAGGAGAATTAATTTTCTCTGTACAGTTCAGAAAATTTGCTTGTATCTTTTTTATTCTGCTGTTACTTGCTTAAGTTATGAATGAAAGGATGGATTTCAGAGACAGAAGCTAAAACTGAAATGCTCTTTTTTTTTTCATTGAAGTATAGTTGATTTACAATGTTGTGTTAGTTTCAGGTGTACAGCAAACTGATATACATATTCTTTTTCAGATTATTTTCCATTGTACATTATTATATTGAATATAATTCCCTGTGCTATACAGTAGGCACTTGCTGTTTATCTACTTTGTATATAGTAGTTTATATCTGTTAATCCCATACTGTACTCCTAATTTATCCCCTCCCCCCACTTTCCCCTTTGGTAACCATAAGTTTATTTTCTATGTCTATGAGTCTATTTCTGTCTTGTACATAAGTTCATTAATATTATTTTTTTAGATTTCACATATAAGTGATATCATATGATATTTGCTTTTCTTTGTCTGACTTACTTCACTTAGTGTGATAATCTCTAGGTCCATCCATGTTGCTGTAAATGACAACATTTAATTCTTTTTTATGAATAATATTCCATTGTGTGTGTGTGTGTGCACACACACATCTTCTTTATCCATTCATTTGTCAGTGGACACTTAGGTTGCTTCCATGTCTTGGTCATTGTAAATAGTGGTACTATGAACACTGGGGTGAATGTATCTTTTTGAATTAGAGTTTTTGTATTTTCCAGATATATGCCCAGGAATGGGATTGCTGGATCATATTGTAACACTATTTTTAGTTTTTCAAGGAACCTCCATACTGTTCTCCATAGTGGCTGTATCAATTTACATTCCCACCAACAGTGTAGGAGGGTTCTCTTTTTCCACACCCTCTCCAGCATTTATTATTTGTAGGCTTTTTGATGATGGCCATTCTGACTTGTGTGAGATGATACCTCATAGTGGTTTTGATTTGCATTTCTCTAATAATTAGTGATGTTGAACATCTTTTCATGTGCCTGTTGGCTTCTTTGCAGAAATGTCTATTTAGGTCTTCTGCCCATTTTTTGATTGGGTTTTTTGTGTTTTTTTGATATTGAGTTGTATGAGCTATTTGTATATTTTGGAAATTAAGCCCTTGTTGATTGTATCATTTGCAAATATTTTCTCCCATTCTGTATGTTGTCTTTTTGTTTTGTTTATGGTTTCCTTTGCTCTGCAAAAGCTTATAAGTTTGATTAGGTCTCATTTGTTTATTTTTGCTTCTATTTCTTTTGCCTTGGGAGATTGACCTAAGAAAACATTGCTACAATTTACATCAGGGAATGTTTTGCCTATGCTCTCATCTAGGAGTTTCATGGTGTCATGTCTTATATTTATAAAGTCTTTAAGCCATTTGAGTTTATTTTCATGTATGGTGTGAGGGAGTTTTCTAACTTCATTGATTTACATGTGGCTGTCCAGCTTTACCAACAACACTTGCTGAAGAGACTGTCTTTTCTCCATTGTATATTCTTGCCTCCTTTATTGAAGATTAATTGACCATAGGTGTGTGGGTTTATTTCTGGGCTCTCTGCTCTGTTCCATTGATCTACATGTCTGTTTTTGTGCCAGTAGCATGCTGTTTTGACTACTGTAGCTTTGCAGTGTTGTCTGAAGTCTGGGAGGGTTATGCCTCCAGCTTTGTTTTTTTCCTCAGAATTTCTTTGTCAACTCTGGGTCCTTTGTGGTTCCATATAAATTTTAGGATTATTTGTTCTAGTTCCATGAAAAATGTCATGGGTAATTTGATAGGGATCACGCTAAATCTTTAGATTGCTTTGGGTAGTATGGCCATTTTGGCAATATTAATTCTTCCAAAACAAGAGCATGAGATATTTTTCCATTTCTTTGAATCTTCTTCAGTTTCTTTTATCAATGTTTTATAGTTCTCAGTGTATAAGTCTTTCACCTCCTTGGTCAGGTTATTCCTTGGTGTTTTATTTATTTTTGATGCACTTTTAATTTTTTTTTTCAACTTTCTCTTTCTGGTATTTCATTGTTAGTGTGAAGAAATGCAACAGATTTCTGTATGTTAATCTTGTATCCTGCTACCTTGCTGAATTTGTTTATCAGTTCTAATAGTTTCTGTGTGGAGTCTTCAGGGTTTTCTATATATAGTAAAGTGTCATTTGCATATAATGACAATTTTACCTCTTCCCTTCTAACTTGGACACTTTTTGTTTTTATTTTTCTCTTCTCTGATTGCTGTGGCTAGGACTTCCAATACTATGTTGAATAGAAGTGGTGAGAGTGGGCATCCTTGTCTTGTTCCAGATTTTAGGGGAAAGGCTTTCAGCTTTTCACCATTGAGTATTTTGTTGGCTGTGGGTTTGTCATAAATAGCTTTTATTGGGCTGAGATATGTTCCCTCTATACCCACCTTGGCAAGAGTTTTTTTTATCATGAATGGATGTTGAATTTTGTCGAATGATTTTTCTGCATCTATTGATATGATCATGTGTTTTTTGTCTTTTCTTTTGCTGACGTGGTATATCACATTTATTGATTTGTGTATGCTCAACCATCTTTGTGACCCTGGGGTGAATCCAACTGGATCCTTTTTATGTGTTGTTGGATTCGGTTCACTAATATTTTGTTGAGGATTTTTGCATCTATATGCATCAAAGATATTGGCCTATAATTTTCTTTTTTGGTAGTGTCTTTGTCTGGTTTTAGTATCAGGGTGATGGTGGTTTCATAGAATGACTTTGGGAGTGTTGCTTCCTCTTCAATCTTTTGGAAGAGTTGAGAAGGATTGGTTTAAGTTCTTACTTGTATGCTTGGTAGAATTCCCCAGTGAAGCATCTGGTCCTGGACTGTTGTTTATAGGGAGTTTTGGGGTTTTTTTTATTACAGATTCTATTTCACTTCTAGTGATCAGTCTGTTCAAATTATATATTTCTTCTTGATTCAGTTTTGGTGAGCTATATGTTTCTAGAATCTTGTCCATTCTTCTAAGTTGTCCAATTTGTTGGCATATAATTGTTCATAGTATTCTCTTATGATTTTTTGTATTTCTGTGGTATCAGCTGTTATTTCTCCTGTTTCATTTCTTATTTTGTTTATGTGGGTCCTCTCTCTTTCCTTCTTGGTGAGCCTGGCCAGAGGTTTGTTGTTTTATCCTTTTAAAACACCAGCTCTTGGTGTTATTGATTTTTTCTATTGTCTTTTTAATCTCTATTTTATTTATTTCCTCTCTGATATTTATTATCTCCTTTTTTCTGCTGACTTTAGGTTTCTAATTCTTTTGGGTGGTAGGTTAGGTTGTTTATTTGAAATTTTTCTTGTTTTTTGAGGAAGGCCTGTATCGCTATGAACTTCCCTCTTAGGACTGCTTTTACATCTCAGATTTTGTATGGTTTTGTTTTCATTGTCATTTGTCTCAAGGTATTTTTAAATTTCCTCTTTGATTTCATCACTGACCCATTTTTTTTTAGTAACATGTTGTTTAGTCACCATTTAATCTTTTTTTCTTTTTTCTATTTGTATAGTTGATCAGTTAAGCATATTTTTTGTGAGTCTATTTCTGAGTTCTTTATTCTGTACCATGGATCTATGTGTCAACTCTTCCATCACTACTACACAGTCTTGATTACTGTAGCAATAAAGTAAGTTTCGAAATCAAGTAGAATAAGTCCTCATACTTTATTCTTCTTTTTCAAAAAAATAGTTATTTAAGTTTCTTGACCTTCCATATAAATTTTGCAATAATTTTGTCTATAGCTACCAAAAAATCTTGCTGGGATTTTGAAAGGAATTGCGTTAAACCTGCATATCAATTTGAGGATAACTAACATCTTTACTATGCTGAGTCTTGCAATCCATGAACAAAGCATGTTTCTCCATTTATTTAGGTCATCTTTGATTTCTTTCATCAGTATTGTGTAGTTTTTGGCATACAAGTCCTGCACTTGTTTTGACAGATTTACACCTAACTACCTAATATTTTAAGTGATTATAACAGCATTGGATTTTTAATTTTAGTGTTCACATGTTCACTGCTAGTATATAGAAATGATATTTCATCTTTCTTTTGTAACCTGTGACTTTGTTGAATTCTCTTAGTTGTTCTAGTTCTTTTGTAGAATCTTTGGGATTTTCTATGTAGATGGTCATTTCATCTGCAAATAGGGACAGATTTATGTCTTCCTTTTCTATCTCTATATCTTTTATTTCCTTTTCTTGCCTTATTACACTGAATAGAATTGCCAGCACTATGCTGTATAAGAATTGTCAGAGCAGATATCCTTGCCTTGTTCTAGGTCTTAAAAGGAAAGCATTCAGTCTTTTGTCATTAAATGTGATGTTAACTACATTTTTTTGTACATATTCTTTATTAAATGGAGGATGTACCCCTCCCTATTTGTCTGAGAGTTTTTTTTTTATCATGAATGAGTGGGGAATTTTATCAAATACTCTTTCTGCATTAGTTGATATAATCATATGATTTTTCTACATTAGCCTATTAAAGTACTGGTACATTGATAGATTTTTGAGATTCAAACAACCTTGTATCCCTGAAGTAAACCCCACTTGGTTATCTGTATATTCTTTTTAGGTATTGCTGAATTCTAAATGCTAATACTTTGTTAAAGATTTTTGTGATTATGTTTATGAGAGATATTGGTCTGTAGTTTGGTCTTTTTTTGTCTTTATCTGGTTTTGGTGTCAAGGTAATAATAGCTTAATAAAATGAATTGACAGATATTCCTCCCTCTTCTGTTTCTTCAATGACATTGTGTAGATTGTTGTTAATGTTTTACATCCTTTTTCAGTGAAATGATCTGAATCTGGAGATTTCTTTCTTGGGAGTTTTAAATTTTTGAATTCCGTCCTCTTGATAGTTATAAGGGATACTCTATTTCATAATTGATGAGTTGCATTTTTGTTTTTCAAAGAATTGGTTCATTTCACCTAGCTTATCAAATTTGTGTGTATTAAGTTATTCATAGTGTTCCTTTATTACCCTTTTGATGTCTGCAGGGTCTGTAATGATGTCTATTTCATTCCTTATGTTGGTAACTTGGGTCTTGACTCTTCTTATCTTTATCAGTCTTGTTAGAGACTTGTCCATTTCATTGATCCTTTCAAAGAACCAGCACTTTGTTTCATTGATTTTCCTTTTTCCCAATTTAGTTTCAACTGCCAGAAGTAAGTTTTCCAATTATGAAAAAAAGGAAGATTTTGAAAGGTTTATGTGTGTTTAATACTGTTACTCTTATAAAGTAAAATAGTGGATTTACAATTCTGACCAAAAATCTCTCTTTCTTTTGAAATGGTTTGATGTCATTTGGCTATCAAACCAGGTAAGTTTGCATTTTAGAGTCTTTATGTGAATCATAATAGTGTATCGTATAGTGCAGGTACTTAAATTCTAGTGTATATAAATAGGTATTATCTCAATGTTTCTTTAAGACACAGATGCAAAGGGCCCAACTAAAACTCACTGAATCATCATTTGCATTTTCATGAGCACCTAGGGTGATGCTGATGCATGCAGATAGCCCCTGGAACACACTTTGAGGAATGTTACTCTACAGGGAAAATGTCTCTTCTTGAAAAAAAACATTCTGAAAACATAGGTAATTGAAGCAGTTACCTAATTGAATGACCTCAGTTTTTTAAATATGCATTCAAATATTTTTGTCTTTATTCCTTTCCAGCTTTCCTACTGTAGACCTAGACACATGGTATTTAACATAGGGGTGGTGCAGTTTGTGTAGCAAAGACAGGAAACATCTAACTCAAGACATACCCCTTGACTGCAACATCTTTGGAACTGACCCTATAGAATGGGTCTAGCTTTCTTAAAGGATCACCCTTAGCTTATTTATTTTGGCAATCTTATGCGTATTTTATCTGTATTATTGTGGTAGCCAGGTAAAAACGCCATAACTTAAGGTTTCACATGACTATACAAATAGCAATAAAATGGAAACAAACAACTGACTCCCTCCCAAATAGTATTTTACTTAACCTAAGCTCACCTCTTTGGTGCTGCAGCTATGTAATTGGATCATTTTATAAAAGGGTTAATAATTCAAACTTTCGGACAGAAGTCCAGAAAATTATCCCTCTGTTTCCTTCCCTTAGACACTGAGTAACACTAGAGTTCATATGTTTTTGCAGAGTCATTTTAGAAAAGGCGGGATGATTACTAAACAGTCAATTATTAGGTAATAACTCACAGAAAAAAATTTGTGGGGTTTGGCTTTTGCTTTGAATTATCTTAATTAAGTCTTGCTCGTTCTTTTGGATGCGATGGATTCATGTCTTATTGATTCTGACCCCTGTAGACTATCTCTATCCCCACCACAGAGGCCAATCCACTTTCCTTTCCCTCCTGGACTACATCCAAAGGCTCCACCCTCTATTCTTGACCCCTTCCAGTCAGCCCCCCACAAGACTTTTAGGGTGGAGTTTTTAATAAGATAAATGGAATCATGTCATTCTTCTGTCTGAACTTCTTCAGAGGCTTTCCTCAGTATGGACCACACATTCCTGCAGGATCTGCTTCTGGCCTCCTTTCTAGCCTCAGCTCAATCCCACTTCCCTCTTCCTCATGACACTTGAGTCACTTTGCCTTCTCTGCCCCCTTAATTCTTTGACCCATCCAAGCCCTTCCCTACCTCAGGGCCTTTGTGCAGGCTGTTCCCTCTGGCTGGAAGCCTCTTCCCACAGTTTTTACCTGGCTAAATCAGGGCTCCTCTCTTAGATCTGTGCTTAAATGCCACATCCTTAGAGACAGCCTCCAAACTGAAGTTATGTTTCTCCCACATTTCTCCTCATTGCTTATTTTCTTTCAAGACTTATCACAATCTGTAAATACAAATGCATGTGTTACTCTCATAAAGTAAAATAGTGGATTTATAGTTCTGACCAAAAATCTCTCTTTCTTTTGAAATGGTTTGATGTCATTTGGCTGTCAAACCAGATAAGTTTGCATTTTAGAGTTTCCTCCACCTGCCTTTAGAGTTTCCTCCACCTGCCTTTCTCACTAGTCTGAGAGAAAAGATTATGGTTATATTGTTCATTACTATATCCCAGTGCCTACCATAGCACCTGGCCCTGAAAGAATAAAAGTAAAGATTTGTAATTACCCAGTGTATTAGCTACCTCCTGCTGTGTAACAAATCAATGCACAAACTAAGACATCTGTTTAAAACAACAAATACTTCTTATCTCATAGCATTGATGGCCAAGAATTTAGAATGGCTTATCTGGGTGGCTCTGATTCAGGGTCTCTCATGAAGCCGTACTCAAGATGTCAGCCAAGGCTGTAGCATCTCAGGACTAGAGTGGGGCTGAAGGATCTGTTCCGAGAGGGCTCATTAACTAATTTTCCTGTGGGTTATTAAGACTATTGGCAGGAGGTTTCTGTTACATACTACAGGTTACTCTATAGGGCTGCTTGAGTGTTCACATAGTGTGCCAGCTGGCTTCCCCCAGAGAGATGATTCAAGAGAGAAAGAGATTAAGGAGGGGTAGCCCATTCTATGTCCTAACTTCAGCTAACACATAATGTTGCTTTTACTATATCCTATTTGCTAAAAGCAAGTACAGGTCACACTTAAAGGGAGAGGAAATTGACTCCATCTTTGGAAGGGAGGACTATCAAAGAATTAGAGGACACATTTGGAAACCACCACAGTTCTTCCGGCCACAAATTGCTTATATTGCCTCCACATGCAAAATATACAAAACTCCTCCTCCTATCTCTCTGAGGGTCTCATTCATCTAAATTATTGGATTAAAATCCAGAATGTTGGCTTCAAAATTAGGTCCAGGTATGGAGAGACTCCTTGGGCATAGTCCCTTAAGTATAGCTCCTTTAATACCATTCAAACTGAAGACCTATGAACTGAAGAGACAAGATAACTACTTCTCCCACAGCCAACTTGCAATGGTGCGATGGGCACAGCATAACCACTATAATACAATCCTGTTTAAAAGGGGTGAAAATGGAATGTGCAGAGAAGCCCTTGGTCCATGGCAATTCTGAAATCCAGCTTGTCATAAGTTGCTGTTCTTTCCTCTTCCTCTTCTTCTTCTTCTTCCTTTTTGTAAAATTTCTTTTCTTCATTGATTTTCTTCATTTTTTTTCTGTTTCCAGTTTTATTGATTCCTGCTTTAAGCTTTATTATTGCCTTCCTTGTACTTGTTTGGGGTCTACTTTGCTCTTCTTTTGAAAGTGCTTAAAGTTGAACCTTAGATTATTGATTGGAGACTTTTCCTTTTTTTTGAATGTATGCGTTAAGTGATAAATATCCCTCTTGCACTGCTTCAGTTGTGTCCCACACATTTTATTATGTTGTATTTTCATTTTCATTCAGTTCAGTGTATTTTATTTATTTCCCTTGAGACTTCCTGGGTTTTTTAAGTTAATTTTCATTGGAGTATAGTTAATTTACAATGTTGTGTTAGTTTCAGGTGTACAGCAAAGTGAATCAGTTATACATATACATATATCCACTCTTTTGTAGATTGTATTTCCATATAAGTCATTACAGACTATTGAGTAGAGTTCCCTGTGCTATAGAGTAGGTCCTTATTAGTTATCTATTTTATATATAGTAGTGTGTATATGTCGATCCCAATCTCCCAATTCATCCCACCCCACCCCCCTTTCCCCCATGGTAAGCATAAGTTTGTTTTCTACATCTGTGACTCTATTTCTGTTTTGTAAATAGGTTCATTTGTACCATTTTTTAGGTTCCACATATAAGCGATATTATACGATATTTGTCTTTCTCTCTCTGACATACTTCACTCAGTATGACAATCTCTAGGTCCATTCATGTTGCTGCAAATGGCATTATTTCATTCTTTTTATGGCTAAGTAATATTCCATTGTATATATGTACCACATCTTCTCTATCCATTCCTCTGTCAATGGACATTTAGGTGGCTCCCATGTCTTGGCTATTGTAAATAGTGCTGCAATGAGCATTGGGGTACATGTATCTTTTCGAATTATGGTTTTCTCAGGATTATGCCCAGGAGTGGGATTGCTGGATCATATGGTAGCTCAATTTTTAGTTTTTAAAGGAACCTCCATACTGTTCTCCATAGTGGCTGTACCAATTTACATTCCCACCAACAGTGTAGGAAGGTTCCCTTTTCTTCACAACCTCTTCAGCATTTATTGTTTGTAGATATTTTGATGATGGCCATTCTGACCAGTGTGAGATGATACCTCATAGTGGTTTTGATTTGCATTTCTCTAATAGTTAGCAATGTTAAGCATCTTTTCATGTGCCAGTTGGCTGTCTGTATGTCTTCTTTGGAGAAATGTCTATTTAGGTTTTCCACCCATTTTTTGATTGGGTTGTTTGTTTTTTTGATATTGAGCTGCATGGGTGTTTGTATATTTTGGAGATTAGTCCCTTGTCAGTCGCTTCGTTTGCAAATATTTTCTCCCATTCTGAGGGTTGTCTTTTTGTCTTGTTTATGGTTTCCTTTGCTGTGCAAAAGCTTTTAAGTTTCATTAGGCCCCATTTGTTTATTTTTGTTTTTATTTTAATTACTCTAGGAGGTAGATCAAAACAGATCTTGCTGTGATTTATGTCTGAGAGTGTTCTGCCTATATTTTCCTCTAAGCGTTTTATAATTATCTGGTCTTACATTTAGGTCTTTAATCCATTTTGAGTTTATTTTTGTGTATGGTGCTAGAGAATGTTCTAATTTCACTATTTTACATGTAGCTGTCCAGCTTGAGACTTCCTGTTTGATCCACAGTTTATTTAGAAGTGTATTGTTTAATTTCAAGTTTTCAAAGATGTTCCTTTTATCTTTTTGTTATTGACTTCTAGTTTGATTCCATTGTGGTTAGAGAACATATTCTTATGATTTCAATTTGTTTAAATTTGTTGGGGATGTCCCTGGTGGTCCAGTGTTTAAGACTTTGCCTTCCAATGCAGGGGGTGCAGGTTTGATCCCTGGTCAGGGAGCTAAGATCCCACATGCCTTGTGGCCAAAAATCCAAAACACAGAAAAACAGAAGCAATATTGTAACAAATTCAATAAAGATTTTTTAAAAATTTGTTGAGGTTTCTTTGATAGCTCAGGATGTAAGCTCTCTTGACATATGTTGCATGGGTGCTTAAGAAGAGTGAGTATTCTGACATTGTTGGGTGGAGTGCTCTATAAATATGGATTACATCCTGTTGGTTGGTAGTGTTTTCAGTTCTATAATTTCTGTTCTAGTTGTTCTATCAGTTGTTGAGAGATGTTAACATGATTAATTTTCTTAAGTATTTTGGTATATTCTTTTAGAATCACATCAGAGAATGTCATAATTTTTGTTGAGCCTATCAACGGAGCTTTTTATTTTGGTTATTGTATTTTTCATTTCTCATATTTCCATTTGGTTCTTCCTTATATTTCCTATCACTTTTCTGAGACCTTCTATTTCCTTCCTGTGGCTTTGTATTTTTTCATTTATTTACAGAATATTTGTGTTTGCTGTTGCAGCATTTTTATCATGACTGCTTTAAAACCCCTGACAACAATTCTAACATCTCTTTCATCTTGGTGTTGTCACCCATTAATTATCTTTTTCTATTAAGTTTGAGGCCTTCCTCGTTCTTGGTATGGTGAGTAATTTTTTTAACTAAAACTTGGATATTTCATATGATGTCATGAGATTCACAATCTTCTTTAACCTTCTATTTTAGTTGGCTTTCTCTGATACCACTCTGGCAGGGGATGGAGATGGTACTGTGTCATTACTGTCAGGTGTAGGTAAAAGTTCAGATTCCCCACTTGGTCTCCATTGGTCCCCAAGGAAGTATTGCTGGATGGAGGGACTTCTGGCTCCTACATGGTCTCCACTGACTACTGTGGGGGTGGTCTTGCTACCACTGGGCAATGGTGAAATTCCTGACTCTTTACCAGGCCTCCTCTGACACCACCCAAGCAAATATGGGGAGGGTGCCTTGTTACTTCCCAGTAGGCATGGAAGTCCAGGCTTCCCACCTGATCCCCACTGAAACCACCTGGGCTTCATTACCGGCTGGTGGGAATGAAAGTCTTGGATCCCTACTTGGCCTTTTCTGATATCACCCCAGGAGTTGGGGCACTTCATTATAGCCTAATGAGGGTAGAAGATGAGGCCTCCCCCCCTGGACTATGTTGTTGTTGGTAGGGTTGGGGCCATAGGTTTTTCTAGGGTGTTTGGCTGAAGTAGAGCAGTTATTTCTAAAAATTTTCTGTCTTGCTAGGTGTCCCCTATCCTGTTTTTTTGGCAAAGGAGAGCAGGTTTTTGTCGAGGATTTTTTCTTGTCTTTACCAATCAGTGTTTCTGGGCTGCCAGCTTCTTCAGATCAAGTCTGGGATATATGAGGCAAGAGAAAAACAAGGGCTCTCACCACTGTGTCATTCCTCAGGTCCTGAGGTCCTCTGCCAGTCTGCGTTCTTCCATCCAACTTTCAGAGTCTTTTAATATTTGTTTTATACGTCATGTCCACGGTTTTGTTGTACTTAGAGGGAAGAATGGGAAAAAGTACATCTATTCCATGTTCCAAGAAACATAAGTCTCCACAATTTTCTTATAAATGACGTAAGAAAAAAGTTACAAACAAAACTAGGTTTATACTGCCTTTTATATTTACCTATATAGTTGTCCTTATCAGTTCTTTTATTTCTTCATGTGGATTGAATTATTGTTTAGTGTCCTTTCGTTTCAGCCTGAAGGACTCCCTTCAAGCTTTCATGTAGGGCAGGTCTACTAGTGAAAAATTCACTCCTGTCTTGTTTATCTGGGAATATCTTAATTTCTTTTTTGTTTTGGAAGGATAGTCTTACTGAATATAGGATTCTCGGTTGACATTCTTTTTCTGTCAGTACTTTGACTATTTCATCCTGCTGTCTCTGGCCTCCATGGTCTCTGATGAGAAGTTGGCTGTCAATCTTAGTGAGAATTTCTGTGTACACAGTAAGTCCTTTGTCTCTTCCAGTTTTCATGGTTCTTTGTCTTTTGACAGTTTGACTAAGATGTGTCTAGGTGTGGATCTCTGAGTTAATCCTACTTAGAGTTTATAGAGCTTTTTGGATGCGTAGTTAATGATTTTCATCAGATTTGGAACTTCTCAATATTCTTTCTGCCCCTTTCTCTTTCTCCATTCCTTCTAAGTCTCCCATTGTACATGTTCTGGCATGCTTGATGGGGTCCCAAAGGATTCTGAATCTCTTTATTTTTCTTCATTCTTTTTTCCGTCTGTTCCTCAGATTGAATAATCTCAACTGGCCTTCAAGTTTGCTGATTCCTTCTTCTGACAGCTCAAATCTTCTGTTGAGATCCTCTCATGAACTTTTCACTCAGTTACTGTACTTTTTGATACTCTGTAAATTTCTATTTGTTCTTTTTTAATAATTTCTATCTCCTTATTAGTTATTTTTTATAATTTTATAATTTCTATCTCTTTATTTGTGTTCTCTATTTGGTGAGACATTGTTCTTATACTTTCCTTTAGTTCTTTACATGTAGTTTTCTTTAGTTCTCTGAACATATTTGTAATAGTTTTTTAAAAATATATATATATTTATTTATTTTTGTCTGCATTGGGTCTTCGTTGCTGCATGTGGGCTTTCTCTAGTTGTGGCGAGTAGGGGCTGCTTTTTGTTGTGGTGCGCGGGCTTCTCATTGCGGTGGCTTCTCTTGTTGCGGAGCACAGGCTCTAGGTGCGTGGGCTTCAGTAGTTGTGGCACGTGGGCTCTAGAACACAGGCTCAGTAGTTGTGGCACATGGGCTTAGTTGCTCCACGGCATGTGGGATCTTCCTGGACCAGGGTTCGAACCCATGTCCCCTGCATTGGCAGGCGGATTCTTAACCACTGCACCACCAGGGAAGCCCTGTAATAGTTTATTTAAAGTCTTTGGTAGGTACAATATCTGGGCTTCATCAAGGACAGTTTCTACTGATTGCTTCCTGTGTGTTGGGAGAGGGGAAGAACATATTTTCCTATTGTAATTTTATGTTGTTGAAAACTGGATATTTAAAATGATATCATGTGGTAACTCTGGAAATAATATTCCCCCCTGCCAAGGTTGGTTGTTGTTGCTGTTGTCACTGCTTATTTATTTAGTGATTTTCCTGAACTAATTCTATAAAAATTTCTATTCTTTCTTGTGTATAACAAAACAAGTCTCTATTCAGTTAGCTTAATGGTCAGCTAATGATTGAACAGAGATTTCCTTAAATGCCTTGGACCAATAATTCTCCATTCTTTGCCAAGGAATCTGTGTGTAGGGGTATGCCTGCAAGGCTCTGGCATGCAGGCTTTAACTATGGCTTAGCCTTCACTTCCCGTTTGTGCAGAGCCTCAAGGTCAGCCAGAGGTTAGAAATTAGGTCTCATCTTCTCAGGTCTTTCCTATGCATGTGCACAGCCCTGCACATGAGCATGTTCTTCTAAAATTCCAGCAATATCGGAGATTTTCAAAGTCCCCTCTGAACATCTCATTTCCCAAATTTTCCTTTTGAATCTTCTGGTAGCCTCTTACTAGCCCCAAATTGTATTGCTGTTTCAGGCAGGAGCAGTGTTAAACACTGCCACTAATTGTCTTCTACAAACGCCCTGATGATAGGGCTGTTTACATTGAGTAAGCTCTGAATTGGGTTAAAGAAAAGTCCCAAGAATATAGCTTTTGGGGAAGCTACCAGGCAGGTCAAATAGTGACAATTATCTAGGAATGGGGTGTTAGGAGAGTTTTAACCCCGTCCTGTGCCCTCTCCTTTGGCTAGGTTGCTGGTTTTCACTATGATTATGTGGATGTTGATTTCCGAGATTACTGTGAAGCTGGGGCAAGAGAGAGAGGAATAGGATAAATCACAAAGCTTTCTGCTTGTGCCTAGATTCATCTGTTCTCCTTGAGTAAACACTCCTTAGATTATTGCAAGTCTTTGGTGAACTTGCAAATTTCTAATAAAGTTGATCCTGACCATTTTAGCCAGTGTCTCATTGCATATTTTCAGTGGTCCTCACTCTACTATTCTAGAAATGCATCTCTGCACTGTTATTTTAACACTTATTCAATCTACTCCACCCTCAACCCTTCCCAAGTCCCTTTTAGAAGTTGACCTCTGCTCCTAGCTCAGAAGACATTGAATGGGACATTCCTGTCAACCTTTTTCCTCTAACCTATAAACTCTCCTTCCTCTTCCTGTCATGATAGAAGAGGTGTCCTTACTCCCAAATCAAATCCATCATTTCTCTGCTACACTTTCCAACGGCTTCCCATCTCACTCAGGGCAAAATCTAAAGCCCTGACCATTGCCTAAGAGGCCTTCCAAAATCTGTCCCCGCTGCCTGTCTAACGTCCTACCCTAACACTCTCCCCTTGCTCAAACTGCCCCAGGTATGCTCTTCCTCTTTCTCTTCTTCTTCTTTTTGAAGTATGGTTGGTTTACAGTATTATATTAGCTTCAGCTGTACAGCATAGTGATTAGGTATTTTTATAGTGTATACTCCATTAAAAGTTATTATAAAATAATGGCTACAATTTCCTGTGCTTTCCTTGTTACTTATCTACTTTATACATAATACTTTGTGTATTTTAATCCCATACCCCTAATGCATCCCTCCCCCTTTCCTCTTGCCACTAGTAAACACTTGTTCGTTTTCTGTACCTGTGAGTCTATTTCTGTTTTGCTATATATAATTTGTATTATTTATTAGATTTCACATATAAGTGATTCAATACAGTTGTCTTTCTCTGTCTGGCTTATTTCACTAAGCATACTATTTCCTAGGTCTATCCACGTTGTTGCAAATGGCAGAATTTCATTCTTATTTATGGCTGAGTAATATTTCATTATATATACATATACATATATATAATAAAATATATATATTATGTCTTCTTTTTCCATTTGTCTATTGATGGACACTAGGGTTGTTGCTTCCATATCTTGGCTATTGTAAATACTGCTGCTATGAACATTGGGGTTCATGTATCTTTTCGAATTAGTGTTTTTGTTTTCTTCCAGATATATACCCAAGAGTGGAATTGCTGGGTCATATGGTAGTTCTACTTTTAGTTTTTCTGAGGAATTTCCATAATGTTTTCCATAGTTGCTGCACCAATTTACATTCCCACCAACAGTGTACAAGAGTTCCCTTTTCTCAGGCTTCCCTGGTGGCACAGTGGTTAAGAATCCACCTGCCGGGGCTTCCTTGGTGGTGCAGTGGTTGAGAATCCGCCTGCCAATGCAGGGGACACGGGTTCGAGCCCTGGTCTGGGAGGATCCCACATGCCGCGGAGCGACTGGGCCCGTGAGCCACAACTACTGAGCCTGCGCGTCTGGAGCCTGTGCTCCGCAACAAGAGAGGCCACGATAGTGAGAGGCCCGTGCACCGCGATGAAGAGTGGCCCCCGCTTGCCGCAACTAGAGAAAGCCCTCGCACAGAAACAAAGACCTAACACAGCCAAAAATAAAAATACATAAATTAAAAAACAACAACAACAACAAAAAAAAACTGGGTCATCTTTAACTTTAAAAAAAAAAAAAAAAGAATCCACCTGCCAATGCAGGTGACACGGGTTTGAGCCCTGGTCCGGGAAGATCCCACATGCCATGGAGCAACTAAGCCCGTGCACCACAACTACTGAGCCTGCGCTCTAGAGCCCACGAACCACAACTACTGAAGCCCGTGCACCTAGAGCCCGTGCTCTACAAGAGAAGGCACCACAATGAGAAGCCTGCGCACCGCAAAAAGAGTAGTCCCCACTCAACACAACTAGAGAAAGCCTGCACACAGCAACGAAGACCTAACGCAGCCAAATATAAATAAATAAATAAATTTATTAAAAAAAAAGAGTTCCCTTTTCTCCACGTCCTCACCAACATCTGTTGTTGTGTTCTTTTTAATGATAACCATTCTGACAGGTGTGAGGTGATACCTCATTGTTGTTTTGATTTTCATTTCTCTAACAGTTAGTGATGTTGAGCATCTTTTCATGTGCCTGTTAGCTATCTGTATATCTTCTTTGAAAAAATGTCTGTTCAGGTCTTCTGTCCATTTTTATTGTTTTTTGCTTAATGGAGTTGTATGAGTTGTTTATATATTTTGGATATTGACAGCTTGTCAGTCATATCATTTGAAAATATATTCTCCAGTTCTGTAGATTGTCTTTTCATTTTGTCCATGGTTTCCTTTGCTATGCAAGGGCTTTAAAGTTTGATTAGGTCCCATTTTTTAATTTTAGTTTTTACTTCTTTTGCCTTAGAAGACAGATCCAAAAAAATATTCCTTTGATTTATGTCAAAGAGTGTTCTGCCCATGTTCTCTTCTAGGAGTTTCATGGTTTCAGGTCTTACATTTAGGTCTTCATTCCATTTTCAGTTTGTTTTTGTATATGGTGTGAAGAAATGCTCTAATCTCATTGTTTTACATGTAGCTGTCAGTATTCCCAATGCCACTTATTGAAGAGATTGTCCTTTCTCCATTGTATATTTTTTTTTTTTTTTTTTTATAAATTTTATTTACTTATTTATTATTATTATTATTATTATTATTTTTGGCTTTGTTGGGTCTTCGTTTCTATGCGAGGGCTTTCTTTAGTTGCGGCGAGCTGGGGCCACTCTTCATCGCGGTGCGCAGGCCTCTCACTGTCATGGCCTTTCGTTGCGGACCACAGGCTCCAGATGCGCAGGCTCAGTAGTTGTGGCTCACGGGCCCAGTTGCTCCGCGGCATGTGGGATCTTCCCAGACCAGGGCTCGAACCCGTGTCCCCTGCATTGGCAGGCAGATTCTCAACCACTGCACCACCAGAGAAGCCCCTCCATTGTATATTCTTGCCTCCACTGTCATATATTAATTGACCATAAGTGTGTGAGTTTATTTCTGGGCTCTTTCTCTCTCTCTTTTTTTTTTTTAAATAATTTTAGATTTATTTATTTATTTTTGAACAATTTTTTTAAAAATTTTATTTTTAAAATATTTATTTATTTATTATTTATTTTGGCTGCACTGTGTCTTAGTTGTGGCATGCGGGATCTTTAGTTGCAGCATGCAGACTTTTTACTTGCAGCATGCAGACTTTTAGTCACAGCATGCAAACTCTCAGTTGCGGCATGCATGCAGGATCTAGTTCCCTGACCAGGGATTGAACCCAGGTCCCCTGCATTGGGAGTTCAGAGTCTTACCCACTGGACCACCAGGGAAGTCCCTCTTTCTCTTTCTGAGAGTACATTATTAGTATTAGAAGAGCAACAGATTTCTGTATATTATTCTTGTATTCTGCAACTTTGTTGAATTCATTTATTAGTTCTAAGAGTTATAAGGTGTAGTTACAGTTGCTTTTACAATTGTTTTCTTTTCATCCTCATATTGGCTTATTTGATGGGTTGATCCTCAGTCCTTACTATATATTTGCCTTCCCTGGTGAGATTTTTCCCTCTCCTACAGATTCTTACTTATTTTCTACTTAGAGAAGACCCTTTAACATTTCTTTTAGGGTAGGTTTTAGTATTGATGAACTCTTTTAGAGTTTGCTTATCTGAGAAGTTCTTTGTCTCTCTTTCTCTTCTAAATGATAATCTTGCTGGGTAGATTATCATAGGTAGCGTGTTTTTCCCTTTCAGCACTTTGAATACATAATACCAGTCCCTTTGGGCCTGCAAAGTTTCTGCAGAGAAATCAGGTTGTAGCCTTATGGGGGTTCCCTTGTATATTGACTCTTTGTTTTTCTCTTGCTGCCTTTAGAATTCTTTTGTTAACTTTTGTCAGTTTAGTTATGATATGTCCTGGTGTGGGTCTGTTTCAGTTCATCTTGTTTGGGACCCTCTATGCTTTCTGTACATGGATATCTCTTTCTTCAGGTTTGAATTTTTCAGCCATAATTTCCTCAAATACATTTTCAATCCCCTTCTCTCTCTCTCTCTCTCTCTCTCCTTCTGGGATCGTATAATGTGAATGTTGGTATGCTTAATGTTATGTTAGAGATCTCTTAAATTGTTTTCATTTTTAAATTTGTTTTTCTTTTTGATGTTCTGGTTGGGTGATTCCCATTATTCCAACTTTCCAGATCAGTTATGCATTCTTGTGTGTCACTTGTCTGCTACTCATTCCTTCTAGTGTGTTTTCTGTTTCATCTATTAAATTCTTCATTTCTCTTTGTGTCTCTTTATATTTTCTAGTTCCTTACTAAAGTATTCACTGTGTACATTAATTCTTTTCCCTAATTCAGTTAACATTTTTATTGCCTACTTTTAAAATTCTTCATCTGGTAGATTGTTTATTTCTCTTTCATTGTTTACTCTTTCAGGGATTTTTCTCTTGCCCTTTCAATTGAGAGTAGTTCTTCACCTTTTTATTTTGCGTATCATTCCCCATCTCTATCAATTAGGTGAAACAATTACCTATTGCAGTCTTGAAGGGGTGATCTTATGTGGGAGCATCCCTGTACAGACCGCATATGCCCAGCGCTTTTGGTGGGAGAGCTGGATTTGACATGGACAAAAGTCACATCTTTCCTCAGGGTGTGGGGAAGCTCTCACCTTGGTAGGGAGTGGAGCTGGAAGTGGTGGGGTAAAGCTGGAGCCAGGTGTGAGGCAGGACTTCTCCTCAGCTCAGTGGCCATCACCACCCTATCAGGGACAGGGTCTGATCCCAATTTGCTGGAGCAGAAGCCCTGAGTGAGGGTTGAGCCCATGCTGGCTCTGTTCTCTTCAAGTGTTTGTGGCACCTGAGATCCAGAGCACGTGGGTTCGGTAGCTGCAGCGTGCCGGCTTCTCTCTAGTTGTGGCACATGAGCTCCAGACACGCGGGATCATTCGTTGCGGCACGTGACTTCTCTCTAGTTTTGGCACATGAGCTCCAGAGCACGCGGGCTCGGTAGCTGCAGTGCACGGACTTAACTCTAGTTGTGGCACATGAGCTCCAGAGCATGCAGGATCGGTAGCTGCGGCACGTGGGCTTCTCTCTAGTTGTGGCACATGAGCTCCAGAGCACGCGGGCTCGGTAGCTGTGGCGTGCAGGCTTCTCTCTAGTTGTGGCACATGAGCTCCAGCACACGCGGGATCTTTGGTTGTGGCACATGGACTTCTCTCTAGTTGTGGCACATGAGCTCCAGAGCACGTGGGTTCAGTAGTTGTGGCGCACAGGCTTCTCTCTAGTTGTGGCACATGAGTCCAGAGCACGCGGGCTCGGTAGTTGCAGTGCACGGACTTCACTCTAGTTGTGGCACATGAGCTCCAGAGCATGTGGGCTCGGTAGCTGCGGCTTGCGGGCTTCTCTCTAGTTGTGGCACATGAGCTCCAGAGCACGCGAGCTCGGTAGTTGCAGTGCGTGGACTTAACTCTAGTTGTGGCACATGAGCTCCAGAGCACACAGGATCTTTCGTCGCGGTGCGCGGACTTCTCTCTAGTTGTGGCACCTGAGATCCAGAGCACGTGGGTTCGGTAGCTGCAGCGCGCCGGCTTCTCTCTAGTTGTGGCACATGAGCTCCAGACACGCGGGATCATTCGTCGCGGCACGCGACTTCTCTCTAGTTGTGGCACATGAGCTCCAGAGCACGCGGGCTCGGTAGTTGCAGTGCACGGACTTAACTCTAGCTGTGGCACATGAGCTCCAGAGCATGCAGGATCGGTAGCTGCGGCACGTGGGCTTCTCTCTAGTTGTGGCACATGAGCTCCAGCACACGCGGGATCTTTGGTTGTGGCACATGGACTTCTCTCTAGTTGTGGCACATGAGCTCCAGAGCACGTGGGTTCAGTAGTTGTGGCGCACAGGCTTCTCTCTAGTTGTGGCACATGAGCTCCAGATCACGTGGGCTCAGAAGCTGCACCGCGCACACTTCTCTCTAGTTGTGGCACATGAGTGCCAGAGCACACAGGCTCAGTAGTTGCAGCACACAGGCTTAGTTGCCCCCATGGCATGTGGAATCTTAGTTCCCTGCCCAAGGATCGAACCTGTGCCCCTGCATTGGAAGGCAGATTCTTAACCACTGGACCACCAGGGAAGTCCCAGTTCTAGGCGCTTTTGATTTGAAATCTGGGGTAAGTACATCTCCCAAGTTTCCATAAGGAGCTGGATCTCCACAATCACAATAATCAAATCAAACTGCAGTTTCTGTACCCAACTTTGTCCTCACTCTTAGAGATGACAGTCCAGCTCATGTCCTGTGCATGGAACAGTTATCTGTGAGTGCCCAGCTCTGCCTTCCCACAAAGGCCTCGCAAGCTCCTGGTGCGCTCCTGACGGGAGGACCACGCGGTAGCGAGACGTTGACCTCAGCCCCCCGAAAGTGCTCTGACCATCGCGGGCTGGAGCACTGGCTTACAGTCCATTCATCGTCCACTGTGATAACCCCACTTACGGATGACCTGAGCCTCACTTACATTTGAAGATTAGAGATTAAAAATCATTCTTAGGATGGAAGAAAAGCTATTCAAATATGAGTAAGAAATCTGGAGTTTAAATTTGTGTTAATTCACCTGAGGGGTGTGCGTGTGTAGGGGAGAGGACTTGAAAATGCACACAAATAGGACATCAGCTTCTGGAAGTCATTCTCCCAACCAGTGTATTTTACTTTATACTGTTAAACTAACTTGATGAAAATATAAGTTTGGGTAAAAATAAGAGAACAAGAGTAGAGGATATTATTTATGAGTGTCAAAATCCACTATGTAGACAGACTTTTTCATTTGACTAAAGGAGCAGAAACCCACACAGCAGGAATATAATAAAAATTTTTTCTTTGTGCTGCTGGCAACAGCCTGGAAGAATTCTGCAGAAACTCCGACTGTGAAGAAAGGTACTCCGACTGTGTCATGTCATTCGAGTCCCTGCCACTGTGCTTTGTGCCTTGGCATTTTTCACCAGGCTGGTTCTAATTGCCCGACCAGGGCTTCCATTCTATGTGGAAGAAATGATATTTCTCTAGCCTCATTTCGCAGAACGAGCCAGATGCAGAATAGATACAGGCCCCGGAGGTCAGAGAATGGGTGCAGCATGCACTTCCTCTTCTTGGGCAGCTGTGCCCCAATTTCCTGTGTGCGGATCAGAGCTTCTCCAGCGTGATCCCTGGACCACCAGCATCAGCCTCTCCTGGGCATGAGTTAGAAACGCAGATTCTCAGGCTCCACCCCAGACCTCCTTAATCAGACATTCCAGTGCAGGGCACAGAAATCAGTATTTTAACAGGCTCTCTAGGTAATTCTGATGCTGCTACCATGGGGAACCCCTCCCTTCCCTAATCTCAGGCACCCCAAATCAGCAGTAGTACATAGAACCTGTGCTTGCCCAGTTAAAGTAAATGTCAGGACTTTATCTGAAGCTCCCAGAAGACTCCTGTTCTTCCAGCTGCCTTGGACTCAGTTCCTTGTACAGCTGGCTTGTAATCCCAAGTGGAGAACCTGTCTGAGAATCAAGCCAGTGAGTGGAAGAAAGCCGAGTGAGCTGGGCCAAGCCCTGTGCCTCGGGCAGAGAGAACCAGCTCCTGATAATACTGCTGGAGCCCAACATCAAGACCACTTCAAGCCAGCTCTGCCGTGGGCTATCCAGATACAAACGTGGATTACCTTTTTACTGAAGCCAGTTTGGCCTGGGTATCATGACACTTAAGACTGAAGGAATTCTAAGGAATAAAACATGCAAACACTATTCTAAGCCAGTCAGTGAAGTTAAGTGTTTTTAAAAACCACTAAACTAATGAGAACTCAGTCTTAGCAGAGAACCTTGCCTCCTGATTTATGAAGAAAATTAAGGACACTTGACACTCTTATCAACATGGCCCTTCTCTTCCTCCGCTCTGGGATAAGGTGATGACTCCTGTGGCGGGCTTCCTCACCCCCGTGCCCTTGACCCTCTGCCTTCCCACGTCTCCCAGGACCTTGCTTCTTAGGCCACTCTTTTCCCTGCTGTATCCTCACCCCTCTGTCTCTGAAGCCTCCTTGCCTTCAGTCCATAAATATGCTCAAATCTCCCATCCTCGAAGTACAGTCCAGCTTAACTGCCACTCTCATTCAAACCTTGCAAGTAAAGTAGCATCAATTTACTATTTCCACTGCCTCACCTCCTAATGCACTTCAGTGTGACTTCTCCCATCACCACTTACCTGCAAATGTCTCCCTTAGGGTTACCGGTGCCTGCACCGTGCTGAATCTGGTGGACATTTCTTGAGTTCTCTCTTGGGTTTGGTATCATTGGTCATCCCTTTCTTCCTGGTATCTTCTACTTCCTTGGCTTCTCCGATATCACTCTCTCCTAACTCTCTTCACAGTTCTAGCTTTTCCCTCACCGCCTCCTTTACACCTCCTCCTCTGTGTACCTGGTGGAAGTTGGCATCATCTAGGACTCGTTCTTAGCACACTGTTCCTCTCCATGGATGATCCCATCCATTCTCATGTCTCCTCCAGCCCTGTGCTCCATGGTTTCCAGAGTCTGGATACCTACCCCACATTTCCCCCTAAGCTCCTGCCTCTGACAGCTCACTGTCTACGCATCTCACATCCAGCACATCCAAAGCTGACCCAGTGATACTCCCTCAGCCCCATCAGGCCTTCCTGCTGCATCTTCTAGCTCAGTTGGCAACACCACCACCACCCAATCACTCAGGTTAGAAACTCGGCTCCTCCTTCTTCCTGACCTCTCACTTCTAATCCAGCGTGCATCCGACAGATTTTGCCCACCAAAGACTTCCGGAATAGTGTTTCTTCTCTCCATCTTCACCGCCTCTCCACATCCAAACCATAGTTTGGATTACTGTCATTTTCCCCATGGATTAGGTCTTTCCTTTTCCCTTCAAATTAAGCATTTTACAAGCCTCCGGAAGGCCCAGTACGGAGACACAGCCAAGCAAATCCACCGCCTCCCATCCTGCTCAGACCCCTTCATCGCCCCCCGTATTGCTGACAACAGTGTTTCTCAAGTCGTCAACCCGAGAACGTCCTCACCAGGCTCACCTGGGGTACTTGTGACAGTGCTGATTCCGGAACCTTGCAACAGTCCTACCAAATCATACTCTCCAGCGGGTGCCTAGAAATTCTGAATTTTCACACATGTGTCTCAGTGATATAGACATTTAAATGTTGGAACCTTTGGCCCAGTGACACACCAGGACCCTCCTGATCCTGGCCCTTGCTCCTCCCACTTTATTTCTTTCTCACTATTCCCTGACTTTAGCTCCATGCTTTTATCATCCCAAATGCCTGTATTATACTACACGTGTGTCTCATTCCATGATTTTGCTCGTGCCTCCACTGAAACACCCAGACCCTGTCACTCACTCCACACCCCCATCGCCTGGTTATCTCATATTTATCCACTGAGATCTTCAGCTCATGTCTCCTCTCTTGCAGCAAGCCTCGAGGTCTTACCCTCCAAATCCTCTTCTCTCCCACATCTTTTCCCTTCTGTCCAGCAGGCCAGATCCTCTTTTGAGCTTCCACGTGTGTATCTCTATTATTGCTCTTATGCCAGTTCTCAAAATTCCTTATCTGTGTGCCTCATTCTCCCTCTACAACGTGAGCACCTTAAAGTCAGGGACTGTGTGCTATTCAACCCGCTAGTCTTCATCCCAAGCACAGGCTGGGTAGATTGCAGGCACTCAAATGTTTCTTCCATAAGTGAAGTGTGCGTACCTGTTCTCCCTATCCTTGCTAGCTGTTTCTCTGCAGAGGGGCAAATGGTAAGGGAGCAGGAAGGAGGTGGAAGGTAAGATTAATAGTGACAGTGTTCAGGATGAACAGAAAGGGAAGATGCTCGTGGAAAAGGGGCCATTATAATGGTGGCGAAACGAGATCATGAGCTTCTGAACAAAGAAGGTAGCAGAGAAGGTAGAGGTAATTTCCCTCTTTCCCTAGTTTGTTGAGAGTTTTTGTTATGAAAAGGTGTTGAATTTTATCAGATGCTTTCTTTGCATTTATTGAGACGTTCATGTGGTTTCTATCCTTCATTCTGTTAATATGGTATATCACATTAACTGATTTTCATATGTTGAACCATCTTTGCATTCCAGCAATAAATCCCACGTGATCATGGTGTATGATCCTCTTCATCTGCTGCTGAATTCATTTTGCTAATATTTTGTTGAGGATTTTTGCATCTATATTCATTAGGGAAATTGGTCTGTAATTTTCTTGTAGCATCCTTGTCTGGCATTGATACTGGGGTAATTCTGGTCTTATAAAATGAGTCTGGGGACTTCCCTGGTGGCACAGTGGTTAAGAATCTGCCTGCCAATGCAGGGGACATGGGTTCAAGCCCTGGTGTAGGAAGATCCCACATGCCGCGGAGCCACTAAGCCCGTGCGCCACAACTACTGAGCCTGCACTCTAGAGCCCGTGAGCTACAACTACTGAGCCCGTGTGCCACAACTACTGAAGCCCGTGTGCCTAGAGCCTGTGCTCTGCAACAAGAGAAGCCACCGCAATGAGAAGCCCATGCACCGCAGCAAAGAGTAGCCCCCGCTTGCCGCAACTAGAGAAAGCCCACGCACAGCAACGAAGACCCAATGCAGCCAAAAATCAATAAATAAATTTATTTAAAAAATAATAATAAAATAAAATAATTTTAAAAAATAAAATGAGTCTGGAAGTGTTCCCTCCTCTTCAGTTTTTTTGGGAAGAGTTTGAGAAGGATTGGCATTAATTCTTCTTTAAATGTTTGGTAGAATTCGCCAGTGAAACCATCTGGTCCTGGGCTTTTTTCTACTGGGAGGCTTTTGACTATTGATTCCATCTCCTTGCTAGTTATAGGTCTGTTCAGACTTCCTATTTCTTCATGATTCAGTCTTGGTAGGTTACATATTTCTAGGAATTTATCCATTTCTTCTAGATTTTGTCGTTTTTTGGTATATGTAAAGGCCATGTAAGAAGAACCCACAGCTAATATCATAATCAATGGTGAAGAAGTGAAAGCTTTTCCATTAAGACCAGAAACAGGATAAGGGTGCCCACTCTCACCACTTCTATTAAACATGGCACTGGAAGTCCTAGCCAGAACAATTAGGCAAAAAACAAACAAAAACAGAAACATAAAGGTGTCTTAGTCTGTTGCAGGCTGCTATAACAAACTAGCACAGAGTGGGTGGCTTATAAAGGGCAGAAACTTTTTGTTCACAGTTCTAGCGGCTGGAAGTCCAAGATCAGGGTGACAACGTCATCAGGTAAGGGCCCTCTTTGGGGTCGCAGACTTCTCATTGTTATTCTCACATGATGGAAGGAGCTAGAGAACTCCGTGGGATCTCATTTTAAGAGTCCTAATATCAGTCATGAGATTTCCATCCACACTTATGACCCAATCACCTCCCAAAGGGCCTACATTTGGGGTTAGGATTTCAACACACGAATTTTGAGGAGATACAAACTTTCAGACCGTAGCAAAAAGGCATCCAAATTGGAAAGGAAGAAGTAAAATTGGTCCTGTATGCAGGTGATATGATCTTATATGTAGAAAACCTAAAGACTCCACACAGAAAAACTGGTAGAACTAGTAAATGGATTCAGTAAAGTTGCATACAACATACAAAAATCAGTTGCATTTCTATACACTAACAGCAAACTGAAAAGGAAATTAGGGAAACAATCTTTTTTACAGTAGCATCATAAAGAATAAAATACTAAGGAATAAACTTAATTAAGACAGTGAAAGGGGCTTCCCTGGTGGCACAGTGGTTGAGAATCTGCCTGCCAATGCAGGGGACACGGGTTCGAGCCCTGGTCTGGGAGGATCCCACATGCCGCGGAGCGACTGGGCCCGTGAGCCACAACTACTGAGCCTGCGCATCTGGAGCCTGTGCTCCGCAACAAGAGAGGCCGCGATAGTGAGAGGCCCGCGCACCACGATGAAGAGTGGCCCCCACTCGCCACAACTAGAGAAAGCCCTCGCACAGAAACAAAGACCCAACACAGCCATAAATAAATAAATAAATAAATAAAGCATGACACAAATTAAGCAATGTGAATACCATCAAGCTTTCATCATCATTTAAAAAAAAAAAAAAAAAGAATCTGCCTTCCAATGCAGGGGATGAAGGTTTGATCCCTGGTCGGGGAATTAAGATCCCACATGCCGAGGAGGAACTAAGACCAGCAACTAAGACCCGATACAGCCAAATAAATAAATAAATAATTAAAAAAAAAAAAAGACAGTGAAAGACTTGTACACTGTAAACTATAAAACACTGATGAAAGAAATTAAAGAAGACACAAACAAATGGAAAGACATCCTGTGTTCATGGATTGGAAGATTTAATATTGTTAAAATGTCCATACTACACAAAGAGATCTACAGAGTCAATGCAATCTCTATTAAAATCCCAATGGGGGGCTTCCCTGGTGGCGCAGTGGTTGAGAATCTGCCTGCCAATGCAGGGGACACGGGTTCGAGCCCTGGTCTGGGAAGATCCCACATGCTGCGGAGCAACTAAGCCCATGAGCCACAATTACTCAGCCTGCACGTCTGGAGCCCGTGATCCGCAACAAGAGAGGCCGCGATGGTGAGAGGCCCGCGCACCGCGATGAAGAGTGGCCCCCGCTCGCCGCAACTAGAGAAAGCCCTCACACAGAAACGAAGACCCAACACAGCCATAAATAAATAAATAAATATTAAAAAAAAAATCCCAATGGTAATTTTTTTTCAGAAAAAAAATTCTATAATTCATATAAAACTGAAAGAGACCCAAATAGACAAAACAATCTTTAAAAACAAGAACAAAGCTGGAGGCATTGCACTTCCTGATTTCAAAATGTATTACAAAGTTTTAGTAACTAAAACAGTATAAATACCAGCGTAACGACAGACATATAGATCAATGGAACAGAAGAGAGAGCCCAGAGATAAATCCACACAAATATATGGTCAACTGATCTTTAACAAGTGTGCCAAAAACGCACAATAGGTAAAGGATAATCTTTTCAACAAATGGTGTTTGCAAAACTGGATATCCACATGTAAAAGAATGAAATTGGACCCTTATCTGACACCTTACATAAAAATCAATTCAAAATGCATTAAAGATCTAAGCATAAGACCCGAAACTATAAAACTCCTAGAAGAAAACATAGGGGGAAAGCTTCATGACATTGGTCTTCACAATGATTTCTTGGATATGACACCAAAAGCACAGATAAGTGTGACTACATCAAACTTAAAAGCACAGCAAAAGAAATCCAAGAGGGTGAAAAGGCAACCAGTGGAATGGGAGAAAATATTTGCAAACCATATATCTGATAAGGGATTAAGTTCCAAAATATGAAAGGAACTCCCACAACTCAATAGCAAAAAAAAAAAAAAAAAAAAAAATCCTGATTTAAAAATGGTTTCAGGACTTGAATTGACATTTCACCAAAGATTTACAAATGGCCAAGAGTATATGAAAAGATGTTCAATGTCACTGATTATCAGGGAAATGCAAATCAAAACAAAAGAGACAAGAAGTGTTGTGGATGTGGAGAAATCAGAACTCCTGTACTCCTTTGCTGGGAACGCAAATGGTACAGCCACTACGGAAAACAGTATGGAGGTTCCTCAAAAAACTAAATATAGAACTACCTTATGACTCAGCAATCCACTTAGGGCTACTTATCCAAAAGAACTGAAATGAGGATCTCAAAGAGATTTCTTCCCTCCCACGTTTATAGCAGCACTATTCACAATAGCTAAGATGTGGAAACAACTTAAATGTCCATCGATGGAAGAATGGAGTTTTTAAAATGTGCTATATATGTACAACAGAATGTTATTCAGCTTTAAAAAAGATGGAAATCCTGCAATATATGACAACAGGGGTGAACCTTGAGGAAGCTATGCTAAGTTAAATAAGCCAGTCGCAGAAGGACATATACTGCATGATTCCACTTCTTTAGGTTATCTAAAATAGTCAACCTCTTAGAAGCAAAGAATAGAATGGTGGTTGTCAGGGGCTGTGGGGAGGTGGAAATGGGGAGTTGCTGATCAACAGGTCTAATATTTCTGTTTTGCAAGATGAGTAATTTTAGAGATCTGTTTACAACATTGTGCCTATAGATAACAATAGTGTATTGTAAACTTTAAAATTTGTTAAGAGGGTAGATCTTAAGTGTTCTTACCACAATAAAATAAAAGAGGGAGAGAGAGGGAAGAGAGGATGGAGCTAAGAGATTTCTGATAGGATTCAGTGGCTGAATGTCTGTAGGGGGTGAACATACTAGTTTTCTATTCCTGTGTAACACTTACTACAAACTTAGTAGCTTAAAACAACACCCATTTTTAGCTCACAGCTCTGTAGGTCAGAAGTCCAGGCATGGCTGAGTTCTCTGCTCAGGTCTCACAAGTCTAACATCAAGGTTTCAGCAGGACTTACTGCTCATCTCATTTGGAGCTCAGGGTCCATTTCCAAGCTCAGCTGGTTGTAGGAAGCATTCAGTTCTTGCAGTTGTAGGACCAAGGTCCTAGCTTTCTTGCTGTCAGCCGGGGACTGCTCTCAGGTCCTAGGGGCTAATCGTATTCATTGCCGTGTGGTCCCCTCCATCGTCAAAACCAGCAACAGAGAATCTCCTCATATCAAATCCTTCTCACACTTCAAATCTTTTTTTTTTTTTTTTCTGTCAGGAAAAGCCCAGTCACTTTTTAGGGGCATACTTGATTAGACCAGGGGGTAAATCCCTTTTTGTAAAGGCACCTGATTTGAAACCCTTAATTCCATCTGCCAAATCCCTTTACAGGAGCACCTAAATTAGTATTTGATTGAACAGCTGGAAGAAGGTGCAGTAGGTACACCAGAGGGTGGGGATTCTGGGGGTCATCTACAAATTTTGTGTTTTTCTAACACAGTAGAGAAGTGAGGGTAGACTGGGAGAGTTCTACCTGGAGACATTGGAGGGTCAGTGAAGCCATGGACTAAGGCTGAAAACACAGAAGGTGAAAGAGTTTTGGTGGGAAGGTGAGCTCAGATTTAGAATACATGAGATAAAGAGTTTAAAAGAAAAAATCTCAATGAAGCAATTTTTTGTATATAAGAATATCTCCTGCCAGCCTGCCTTATAAGGGCTGAGCCCCAATAGTATTTTCTTTTTGAGGAATATAAAACTATTGGTGAAAAAATAAGTTATTAAAAGGAACTGATCTTTAGGGAATATGGGCATAAAATAATTATACTTTATAAAAATATTTTGCTTTCAGCCCTCTGAAAGTTCTAAAGAATATTCTCTAACTCATAATGGGTATAAAATGGGCCTGAAGATGAGGGCCCAGAGTTTTATTCTCTAACTCTTGAGAGAACCTGGCCCCAAGTTTTCATTGCAGTTGGTATTTCCACCCCATGGCAGGAAATGGCAGTCTGCTGGATAACGGCGCTGTACCAGTGGAAGACCTCAGTGTGAGAGGTTGCAAGGTAATGTTCCTTCTTCCTCCAAAACCTATCCATAAGTCTAAACTATCAACTACCCAGGGCAGCACTTCCAGAGATTACGAAGTGGCCTTCCACTGTCTAGTTACATACTTTTCCATTATTCCTCCCACCTTCCCACGAATTCTTGAGATGCCAGGCATTGCAGGTGGGGAAGAGGAGCCCAGTATAACTAACCCTCTTCTTTCATCCTGCAGCGATGAGGAGGTAGGAGGCGACACACTTAAGGATAAATAACTGCACGGTAATTGGCCCATTGCTGATAGACATATGCATGAGGTGCTGGAGAAATCAAGGATGGAAATGAAGGTCAAAATCCAGCCAGAGGACGGATCATGAAAGCCTTTTCATACGAGGACTTGTTGTTTTATCTTGCTTTGTATTGTAGATGTCTGGGAGCCAGTTTTCTATCTGTGGGTTTTTTTTTTAATTTCAGAATTTGTCTCTCTTATTTTTTTTTACAACTTTACTGAGGTAACATTTAGGTACAAGAAACTGCATGATGTTTAAAGTGTATAGTTTGATCAGTTTTGAAGTCATTACCATAATGAAAATAACAAACATAGCCATTATCCCCCGAAGTTTCCTTGCAGCCTCTGGTAATTCCTCTCTTCCTTCCCCTCATCCTGGCAACCACTGATCTGCTTTCTGTCATTACAGATTACCCTGAATTTTCTAAAATTTTCTATAAATGAAACCATACAGTATGTTCTCTTGTCTAGCTTCTTTTATTCACCATAACCATCTTGAGATTCATCCATATTGTTGCATGTCTCATTACCTTATTCTTTTTTATTGTGGAGTTCTATTCCATTGAATGGAGAAACCATAATTTGCTTATCCTTTTTGCCTGTTGATAGGCGTCTAGGTTATTTCCAGTTTGGGGCTATTTCAAATCATGCTGACATGGACATTTGTGTACAAGTTTTTATGTGAACTTATGCTCTTGTTTTTCTTTGGTGACTATCTAGGAGCAGAAGAGCTGCGTTGTGTGACAGAAGTATGTTTAACTTAAGAAACTGCAAACTCGTTTTCCAAAGTGGCTGCACCATTTTTTCCTTCTCTCCAGCAATGTGTGAGAGTCCCAGCTGCTCCACATCCTTGCCATCACTTGGGATGGTCAGTCTTTTTCATTTCAGCCAAGCTAAAGGCTGAATAATGGTGTCTCATTATGGTTTCAACTTGCATTTCCCTGTTGACTAATGACATTGAGCATATTTTTATACACTTATTGGCTATATATATATATGTATATATATATATATATATATACACACACGTTTCCTTTTGTGAGGTATCTGTTCAAATCTTTTGCCCATTTTTTATTATTGAGTTGTAGACACTGAGGGGATGTAAGCAAGAGACTGCCATAATCAAATCTGTGTTTTAGAAAAATCACTCAAGCAGGAAATATTGAGGATGAGTCACACCAGGACCAGACTGCAGAAGAGAGGCCAGTGGGGTTACTGGAATAGGTCCAGCAAGAGATGCTAAGACAGTGGCATTGGGTTAAGGAGAGACATCTCTGAGGTAGAACTGAGAAGTGCTCGTGACCATTTTTGCACACGAAAGTTAATCAAGGAAATCAAATTCAGTTGGAAATGAGGGTCCAGAATTCAAGAAAAAAAGTACCTATATAACACTCACTATGTTATAGTTCTGGGTATCATCACAGGTATTAGCTCAGTGAAATAGTTATTTACACCTAAATTTGTCTGCTTCCTGCCTCCTCATCTCTGCAGGATGACCAAAGAAAAGGTTTAGTTATACTGGGTTCCTCTCCCCCTCATAACAATCCTAGTCAGGTGGGCACTATTATTATTAACCCACATTTTACAGATGAGGAGACCGAGACACAGAGTGAATAGGTATTATGCCTGAACATATGAACAACCAGTGTGATTAAATGTACAGAAGACAGTATGGTTTAAAAGTTAAATGCATAGAAGACAGTATGGTTTAAAGGCTAGCAAAATGTGGTTTAGGCAGCAGGCAACTCAGACTTTAAAAGCTCTATCTACCATATACTGGCTGCATAACCTTGGGCAAGTTTCTTAGACTATGTACAACTCCTTTTCAGATTGTTGTGAACAGTGAATGAGGATACATGTTAGAAGTTCCTAGAACAAAATATGTGCCCAACATGCTTTCCAGTAGATGCAGCCACGGGGAAGAATGAGATTGTCCAGGGAAAAGAACAAAGATGGGGAAAGATGGAAACTGAAGAAGCACCACCTTGGTGGACAGAGTGTGAGGAATAAAGAAAAGGGAACTGGGAGAACACATGTTCATAATACATCTGGACTCCACAGTAGGACACAGATTAACCTCCTAGCTTTCTAACGAGGGCAAACAGGTGCATATCTCGTACACTAGATTCTATGTCAAGACACACTTTCTACAAAATAAAGAACTTCTGGAATATGTTGTAACGAAAGTTGAGGTGTGATATTTGTGAGGTATCCATTCATTTTTTTTTTTTTTTTTTTTTAATTTTTTTTATAGCTACTTTTATTTTATTTATTTATTTTATTTTTATTTTTGGCTATGCTGGGTCTTCGGTTCGTGCGAGGGCTTTCTCTAGTTGCGGCAAGTGGGGGCCACTCTTCATCGCGGTGCGGGGACCGCTCTTCATCGCGGTGCGTGGGCCTTTCACTATCGCGGCCCCTCCCGTTGCGGGGCACAGGCTCCAGACGCGCAGGCTCAGTAGTTGTGGCTCACGGGCCCAGCTGCTCCGCGGCATGTGGGATCTTCCCAGACCAGGGCTCGAACCCGTGTCCCCTGCATTAGCAGGCAGATTCTCAACCACTGCGCCACCAGGGAAGCCCTCCATTCATTTTTTAAAAAATTGAACTACAAAAGCACGACGTGCTAAATAAAAAACAATTCAAATAATATAAAAAGGTATGTACTAAAAAGTGAGACTTCTCAGTACCGCCACTCTCCCCAGGTAGACCACATTAACAGTTGGTTTGGCACCTTCATACCATTTTTTATATACCTTTACATACAAGAATGTAACATCCTTTCAGGTCAATATATACACATTATTAATATGTACGTTATAATAAAATAATACAGAAAGAACCACCTCATATTTTACAACAGTAGCATAGTGGTCAAAACTATATTTTACAATTGTGTATCATTCTCTCACTGCTAATAGTAAGACTGATTATAATTTTTCCAAAATAAATTCTACTGCATTTGACATTCCTGTACAAATATATGAGTTTGCAAATGAAACTGTTTGGTCTAGGGCCACGTGTATTTTAAATTTTAAGGGGACTGCAAAATTGCCCTGCAAAAATGTTTTAGCAACTTGAAGCCCACCACTATAAAATAATAGCTAATATCTATTGAACATTAACCAGATACAAATACTGTACTGGGGGCTTTATGTAAAACATCTCAATAAACCCTACTGTGTTGTCCTGTTACTATTACTTCTGCTTTATAGATAAGGAAATGAAGGTGCAGGGAGGATGAGTAATTTGAATGTGGTAACATAGCTAAGAAGTGATATAGGAGTGATTTAAATCCAAATACTTTAAATGTATTATTGTCTGTAAGTTTTGCTGATTCTTTTACCTACCACTCTTGGTTTTATTCATAACTTCCTCTTTCATAAATTCATTTTCATTGCTGGAGTACATCTTTGAGTCTTTTCTTCCAGGAAGAATATAAGGGTCGCAAAACTGGCTACATCCTTGTACGCCTAAGTGAGTCTGTTTTATTGCCACTCTTGAATGATAGTCTAGCTGGTTATAGAATTCTAGACTTATACTCATTTCCCCACAGTACTTGCTGTGCCTTTGTTATCTAATATCCTATTGCACATGAGACATTGAATGCCCACCAGGTTTTTCATTTCCTTCTGGGTAATCTCTCTCTCTCTCTTTCCCCCACTCTATCATGCTATGGGACTCTTTCTATTGCTGAGGTTCACAAACTTATGAAAGGAGTACTTAGAACTTTAAAGTGATTCTATCTTCAATTTAGGTAAATATATTGTTTATTTCATGTTTTTAGCTTAATTTTCTCCTAATGAGAAATTGTACTACATGGCTACTGGATCTCCTGGATCTACTTTCTTTTTTTTTTAATTAAAATATAGTTGATTTACAACATCATATTAGTTTCAGGTGTACAACATAGCAGCTCAACATTTTTATAGCTATGCTCCATTTAAAGTCACTACAAAATAATGGTTATATTTCCCTGTTCTGTACAATACAACCCTGTAGCCTATCCACTTTGTACATAGCAGTTTGTACCTTTCAATCCCCTACCCCCCTCCTGCCTCTCACCCCCTCCATCTCCCCACTAGTAACAACCAGCCTGTTCTCTATACCTGTGAGTTTACTTCTGTTTTGCTGTGGTCATTCATTTGTTTTATTTTTTAGATTCCACATACAAGTGATAACATACAGTATTTGACTTTCTCTTTCTGACTTATTTCACTAAGTGTAATACCCTCTAGGTCCATCCATGTTGTTACCAATGGAAGAATTTCATTCTTTTTATTTATCTGTTGATGGTCATGAAGGTTGCTTCCATATCTTGGTTATTGTAAATAATGCTGCTATGAAAATTGGGGTGCATATATTTTTTTGAATTAGTGTTTTCATTTTCTTTGGATATATACCTAAGAGTACAATTGCTGGATCACATGGTAGTTCTATTTTCAGTTTTTTGAATTTCTATACTGTTTTCCATAGTGGCTACTACACTAACTTACATTCCCACCAACTGTGTACTAGGGTTCCCTTTTCTCCATATTCTCGCCAACATTTGTTATTTGTGTTCTTTTTGATGACAACTATTCTGACAGATGTTGAGATGATATCTAATTGTGATTTTGATTTGCCTTTCTCCGATGATTAGCAATGTTGAGCATCTTTTCATATGCCTGTTGGCCGTCTGTATATCTTCTTTGTAAGACTGTCTATTCAGCTCTTCTGTCCATCTTTTCATTGGGTTGTTTTTTTGATATTGAGTTTTATGAGCTGTTTATATATTTTGGATATTAACCCCTTATCAGTCATATCATTTGCAAATATTTTTTCTCATTCAGTAGGTTGTCTATTTGTTTTGTTGATAACTTCCTTTGCTGTGCAGAAGCTTTTAAGTTTAATTAGGTCCTATTTGTTTATTTTTGCTTTTGTTTCTTTTACCTTAGGAGACAGATCCAAAAAAATATTGCTATGATTTATGTTATACAGTGTCTCCCTATGTTTTCTTGCAGGAGTTTTAGGGTTTCAGGTCTTACATTTAGGTCTTTAATCCATTTTGAGTTTGTTTTTGTATATGGTGTGAGGAAATGTTCTAATTTCACTCTTTTACATGTAGCTGTCCAGTTTTCCCAGTACTGCTTATTGGAGAGACTGTCTTTTCTCCATTATATATCTCCTTTGTTGTGGATTAGTTGACTGTAAGTGCATAGGTTTATTTCTGGGCTCTCTATTCTGTTCCATTGATCTATGTGCCCATTTTTGTGCTAGTACCATGCTGTTTTGATTACTGTAGCTTTGTGGTATAGTCAGAGAGCATGACACCTGAAGCTTTGTTATTTTTTCTGAAGATTGTTTTGACTCGTTGGGGTTTTTTCTGGTTCCATAAAAGTTTTAGAATTATTTGTTCTAGTTCTAGTGAAAAATGTAATGGGTATTTTGATAGGGTTTGTATAAATTTGTAGACTGCTTTGGGTAATATGGACATTTTAACTATATTAATTCTTCCAATCCATGAACACAGGATATCTTTCCATTTCTTTGTATTATCTTCAGTTTCCTTCATCAATGGTTTATAATTTTCAGAGTATAGGTCTTTCACCTCTTTGGTTAAGATTATTTCTAGATACTTTATTCTTTTTGATGCAATATTAAATGGGACTTTTCTTGTTTTCTTTTTCTGGTAGTTAATTATTAGTGTATAGAAAATAGCATATGTCTATATATTAAACTTGTAATCTGCAACTTTATTGAATTCATTGATTAGTTCTAATATTTTTTTGGTGGAGACTTTAGGGTTTTCTATGTATAGTATCATGTCATCTGCAAATAGTGATGGTTTTACATCTTCCCTTCTAATTTGGATGTCTTTTATTTCTTTTTCTTGTCTGATGCCCATGGCTAGGACTTGCAGTACTATGTTAAATAAAAGTGGTGAGAGTGGGCATCCTTGTCTTGTTCCTGATCTTAGAGGAAATGCTTTCAAGTTTTCACCATTGAGTATGATGTTAGCAATGGGCTTGCCATATATGGCCTTTATTCTGTTGGGTTATGTTCCTCTATACTCACTTTCTTGAGAGTTTTAATCATAAATGGATGTTGAATTTTGTCAAAAGCTTTTACTGCATCAATTAAGATGAATATATGATTTTATTCTTCACTTTGTTAATGAGGTGTATCACATTGATTGATTTGCAGATATTGAACTATCCTTGCATGTCTGAATAAATCCCATTCAATCATGGTGTATGATCCTTTTTATATATTGTTGAATTTGTTTTGCTAATATTTTCTTGAGGAATTTTTGTATGTATATTTATTAGAGATACTGGCCTGTAATAATTTTCTTTAATCTTTCTTTTTTCTTTCTTTCATGTCTTTGTCTGGTTTTGGTATCAGGGTAATGGTGGCCTTGTAGAATAAATTAGGGAGTGTTCTGCTCTATTTTTTTGGAATAGTTTCAGAAGGATAGGTATTAGTTGTTTATATGTTTGGTCAAATTTTCCTGTGAAGCCATCTGGTCCTGGACTTTTGTTCGCTGGGAGGTTTTTTTTAATACAAATTCAATTTCACTACTAGTGATCAGTCTGTTCAGATTGTCTTTTTTCCTTATTCAGTTTGGGAGGTTGTATGTTTCTAGGAATTTGTCCATTTCTTCTAGGTTGTCCAATTTTTTTCGCATATAACTGTTCATAGTATTCTTATGCTTTTTTTGAATCTTTGTGGTATCAGTTGTTATTTCTCTTCTTTCATTTCTTATTTGTTTGGGTCCTCTCTCTTTTTTTCTTGATGAGCATGGCTAAAGTCTTATCAATTTTATTTTTTCAAAAAAACCAGCTCTTGATTTTATTGATTTTTTATTGTATTTTTGTTGCTGTTGTTCTCTATTTTTAAATTTCCTCTCTGATATTTATTATTTCCTTCCTTCTGCTGACTTTGAGCTTTGCTTGTTCTTTTTCTACTTCCTTTAACTGGTAGATTAGGTTATTTGAGATTTTTCTTATTTCTTGGTGTTGGCTTGTGTGACTATAAACTTCCCTCTTAGAACTGCTTTTGCTGCATCCCATAGATTTTGGAGTATTGGGTTTCCATTTTCATTTGTCTCAAGGTATTTCCTGATTTTCTGCTTTCTCTCTTCATTGACCCGTTGGTATTTTAGTAGCATGTTGTTTAGTCTCCACATGTTTGTGTTTTTCTCATTTTTCTTTCTGTAGTTGATTTCTAGTTTCATACCACTGAGGTTGGAAAAAATGCTTGATGTAATTTCTATCTTCTTAAATTTGTTGAGACTTATTTTATGGCCTAGCAGGTGGTCTATCCTGGAGAACTTTCTATGTGCACTTGAAAAGAATGTGTAATCTGCTGTTTTGGGATGAGATGTCCTGTAGATATCTATAAAGTCCAACTGGTCTATTGTGTCATTTAAGACAAATTTTGCCTTATTGATTTTCTGTCTGGATGATCTGTCCACTGATGTAAGTGGGGTGTTACAGTCCCCTACTATTATTGTTTTATTGTCAATTTCTCCCTTTATGTCTGTTAATATTTTCTTTATGTATTTAGGTACTCCTGTATTGGGTGCATATATGTTAATGACTGTGATATTGTTTTTTTGTATTGATACTTTTATAATTATATAGTGCCCTTCTTTGGCTTTTGTTAGAGACTTTGTTTTGAGATCTATTTTGTATAACAGGAGTATTGCTATCCCTGCTTTCCTTCTGTTTCCGTTTCCATGAAATATCTTTTTCCTTCCCCTCACTTTCAGTGTGCGTGTGTCTTTAGCTCTGAAGTGAGACTTTTGTAAGCAGTATATGGGTCTTTTTTTAATCCAATCTGCCACCCTATGTCTTTTAACTGGAGCATTTTAATTGATACTTAAAGTGATTATTGATAAGTATGTACTTATTCCCATTTTGTTGTTTTCTGGTTGCTTTTGTAGTTCTCTGTTCTTTTTGTTTCTTCCCTCATGGTTTGATGATTTTCTTTAGTGGCATGCTTGTGTTCCTTTTTTCCCCTAGTTTTTGTGTATCTATTATGGGTTTTTGATTTGTGGTTACCAAGGAGTTCATATATGTTGACTGTAACTATATCTACTTATTTTAAACTGGTAGTCACTTAAGTTCAAACACATTCTAAAAGATCTTCATTTTTTACTCCCCTTTCCCACATTTTGTGTATTTGATGTCATATTTTACATCTTCATGTTTATCCCTTCACTATTTATTGTAGTTTTAGATGATTTTACACTTTTTTCTTTTAATCTTCGTACTAGCTTATTTAAGTGGTTGATTCTTTGCCTTTACTCCTGGGATTTTTCCTTTTCTATAGATACTTACTTCTTCTTGTAACCTTTTCTTTTCTACACAGAGAAGAACCTTTAACATTTCTTTTAGGATATGTTTACTATTTATGAACTCTTTTAGTTTTTGCTTGTCTGAGAAATTCTTTTTCTCTCCTATTCTAAGTGATTACCTTGCTCTGTAGGGTATCCTAGGTTGCAGGTTTTTCCCTTACAGCACTTTAAATATATCTTGCCACTCCCTTCTGGCCTGCCAAGTTTCTGCAGAAAAAGCTGATAGCCTATGGGGGTTCCCTTGTATATAACTCTTTGTTTTTCTCTTGGTGATTTTAGAATCTCTCTTTAACTTTTGCCACTTTACTTATGACATGTCTTGGTGTGAATGTGTTTGCAGTCACCTTGTTTGGTACCCTCTGTGCTTCCTGTACCTGGATATCTGTTTCCTTCTTCAGGTTTGGGACGTTTTCAACCTAATTTCATCAAATACATTTTTGACCCCTTTCTCTCTCTCTTCTCCTTCTGGGACCCCTATAATGTGAATGTTGGTACACTTGATGGTGTCCCGGAGGTCCCTTAAACTGTTCTATTTTTTTAAAATTTGTTTTTCTTTTTGCTGTTCTGATTGGATAATTTCCATTACTTTGTCTTCCAGATCACTTGTGCATTCTTCTCTATCACCTAGTCTCCTGTTAATTCCTTCTAGTGTGTTTTTCATTTGTTATTATATTCTTCATTTATGACTGGTTCTTTTTTACACTTTCTAGCTCCTTGTTAAAGTTCTCATTGTGTTCATCTATTCTTTTCCTTAATTTAGTTAGCATTCTTACTGCTAATGCTTTGAACTCTTTATCTGGTAAATTTTATTTCTGTTTCAGTCGGTTTTTTTTCAGGGGTTTTCTCTTGTTCTTTCAACTGAAACAAATTCCTCTGTCTTCTCATTTTGCTCATCTTTCTCTGTGTCTATGAATTTAGGTGAAATAGTTACCTATTCCAGCCTTGAAGGGATGTCCCCATATGGGAGCATCCCTGTACAGTTGTATATGCCCTGTAGCTTTGGCAGGAGAGCTGGATCTGATGTGAGCACCAGTCATGCTTCCTCCAGGGTGTGCTGGCACCTGTCACCTTGGTAAGAGTTGGGACTGGAGATGGACAGGCTAGAGCCATGGCCAGGCATTTGTGCCAGGGCTTCTCCTCTGGTTAGTAGCCAACATCACTCTATTGCAGGGTTGTTCAGGTCCCAAGTTGCTGAAACAGAAGTCCTGAGGCTCAGGTCCGAGCTGACTCCGTTCTGTCAAGTGTGTATCCTCCTGTCTCCTAGCACCAGCACCCTCGCCCTAGAGGGGAGCAGCACTGGGGCAAGAGGGGCTGGAGTGGGTGCCTGGTGTGGAGCAGGGTATGGACTGTGGCAGTCCTGGCCCCAGCGTCCTGGACCTCTCTGTAAGCACCAGTAATGGCTGTCCCTGCCCCAGTCAGAGGCCATTCCAGGTCCAAGCCAGTTCTGTCCCTCACAACTGAGCACTCCTCTCCTCCATGGCTGCTGTCATCCTAGTGTGGAGCTGTGTCACAGAACAAATGGGGCCTGAGTGGGCACTTGGCTCAGGCTGGGGCATGCTGCAGGGTGGTTGGGGGAAACCGGCCAGAGTCCCGTGCAGTTTCAATCTGCTTTCTCCGCTTTGTTTCAGGAGTAAGCAAGTCTGTGCACTCTCCTCACAAGCGGAGTCTAGGTTTCTTACAGCCCTCCTGTTAGTCCCACTGATTTTCAAACCAGCTAAGGTGACTCGTCTTTTCAGTGTCAGACCCCAGGGCTGGGGTGCAGCATATGTGGCTCAAAGCCCTCGTTCCCCAGGGGGAATCTTTCTTTGCCCATGTAATCCCCCTCCTCTTCTGGGTTCCCTTCCAGGGGCACAAGTTCCAATCTGATCGCTTTTCTTTCCTTCCTACCCAATTCCGTGTGGATCTTTCTTACAGCCTTGGTTGCACAGGAGTCTTTCTGCCAGCCTCTAGTTAGTTTTCAGTGAGAATTGCACCACATGTAACTGCATTTTGATGTGTTCATGGGGAGAGGTTAGCTCTGTGTCCTCCTACTCTGCCATCTTGATCTCCTCCCTTTGGATTTACTTGCCATGTCTCACAATTTTTCTCAACTTTCATCCTTATGCTATTAAAATTATGTTCTGGGAGAGTCTGTGATCTTTCAATTTAGTATTTGGGTCTGCAGTAATGTCTACTCTCATATAATCTCATTATATGTTTTTGGAAAATATTATCAACTTTAAAGCTATTTTCTTCTGCAGCAGTATCCCCAAGGATAGTACCTGATGCTCAGTCACATATTAATCATATCAAAGCATAATATTAAAACAGGATGAGCAGTACAGCTCAAAGGGTGCAAAGTAGATGGGATTTGAATAGCCATCCGTCTGAAGCAGCAAGAATCACTCCTATCATACTCAGTGGTCTCTTCCTATAAGAGAGATTTTTGTGACGTCCCTTTTGCTATCTTGAAATGAAATCCATAGATACAGGGTAGTCTACACAGTTAAAAAGAAACCCCAGGGACTTCCCTGGTGGTCCAGTGGTTGAGAATCCACACTTCCACTGCAGGGGGCACGGGTTCGATCCCTGGTTGAGGAACTAAGATCCCGCCTGCCACGCGGTGCAGCAAAATAAAATAAAATGAAATAATAAAATGGAACCCCATTGTAATATAAGGGAGAAGGAAAAGGAGAGCAATGGAAAGTAAAATAGCTCACATTGTGAGATGTAAATGCTCAAGCAGCAGTTCCCCAAAGACAGCAGTGATCACGTGCATGGGGTAGGTTCACACATCGTGGCATGGGTGTGTCCTGACATGCAATGTTGGAGACTGACAGCATGAGTGGTATTGCCATTAGTGACATGATGTTCCAAAATAGTGAAAAACTCTTGGTAAAGTTCTGAAAAAATGAAATACTATCTTCCTTTGATTTACATGGTAGCGCATTCCTGGAAAAGTCAGTGTATATTACAACCTAGCCAAAATACCACTCATGTTATTCTTTCCTGAGTTGCTTGAGCTAGTGTTTATTTTTATTTTTTTTTTCCCTTCGAAAAGCTTTTAAGGCAACAAGTTTTCCTGAGCTCAGTTTTTTAGTCCTAGTCCATAGATTCTGAGAGTTACACTGTTATTTTCTGAATAATCTACAATTTTATTTTTAGTTAGTCCATGATCAGAATACTTTTTTTAAATTTTGAGTTTTTCTAAGAGGTCTTTTTTTGGTGTCTACTTGTTATTCATTTTTACTTCTATTGGACTGTGGTCACTAGATGTAATTTGAAGTATTTAAATATTTTGGAATTTAATGAGGTTTTTCTTGTAGCTTACTTGAGGACTGGGTTTTATAAATGCTCAGTGTGGCTCTTGAATAGAAGGTGTAATCTCAGTTTGCAGGAAAAAGCATTCTTTCCATGGCTATGAGATTGGCTGAGGAGTTGTGATATATGGACCTTCTATAACTGTTTTCTTCAAGGTCTAAGAGAAGTATTTTAAAGATTATCAAATAACATGGTTTTATTGACTGCACTTCTCAAGGTTTTACCCTGTGTCTTCGATGCTCTTCCTTTTGTGGCTTATACCGCTGATTACTAAAGAATGACTTTTGGACCCAACTGATAAACACTGAACTCAATTTTGATATTATAATTGTGCCTTCTGTTTTCTTATTTTCTTGCTTTCTTTTTGTTTACATCTGCCTGGCTTATTTTTGTCAATCCTCTTACTTTAAATCTTTCTCTTCTTGAAGAATATGGTTGATGTCCATTTTTGATGTAGTTGAAAAATGGTCTCAATACGTGAGTTCACAGCATTTAAATCTGTAATAAGAGACTCATTTGGCCTTGTTTCTGTCATCTCATTTAATGGAGTCTCTTTCTGATTCCTCTTTGTATTTACTTTCAATTCCACAGATGATTGCCTTCAAATACTTTTTAAAAATTTAACTAATATTTAAGCACGTTTATATTTCTTTCTTCTTTCTTTCATTCTCAGTTGTTTTGGTATCTTCTAGATTCCTAAGAGCAATGTATTTCCCTAAGTTATTACTTCATGCTATATAGCTCTTCATTGACATGTACAATAATTACATTTTGTAGCCATTGTTATTTAAACATACTGCTCTTTAGGTCTTTTCTCCGTTTAACTGGAGCCAGTGATCACAAACAGCCCACCTACTGCTAACTAGCAGAGTGCCAGGCACAGAGCAGGGGCCCAATGAATGGAGCCTTTAGGTATTACTAATGCCCAGGTCAGATTAAACAGTTAAAGAGGTATTACTTTGTCCAAAATGGTAGACTCACAACCATGATAAATTTGGAAACCCAAAAACATATGAACAACTTTCCCCAAACTTAAATTTTATCCATATTGTGGAGGAAAAAAACGTGGAACCCATGAAAAATAAAATTTAAATGGGATCTCTTGCTTTAGTTTTCGCTACAAGTTCCAGAATGTTTTAAAGCTCAGTGCATCATTGCAGGGCACGTGACACCTTTGGAAAGTGAACGTAGATACTGGGAGTGGCCTAGGTTGTCATGGATACTGCTTTCCATTAGGAATGCTTCCAGCAGCAAGTAAACAACAGCTTTTATATTAACACTTTTTCATAGAACATCTTTTTCAGTTTTATTGATATAATTAATATTGTGTAAGTTTAAGGTGTATAGTGTGATGATTTGATGCATGCATATGTGATGAAATGATTACCACAGTAAGGTTATTTAACACTTCCATCACCTCACATAATTACCTTGTGTGTGTGTGTGTGTCTGTTGATAACTCTTTTAGCTACTTTCAAGCATGTTACACAGTGTTGTTAACTAAAGTCACCATGCTGTACATCACATCCTCAGAACTTATTCATCTCATAACTGGAAGCTTGTACCTTTTGACCAACCTCCCCCTTTTCCCTCCAACCCCTGGTAACTACCATTCTATTTTCTATTTCTGAGTTCAGCTTTTGTAGATGCCATATATAAGTAATAACATATAGTTATTTGTCTTTCTCTGACTTATTTTAGTTAGAATAATGCCCTCAAGATACATCCATGTTGTCACAAAAGGCAGAATTTCCTTATTTTTAACTGTTGAATAATCTGTGTGTGTGTGTGTGTGCGCATCCCCCCATTCTTCATTCATCTGTTGAGGGACACTTGCTGTTTCCTTGTCTCAGCTGTTGTGAATAATGTTGCAATGAACGTGGAATGTGGGAGTGCAGATCTCTTTTCAAAATAGTGATTTCATTTTCTTCAGATATGTACCCAGAAGTGGAATTGCTGGGTCATATGGTAGTTCTATTTTTAGTTTTTTGAGGAACTGCCATACTGTTTTCCATAGCGGCTGCCCCAATTTACATTCTCACCAACAGAGCGTAAAAGAACATTGTTTTTTCAGTAATTAGAGGAAGGAGGTCCCAGGATTTTTTTCAGCAGCTCAGTGATGTTATGGATTTAGGATCTTTTCCTTTTTCTACTCATTCATCTATAGATTGGCCTTAGTCATCCATTGGTTTAGGGTTAGGGTTATGGCTGTCATCTTTGCAAGCACCTCAACATAACTGAAGCATCTCAAACAGGAAGCATGGGGGCAGGAGCATAAAAGGTTTTCACCTCATGCAGTTGTTTACGTCAGGGAAACAACTCTTACTCACAGCTCCTACGACAGACATTACCTCAGATTGGGTGGCATGACCAACTCAGACCCATCCTTGGGAAGAGGGGACTGTCATGACTCATTAGACCAATCGTGATTCATCACTAAGGACTGGTACTCAAACAGACAAAATAGAAATATTGCACATTATGCTAAGTGTTTTGTATGTTTTTGATAATAGCCACTGTTTGAAGATCAGCCCACTATACAGGCATAGATAAATCAAGTTATATCTGACTAAAGCAACAATGTTCTGAGAAAACTCTTTGTAAACTGCTGTGCATCAAAAGGATGAACAATCACTCCCCTAATGACCAAATCTCACCTGTTTCCAGAACTGGCTCAAGTTCTGGCACCACCAGGAAGCACGACGCAGTGAAATAGTGTGGAACTGGAGGAAGCCTGACCACTGTTCAAGCCCCGATTCCTTACTCGTCACCTGTTACCTTGGGCCAGGTACGGAAGCCAGCACCTTGGTTTTCTCAACTGTAAAATGTGAAGCTACCACTCCCATACAAGGCAGCGGTAAGGATTCAATGAAATCGTAGGCATATCATACAGATGTCTGATGTTAATAAGGACAGTTTGGTCTGAGGGTGAGTAGGCCCACCTAGGTGTATGTGAACAAGACAGCTGTTACAAAAGTAAAAACATTCCCTGCCCTGCAGAAGCCGAAGCGTAAGTGAGCACGCGTTTGGAAAGGAACTGCGGCAGCAGAAGAAGGGCTGGGATACAATCAAGGGGCATTTCTTTCAGCTGGTATCAGTTATATTCCATACTAGTGGTTGCAAACAGAAGTTGGTTCACTTTCCTGTTGAGAATCACCCAGTGAATTCTGGATGTATCATTTGGAAGTAATGGTATTTTTATAAAACAATAAAGCTGGTCACAGAAATTATTTAGGAAGCTTCCTGTAAATTTACTAACAGGAGAACTGTTTGTGTGGAGTAATTAAGAATAGTTATGCAGCTACTTTTAAACCGTGTGATGTGAGAGTGAGCGTTGTGAAGTGAGCTTACCATCAGGGAGCACCTCTAGCCCAGGCTTTGTTCCAAGCACGTTACACGGATCGATTCTTTCACTTCATGTCCACAACAATCCCGTGAGGTAAGCACTCTTATTATCTCCATTATTTTCTGGTGAGAAAACGACAGTGAGATTAAATGAGGTTATAAAACTCGTAATAGGCAGAATCTGAACTCAACAACCCAGCTCCAGATCCCCCGCCCCTAACTGCTACATCCTACAGCCTCTCAGTGGAAGCAGAGCTGGGCTAACTTGTTCAGCTGCTTAGCAAGGCCAGTGCCACTTAGCCTCTCTGTATAAGCAGGTGGCAGTTTGTCCTCACATGCAGAGCTGGAAAAGTCTACTTTGCCTACCTGGAACAGGGGCAGAGGATGTGAGTGACGCTTGATGCCTGATGGAAAGAGGCGGGGCGGGGTGTCCCCATCATGGACGGGCTGGGACCGACCATCCCATTCTTTGCTCCACAGCTTTAAATGGCTGGACCGTGTGGGTAAGAGCGAGGCTAGTGAAGTCCACCTCTCCAACAACCTGGATGAAACCGATTAATGTTTGAAACAAATATGAAATTTAATTTTAGACAGAGCCAGTTCAAATATATCACTTGGTGTCATTAAAAAAACAATTTTTTCCACCCTTGGAAACAGTGAAGTAGATACCAAGTGCAAGAGCCATCTTCAAGACAGTACACACATAATTTGAAGATACTTTATTAAGCTCAAAGGTTTTCCATTACTTTTATTTATAAACTCTTACTAGTCAAAAAGAAAATAAATAATAAAAATCTATATCTTCAGGAAACTTTTAACAACATAATTTCGTTTTACACGTTTGTCAATCTTAAATTATTACAATTTAGATACATTCAATCATTACACAATACCAGGAAGGTCAGCCTTAAAGATATCGATAATGTCTATACTGGTAAGTAAAATAATGGTAAAAAAAAAAAAAAAAAAAAGATTCCAGTATGTTAATGATGGGAATATAGAATTATCTTCTTGATCTTGGATTTTAAATATATGGACTTAAAAAAACCAATATTCCTGTTCTCTCAAATAGCGGCTGACACTGTCTCAGAAGCAAGCTGTCTAAAGAACTAGTCTGTCCTTGCTAGAGCGGGAGCTGAGGATGCATAAAGTACAGAATCAAGGGCCCTTTGCAACATTAATCAAAGGCCATGGAGTTGGCCCTGCCGCATTAAATTTTAACCGAATCTCTTTTCTAAGCATCAAGGGTGGCCACGTAAACGTCACTTGCAAGACCACGTATGTATATTACCCGATAAAAGATTTTTCAAATTGCTGAAGTGCCTCTTTTCATTTTAAAAAATACTGCCCAGCTCTCATGTAAAAAGGGAGAAAGGCTGGACAATTATATTTCTATAACACCTCCACCACCATCACCAAAAAGGACTCCGTTTCTACCACGTTACACTATCTCTACCTCCGCAGGAAAGAACTGAGGCAATTGTCTGTAAATGAAAAAAAACAAAACCAAAAACAAACCATGTACTATTTCTGAACAAAGTATTTGGACTGCCTAAATTATAATTCATTTCCTAGGAAGTCCTGATTTTTCGGAAATTTCAGTCAATGTTCAAAGAGAATATTCTACCCAAACCACCTAAGGAAGATTTGTACTTTCTTAGACCAGCCACACAACTATAAAGTATGGCTTCAGTATTAGATCTGGCAACCCACCAACCCCTTTTTAAACTAAATTGCTTGCTATTTAGTTAATTAACTTAGAACTTGCTGTTTGGATTATGCTGTCAAGTAACAATGTCTGGTTATCTAACTATTTAGCTGTGAGTGTGTATTAAGGTATGAAATTTGACACGTCCGAAGGAAACTCAGTGAGTCATGCTATCAAATGTGCACACAGAACACACTTGTGGATCTGCATATGAATAAAGCTCAAATATTTACATGGAATGTTGACCCTGACTTATAAAACTACTATCTTAAATTATGACATCTTTACATACAATTTATTTTATGAATAGCCTCATTTGATAATTAAAAAAATATGTCTTTCAAATATTTCATAAATATATAAAATTTCACTACACTATTTTTCTTTAAACAGGACATCTAAACTCTCTTTACAAATCAACAAAAAATATTGTTTTTTCTGTTTGAAAGTCACAGATGCAATGATTTCTGACTGACAGGGTCTTATGGCATGCAAGAATGGGAGGACATGTTCTCTTATACAACTATGGACATTTCTGGTATTTTGAACTATATAATTTACTCACTGAAGATGAGTAGCATCAAAGAAAAATGAGAGATCCCATCTAAATATTTACAACAAAAGAGTCTTTCTTAAACTTCTTTAAAAATGGCAAGATTAGGATGGTATCTGGCCAGTGTTAAGAAATATTTTGATGACAAAGAAATAAGTTAATATCACATGAAAAGTTTTCTAAAATATATCTTATAGTGCAATTTAAATATATTGTGATCAATTGCACACATTTGAAAAATGATCACATTTTCTTTAACTGTATCAGTAGCATGTAAAACCTACTTTTAGAATAGGAATCATTCTTATAATTTATTGGGAAAATCCAAAGCCAGATAACTGGCTCCAGAATTTCTGGTGAGTCCAGAAATATTTTATGAGGATTTACAAATAAAAATGTCCTTTGTAATCTTACTTGCCCCAGGATATCGCCATTCTTAAGCCATAAAGAAAGGTTTTTAGTTTCAAAAATAATAATTTTTAAAAGCCCATCTTCCCTTATTAAACATTTGTTGAGTCACTGATATATGCACTCATAAGGCCTTCTCAAACTGTAACTGTGAATATATTGTGTCTACGTAAGAAAAAGGTTGCACTTCCTGAATAGTAAGAGGACTCGGCCTTACTGCCAGCCCAGTTCGCGGTCCTGAAGACCGCGAACTGAATGTATTCAGCGGCTGACATGCAAACTCCAAGGCAGTGACGATGTCGGAGACCAGCTGAAGCACTGAACTCCCGTGTACATTCTCCAGCTATGTCTCTCTAAAAAGTTCAACCCCATTTTGGAGATTGAGCTACACAGTCAAGACAACCAGAAGGCTGAAAGCTTTGCTCAGACAGAATACGGTACTGTGCAGATTTTGATTGTGGACCTTAAACTCAAACACTGTGCTTGAAATAAGGCTGTAAAAAGATACAAACAAAACCAACATTCAATTTTAACCAAGATTGCACATCTTAACAGTGATATAGATTAAAAAACCCTACCACCAAGATGGTAACTGATTTAATCATGCACTCTACAGAAAAGATAATTATGGAAATTTCCCTTAGTTATGAATGCAACCAGCTCACTGGAACCCAGTGGGTATCTGTCTCCAATTTGTCAAAAGTTGTTTTTAGCTCACTGAATGCCATGGTGAGATCATCATTTACTATAGTTTTGTCAAAAAGATGACCATATTGACTTTCCATTATCTGGGCAGATTTAATCATTTCTTGAAAGTCTTCTTCCTACAAAAAGAAGTATTTTAAAAAATTGGTTAACTAGGCAATTTTATCACGTCACGTCAATGCAAATATTGCACAACTGGTTTATCTAATGTTGTTCCGTGTTCACTATTTCACCTCAGCCACGAAAGAAAATTACCTCTTTAACTATAAATTCTTCAGAAGCCATAATTTCTAATACCCTTTCTCTCTATTTGCTTGTAACTAAACTGCCCTGGCAAGAGTCAAAACTCCTGTCTTACCTAAATTTCAGGATAATTAGTCACTCGCTTATCATTACAGAGATATTTCAGTATTAAAGTAGAATTGTTTACCCTGAGGCTCTGCCTGCCTTGTTCACATTTATTCATAGCAAGGAATGTATAACAAACTACTTTTTCAGAGTTGGATACATTTATGAAAGGACACTTATATCATGTCCTTCTACGTCTCAGTAAAAGTGGGAAGTGGGCCAGGGGCCCTTCATACTCACATTTTTGAAACCAGTAAGAATTTTAGTTGATTATAAAACAAGACTATATACATAAATGTGAGTTAAATCTTATGCTATCATTTATTTTCTTCATTGAGAAATTTTCACATAGTACAATACTATAATAAATAGTACAATAATTCTTTATACTGTGACATCCTGGAGTCATTTCAGAGTCTACATTTCAATGTCATAGAAGATTTTCACAACAACAGAAATTTTAATTTTAGTGTTAATCCAGAGCCCTGAGTAATTAACCTCATATAACAGCACCTGTTCAGTATGGTTGCGTATTGTCAGTACTTTAGAAAAAAGATATTTTTAAAATACTGGGAATCAAAAACATTACCTGTATTTGGTACCCACAATTAATAGTTTACAAATTAATACAGCCTAAAGTTAAAGATGAGTTAATTAAGAGAGGGAGAGGAAAAAACCTTCTGCCATTAAATTTCTCTGCTTTTTATTTTTGATCCTAAAGTAGAATACATCGTCTTAAGGTTAAAAACAAAAAACAATGAAAGGCCCTGCCAGAGTCATTCTAGTCATTAACAAACCACAGCTGCCATTTCTAATAACAGTCAAAGGAAATACAAATACAGATTGAATAATACAAGTCTACTTGTCCTACACCCAAAATGATGCTTTTTCTTTCACTATGCTAAATATGATGTTGATAGAAACAGACAAGGCAAATTATCAAATCTTCATCTAGACTACTAATGAGTAATAGTAACTGACTTTGGTATTTTTCCCTTTAAAAATAAAGGCTAGTTGAAAACTCAGTGGTCTAACTTTTTACATGTGCCTTCAAAAAGTTTATAAGTATACATAATAGCATACAAAATAGTTTTGAGTCAGTGTAACATGAAGATCATTCAGTCACAGTGCAATCACTAAATGCGTGCACCCAAATACAGCTCTGTCTCGCGTGGGTGTTTGGATCCCACCTTCATCTACTGCAGTCTCCCTAATGCAGTCACTACGGCACATATGACTTTTAAGTCCTGCTTGTGTACTTTCAGTAAAGCACCCTCACACTCACCGTAAAGGGCTTTGCAGCACCTTGGTCATCTCTGCTTGAAATAATCTTTGCATTTTTTCTTGTCTCCCTCAAACGCTCTATTGATGGAGGCTTTATAAATATCACATAGGGCTTAAATTCTAGTGTCCTTAAGTGCTTCACTGTCTGCAATGAAGAAAATAAGTTTTCTTACATTTCTTCATAATGTCATGAGTAAGTTTTATAACAAAACTGAATTTTCTTTCTAAGGAGAAAATTCCTTAAAATTAGTTCCTAATTAAGGGTAGCAGGTCTTTCAATATATTGTTATTCAATCAGTTATTGACAATTAAATGTAATAGACACCTCTAAAAAGATGGAGAATGTAACATGTCGTTAAAAATGCTTTGAAATATGCCATAATTAATATTGAAGAGAAGCAGCTAAAAATACCAGAAAATGAGTTTTTAGATCTAATACCCAAAAGATGCTATGAGTTAACTTTCTTTACAGGAAAGTCTTCCAACCGTCCTGTTTAAGCCTCTTCCTGATCTCAGGCTGAGATCTCCCTCCTCTTCCATTCTGCCCTTCAGAGTCCCCTACAAAGGGCAAGCCCCCTGCTTTTCACGAAGCTCGTCAGCAGTGCCCCTGGGTAACGAGGAGAATGCTGTGGGCTGCGTCTCTGCTGGGGGTCTGTGGTGAGACAGGGAAGCGAACTGCTTCACCCACTGGCACTCAGTCCACGTGACGTGAGCTCCCAGGGTGCCAGGCAAGCTCTACCTGGCGACTTGTACCTGGTACACAGTTCCTGTGAGATGCCCGCGGCTCTTGCCAGGCAGTTTACACTTCTAGGATATTTACAGAACCAAAATCAATGAAAGAGGACTGAGAACCAAAATGTCCATTGTCAAAAATTATGAACACATAACAATGCATACATGAAATACATTATGCATATAATGCAACATATTTTTAAATACAAGATACATAGAAGAAATATCTAAGAGACATTATACTTGGCAAACACTGAATCTAAATAAGAGTTACAAACACAGATGTCGAGGTTTCCCTGACCCCTGTTTCCTAATAACAACATGGGCTTTTTTTCAGCAGAAGCTTCTCAACTTACATTTAAATGCTTTTGTCACCTTAGGAAAGCCACCTATATGCCAAAAGTGAGTAGATTTCAGATTTACCCCACACTGAAATGCTCAAATGTGGTAGATTACATGGGCTAGAAGGGTGTTGAATAGGTCACTGTTCACTTACATGAGGCTGAACGTCCAACAAACAAACTTTGTTTTTAGCTAGGACAGACCGAACTGAGTCTATACTTGTGCCGTAATAGTTGTTTTTATATTCACCATATTCAATAAACCTGTAGAAATCAGAATCATTTGTGAATTATATATACATATATATGGCAGACATAATTCATATATAAAAGATGTTTTTGCTGAACATGTAATTTTTTAAACTGTTTTTAATAAAATAACTAGGTCCAAGTACTCCAGAATGTCAATTTTAAAAAATCTTCTATTTTATTTTTTCAAATCAGTAACACTTGCTTGTATTACACTTAAGCAGAAAAAAAGTACTTTAGTCCAGCAGGACTCTAATGTTTTCCATCACCTCTTTTTCAGAACTAATGCAATGCAATAAAACAGTGAATAAGCCAAACAATAAAAACTACTGAAATTTCACTGCACACGAAAGAACAACCAAGCTCAGCTTTAGAACTCGAGGAGGACCGGCCGGTGGCTAACGCGAGCAGGACAGCTGAGAACGTGCCAACACGAAAAAAGCATTTCGACGTCTCAATAAAATCCCACAATCCCGCATTAGAACACACATTGCTCCCTGATACCCTAAAATATCCATGCTTCAGCAAATGGAAAACCGGGGGCTAGGAGACCTAGCGCTTGCTAGAGGATATGGTACAAGCAAGATGATTAACATTATTTCGGTTTTTTGAAGAGCCAATGAGAGAGAGGGAGGTACGTGGAAAAGACTGGAACTAGGGATCTATTACACAGTTATTAGTTACTAAAATAAAGTTCTATCTAAATTCTACGTTAAGATTCAATTACTGGGGTAGGACGATCTCACAATAATACATTAGCAAAATAATCCCGACACATTCAATTTACCAGATACACAACAGCTCTAGGTTACTAAAAAATTACAGGCAAAGATGGGTAATAACCACGAACTGAATTATCTTTTTATCAGTTTCAAATATTATTATAAAAATGAAAATTCATTTCAGATGGAAGGGAGCCCTCAGTTGTCTACAACTAGACATATGGGCACATGTTTAAAAACAACAGTTCCACAAAGATTCTAAAAGAAGTCCACATACTTGTTATTTTGTACATCGGTCTCAAACAAATGCTTGGAAATGAAGACATATTCAACACCATCACTCTCCTGGCTTCTTCTTGGTCTGGTGGTGTCTGTGATTTAATTAAAAAGAGTTCAGAAAAGTCTGCATCAGCCACCCTAAGGAAAATACTAAAAAAGAAATGATCATATATTTGATTAAAGGACTTTTCTTAAACAAGATTTTAAAACTTAAAAAGCAAATTAGCTAATAAAATATAGGAATCCCATTAATTCAGTCTTTCCACTGATATTAAAGTTATATTGATTTGAAGATGGATTCAAAATTAAATTGCATTATGTGTATGCTATTAATTATTCTGAAGGGGCTTTAATATGTTAATTAAACAAAAATGGTATTTCAACCCTTGAGGAAAAACTCCTTTCTTTTGCAAATAATATGCTTATTATCGTCATTTATTGATTCTTTATTCATTGTAAGCAAGTCTACTGCCCACTAGGTTGAAAGGTAAACTCTAAAATTATTTTACGATTGTCTGCACAGGGCACATGGTGTATGCCATCAATGCTTTGTTTTCCCAATCAAAGTCAGACTTCTATGTGCTATTCATTCCTCCTTTGCAAAATCATAAACATCTTCTTGAAATACAAGTGAACTTCTAAACTTTCAGCAATTTTGCCTAATTATTTGCTACTGAATTATAATGGAGCAGAAAATACAGTGTTAACTTTAAAAACAAAACCCTCAGGAACTGCAGCGCTGATGTGGCATGTGAAAAACTGACTACAGTCCATCCTTCCTGCTGATTACAACTAAAACCTCTGGACCCAAAACATCTATTTTTGTTTTGAGCACTTCGAAAATAAAAAAAGCAGGTAGACTGTGGAAGAGAGTCAACCGCCCTGGGGAAGGGTTTAACTTTTATTTCCTTTAAGCTTTGCCCTAGGGGTGGGCTCATTCACAGAGCAGCATGGAGGAATGTGTGTCTAAATTCCAAGAGAAGCCCTGACTTTCTGGTGAAAAGGACCAGGAAAAAAACACCCCTGTGAGCTGAAGAGTGTGCAGGGAATCCAGGAAGGGAGAGAGCTGGAGAAGGGAATACTCTAATTCTGTGCACAAACCAACACTAGCCTAAGAATAACCCCTAAGCTGTACACATGCAGCCCAGACGCAAACCAGCATAGCAAAGTTTTAAGAAGCGAATTAAGATTAGCATACACAAGTCTCAGCCTAATCCGTAAGTAGTGGAAGTACAGAACACACCCAAACCAATGGAGAGAAGGCTTAGAGAAGCTGAGCTGAGATCTGCACTATGCACACAAGTTGCAAACTAATCCCTGAACTACACATGACAGGGGAGACCCAAACCAACACAGCAAAAGTTTACAGAACTTAAGCGAGATTTAAACCATAACTTGCAGAAAATGAGGTAAAACTTACAGTCTAAACATAAACTAGTCGGTTACTTGCTAAAATAAAACATCACCGTTCTCCAGAATATTATAACAGGACCTGGGGTCAACAGAACGTTGTGTTCGTAATATCCGGGATGCAGTGTTCTATTATTCAACAGAAAAGAACCGAGAAAAGGAGGAGCTTCAAGATGGCAGAAGAGTAAGACGCGGAGATCACCTTCCTCTCCACAGATACGTTAGAAATATATCTACACGTGGAACAACCCCTACAGAACACCCACTGAACGCTGGCAGAAGACGTCAGACCTCCCAAAAGGCAAGAAACTCCCCACGTACCTGGGTAGGGCAAAAGAAAAAAGAAATAACAGAGACAAAAGAATAGGAACGGGACCTGCATCTCTGGAGGGAGCTGTGAAGGAGGAAAGGTTTCCACACACTAGGAGCCCCTTCGCGGGCAGAGACTGCGGGTGGCAGAGGGGGGAAGCTTCGGAGCCGCGGAGGAGAGCGCAGCCACAGGGGTGCGGAGGGCAAAGCGGAGAGATTCCCGCACGGAGGATCGGTGCCGACCAGCACACACCAGCCCGAGAGGCTTGTCTGCTCACCCGCCGGGGCGGGCGGGGGCTGGGAGCTGAGGCTCGGGCTTCAGTGCTAGCCGGGAGGGAGTCCGGGAAAAAGTCTGCAGCTGCCGAAGAGGCAAGAGACGTTTTTTTGCCTCTTTGTTTAGCGGTGCGCGAGGAGAGGGGATTCAGAGCGCAGCCTAAACGAGCTCCAGAGACGGGCGCGAGCCGCGGCGATCAGCGCGGACCCCAGAGACGGGCACGAGACGCTAAGGCTGCTGCTGCCGCCACCAGGAAGCCTGTGTGCGAGCACAGGTCACTCTCCACACTGCCCCTCCCGGGAGCCGGTGCAGCCCGCCACGGCCAGGCTCCCGTGATCCGGGGACAACTTCCCCGGGAGAACGCACGGCGCGCCTCAGGCTGCTGCAACGTCACGATGCCTCTGACGCCGCAGGCTCACCCCGCCTCCTCCGTACCCCTCCCTCCCCCCCGGCCTGAGTGAGCCAGAGCCCCCGAAGCAGCTGCTCCTTTAACCCCGTCCTGTGTGAGCGAAGAACAGACGCCCTCAGGCGACCTACATGCAGAGGCAGGGCCAAATCCAAAGCTGAACCCCGGGAGCTGTGCAAAGAAGAGAAAGGGAAATTTCTCCCAGCAGCCTCAGGAGCAGCGGATTAAAGCTCCACAAACAACTTGATGTGCCTGCATCTGTGGAATACCTGAATAGACAACGAATCATCCCAAATTCAGGAGGTGGGCTTTGGGAGCAAGATATATTATTTTTTCCCCTTTTCCTCTTTTTGTGAGTGTGTATGTGTATGCTGCTCGGTGAGATTTGTCTGTACAGCTTTGCTTTTACCATTTGTCCTAGGGTTCTGTCCATTTTTTTTTTAACTTAAAAAATTTTTTTTTCTTAATAATTTCTTATTTTCATAACTTTATTTTATTTTACTTTATTTTATTTTATCTTCTTCTTTCTTTTTTTTCTCCCTTTTATTCTGAGCCGTGTGGAGGACAGGCTCTTGGTGCTCCAGCCAGGCATCAGGGCTGTGCGTCTGAGGTGGGAGAGCCAAGCTCAGGACACTGGTCCACAAGAGACCTCCCAGCTCCACGTAATATCAAACAGTGAAAATCTCCCAGAGATCTCCATCTCAATGCCAAGACCCAGCTCCACTCAACGAACAGCAAGCTACAGTGCAGGACACTCTATGCCAAACAACTAGCAAGACAGGAACACAGCCCCATCCATTAGCAGAGAGGCTGTCTAAAATCATAATAAGGTCACAGACACCCCAAAACACACCACGGGATGTGGTCCTGCCCACGAGAAAGACAAGATCCAGACTCATCCACCAGAATACAGGCACTAGTCCCCTCCACCAGGAATCCTACACAACTCACTGAACCAACCTTAGCCACTGGGACACCAAAAACAATGGAAACTATGAACCTGCAGCCTGCGAAAAGGAGACCCCAAACACAGTAAGTTAAGCAAAGTGAGAAGACAGAGAAACACACAGCAGATGAAGGAGCAAGGCAAAAACCCACCAGACCTAACAAATGAAGAGGAAATAGGCAGTCTACCTGAAAAAGAATTCAGAATAATGAGAGTAAAGATGATCCAGTATCTTGGAAATAGAATGGAGAAAATACAAGAAACGTTTAACAAGGACCTAGAAGAACTAAAGAGCAAACAGAGATGAACAACACAATAAAAGAAATTTAAAATTCTCTAGAAGGGATCAATAGCAGAATAACTGAGGCAGAAGAACGGATAAGTGACCTGGAAGATAAAATAGTGGAAATAACTACCACAGAGCAGAATAAAGAAAAAAGAATGAAAAGATTTGAGGACAGTCTCAGAGACCTCTGGGACAACATTAAACGCACCAACATTCGAATTATAGGGGTCCCAGAAGAAGAAGAGAAAAAGAAAGGAACTGAGAAAATATTTGAAGAGATTATAGTTGAAAACTTCCCATATTAATATGGGAAAGGAAATAGTTAATCAAGTCCAGGAAGCACAGAGAGTCCCATACAGGATAAATCCAAGGAGAAACACGCCAAGACACATATTAATCAAACAATCAAAAACGAAATACAAAGAACAAATATTAAAAGCAGCAAGGGAAAAACAACAAGGAACACATAAGGGAATCCCCATAAGGTTAACAGCTGATCTTTCAGCAGAAACTCTGCAAGCCAGAAGGGAGTGGCAGGACATATTTAAAGTGATGAAAGAGAAAAACCTACAACCAAGATTACTCTACCCAGGAAGGATCTCATTCAGATTTGACGTAGAAATTAAAAGCTTTACAGACAAGCAAAAGCTAAGAGAATTTAGTACCACCAAACCAGCTCTACAACAAATGCTAATGGAACTTCTCTAAGCAGGAATCACAGGAGAAGGAAAAGACCTACAATAACAAACCCAAAACAATTAAGAAAATTGGAATAGGAACATACATATTGATAATTACCTTAAATGTAAATGGATTAAATGCCCCAACGAAAAGACATAGACTGGATGAATGGATACAAAAACAAGACCCGTATATATGCTGTCTACAAGAGACCCACTTCAGACCCAGGGACACATACAGACTGAAATTGAGGGGATGGAAAAAGATATTCCATGCAAATGGAAATCAAAAGAAAGCTGGAGTAGCAATTCTCATATCAGACAAAATGGACTTTAAAACAAAGACTATTACAAGAGACAAAGAAGGACACTACATAATGATCAAGGGATCAATCCAATAAGAAGATATAACAATTGTAAATATTTATGCACCCAACATAGGAACACCTCAATACATAAGGCAAATACTAACAGCCATAAAAGGGGAAATCGACAGTAACACAATCATAGTAGGGAACTTTGACACACCACTTTCACCAATGGACAGATCATCCAAAATGAAAATAAATAAGGAAACACAAGCTTTAAATGATACATTAAACAAGATGGGCTTAATTGATATTTAAAGGACATTCCATCCAAAAACAACAGAATAAACATTCTTCTCAAGTGCTCATGGAACATTCTCCAAGATAGATCATATCTTGGGTCACAAATCAAGCCTTGGTAAATTTAAGAAAATTGAAATCATATCAAGTATCTTTTCTGACCACAATGCTATGAGACTAGATGTCAATTACAGGAAAAAATCTGAAAGAAATACAAACACATGGAGGCTAAACAACGCACTACTTAATAACCAAGAGATCACTGGAGAAATCAAAGAAGAAATAAAAAAATACCTAGAAACAAATGACAATTAAAACACAACGACCCAAAACCTATGGGATGCAGCAAAAGCAGTTATAAGAGGGAAGTTTATAGCTATACAAGCCTACCTTAAGAAACAAGAAACATCTCAAATAAACAACTTAACCTTACACCTAAAGCAATTAGAGAAAGGAGAACAAAAAAACCCCAAAGTTAGCAGAAGGAAAGAAATCATAAAGATCAGATCAGAAATAAATGAAAAAGAAATGAAGGAAACGATAGCAAAGATCAATAAAACTAAAAGCTGGTTCTTTAAGAAGATAAACAAAATTGATAAACCATTAGCCAGACTCATCAAGAAAAAAGGGAGAAGACTCAAATCAATAGAAATGAAAAAGGAGAAGCAACAACTGACACTGCAGAAATACAAAGGATCATGAGAGATTACTATAAGCAACCATATGCCAATAAAACAGACATCCTGGAGGAAATGGACAAATTCTTAGAAATGCACAACCTTCCGAGACTGAACCAGGAAGAAACAGAAAATATGAAGAGATCAATCACAAGCACTGAAATTGAAACTGTGATTAAAAATCTTCCAACAAACAAAAGCCCAGGACCAGATGGCTTCACAGGCGAATTCTATCAAACATTTAGAGAAGAGCTAACACCTATCCTTCTCAAACTCTTCCAAAATATAGCAGAGGGAGGAACACTCCCAAACTCATTCTACGAGGCCACCATCACCCTGATACCAAAACCAGACAAAGATGTCACAAAGAAAGAAAACTACAGGCCAATATCACTGATGAACATAGATGCAAAAATCCTCAACAAAATACTAGCAAACAGAATCCAACAGCACATTAAAAGGATCATACACTACGATCAAGTGGGGTTTATCCCAGGAATGCAAGGATTCTTCAATATACACAAATCAATCAACGTGATACACCATATTAACAAACTGGAGGAGAAAAACCATATGATCATCTCAATAGATGCAGAGAAAGAAAGCTTTTGACAAAATTCAACACCCATTTATGATAAAAATCCTCTAGAAAGTAGGCATAGAGGCAACTTTCCTCAACATAATAAAGGCCATGTATGACAAACCCACAGCCGACATCGTCCTCAATGGTGAAAAACTGAAACCATTTCCACTAAGATCAGGAACAAGACAAGGGTGTCCACTCTCACCACTCTTATTCAACATAGTTTTGGAAGTTTTAGACACAGCAATCAGAGAAGAGAAAGAAATAAAAGGGATCCAGATTGGAAAAGAAGAAGTAAAGCTGTCACTGTTTGCAGATGACATGATACTACACATAGAGAATCCTAAAGATGCTACCAGAAAACTACTAGAGCTAATCAATGAATTTGGTAAAGTAGCAGGATACAAAATTAATGCACAGAAATCTCTTGCATTCCTATACACTAATGATGAAAAATCTGAAAGTGAAATTAAGGAAACACTCCCATTTACCATTGCAACAAAAAGAATAAAATATCTAGGAATAAACCTACCCAAGGAGACAAAAGACCTGTACGCAGAAAATTATAAGACACTGATGAAACAAATTAAAGATGATACAAATAGATGGAGAGATATACCATGTTCTTGAATTGGAAGAATCAATACTGTGAAAATAACTATACTACCCAAAGCAATCTACAGATTCAATGCAATCCCTATCAAACTACCACTCGCATTTTTCACTGAACTAGAACAAAAAATTTCACAATTTGTATGGAAACACAAAATACCCTGAATAGCCAAAGCAATCTTGAGGAAGAAAAACAGAGCTGGAGGAATCAGGCTCCTGGACTTCAGACTATACCACAAGGCTACAGTAATCAAGACAGTATGGTACTGGCATAAAAACAGAAATATAGATCAATGGAACAGGACAGAAAGTCCAGAGATAAACTCATGCACATATGGTCACCCTATCTTTGATAAAGGAGGCAAGAATGTAATGTAGAAAAGACAGCCTCTTCAATAAGTGGTGCTGAGAAAACTGGACAGCTACATGTAAAAGAATGAAATTAGAGCACTCTCTAACACCATACATAAAAATAAACTCAAAATGGATTAAAGACCTAAATGTAAGCCAGACACTATAAAACTCTTAGAGGAAAACATAGGCAGAACACTCTATGACATAAATCACAGCAAGATCCTTTTTGACCCACTTTCTAGAGAAATGGAAATAAAAACAAATGGGACCTAATGAAACTTAAAAGCTTTTGCACAGCAAAGGAAACCATAAACAAGACGAAAAGATAACCCTCAGAATGGGAGAAAATATTTGCAAATGAAGCAAGTGACAAGGGATTAATCTCCAAAATATACAAGCAGCTCATGCAGCTCAATATCAAAGAAACAAACAACCTAATCCAAAAATGGGCAGAAGACCTAAATAGACATTTCTCCAAAGAAGATATACAGATTGCCAACAAACACATGAAAGGATGCTCAACATCACTAATCATTAGAGAAATGCAAATCAAGACTACAATGAGGTATCACCTCACACTGGTCAGAATGGCCATCATCAAAAAATCTACAAACAATAAATGCTGGAGAGGGTGTGGAGAAAAGGGAACCCTCTTGCATTGTCGGTGGGAATGTAAATTGATACAGTCACTATGGAGAACAGTATGGAGGTTCCTTAAAAAACGAAAAATAGAATTACCATATGACCCAGCAATCCCACTACTGGGTATATACCTTGAGAAAACCATAATTCAAAAAGAAACATGTACCACAATGTTCACTGCAGCTCTATTTACAATAGCCAGGACATTAGGAATCAACCTAAGCGTCCACCGACAGATGAATGGATAAAGAAGATGTGGCACAGATATACAATGGAATATTACTCAGCCATAAAAAGAAACGAAATTGAGTTATTTGTAGTGAGGTGGATGGACCTAGAGTCTGTCATACAGAGTGAAGTAAGTCAGAAAGAGAAAAACAAATACTGTATCCTAACACATATATGGAATCTAAAAAAAAAAAAAAAAATGGTTCTGACAAACCTAGGGGCAGGACAGGAATAAAGATGCAGACATAGAGAATGGACTTGAGGACATGGGGAGGGGGAAGGGCAAGCTGGGGTGAAGTGAGAGAGTGGCATGGACATATATACACTACCAAACGTAAAATAGATAGCTAGTGGGAAGCAGCCGCATAGCACAGGGAGATCAGCTCGGTGCTTTGCGACCACCTAGAGGGGTGGGACAGGCAGGGTGGGAGGGAGGCTCAAGAGGGAGGGGATATGGGGATATATGTATACATATAGCTGATTCACTTTGTTATACAGCAGAAACTAACACACCATTGTAGTGCAATTATATTCCAATAAAGATGTTAAAAAAAAAAGAAAAAGATATCAGACTTGTGATTATCAGAAGTGGTGGGAGGGTTTGGAGGTAGGTAGGGGGGCAGGATGAAGGTGGTCAAAAGGGACAAACTTCCAGTAATAAGATAAATAAGAATTGGACATGTAATGTACACCATGATGATTATAGTTAACATTGATGCATTGTATATTTGAAAGTTGCTAAGAGAATGGATCCTAAAATTTCTCATCACAAGGAAAAAAACTTTTCTGTCTTTTTTTTCTTTGGTATCTATATGAGATGATTCATTAACTCAACTTATGTTGGTGATCACTGTGCAATATATGTAAGTGAAGACCTTATGCTGTACACCTTAAATTTATACAGTGTTATAATATCAGTTATATCAATAAAACTGAAAGACAAAAAATATAATTTTAACAGAAAAAAAATTAACAAAATAGAAAAAAAAGACAATAAAGAAAAACAAACAAAATTTTAAAATCTAATTACACTGATCAAGAAAAAAAGAGAAAATCACCTATATAAAGAATGAAAAAGGGGTTATTACCACAGAGCCTATGGATATTAAAAAGGATAAGAGAATATTATGTTCTATTTAATGCCAACATATTTGATAATTTAGATGAAATGGGCAAATTTCTTGAAAAATACAATGAATCAAAATTGAAATAAGAGGAGACAAAAAAATCTAAATATCTCTGCATCTACTACATAAATCAAATTTATTTTTTAAAACCTTCCCCAAAAGAAAGCTTCAGGCCTAGATGACAGATGATGCCTATCAATCATTCAAGGATGAAATAACACTAATCTTACATAAACATTGTTTGCGGGTAGGAGGAGGAATCACTGCTTAATTCATTTTATGATATTAGTACAATCATAACAGCAAAATCTAACACATTAGAAAATAAGATTACAGACAAATATGCATCATATTTAGGCACGAAACTCACTACCAATTTTAGCAAGTCAAATTCTATTTGTGTATATATATATAAAGATTCCAGATCATAAGAAAGGTTGGCTTAACATTTGAAAGTCAATGGAATTCACCCTATTAACAGAATGAAAGATAAGACACAATCATTTCAATATATGCAGGAAAAGCATTAGAAAAAAATTCAACACCCATTTGTGATAAAAGGTCTTGGCAAACAAAGGGCATCAATGAGTCAACACCACACTTAATGGTAATAGACTGAATTTCTCCTGAGGTCAGGAACACGGCAAGTCTGCTAAACAATAACACAACAAAATAACTTGAAATGGATCAAGACCCAAATGTAAAACCTAAAGCTATAAAACTTGTAGGAAGAACAGGAGGATCTCTTTGTGACCTTGAGATAGTAAAGAATTTTTAGATAGAACACAAAAAGCACAAAACATAAAAGAAAATATGTGATAATTTAGACTTTGTCAAAATTAAAAACTTTTGCTTTTTGAACACCACCATTAAGAACTGAAAAGGCAAGCCACAAAAACTGGAAGAAAACATCTGTAACCCATTTATCAGATAAAGAACACTTTCAGAATATACAAAGAACTCTCAAAAGTCAATAACAACCCAAATGATAACATCACAGTCACGAGTTAAATGCAAATTGAAGTACAATGAGACATCAGTACACACGTTGCACTGACAAAAATTTAAGACTGACTATACCAAGTGTCGACAAGGACGTGGAGCAACTGGATCTTATATACACTGCTAGTCGGTTGTAAAAGGGCATAACCACTTTGGAAAAAAGTTTCTGAAAAAATTGAACGTACAGTTACCATATGACTCAGCCATTTGACTTCTACTTATTTACCCATGAGAAACGAATCAATATGTCCATCAAAAGACTTGAATACAATGCTCATAGTAGGTTTACTTGTAATAGTCAAAAATGCGGGGAAACCCCCAAGTATCCATGAACAGGTGACTGGATGGATAGACAAACTGTGGTATTTCCATGCAGCAGACTACTCGGCAATTCAAAGGGATGAATTATTGATCTATGAAACAACATGCGTGAATCTCAAACTCATCACCGTGAGTGAAATAAGCCAGGTGAAAAAAGAAAAGAATGGAGGAACATACTGTATAATTCTATTCATAAAAAATGCTAGATGATTCAAACTAATCTCACAGTGACAGAATGCAGATCAGTGGTTGCCTGGGGACAGGGGTGGAAGGATGGATGACAAAGGGCCCAGGGACGTTTTCTGAAATGGAAATTTCATTATGTTGACTGTGGTGATGATTTCGCGTGTGTGTATATAGGTGATCTAATTGTACATTTTAAATATGTGCAGTCTATTTAATTATATCTCAATAATGTTATAAAAGGAAAAATAAGGGAAGTGGGAAAAAAGTAACCGAACACAAAAAGGAATAGATTTATAAAACCAAATTAGTTTAAATTACATTCAAAATTTAAATTCCCTTCTATTTACTTAGCAAGCGTATTTTAACACAACGCTCAGAGCTGCTGGAGGGGCATCAAGAGGTGGTGCTGTCCTTTACGGAAGGTCACTCACTTTGCTGAACAGCACGGAATACTGATAAATTTAAGTCTACCATAAAAGCTGAGAATGAATTTCACAGCAGAAAAACAGACTCTATTAAAGTGTATATAACATAATACGCATCCAAGAATATAAAAGATATTAAGGTTAGTATGAGATCCTACTTCGGAGCTTAGGGCTGATATTCATTTATTATTTAATTGTTATTGTTGTTGCTGGTATTCCTTTAGCAAATAGTAGGCTTAAGAAAAATGTATTGTTGACAATCAAAACCGGGGATTTTGTGTGCAGTAATCTGTCTCTCATGAACTGAGAAAAGGTTGAATAAAACTATTCAATTTTAATGGCAGAACACTGAAAATCTGGAACACACAGTTTAAGGATTACTGCACGGACACATGGAATCCCCTTGGGAGGGTTAAAAATATTATTAGACTCAAATCAAGTGAATAAGACATTTATGACACCGCTAAACACAGTTATAAGGCAACACATCTACAACCAAATTGCTTATCATGATCAACCTGAACTATCCAGGTCTGATGTGGTTTTACTGGTGAAGAATTTTACTGCCTAATTGTAACGAGGCACCATAGGAATCTCATACGCTCATTAACGTGAGCCATCCTGAGTCAGGGGTCAGAAAACTCTTATGAGAAGGAATTAGAAGGCAAAGATGGGCACCAAACCACACCACAGGCCACTACCTCGCCATGATTCACTGTTTAAGTGCCATGTTTATCGTTTAAGAGAAACATCAAACAAACATGAGACGAACTCCACTGTCTTCCTGCGCTCCCAACAAAACCCCAGAATAACCACCACGGTGAGAGAAGAAGAAAAAAAAAGTTTTAACTGGTCCCCTGACTTGCAATATACATATATATTTTTAGAAATCTCAACAGAGATATCCTATCTACAAAGAAGCGCTCTAGAGCATCAGGACTTTGAAACCTCCGACAATGCGTAACTGTAACACACACCTTCATGAGAAACCACAGAGAGTGATTAACGGGTGTGGCTGGCTGACAGAGTGCCCAAATTCCAGGCTACAAACACTCTGGAACCCATCAAGCATTTGATATCCACTCTAATACGCTTTGTTAACTATTTTAATTTACTGAAAAAGCCTTTTGAAAGACTAAGTTAATAGCCATATAGACTTGTTATGATAAACTGTGGCCTTAAAAGAATGTTGATGCTGCTTATCAAGGATGAACTTTCCCACACAGAAGCATTGTTAGGCAGAAATCAGGGGCTCTGACCACTTTCTTTAAAAGCAACCTGGCATGTTTAATATGGCTTTCTGGATCATTTTAAAAGATCATATAGTTTGTTCATCCATTTCAGCACGAAAGAAATAGCATTTACCTAATTTAGCATCCCTTTAAAAAGTGTTTTTAAATTGAAATCATCATAGATTCACAATAAGTTGCAAAAATAGCACATAAAGGCCTCATGTAACCATCACTCAGCTTCTTCCAAGGGTAACACCTTCCATAACTATAGTACATATCAAAACCAGGAAATTAACTAAATCAACAATTAACTACCAAGTGTTTCTTTTTTATGTTTAAAAACCTGAAGTATAATACACAGAGACATTCCCATGTAAGCTTGATGAATTTTCACACATCAAATACACCCATGTAACCAGCACTCTGAAGAAGAAAATTGCCAGCACACAGAATCCCCCGCCAATCTACCTCCTCAAGATTTCTAACAGCACGTTATTAGCACTGCCTTTCCTGCATCTATAAAAAGGGAGTCATACGCACGTTCTCTTTTGCGTCTACCTCTTTTCGCTCAGCGTAATGTTTGTGGGAGTCATGTGTACTTTTGCACGCGGTAGCAGATTATCACTGCATTACAATATCCCTCTGTGTGACTATACCACCACTTGCTTATCCAGTCTACTACTGATGGGCACTGGGGTAGCTTCCAGTTCTGAGCTCTTCTGAGTACTGTTTCTATGCATATCTGAGTACATATTGTATGCGTTTCAGGGAGGAGTGTCCTAGGAGTGGAGCGGCTGGGTGACAGGGTATCGGGTTTGCTCAGCCTCAACAGATACTTAGTTTTCCAAAGTGGCTGAATTACTCTGCTTCCCGCCCCCAGCAATGTGCGAGAATTCCACTGCTCCAAGTCTTTTCCATTTACCCATTCTGGTGGATATCTGGTACATTTTTTGGAACAGAGAATTTAAACATCAAACAGAATACTGGTGGTATAATCAAAGCAATAATTTTTCTCCAGATAATCACGACTCTACCTACAAGTCTTTTACAAAGCAAAGCAATCTAAAATTCCAAAACTGCTCTTAAAATATCTTCTTAACTAATTAAATCATCCTCATTTGATGCTATGGCTGTATTTCTCACACATGTCTGACACAGTGAATCACCTGGGATACTTGCTGTAAGTACAGATTTTCAGGAATTTTGTCAGGTCTCCAGAAGGAGAATCTCTTTGGAAAGGCCTTGGAATCTTTTCATAAGAACCTCAAGAGACTCTTATTATCAGGCAAGTATGGAAAACACTGCGTTCTGGGGATCTTTTGACATTAACACCTGTTTAAAAAGGAAAATTACTCCTTTAGGGATTTCTCTGGAGAGTCTCAGCCCCAGAACATTTCTGGATGTTGTTAACTTCTGTAACAACTTCAGATGCAAACAGTATTTTAATAGTTGGATTAACTTGAGTCCAAAGTGCCCCTGAGTAATACCAAAACTATCATGGAGGGTTACATTTGATAGGCAGCCTTATTACTTTATCCTCTTCAAAAGAAATTAGTTTTTACTACTAACTGGGCTACAGTAAAGAGAATCTGGAGTTGGAAAGGGCTGTGCAGCATTATATGGTAGGGAGAACGTGAGATCTGGCTTCAAATCCAAGGGCAGCTATTGCCTATGGAACCTCTGAGTCAATCAAAGATCCTTTCACCTGTTTCCTCCTCTGTGACATGGAGATATTGCCCATCTTACACCACTGTTGGGAGGGCAAAATAAGACAAATAAGGGCAATGAAGACACAGTAGGAAATTCATAAATTTGTTTTTTTTCCCTTTGTAATCTGTTTTCCATCTTCTAGGTTTCTTCTGTAATTGCTCACCTGTAAGCTTAACAGTTGTTTTGTAAAATGTTCTAATGACTTGTATATTGCAATTCAGCTTTTGTGAGAGAAGTACATAATTAAAGTAGAAACAAAAAGCAACTGTTTAATTCCATATTTCCAGTTTCCTTTACTTTCATCTCTGTTGGTAGAAACCAGCAGCCCTATAACTTATGGCTGAAAATGATTACAAACGATAACTTGGAAAAATGCAGTAACAAGGCGTAACAAGGTAACAGAAAACTATAATTTTAAAATAAAGTTGAACTAGTCCAAAACTAGTGAACATTGCTAAGGGCATTATACAAATGACTTTTTTTTTAACATTACTAAAACCACTTAAAAAGCCAACATTTAATCTAGTCTTTTAGATGGTTCCCTAACATCAACCTATTAAGTAGTCAAATGGCATTTATTCTGGGTATCAAAATGCTTCCAGGATCACATTTCACTTGTAAGAACGCCAGTGAAAACCACTTTTGTAAAAATAGACCTAATTCTGTATATTGAAAAGAAGCCTACCACATTTGGGTTATATGGCCATGAAAAATTACTATATGCCAATTACTACAGTATGAAAAGTAATTAAGAAACGTTTATAAGAAGCCTCCTTCAGCTCTCTGCAGTTTGGCCCTTCTAATCTTAAAAGCTCATTGAGAACTCCGGAAATTGAAGAAACAAAATAAACTTCTACTGAGCAGAAAACTTGTGAGTAATAATTTGATGCCATACCTGTATTAAAATCCACCATAAAAAATGCGAGTAGGGAAGCTGAAAGCAACAAACACCTTGCCAATGATCTGTGTCATCTAGGGCAAACCCCTTAACTCCTGTGCCTCAGTTTCCTCCTCTGTAAAATGTGGACCGTCACTCCCTACTCCCCAGGGCTGTGGTGAGGTCTACATGTGAGGGCTGACAGCGGGGCTTTGCAGCACACATGCTGTGCATGTGCTGGGCCAGCAGTAGTAGCAGCAAACAGCACAGAACTTACGGGGCACCGTCACGCCGTAGTGCTGCGTGTCACTGATCAGCAGTTTTCGTTTCAGTTCATTCAAACCTACTCCTACAGGACCTGAAAAACAGGAAAACAGAAATTCATTCCTGAACAGAACACCATATAAACGTTGCTATGATCGACATGATCCGTAAGACAGACTGAAAACGCGTATCCAACTTCACATGCATCCCAAGTCAAGAGATTATCTCTAGTTAAGTTGTACGTAAGAAAAAACTGGGAGTTATTTGTTTGCTTTTCTACTTTTTTATTTCTTTATCTTTCCTGTCTTTTTATATTTCTCTTTTCTACTTTTTAAATTTAAATCGCCATCTTTCCATTAAAAAGATTAGAAATCTTTGTTTTAAATGAAACATATTCAAGAGTATCTGAGTACATGAACAGGTAGTGGTGTCCAGAAGAGCTTAAAAAATAGGTGCACCTAAAAAAACGGAATTACACAGTCTGGACAGGGATCATTTCAATTTTACACATTTTTAGATCCTAGTAAAAGAAAATCTTTGAACCTTGGTTCTGTTTTAGCTGCAAAAACCTAATCACGCATTTTAAACCTGCAAAACCATCAGTGCAACGTCAAGCTCCTCTGCAACACTGTTTATTCTCAGTTGGTCCTTAAGCCTTTGAAAACTTACATAGACCTTATGTATTTAAATCAGTGTGCACACACTAAACAACCCGTCGTGAACAAGGCATGTAGTAAATGCTGTGAAGATGAAAAGATAAGTGAAGTCCGCCTTCAGAGAAAGTAACTGGGTTGGGAGAGTCACACAAAATGATGAACAGACTGGGGCCAGAAAACGAAGAGTGGTTTCAAATATGAGTCCGAAATCAAGAGTTAGAAGGGCACAAGCCCCGGATGGCTAGCTTCTCACAGCTCTGCCGTCGAGGTCTATTTAGTGACAGTGTCACGCTTTGAGCAGAACACAAGCTGCAGGGCCAGACTGCCCTCCGTTAGATCTCCGTTACTCCCTCACCTGGGGACACTGATGCTGTGGCCTGAATGTCTGTGTCCCCCCAGATTCACATGTTGGAACCCTAACGCCAGTGTGATGCTGTTAGAAGCAAAGGTCTCTGGGGGGTTCTGAGGTCACGCGGGTGGAGCCCCCATAAACAGGCTTAGTGCTCTTATAGGAGATGTCACAGAGGCCCCTAGCGCCTGGCCATGTGAGGACACAAGGAGAGAAGAGAGCCCTCGCCCCTACTGCTGGCATCCTGATCTCCGACTTCCAGCCTCCAGAACTGTGAGAAATCAATGTCTGTCGTCTATAACCCACCTGGGCTGTGATATGTTGCTGTGTTGGCCTGAAAGGACTAAGACGCTGGACACGTTCTCGTCCTTGAGCCTTGGCTGGACTTCATCCTAATCCTAAAAGGAATTGTGCTCCCTTTCTTGGGAGGAATAAGGAAAACCCATGTCTGGTAACTAGCACAGCACCCAGGTAGTCAAGGGTTCATTCCCTTGCCTACTTACTCTTCCAGGCTTTGAAGAGAATAAGGTTTTGTGCTGGAGAATGAAGAGCATCCAGGAGGACAGAGCAGAGCAGGGTGGGGATCTGGGTGGGGGGGGGGGGGCGGGAGCAAGGCAAGAGGCAGGGGCGGGGCCGCGCCTTTCTCTGCTCCAGCGCTACTCCTGGGCCTCCACCTGTACACACTGACCTGCCCCCTGCTGGTCATCCACCACACCTTCCACCTTCCCACACACTGCTGCTGGGTACCAGTTCTCTGGGAACTGCCCCAGGACAGTGGTTCTCAAGGCTCTTTTTTAAAATGAATACTCTGGGGGCTTCCCTGGTGGCGCAGTGGTTGAGAACCTGCCTGCCAATGCAGGGGACACGGGTTCGAGCCCTGGTCTGGGAAGATCCCACATGCCACAGAGCAACTAAGCCCGTGAGCCACAACTACTGAGCCTGCGCGTCTGGAGCCTGTGCTCCGCAACAAGAGAGGCCGCGATAGTGAGAGGCCCGCGCACCGCGATGAAGAGAGGCCCCCGCTTGCCGCAGCTGGAGAAAGCCCTCGCACAGAAACGAAGACCCAACACAGCCATAAATAAATAAATAAATAATTTAAAAAAAATAAATAAATAAAATGAATACTCTGTAATATCCCAGTTTTATCCTGAAATGGCATTCACAGCTGATATAACTTGCTAGTGCATATACTTTCTCCCTCCAAATTAATATAACGCCCTAGCTGTAATATATGAAAGATAAAAAAGTAATTTACAATAAAACAATGTGTATTTCAATATGTAAATGCTCGGGCATGACTGGAGAAAATGAAGTCAGATGTTTGCACCTACTTATTCTAAATAAGTTTGGACTTCAGCGTAATAAAAAGCTCAGGAGCCATTCTGTACAAGAAAGTACAGGAGAATGAAAGGCCAAGGGTACAGGTAAACATCAGAATAAAGTCTAGCAACTAGATGGAAACCACGGATGGGTCTTACTGGAATATGATAAGGAAAGAAAGACAAAAACAGCCTTAATAAGGAAATAGGAATACAACACATCAAGGCTATCAAAGTGAAGAAAATAAAACTTTTACAAAGAACGTGCAGTGTATGTGCAAGTGCAGCGTAAAAACAATTCCCCTGAGATGGGACAGGTGAGTCATCTATCAGCCCCTCAGCATCTAGCATGACACTGGGAAGTCGTGTGGGACGCAGGACAGGTTTCTGTTCCATAGAAATGTCAGGTGTACATCCTGGGCGTCCTCAGCCATTTGCATAAAGAAAAGGTGCCCTCACAGAAGTCCATGATGCCCTGCGGTAGGCGGTCCTGCCCCGTCTGGGACCACTGCTCTCAGACCCGAGCGCTGGCTCTCGTCACCTCTGCACCCCAATCCTGCCGTCACCGGGGGCGACTTCAACACCCCTGCAGATAGCCTACTTCCTCTCTACTTCACTTCAACCACACACTAGGCAAACCCTGACTCTGCCTCACTAGGAGCTATTTCATCACTGCAATACTAAATTCAGGCTTCCCGGTGTGACCCCAATCGCTGGTCATTAGCCCTCTCACTCAGTTATTTCTCCTCCTATCAAAAGGACCTCTAGTGTTTTCTTTCTTTCTTTTTGTCTAACAGCCCTTCGTGTCTTCACTTCCTTGGGCCAGTATCTTGCTAATACCCTCAAAGCTCTTACGCGTTGGCCTTTATCACACTTGTCGCGGAAACTTCCAGCCCAAGGTCAATCTCATGGCTGCTCTCCACGTCTGCACCTGGCCTGAGAAAACCCGCACAACGGGAGCAGGTATGCACACACCGTGCTCCCCACAGAGCTCAGACCCCTGGGCTCTCCAGCAGTTACCCCGTTTTCCTGATTGTATTTCCCGGATCACCCCGTGGTCATCCCAACCCTCCAATCTCCTCTCTCCTCACACCTAGAACCTCCCCTCTAATCAAACAGTTGCCAAAGGCTGTCGGTTTTCCCTCCCGAAGATCCTCAGAGCTATGACGTGCCACCGCCCCTGCTGCCACACGAGCCCGGACGCCACACCTGTGCCCCGCTCCTGAGTCCGCCCCCGAGCCGCTCCCACACGTGCTCAGCAGCAACTTCACTGCGCCGTCGCCCAGCAGCCGGCAGCACCTTTCTGGGGACACCGACACATGCAATTCCTGAGTCCTCTCCACAGACAGACGCGTCTACACCCAGCCCCCAGCTGCAGCCTCCTCGCAGGGAGGTCTCCCCCTGCGCCTGCACCTCTCTCGCGCTCTGTTTCGAGCTCCTTCCCACCAGTACTTGAAATGCACCCTGTCTCCTACCTTAAAACGACCAGAATGACCAAGAAAACGAAGAAACACCGTCCTTAACCTTGCACTGCCCTCCTTACACCGTGCACCCGTGTCCCCAGCACCCCGGGCCAGGCTCCCGTCACTTCTCACCAGTACCTCCCACCCCTCCACTGGGAAGAGAACCCAGTGTCTGCCCAGATTGCACGCTGGGAGCCGCGCTTCTCTCCCTAACCTTCATCCTCGCCCCTCCCGCCTTGCACGGCACAGCCTGGCGGCGTGAGACCCCTGCGCCCTGCAATGCGGCGGAGTCTTCTCCGTGCTGCTGGGTCCTCGTCACGTGCCGCTCGCCTGCGCAAAAACACTGCTGTTCTTTCCTGGCTGATTCAGGCTTCGTCTCAGATGCGCCCCAGGGATTCTTCCCTGACGCTTTAAATGCGGGTCGGGCGCCGAGTGCTTGTGTCCCCTGCCCCTGCACGTCAGAGGGCCAATCACACTCCGTCATGATCGCCTGCATACGTGTCTTTACCCTCAAACAGACTTGAAAACAGCGATGTCATCTATCTGCTCACCAACTGTTTCCCTAGCTGGCAAACTGGAGGCACTCGTTAGGTTGTTTTATTTATTTAAGTTACGCCCAGTGACTATGCTGTTATGGAGGTAAAGCTATCTGCCGAATGAACCAAAGGCATGGGAGTTAAAGCAAGAAGCATCTGCACCTAGCATGTCTGGACGCGATGCTTAGAGAACGTGCTCAAAGTCATAACAGAAGTCGGTGGGGCTCACATGTGAACCTGGCTCCTTGATCTTCAGATACAGAGAAGTGGAAGAGAAGGGGATGACTTTGGCTCTGGAACAGTGAGTTTAAGGGACGGAAATCCGTCTGCCTAAACTCAGACAAGGACCGCGGTGTGCTTCACACACAGGCTGGGGTCTCCCTGTGAACGGAATCACATCAAGGTAAAGCGAGACTGCAAGATGGGGAGGCGGGGGGGGGGGAGTGATAAGCATTTACTGGTTGTCTCCAAAGCGCCAGGCACCATGCAGGGGCTCATGTGTCTTATCTACTCCGTAGGGACAAACAAGATTTGAGTAAGTGCTAAAACTCACTCTTTAAAATAAACAGAAAACAAACAAGAAAAACAAGGGGCTTTACAATGGTTTGCAGATGATGCAAACCCAATTATATATGCTCAAAATGAAGAAGCAAACAGAACACTACAACTTAAATAGCAGGTCCTGGCCCACCGTGCCCGCTCCCCACCAAGGCACCGAGGACCAAGGGGGGAGGTGAATTCACTGTCCCTTCAGTAGGTCTGGGCTCTGGAGTACTTCCCAGAGTGTGAGCTAATTTGCTGAGTGAAAGTCTAGCATTTTCTTCTTTCTTCTTCTACCCATGCCAGAAAACCACAGTGATTTATTTCAGCTCTGGAGGAAAAAAGTAGGTATGTTTGAATTAGTGGGGGAAAGTATGCTGTTACTCACGTGATGTCCTTAAACTTGGACTGTTTTCAATTTTAGCCCTTACATAAGCTAACTCTTCCCAGGGACCCTGCTTTACGGCACACCCATAGACCATGCCAAGAATGTGCAGTGGCAAATACTTTCATTTTAAAAATTTCCCCTAGGTTAGGTTATTTGAAGCCATCATCTTCAAGGTGGGATACTGTCACAAAAAGATTAAAGCAGGGACATAATTGTAATCATTCTCACTACAAAATTGCCTGGCAGACCACTTAACAGCATTTTCCCAGCCAGGCCCTTGGATCAATTCTGCCATCCACACAGGTGAAGTTATAGACTTTTTCCTCTTTTAGATCTTGACCTTAAGATCGCATCTTACATCCACACTCCTGTCCTGTGTCCTTTTTCCATGGTAGGGCCTAAGTTCACATTTTTAGTTGGCTGGCTTGTATTTAGACTACTTACACCGCAGTTGGTTTAGGGATGCACACTCAGGTTTATTCATACGTCTCTGTAACGGGACACATTCATCTCCTCTTCAATGTATAAATTTTTACCACAACTGGTGACACACATTTACACATAAGTATACAAATAAGTTTCTCTAGAGTTTGTTTCCAGCCGTGCTTGTTCATGCTGAAGGGAAGCAGAGAAGATAACCTAAATAGCACGTATTTAAATCACAGACAGCAGGCTTTGCAAAAGTAAGGACAATGATGACACAATGTGGTCTTTTTGTGCAGCAGGCTTGTGTTCCATGGTTTACATACACCGTGACTAATCCTCAAAACATCCCTGCAAGAGAGGTATAATTATCCTCGTTCTACAGATGAGAAAACCGAGACAATGAAAGGGTAAATTTCCCAAGATTGCACATTTGGAGTATGGCTTCACTGGTATTCAGAAGCCAGTATGCCTGCATTCCTTCCATTCGATCCATCATCTTACCGAAAGAATGCCGAGGACAGGACACGGGCTCAGGTAGCCGGTTGTTCAGCTGTTTGCGGCTGTGACCCACAACTTCGCAAAGTCTCTCACCCCATTCCAAGCCGTCCCACACTTTAAATAGCGATGAAAGTTATGCTTGTGGAATACAAGACTCAGGCTACAAAAAGTGGCAGAAGTTAAACCCGGTGAACTCAAAACTCATCCTGTGCAGAGCCTCTGAGAAATCTAAAATAAACCTAAGGAAGATGGCAAGCATCTCAGGCCTGGGCAACATGCACGGGGCATGTCTATTAGGATTCTTGATTCAGGACTAAGGAAACTCAAACGGAATGATGATATCAAAGGAAAGGCCAAAAAAGCACATTAAAAAATCATTTTGGAGTTCACTAATGTGGAATTCATGCAGTGCACTAAAGTGGATGGGCTTGCTAGCTTTAAAAATAAAAGAATGTTTCTATTCGAAGCAGAAATGTAACTAAGTATGTTTCTTTTTTTTTTTTAATTTCATAAGAATTTAGAAAATCACTTTGTGTGCAAATTCTGGAAAGAAAGAATAAAGCCATGAGCATCAATCTGCATTAGTTGAAATTCGTGTAAACAATACATCAAATGGATAATTAGAAAGGCACATTACTTTTAATTATTTGTGTGCATTTAATTAGTAACTCCTTCCTTACAGTAGGCAAATGTGTTGTGTGTGATTTTATATAAAGGCTCAATCATTTCAGCCACAGAAATACAGCCCATTTGGGGGTTAATAAAATGATGCTAGAAAGTTTCTATTTAAAGCTTTACATTAAGGCAAATATTCCCATTGACTAAATGTAAAAATGCCTTTATTTTTATCTTACAGAGATTTTGGAGGGTGTGGAGAAGGACGACGCTGAGCTCACCTGCCCCTACGGGCACCACAAAATTAACAAGTATTTACAGAGCAACTATCAATGAGAACAACCTGAAGACCAGCAGAAAAGATCTTATACAGCTAAAGATATAAAGAAGGAACCACCATGAGATGGGTAGGAGGTGTGGAGGCAAGGTATAGTCAAGACCCATACCCCACAAACAGGAGGAAAATTACAATTGCAGAGGTTCTCCCCAAGGATTGAGAGATCCAGGTCCCACAATGGGCTCCCCAGCCTGGGGGTCGTGCACCGAGAAGATGAGCCCCCAGAACTTCTGGCTTTACAGACCAGTGGGACTTGCTTTCAGGAGAGCCAGGGGGCCATGGGAAATAGGGACTCCACCCTTTCTTTTTTTAAAAAAATTATTTATTTATTTATTTATTTATTTATTTAATTTCTGCGGAGGTGGGTCTCTGTTGCTGTGCATGGGTCTTCTCCAGTTGTGGTGAGCAGGGGCCACTCCTCACTGCAGTGCGGCCTCCCACTGTGGTGGCCTCTCCTGTTGGGGAGCATGGGCTCCAGGCGTGTGGGCCTCAGTAGCCGTGGCTCGCGGGCTCTAGAGCTCAGGCTCAGTAGTTGTGGCTCGTGGGCTCAGTAGTTGTGGCTCGTGGGCTCTAGAGTGCAGGCTCAGTAGCTGTGGCTTGCAGGCTCTAGAGCACAGGTTCAGCAGTTGTGGTGCACAGGCTCTAGAGCGCGGACTCAGTAGTTGTGGCTCGCAGGCTCTAGAGCGCAGGCTCAGTAGTTGTGACACACGGGCTTAGCTGCTCTACGGCATGTGGGATCTTCCCAGACCAGGGTTCGAACCTGTGTCCCCTGCACTGGCAGGTGGATTCTCAACAACTGTGCCACCAGGGAAGCCTGAGACTCCACTCTTACAGGGCAAATACAAAATCTCCTGCACTCCAAATCCCAGCACAGAGGCAGTAATTTGAAAGGAGCCTGGATGAGACCCTCTTGCTGGTCTTAGAGAGCCTCCTGGAGAGGCAGGAGACAGTTGGCACACCCCTGGGGACAGAGATGCAGGCAGAAGCCACTGGGGGAGCTCACTCTACCACAGTGACATGCGTGCTGCAAGTGCCGTTTTGGAGTCCTTCCTCCTGCCTGTTAGCACCAAGCACTGACCTGCCCAGCGGCGGGCCGGCACCAGCCATGCTGGGACCTAGCGCCGCACAACAGTGGGCTGACAGCCACCTCATGAGGCAGGGCCGGGCCGCCCACTGGACTGGGGGTCAGCCCCACCTACCAGCGTGCCCACAGGAGTCAGCCCCACCACGACAGAAGAGCCCCCACAGCACACACAGAGGCACCCCTAGAGCGTGCAGCTCTGGTGACCAGAGGAGGGTGCTGTGGGGTCCCACTGGAGTCTCCTACAAACAAACAGTAAAAGCAGTAGATCAACCTCTTATAAAGTCAGTAGGAAGATTAAAGAACAAAGTAGTAAGACCATCTTTATCCACAATAAGTAGTTAGGGGATACACAAAAAGATGTAAAATATGCTGTCAAAAACATTAAACATGGGAGGAGGTGGAGTAAAAATGCAGAGTTGTTATAATGCATTAGAACTTAAGATCATCAAGTTAAAATAATCATGCATATATATAGGTGGTTACATATGAACCTCATTATAACCATAAATCAAAAATCTATAATAGATACATACACACAAAATAGAGAGAAATCCAAACATAACAGTAAAGATAGTCATCAAATCAAAAGGGAAGAGAACAAAGGTAAAGAAAGGAAGAAAAAAGAATTACAAAAACAACCAGAAAACAATTCACAAAATGGTAATAAGTACATACTTATCAATCAAAAGACATACAGTATTACTGGATAAAAAAACAAGACCCATATATATGCTGCCTACCGGATACTCACTTCATATCTAAAGACACACACAGACTGACAGTGAGGGGGTGGAAAAATATATTGCAAATGCAAACAGAAATAAAGTTGGGGTAGCAATACCTATATGAGACAAAACAGACTTTAAAACAAGCACTGCAACAAGAAACAAAGAAGGATATTACATGATAAAGGGATCAATTCAGCAAGAAGATATAACAATTGTAAATATATATGCACCCAACATAATAGCACCTAAATATATAAAGCAAATATTAACATACATAGGGGAGAAACTGACAGTAACTGAATAACAGTAAGGGACTTTAACACCCCTTAACATTAATGGACAGATTATCTGGACAGAAAATCAATAAAGAAACCGTGGCCTTAAATGACATGTAAGATCCAATGGTTTAATAGATATATAGAGGACATTCCATCCACAAAGCAGCAGAACATTCCTTTCAAGTGCACATGGAACATTCTCCAGGATAGATCAGATGCTAGGCCACAAAACAACTCTCAATAAATGTAAAAAGACTGAAATTATGTCAAGTATCTTTTCCAACCACTAGACTAGAAATCAACTACAAGAAAAAACTTTTATTTGCCACTTTTATTCAACATAGTATTGGAAGTCCTAGTCACAGAAATCAGACAAGAAAAAGAAATAAAAGGAATCCAAACTGGAAAGGAAGAATAAAACTGTCACTGTTTGCAGATGACATGATACTATACATAGAAAATCCTAAAGACACCAACAAAAAACTACTAGAATTCATCAATAAATTCAGTAAAGTTGCAGGATATAAAATTAATATACAGAAATCCGTTGCATTTCTATACACTAATGACAAACTATCAGAAAGAGAAATTAAGAAAACAATCCTGTTTACCATCACATCAAAAGAATAAAATACCTAGGAATAAACCTACCTAAGGAGGTAAAAGACCTGTTCTTAGAGAACTATAAGTCACTGATGAAAGAAATTGAAGATGACACGAACAGGTGTAAAGATAAACTGTGTTCATGGACTGGAAAAGTTAATATTGTTCAAATGACCATAATACTCAAGGAAATTACAGATTCAGTGCAATCCCTATTAAAATACCAATGGCATTTTTCACAGAACTAGAATAAATAATTCTAAAATTTGTATGGAGGGACTTCCCTGGTGGTGCAGTGGTTAAGAATCCACCTGCCAATGCAGGGGACACGGGTTTGAGCCCTGGTCCGGGAAGATCCCACATGCCGTGGAGCAACTAAGCCCGTGCGCCACAACTACTGAGCCTGCGCTCTAGAGCCCGTGAGCCGCAACTACTGAGCCTGCATGCCGCAACTACTGAAGCCCACGTGCCTAGAGCCTGTGCTCCACAACAAGAGAAGCCACACAATGAGAAGCCCACACACCGCAATGAAGAGCAGCCCCCGCTCGCCATAACTAGAGAAAGCCCACGTGCAGCAACAAAGACCCAATGCAGCAAAAAAATTAATTAAAAAAAAAAAGAAAAAAATTCATATGGAAACACAGAAGACCTCAAATAGCCAAAACAATCTTGAGAAAGGAGAACAAAGCTGGAGGTATTATGCTTCCTGATTTTAAACTATACTACAGACCTATGGTAATCTAAACAGAATGGTACTGGCACAAAAACAGACATATACATCAGTGGAACAGAACAGATTTTTCTTCCAAAGAAGACATACAGATGGCCAACAAACACATGAAAGGATGCTCAACATCACTAATCATCAGGGAAATGCAAATCAAACCCACAATGAGATACTACGTCACACCTGTCAGAATGGCCATCATCAAAAAGAGCACAAATAACAGCTGTTGGCAAGGATGTGGTGCACCACTGGTGGGATGTGAACTGGTGCAGCTGCTGCAGAAAACAGCATGGAGGGTCCTTAAAAAACTAAAAATAGGGGCTTCCCGGGTGGCGCAATGGTTGAGAGTCTGCCTGCCAGTGCAGGGGACACGGGTTCGGGCCCTGGTCTGGGAGGATCCCACATGCTGCAGAGCGGCTGGGCCCGTGGGCCACGACTGCTGAGCCTGCGCGTCTGGAGCCTGTGCTCCACAGCAGGAGAGGCCGCGATGGTGAGAGGCCCGCGCGCCGCGATGAAGAGTGGCCCCCACTTGCCACAACTGGAGAAGGCCCTCGCACAGAAACGAAGACCCAACACAGCCAAAATAAATAAATTAATTAATTATAAAAAAAAAAACAGGAAGGAGAAAAAATGGGTAAGATCTCAAAAAAAAATTAAAAAAAAAAAAAAACAAAAAAACTAAAAATAGAACTACCATACGACCCAGCAATCCCACTTCTGGATAGTTTTCCAAAGAAAACAAAAATATTAATTCAAGAAGATATATGCACCCCTGTGTTCACTGCAGCCTTATTTCCAATACCCAAGATATGGAAGCAACCTGTGTCCACTGATAGATGAACGGATAAAGAAGGTGTGGTCCATACATACAATGGAGTATTACTCAGCCATAAGAAAGAATGAAGCCTTACCATTTGCTACAACAATGATGGACCTAGAGAGTTAAATGCTAAAGTGAAATAAGTCAGATGGAGAAAAACATATACCATATTATTTAACCTATATGTGGAATCTAAAAATCAAAACGAATGAACAGAAACAGACTCAAAGATACAGAGGACAAACTGGTGGTTGCCAGAAGGAAGGGGGCCAGTCGGATAAGTGAAATAGGTGAGGGAGATTAAGAGGTACAAAATTCCAGTTATAAAATAGATTAAGTCAAGGGGATGTAATGTATAGCATAGGGAATATAGTCAATAATATTGTAACAACTTTGCATGGTGACGGATGGTAACTGGACTTATCTTGGTGATCATTTTGAAATGAAAAATATGGAATCAAAAAATTAATTTATAATTTTTTAAAAGATTTGAAAAAAAATCTTTATGTAAATTCTCAGTCTTTATGTAGGAGAATTAAGACATATGCCAACTTTGACCCAAATGACCCCAAAGTCTGTTGAAATTATTGACTCATTATCTATGAAATTATGAGAGGTTGAGGTTTTTTCCGTTGTTCTCTTTTCAGATTTTTTTCTTTTTATTCCATGAATATTTTTAGGGATTTATGATTTGTTTGTGTGTAGAAAATAAGAAATAAGTTTGTATTAGAATGCTAGCACAATATCCTTTCAAAATTAATTCATAGTTAGTTGAGCATAAAAGTTTTTCATTCTGTAAACATGGCCCCCCAAAAGATCTACTTTCTGAATCTGAAATCGACATGTATAATTAAAAATTTTTAAAGGCTAAATGAGTGAAGAAAGCATTGAGGCAGTAAAACCAGTGCCTACAATAGCACTTTGAAACTGTAAGAACACCAAAAGAATGCTTTAAAATATTGGTATGATATTCTTACTCTAAAAAAAAAAAAATGGCCCAGCTCTATGACATTGTACTTTGAATCTTCAACCATCTACTTATTTATGTGTTAGCACAGATCCTGAGTCACTGAATAATTATTTACTAGAACAATAATATATTACTATTGTGAAAATAATATATGAAACGTGGTATTTTTTTTCCAAATGACACTCATGTAGTCCTACAAAGAATTAACATAAAGTAATTTCTAATTTCTAAATATCCAGCACAGAATTTAACTGTAGTTTTTCTTAAGGCTGATGAGCATCAAATTGAATTTAATAATGTAAATAAGGATGGGTGGTACCTTACACATAAAAGGTCAATATGCTAAAAATTATAGTATTAATTTGTTAGGAAACAAACTTCTCAGAAAGAGACACAGGATAGGTGGAGATTAGCCCAATTAGTTTTAACATACTATATATTCATGTAACAGACATAGTATATTAATAATAAAATCGATGTTTATTTATGTCTAATATTAAATTATATATTGGAAAGAAATCTGTTGCTCTGACCAAGTACTATTCACTTTTGCTATTGATCTTTGAACATGTTGGCACAAACATAAAGATGGTATATTATGTGCAAAGCTACTGACACAGATGCAGCTTTTACTACGTTTACCTCCAGTGTACCCGCACTACTTAACATGACAATTCTTCCACATTTTCCCCCAGACATTTTATGCTATTGGCCAGACTTGTTACTCTTACTATCCAGTGAAAAATATCAGAATTACTGGAGACTGCAATAAATATCCAAACTGCTTTTGTGACCTAAAAAAAACACACTTACTCATTTGATTTATTGCAAAACAAATCAAATGAAATCTCTAGGTATCCCTTAGATCAGACACATGTTATAAAAAGTCTACTTATCATATTGCAGCACTATATACTATATTTGCTGCTCTAGGCATAAAATAAAAACAATCATGCTATTATATTTGACTCACAATCTTATAATGATTGCATTAGTGTGTGGCTGGATTTTTGTGTTGGAGAGTGACAAATCTGTTTATAAAACCCTGGGAATCAAACTACATAGAAAACACAGCAACTTCGCAGTTCATAACAAACCTTGTTAGAGATTCTGATTTTCTTTCCTCTGTTGCTTTCATAATAGAAGAAAAATGCAATTAACGAAGCATCAGTTTTTATGCTGATGTCAGAAGAAGGAGGAGGAGGAGAAGGAGAAGAAAAGGAGGAGAAGAGGAAAGAAAAGAAAAAGGAAGTAGGAGGCTTGTTGAAACAGCATTATTTTTTCCAAAGCAGCTATTTACACCAGACTTCGACTTAAGTACCTGTCTCACCTCTAACTCAGGGCTATGACAAGAGTGCAGTAAAATTAAAAGGCAACATAAAACCATCCTTGGGTCTTCCTTAGCTAAGCAGAAGAGAGATGGACAATTCCCTTATCCATTCCTTTCCAGTTTGTTCAAAACTTTTTCAATGAGGCTCCCATGATCTCTATTCAAAATGGCCAATGCCCAAGTCCCCTGATTCTGCTCTGCTTTTACTTTCTTCTACACCATTTATCACCCTCTAAGTACAATACAATTGACTTTACTATTTATTACTAATTTATTATGAGTATGTTTTCTGTCTATATGTCCTTTCATTAGAATGTAAACACCCCAAGGGAAAAAATGTTTGTGTTCTTCAGTGATGAATTCACCCGTCTAGAACAGTACCTGGCACAGTCCGTGCCCCAAACGAACATAACTGTGATTTATGCCCAGGAAGTCAGCCAGAGTGTAAACATTTAAGACAGACCAACAGCCAACTGTGATTGTAATAAAGATCATATTTATCTCTTATATACAAGGATTATCATTTTAAATCTATCACACACTCATAGATTCAATGATAACTTTTAGGTTTATAGTTGTCTCTCTAAAATCCTGCAGAGCAGACTCTAATTCCCACAAACCTTCAATCAACGTTCAACAAAAGCTATGGGAATCCTAATAAACATATTAACATTTACATTTGGTCATGATTGGTTACTTTTCTTTCTGCTTTATGTAGGAGACATTTTGCTCTGACAGTTTTACGGGAAAATGGCGACAGTTTTACAAATGCTGATTTATTCAAACTACTTCCACAAGGCAGTCTTTAGGCAACATACCAGAGTCAGCACAAAGGAGGCAGAATAGGGCTTCACGCTAGAACGTGGAAGGTGAAACATACAGAAAGATTTATTGTCAGTTTCCTCTTATGTCTCATAACCAGACAGAACAAGTCACAGATTGTCTGACCATCCACAAGATAAGCCTTGCTCTTTACTGCCTTAAGCTGTGAAGGGTTTTAGTAGCCGCCCCGCAAACACACACACATTATTTGGTTTTATTACTTTACTTTTTAAAAAGTCAGGTTTCGCCAAAGATAAAACTTATGTAGAAAAATGCACTAAATGCTTGTCATTTGGTTTTAACATACTTTTTGGAAAATACTTTTAAATGCAGAAGGAAATATAACAGAAACCATCACTGAGATGTTTTAGTTGCTAAAATGTGGCTTGGAATAGCATCTTTTCAAAATGAAGAGAAAATTAAATACTTCCGATCAAGGCTCAAAGTCCTCCCCTGTCATATTTTTGCCATGCTAACAACTTGGATAATTTTAACTTCTTGAACATTAAGTCTGAGAATTAAAGTCATGCAATATTATGGTAAAAATGTAGAGATAATAATTCTCGGTAGCTCCTTAACGATATTTATCTAACAGTTTCAGGGCAAATACCGTTATTCCTGATGGCTTTGTGAACACTGAGAGAAAACAAATGAGGCTGGGGACCACAATGCTTATACTCCTTCCATCTTCTGTACACATTACAGGATCCAAGAACTATTTTTTAAATATATAATTTTTACAATCAAGAAAAGTAGACAGTTAATGCAGGAACAATCAGAATTTCCAAAACTGGAGTCCACTGCTTGACTACCTCTTTTAGATGATAAACTGCTAAATAATCTAATTTATTAAGCATTTTGAACACTGAGCTTCAAAATCAGCAGAGGCCTATTCATGTTTGAACACTTCATGTTTATCTTGTTAGTATTTTTAGCTAATATATAAGAGCTACATTTTATTAAAACTTTAGTAGGGCCAGGAATTGGCCTAAACCCTTTGCAAATATTTCATTTAGCTCTCAAACAAACCTAGAAAGCAGGTGATCGTATTATTTTCATTTTTTAAATGAAGAAACTGAAGCCAGAGAAAATCTGAAATGTGCAGGTGCACCAGCTACTGAAGTGCAGAGCTGGATGGGGACTCAGCCCATCCTGCCCCAGAAGCCTGTTTCTTACCATCCACGCTACCCTGCACTGTATCACGGGATCTAGTAGATGGAGATTTCTCGAGACGATAAACTCTAAACTTCTGATACCTCAAATTGTGCCATACGGGACAAGCAGGAAGGCTTTCTGAGTGGTGACCACATAGAAGAAAATGAATAACGGGGAATTCTTTAGAAGGCCAGTCTACAGAAGGCCACGGTGCAGGCAGAAGACACATCCTCAGGTTCAGTCAGTGACACCAGCTTAATGCAATTTCCAGGCCTCCATCTGTGCAGGCATTCCTGATTCTGAAAAGTTTATAAACCCTGCCTTTAGTAGAAACAGGATAAGAAGTTTGTGTGAATTTAATATTTTTACGTGATTTTCTTTCTCTATTTTTCATGTAGAGATACAGGATCTACTATTTGCCTGGGTATAATATGTACTCTAACATCACAAAAAAATAAGACCAATATTCTTCATTAAGTCTGTTCTGTTGTAATACAATAGTAAAAAGTTCTGCATTATTAAAAATTACCTTTTACCAGCACTTGCTCCAAAAAAGGGAAATAAAGTGTTAAGAGCTAAAGAGTTTCAAATAAACTTATTTTTCTAACAGGAATTTCAGAATAAAGGCTAAAAAATAATAAATCAGTTGCTCTAAACAGATAGACCAAACCTAAAATATTCCAAATCCAGAACAGCAGATTAAGAAAAATCAGAAGTTTTAAAACCATCATTATAACACATGCATGCAAAAGCACAAAATGGAAGTGTGATGCAAAGAAAAGTAGAAAATCAAAATAAATTGCAGCCAGTTGGCAACGACCAACAAAGAACGTAACGGCAACTGAACCCAACCAAAGAGAGCAATGGGCTTCCCCAGGGTGCACAGCGCTGGCACCTCCGTATAACCAGGAACAGCAGGCAAAAAGCAAAATGCAGACTCTCTGGCCTCGCCCCAGGGTATGAGCTCAGAACCTGCATATGAACAAGATCCCCAGGCGAGTCAAATGCCTTTTAAAGTTTGGGAAGTGCCGGAGCAGGGGCTGCAGGCTACCCCGCTGGGGTAGCGGGCGCATCTGTCTCCACCATCACAACACGGCTGGGGGCTACGGCTGAAGCCTGGACACAGAGGAGACGGTAAAAGCAAGCCCGGAGCTCTTCTATGGTGGCCGGGAGAGCTACCCAGGTGGGCTGCCGAACATGTGAAGAGATGGAACAGGGAAAGAGCAGGCAAATCTGCTAGGATACTTCAGGGAAGAGCTGGCCAATGTGAGGAGCAGGAAAGCAGACCAGTAAGGTAAGTGGCCCAGTGATGCTGTGTGCAACACGGGGCCCTTCGTGGATGGCGCAGGGAGGGAAGGCAGGGCTGGCCCGACCCCGAGGCCCCGGGTGGAAACGTGACTCCTGCACGAGAGACGCTCTCGGTAGACTCAGATCTAAACTTCCACAAAACATGGAGCTATGTGTCAGGAAAATGAATGGATGGGCCTTAAATCAAAGAATAAAAGAGAAAAGTAGGATATTTGGAACCGGCAAACAGTGTCAGCACAGCCCTGATTTTACAGATTAGAAGCAATATTCCACAGTGAGATAAGGAACAAGGCTCTGGTCTTGAACTGTCTGGGTCTGAATTGGCTCCATAGCTTAGTAGCTGGATCTTGGGCAAGTAACCTCTCTCCTCTTTGTGCTTGAGTTTCTTCTGTAAAATGGGGATATGAAAAGTATTTACCTCATAGTCATGGTAGGGGCTGAATGAAATAATATAAGCACAGAACTGAGCACAGCGCCTGGCACTCAATACATATTGGCTACTGTTATTACACAGGGCGCTCGATACATAATGGCTACTGTTATTACGCAGGGCACTCGATATGTGTTGGCTACTGTTATTACACAGGGCACTCAATACATAATGGCTACTGTTATTACGCAGGGCGCTCGATACGTGTTGGCTACTGTTATTACGCAGGGCGCTCGATACATAATGGCTACTGTTATTACGCAGGGCACTCGATACGTGTTGGCTACTGTTATTACGCAGGGCGCTTGATACATAATGGCTACTGTTATTACGCAGGGCACTCGATGCATAATGGCTACTGTTATTACGCAGGGCGCTCGATATGTGTCAGCTACTGTTATTACGCAGGGCGCTCGATACATAATGGCTACTGTTATTACGCAGGGCACTCGATATGTGTTGGCTACTGTTATTACACAGGGCGCTCGATACATAATGGCTACTGTTATTACACAGGGCACTCGATACGTGTTGGCTACTGTTATTACACAGGGCACTCAATACATAATGGCTACTGTTATTACGCAGGGCACTCGATACGTGTTGGCTACTGTTATTACGCAGGGCGCTCGATACATAATGGCTACTGTTATTACGCAGGGCGCTCGATACGTGTTGGCTACTGTTATTACGCAGGGCGCTCGATACGTGTTGGCTACTGTTATTACGCAGGGCGCTTGATACGTGTTGGCTACTGTTATTACGCAGGGCGCTCGATACCTATTAGCTACTGTTATTACGCAGGGCAGAGGAAGGTCAGGGCCCACTTAAGAAACAAGTTAAAATTGAAAAACAGTTGGGACACTTTGAACGCAGTTGGGAACAGCAGAGAGTAATAAAACGTTATAGTTAGATCTTAATAAATAATAGAGAAATCTAAGTCATAAAAAAGGATATTTTGCTTGTTGTTGAAGTAATACAATTATTCACTCAATAATTATTCACTCAATAACACCCGGAAAACTCCAAAGAGTAAGGAAATGCTAGGGGGGGAGAAGCACATAGCACAGGAAATAAGAATCTTCACTGACTGTACCACTTTGAAGCATCAACATTCAGCATCTCCAGTGTAGGAGTTGCTTGAGGGTAACGCTCCTTTGGGGAGATAAAAGGGAAATTTCCCCTGAAAATCAGGCCTCAGAAACCTAAGGAATTCCAAGAAGGAGACAGTGAAAGAGCAGTTCCTGCAGTCTGAGTGATGTCACACACTAAACAACTAAAATTAAAATTAAGAAAGCTCTAGGATCCTGCTGGGAATGTAAGTATACAGTGACAAGAGCAAGCAGTGTGCTTGTTTGAAAACTAAGGCACCTGGCCCACAAGACAGAGTCCACATTCAATTCAGAGACAGGTGCCAGGAACCTGAAGATCAAGAGGCAAAGGGGATTCAGGGCAAGATAAGTGCCTACAATTAAACTAACCTCTTCATTAAAGATCTCACCCAGATATGTTTTAGTTCAATGATCGTGGATCTAGACAATCAATACTCATGTAAAGCAGAAGCCAAAACGCTGCGGATCACGCTGTGATTTTGGGCTCACAGTGGAATGTTGTGATACCTATTTCTGGGACCATTAATTTACCTTAAAAAGTAGTTGGGATGAGGCTGTGTTTTTCTTCTGTCCTGATGACCCTTTGAAACTGTGAGCAGGAGACACGAAAGTTAGGGCTGTGTTACCCCATTCTGAGGAGGCTGATTGCGGAGTGCCAGTCTGCACAGCTGTATACGCTGGGAGTTCTAGCTCCACTCCAGCAGGGTAAGCTCAATACAGCCTACCTGGCCTGCCGATTACAACTAAAACCTCTGGATGGCACACAAAAAGCAACAATCTGGGGCTCTGGAAAAGCAAACAAAAGCAGGCAGAGAGTAAAAGGAAGTCAGGTCTGGAGAGGTGACCCCCAAGGGGGTGAAGTTTCCCATTTTATTTTTTTGTATCTCTTCTTGGGCTTTGCCCAGAGGGTGAGTCTCTCTCAGAGCTGAACCGTGGAGCAGGGGGCCGCACAGCTAAGACCCCACAAAGATGTGGGTTTACCCCGAAGCTGTGCACGAGTGAGATGAACCCAAAGCAGCATCACAGAGGCTTGCAAAAATGAACTAAGATTCACACCAATGCCTCTGACTACCCCAAGCGTCACACGCATGGCCCAGACCCAAAGCAGCAGAGCAAAGACTTGAAAACTGAACTGAGGCACGTGGAGGGAGCCTAGCCAGGCTGACAGCCTGCTAAAAAACTCAGCTTATCTTCCAGTGGAATATAATAAGACCCAAAGTCTGTATGAAATAATGTTCAAAACGTCCAGGGTACAGAACAAATGATTCAACATACAAAGAACAAGGTAAAGGTGACGAATTTTCAAGGAAAAACACAACACAACACATGCTGACCCCAAGATGACCCTGATGTTAGAATTTTCCAAGACAAGAAAGCAGCTAAGCTTCACGAGGTGAAAGTAAACACACTTGAAATGAATGGAAAAATGAAATTCGTACTAGATAAACAAAAACTATGAAAAAGAACTGGTAATTTCCCAATTGAAGAACATACAATACCTGAAAGAAAAAAAAATCTGCTCAGTGGGCTAAACAGCAAAACAGAGATGTTGAGGGAAAAAGTCAGAGACCTTGAAGATAAACCAATACAAATCATCAAATATGAGAAACAGAGAAACACTTGGAAAAACTTGTGAGACAACAGTAAAGGGACTAACATATGTGCTATTGGAGCCCCAGAAGTAGAGGGGAAAGAGGCTGGAGCAAAAAAGTCTTTGAAAAACAATGGCCAAAAATTTCTAAAATTTGGTGAATGTCATAAATTTTCAGATTTGAGAAGTCCAGGAAATCCAGACAGGTTAAACTCAAAATAAAAGATACATCATAATCCAACAGCTAAAAAGCAGAGATAAGGAAAAAACTTGAAAACAACTAGAGAATAATTACACATTAGAGATAAAGCCAAAAAGTCATCAAATTTATTAAAATCAAATAAGAAAAAATAGTCACATAACCCAAAAGAAGGCAGAAATGGGAACAAAGAAAAATTTTAAAAAATACAAATTGCCAAATAGAAAACAAATAATAAAACAGTAGACTTAAATCCAACCATTATTTAATATATATATAAACATGTATGTTAAAGTTTAAACATATCAATTAAAGACACTGCTTGTGAGATTGGGTAACTAAACTGAGACCCAATACTATGCAGTCTGGAAAAAAAAAAAACTTCAAAAAATAAACATATAGATGGGTTAAAGTAAAAAGACAGAAAGTGACGTACCAGGCAAACAATAAGCAAAAGAAAGCTTGAGTGGCTACGTTATATATCATACAAAGTAGACTTCAGAACAGTGAATATTACCTGGGGTAAAAAAGAGTATTACATAATAAGAGTGAATTCATTAAGAAAACATAATACTCCTAAATGTGTATCTACCTAGCAACGGAGCTTCTAAATCTATTAAACAAAAGTGGACTGATGTAAAAAGAGAAACAGACACAGCTACAGTTACAGAGAATTTAATTCTTTTCCCAACAATTAACAGAACAAATGGACAAATAATTAGTAAGAATATATAGAAGACCTGAATAACATTATCAACCAAGTTGACTTAAATAATATGTATAAAACACTCTATTCAACAACAACAGAACACATTCTTTTTAAATACTCACAGAACATTCAACAACACAGACCATATTCTGGGCCAGAAAAAAAAAAAAATTCTGACAAACTTAATTGAAATCATACAAAGCACATTCTCTGACTATAATGAAATTAAACAAGAAATCAATAACCAAAAGATATCTGGATAATTCCCAAGTGTTTTGAAATTAAATAACATGTTTGTAAACAACTCACTGGTCAAAGAAGTTACAAAGGAATTTAGAAAATATTCTGATCTGAATAATATGTTATAAAAACACAAGAGATCAGAATTCGTAGGATGCAGTGCTTAGAGGGAAATTTAAATTTAAATTTATGCACAATTAATTATGCTCAATGATCTAAAATTCAACTTGATAAAACTAGAAAAATTTGATAAAACTAGAAAAAGAGAAAATTAAATAAATCCAAAGTAGGCAGAGAAAGGAAATAATAATAAAGAGCAGAAATCAATGAAATTGTGAAAAGTTTTTTAAATTTTAAATGTAAAGTTGGTGCTATAAAAGACCAGTAAACTGGACAAAAAGCTGGGCAGGTGGACTCCAAGACGGCCAGCGACGACCCTCACCTCCTGCTCTTCACACCCTTGTGTAACTCCCTCTCTGTGAACGTGAGTGAAACCCGTGATTTGCTTCTAACCAACAGAATGTGGGATGTGTTGCCAGGCTGTGTGAGGCTGTGGCCTCCAGCTCCGGGCTGACTCTCGATTACCTTCTCAGTTCACACACTTTGATGAAGCAGCTCCCAAGTGGGAAGGAATTGGGGGTGGCCTGTGAATCCTGACAACGCCACATGGTCTCGGAAGCAGATCCTTCATCGGTCTAGAATTCAAATGAGACCCTTGCCTCTGCCCCAGGTACGTCTGCAGCCCTGTTGGGGCCGTGGAACAGAGGACCAGCTAAGTCATGCCCAAACTCCCCGATTCTGACCCACAGAAACCTTCCTACAATACACATTTTGCTGTTTGAAAGTCACTAAGTTTGTAGTAACTTATTGTACGACAATAGATAATTGATGTAAGAGTGAAGACACAAATTATGATATCAGGAATGAAAGTGGGGACACTAACACAGGACATTACAGCCCATTCAATGATAATAAAGGCATATCATGAACAACTTTACGCTTATATAATTGGCACCTTAGATGAAACGGACAAATTCCTTCAGAAAAACTGCCAAAGCTCACTCAAGAAGATAACCTAGGGAGGACCTTCAAGATGGTGGAGGAGTAAGACGCGGAGATCACCTTCCTCCCCACAAATACATCAGAAATACATCTACATGTGCAACAACTCCTACAGAACACCTACTGAACGCTGGCAGAAGACCTCAGACCTCCCAAAAGGCAAGAAACTCCCCATGTACCTGGGTAGGGCAAAACAAAAAAGAAAAAACAGAGACAAAAGAAAAGGGACAGGACCTGCACCAGTGGGAGGGAGCCGTGAAGGAGGAAAGGTTTCCACACACTAGGAGCCCCTTCGCGGGTGGAGACTGCGGGTGGCGGAGGGGGGAGCTTCGGAGCCACGGAGGAGAGCGCAGTCACAGGGGTGCGGAGGGCAAAGCGGAGAGATTCCCACACAGAGGATCGGTGCCGACCAGCACTCACCAGCCCGAGAGGCTTGTCTGCTCACCCGCCGGGGCGGGCGGGGCTGGGAGCTGAGGCTCGGGCTTTGGTCGGATCGCAGGGAGAGGACAGGGGTTGGCAGCCTGAAGGGGTTAGCGCACCACGGCGAGCCGGGAGGGAGTCCGGGAAAAGGTCTGGACCTGCCGAACAGGCAAGAGACTTTTTCTTGTCTCTTTGTTTCGCGGCGCGCAAGGAGAGGGGATTCAGAGCGCCGCCTAGACGAACTCCAGAGGCGGGTGCGAGCCGCGGCTAACAGCGCGGACCCCAGAGATGGGCGCGAGCCGCGGCCATCAGCGCGGACCCCAGAGACTGGTAGGAAACGCTAAGGCTGCTGCTGCCACCACCAAGAAGCCTGTGTGCGAGCACAGGTCACTCTCCACACCGCCCCTCCTGGGAGCCGGTGCAGCCCGTCACTGCCAGGCTCCCGTGATCCAGGGACAACTTCCCCAGGAGAACACATGGCGTACCTCAGGCTGGTACAACGTCACGCCGGCCTCTGGCGCTGCAGGCTTGCCCCGCATCCGTACTCCTCCCTCCCCCCGGCCTGAGTGAGCCAGAGCCCCCGAATCAGCTGCTCCTTTAACCCCGTCCTGTGTGAGCGAAGAACAGACGCCCTCAGGAGACCTACACACAGAGGCGGGTCCAGATCCAAAGCTGAACCCCGGGAGCTGTGCAAACAAAGAAGAGAAAGGGAAATCTCTCCCAGCAGCCTCAGGAGCAGCGGATTAAATCTCCACAAACAACTTGATGTGCCTGCATCTGTTGAATACCTGAATAGACAACGAATCATCCCAAATTCAGGAGGTGGACTTTGGGAGCAACAGTAGACTTGGGGTTTGCTGTATGCGACTGACTAGTTTCTGATTTATATGTTTATCTTAGTTTAGTTTTTAGCGCTTGTTATCATTGGTGGATTTGTTTATTGGTTTGGCTGCTCTCTTCCTTTTTTTTATATATATATTTTTCCTTTTTCTCTTTTTCTGAGTGTGTACGTGTATGCTTCTTTCTGTGATTTTGTCTGTATAGCTTTGCTTTTACCATATGTCCTAGGGTTCTGTCTGTCCATTTTTTTTTTAAGTATAGTTTTTAGTGCTTGTTATCATTGGTGGATTTGTTTTTTGATTTGGTTGCTCTCTTTCTTTTTTTTAAAATTTTTAATGTTTTTAAAATTTTTCATTTTAATAACTTTGTTTTACTCTTTCTTTCACTCTCTCTCTCTCTCTCTCCACCCCCACCCTCTCCCTCCCTCTCTCCCTCCCTCCCTCTCTCTCTTTCTCTCCCTCTCTCTCTCTTTCTTTTTTTTCTCCCTTTTCTTCTGAGCCGAGTGGCTGACAGGGTCTTGGTGCTCCGGCCGGGTGTCAGGCCTGTGCCTCTGAGGTGGGAGAGACAAGCTCAGGACACTGGTCCACAAGAGAACTCCCAGCTCCACGTAATATCAAATGGTGAAAGCTCTCCCAGAGATCTCCATCTTACCACTAAGACCCAGTTCCACTCAATGACCAGCAAGCTACAGTGCTGGACACCCAATGACAAACAACTAGCAAGACAGGAAAACAACCCCACCCATTAGGAGAGAGGCTGCCTAAGATTATAATAAGGTCACAGACACCCCAAAACACACCACCAGACGCAGTCCTGCCCACCAGAAAGACAAGATCCAGCCTCATCTACCAGAACACAGGCACCAGTCCCCTCCACCAGGAAGCCTACACAACCCACTGAACCAACCATAGCCACTGGGGGCAGACACCAAAAACAACGGGAACTACAAACCTGCAGGCTGTGAAAAGGAGACCGCAAACACACAGCTTTTCATTAACCGAAATGAAAAGACAGAGAAACACACAGCAGATGAAGGAGCAACGTAAAAACCCACCAGACCAAACAAAGGAAGAAGAAATAGGCAGTCTACCTGAAAAAGAATTCAAAGTAATGATAGTAAAGATGATCCAAAATCTTAGAAACAGAATGGAGAAAACACAAGAAACGTTTAACAAGGACCTAAAAGAACTAAAGAGCAAACAAACAATGATGAATAACACAAAAAATGAAATTAAAAATTCTCTAGAAGGAATCAATAGCAGAATAACTGAGACAGAAGAACGGATAAGTAACCTGGAAGATAAAATAGAGGAAATAACTATCGCAGAGCATAATAAAGAAAGAAGGATGAAAAGAATTGAGGACAGTCTCAGAGACCTCTGGGACAACATTAAACGCACCAACATTCGAATTATATGGTATCCCAGAAGAAGAAGAGAAAAAGAAAGGGACTGAGAAAATATTTGAAGAGATTATAGTTGAAAACTTCCCTAATGTGGGAAAGGAAATAGTCAGTCAAGTCCAGGAAGCACAGAGAGTCCTATACAGGATAAATTCAAGGAGAAACACACCAAGACACATATTAATCAAACTATCAAAAACTAAATACACAGAAAAAATACTAAAGCAGCAAGGGGAAAACAACAAATAACATACAGGGAATCCCCATAAGGTTAACAGCTGATCTTTCAGCAGAAACTCTGCAGGCCAGAAGGCAGTGGCAGGACATATTCAAAGTGATGAAAGGGAAGCACCTACAACCAAGATTACTCTACCCAGCAAGGATCTCATTCAGATTCGAAGGAGAAATTAAATACCTTAGAGACAAGCAAAAGCTAAGAGAATTCAGCACCACCAAACCAGCTTTACAACAAATGCTAAAGGAACTTCCCTAGGCAGGAAACACAAGAGAAGGAAAAGACCTACAATAACAAACCCAAAACAATTAAGAAAATGGGAATAGGAACATACATATCGATAATTACCTTAAATGTAAATGGATTAAATGCACCAACCAAAAGACACAGACTGGTTGAATGGATACAAAAACAAGACCCGTATATATGCTGTCTACAAGAGACCCACTTCAGACCTAGGGACACATACAGACTGAAAGTGAGGGGATGGAAAAAGATATTCCATGCAAATGGAAATCAAAAGAAAGCTGGAGTAGCAATTCTCATATCAGACAAAATAGACTTTAAAATAAAGACTATTAGAAGAGACAAAGAAGGACACTATATTATGATAAAGGGATCAATCCAAGAAGAAGATACAACAATTGTAAATATTTATGCACCCAACAAAGGAGCACCTCAATACATAAGGCAAATGCTAAAAGCAAAAAAAGGGGAAATTGACAGTAACACAATCATATTAGGGGACTTTAACACCCCACTTTCACCAATGGACAGATCATCCAAAATGAAAATAAATAAGAAATCACAAGCTTTAAATGATACATTAAACAAGATGGACTTAATTGACATTTACAGGACGTTCCGTCCAAAAACAACAGAATACATTTTCTTCTCAAGTGCTCATGGAACATTTTCCAGGATAGATCATATCTTGGGTCACAAATCAAGCCTTGGCAAATTTAAGAAAACTGAAATTATATCAAGTATCTTTTCCGACCACAACGCTATGAGACTAGATATCAATTACAGGAAAAAACCTTTAAAAAATACAAACAAATGGAGGCTAAACAGTACACTACTAAATAACCAAGAGATCACTGAAGAAATCAAAGAGGAAATCAAAAAATACCTAGAAACAAATGACAATGAAAACAAGACAACCCAAAACCTATGGAATGCAGCAAAAGCAATTCTAAGAGGGAATTTTATAGCAATACAATCCTACCTCAAGAAACAACAAAAAATCTCAAACAATACAACCTTACACCTAAAGCAATTAGAGAAAGAAGAACAAAAAAACCCACAAAGTTAGCAGAAGGAAAGAAATCATAAAGATCCGATCAGAAATAAATGAAAAATAAATGAAGGAAACAATAGCAAAGATCAATAAAACCAAAAGCTGGTTCTTTGAGAAGATAAACAAAATTGATAAATCATTAGCCAGACTCATCAAGACAAAAAGGGAGAAGACTCATATCAATAGAATTAGAAATGAAAAAGGAGAAGTAACAACTGACACTGTAGAGATACAAAGGATCATGAGAGATTACTACAAGCAACTCTATGCCAATAAAATGGACAACCTGGAAGAAATGGACAAATTCTTAGAAAAGCAGAAGCTTCTGACACTGAACAAGGAAAAAATAGAAAATATAAACAGACCAATCACAAGCAATGAAATTGAAACTGTGATTAAAATTTTCTAGCAAACAAAACCCCAGGACCAGATGGCTTCACAGGCGAATTCTATCAAACATTTAGAGAAGAGCTAACACCTATCCTTCTCAAACTCTTCCAAAATACAGCAGAGGGAGGAACACTCCCAAACTCATTCTACGAGGCCACCATCACCCTGAAACCAAAACCAGACAAAGATGTCACAAAGAAAGAAAACTACAGGCCAATATCACTGATGAACATAGATGCAAAAATCCTCAACAAAATACTAGCAAACAGAATCCAACAGCACATTAAAAGGGTCATACACCATGATCAAGTGGGGTTTATCCCAGTAATGCAAGGATTCTTCAATATATGCGAGTCAATCAATATGATAAACCATACTAACAAACTGAAGGAGAAAAACCATATGATCATCTCAATAGATGCAGAAAAAGCTTTTGACAAAATTGAACACCCATTTATGATAAAAACTCTCCAGAAAGTTGGCATAGAGGGAACTTACCTCAACATAATAAAGGCCATATATGACAAACCCACAGCCAACATCGTTCTCAACGGTGAAAACCTGAAACCATTTCCACTAAGATCAGGAACAAGACAAGGGTGTCCACTCTCACCACTCTTATTCAACATAGTTTTGGACGTTTTAGCCACAGCAATCAGAGAAGAAAAAGAAATAAAAGGAATCCAAATCAGAAAAGAAGAAGTAAAGCTGTCACTGTTTGCACACGACATGATACTATACATAGAGAATCCTAAAGATGCTACCAGAAAACTACTAGAGCTAATCAATGAATTTGGTAAAGTAGCAGGATACAAAATTAATGCACAGAAATCTCTTGCATTCCTATACAGTAATGATGAAAAATCTGAAAGAGTAATTAAGGAAACACTCCCATTTACCATTGCAACAAAAAGAATAAAATACCTAGAAATAAACCTATCTAAGGAGACAAATGACTTGTATGCAGAAAACTATAAGACACTGATGAAAGAAATTAAAGAGGATACAAACAAATGGAGAGATATACCATGTTCTTGGATTGAAGAATCAACATTGTTAAAATGACTATACTACCCAAAGCAATCTACAGATTCAATGCAATCCCTATCAAACTACCACTGGCATTTTTCACAGAACTAGATCAAAAATTTTCACAATTTGCATGGAAACACAAAAGACCCCGAACGGCCATAGCAATCTTGAGAAAGAAAAACGGAGCTGGAGGAATCAGGTTCCCAGACTTCAGACTCTACTACAAAGCTACAGTAATCAAGACAGTGTGGTACTGGCACAAAAACAGAAATATAGATCAATGGAACAGGGTAGAAAGCCCAGAGATAAACCCACGTACATATGGTCACCTTATCTTTGATAAAGGAGGCAAGAATATACAGTGGAGAAAAGACAGCCTCTTCAATAAGTGGTGCTGGGAAAACTGGACAGCTACATGTAAAAGAATGAAATTAGAACACTCCCTAACACCATACACAAAAATAAACTCAAAATGGATGACAGACCTAAATGTAAGGCCTGACACTACAAAACTGTTAGAGGAAAACATAGGCAGAACACTCTATGACATAAATCACAGCAAGATCCTTTTTGACCCACCTTCTAGAGAAATGGAAATAAAAACAAAAATAAACAAATGGGACCTAATGAAACTTAAAAGCTTTTGCACAGCAAAGGAAACCATAAACAAGATGAAAAGACAACCCTCAGAATGGGAGCAAATATTTGCAAATGAAGCAACTGACAAAGGATTAATCTCCAAAATATACAAGCAGCTCATGCAACTCAATATCAAAACAACAAACAACCCAATCCAAAAATGGGCAGACGACCTAAACAGATATTTCTCCAAAGAAGATATACAGATTGCCAACAAACACATGAAAGGATGCTCAACATCACTAATCATTAGAGAAATGCAAGTCAAAAGTACAATGAGGTATCACCTCACACCAGTCAGAATGGCCATCATCAAAAAGTGTACAAACAATAAATGCTGGACAGGGTGTGGAGCAAAGGGAACCCTCTTGCATTGTTGGTGGGAATGTAAATTGATACAGCCACTATGGAGAACAGTATGGAGGTTCCTTAAAAAACTAAAAATAGAACTACCGTACGACCCAGCAATCCCACTACTGGTTATATATCTGGAGAAAACCATAATTCAAAAAGAGACATGCACCCCAATGTTCACTGCAGCTCTATTTACAGTAGCCAGGACATGGAAGCAACCTAAGTGTCCATCAACTGATGAATGGATAAAGAAGATGTGGCACAGATATACAATGGAATATTACTCAGCCATAAAAGGAAACGAAATTGAGTTATTTGTAGTGAGGTGGATGGACCTAGAGTCTGTCATATACAGTGAAATAAGTCAGAAAGAGAAAAACAAATACCGTATCCTAACACACATATATGGAATCTAAAAAAAAAAAAAAAAAAAAAATGGTTCTGAAGAACCTAGGGGCAGGAGAGGAATAAAGACCTAGACGCAGGGAATAGACTTGAGGACACAGGGAGGGGAAGGATAAGCTGGGACGAAGTGAGAGAGTGGCATGGAGTTATATATACACTACCAAATGTAAAACAGCTAGTGGGAAGCAGCCGCATAGCACAGGGAGATCAGCTCGGTGCTCTGTGACCACTAGAGGGGTGGGATAGGGAGGGTGGGAGGGAGACGCAAGAGGGAGGGGATATGGGGATATATGTATGCATATAGCTGATTCACTCTGTTATACAGCAGAAACTAACACACCACTGTAAAGCAATTATACTCCCATAAAGATGTTAAAAATAAAAAAGAAGATAACCTAACAGTCGTGTGTGTGTGTGTGTGTGTGTGTGTGTGTGTGTGTAGAGATGCACTCTCTTGCATGCTTGCTCGCCCTCCCTCCACCCCTTCTCTCTCTCTCTCCCCTCCCTTTTTTTTTTTTTTAGAAATTAATTGTTTGCCTTTTTTTTTTTTTTTTTTAAATTTATTTTTGGCTGTGTTGGGTCTTCGTTTCTGTGCGAGGGCTTTCACCAGTTGCGGCGAGCGGGGGCCACTCTTCATCGCGGTGCGCGGGCCTCTCACTATCGCGGCCTCTCTTGTTGCTGAGCACAGGCTCCAGACGCGCAGGCTCAGTAGTTGTGGCTCACGGGCCCAGTTGCTCCGCGGCATGTGGGATCTTCCCAGACCAGGGCTCGAACCCGTGTCACCTGCATTGGCAGGCGGATGCTCAACCGCTGCGCCACCAGGGAAGCCCCCCTTTTTTTTTTAAAGAAATTAAATTTGTAGTTAAAAACCTCCCCCAAAAGATGGCTCCAAGCCCAAATGTGTTTTCACTGGGGAATTTTACCAAACATTTAAAAAAATAATACTACTAATTCTACAGAAACTCCCCAGAGAAATGAAGAGAAGGAAACCGTTCCCAACATGTTTAATGAATATAGCATTACCTTGATACAAAAGCAGACAAAAACATCATAAGAAAACTGCAGGCCAGGTAACTGAATGGAGTGCTATACAAAAGACTAATACGTCAGGACTTAGTGGAGTTTGTGCTGGGAATGGCGAGGCTCATTCAACATTCAAAAATCAATCCATATGAGTCAGCATTTCAACAGATCAAATGACAAAACATATAATCGTCTCAACTGATGCAGAAAAAAACCACTTGACAAAATTCAACATCAGTTCATGGTAAATACTCTCAGCAAACTAATAATAGAAGGGGATTTTCTTAATTTGCTAAAGGGTATCTATTAAAAAACCTATAGCTAGTATCATACTTCCTGGTGAAAGACTGAATACTGTCTCAATAAGACAGAGGACAAAGCACCACTGCCATTCACCATCACGCTGGGGAGCCTGGAGTAAGGAGGAGATACAATAAGGCAAGAATTAAGAACTTCCTGCAAAGAAGGAACAAAACTGTCTCTATTCACAGATAACAGGATTAACTACTCCTGAAAAGTGTCAAGGAATCTACAAAATAGACACTAGGAATTTCCTTAAGGGCTGGGGAATGACATTTGCATACAGTGCCCTTTAACAGAAACCCATGAGATTAATTCTATCTGCGTGAGGCCAAGCTTTCCCCTCCCCCTTTTCCTTCGGAAGATTCTAGGGAGTGGCTATTTCCTTTCCATAATCACCAACTATCGTTAGCTGCTTCTGTGATTAATTTTATTCTTCCCTGGATTAGTATTCAGACTCATAACTTATCCTCATCTATCTCCCCTTCTTCAGCCCCAAGGACAGGGTTTTTTTTTTATTGTTAGCACCTATAGGAAAGAAAAACAGGTAAGGTTTATCCTACTTTTTTCTTTCAATTAGATCCCGTAGAGAAAACCAGAAGTTACATACTTGTAATAATAACTCCTGGACTACCGAGGGTCATCTAGATTTAAGGGGACAGAGGAAATCACACTCTCTCTGCCCTTTTATCGCAAAGTATACCTGACCTCGGGTGAGGGGCAGACTTGGGAGAAGAGCAGGTATGCACAGGGGTGGGAGAGACTCTGCAGAGACCTGTGCTGCTGAGGGGTGGTTCGGGGGAGGGCTGCGGCGGGGACAGGAACGGGATCTGGAACTGGGGAAGGCTTGGGCTCTCGCTCGCCCCGCTCCACAAGGAGGGACGCTAGGGCTGTAAGCTGTCCAGTCAACATGAAGACCTACGGAGAATCTTCTTCCAGGTGGGGCTGGAGAGGGGGTGAGGGCCCAGTATACACAGACTAGAAGAAGAGGGCATGGTCAATAAAGGACACCTTGGAGTGTGTGAATACGTATTTCTAAATAGTGCCAACAGTGGGAATATCTGACGGTGCCATGATCGCCTCCAGAGCCACTGGATGTGAGGAACTGCATCATTTCCTACTGGTCACGTCCCGTCTGTTACGAACACGCTGTTACCTTCAAAGGACCCCATCTTAATAAAAAGGGAGATTCTTTAGCTTTTCCATCTATTCTCATCCCCGTAACTGTCATCTTCAATTTATAAAGGCACAATTAACAAGAGATAGACTCTAGGCTCCAGATTTTCCCCCCAAATCACTGGCTTTGATCCTTGGAGCTTATACACCTGTCACCACACTTTTAAAGAAACACAGACAAGGGTGGGGTGGGGACACGGAGGTTGTGTCTGCTCCTATCTTAAAGGCTGGACGGACGAGACGTCTGCTAGGATGTTAATGCAAATCAGACCAATATTTATGGAAATCCCCGCAAATATTTACTTCTGGCAGTTTCACTAACTCTCTAGCTTTAAACACCCTAGAACGTCACCAAAGATCTAAACCCATAGGAAGCTTATACCATGGCTACCGCCTCAAAATGAATCAAAAGAAACGCGATTACATTAAATGTTTTCATTTCTATCACTTAGTTGCCCTGAAATGCTGAATACATTGTGACAGCGTTTGCTCTCCCCCCTCCCACGGAGGGTCCAGTAAAATGCCAACGCCGTGGCCCAGAGGTCTTGAAAGTCTCCTCGATGTCATAAGTACAAAAAGACTAAAGACATCATTTTCGAGGCCGAACAAAAGGTGTTAAGACGAGATTTTTTTTAGCTTGAAAATTTCCAGCATTGTTCTCTTTGAAGTTAAATTCCCACGGTCTCACTTATTTCCTCAGCATCACACACAAAACAATCACTTACCAACCAAGACAACGAGTCTGTAGTTCTCATTCATCTGCCGTCGATAGGGTGTCACCTCCTCATAAGTGGGCACATCGGCTGTGTCGTACTGGTCACTCTTCTTGCATTCATACATGGATTTATTTGTTTTCTTATCTTTTCTACTAAGACGGAAACTTCTTCTAAAACCAGCTGCAAATTCAAAAAACTATTTTTAGCAATTAGCACTAAAAAAAGAGACTCCACCACAATACAGAAAGAAAACACCCTCAAAGTTGGGCTGGATTTTATTCACCATAATATCATTACAAGTGCACTTAGTAATAAAGGTAAATAGATGCTCCACTATTTCATTAAAACAACTGATAAGAGAATCATCTAACATTTAATTATACAGTTATAATATCATAAATTTTATTTGGTTCCAAATCATAAAGAGTTCTTTTCAGAAGTCAGGAACCAAAATAACTACGTTATAAAACAAAATAAGGAGGTCAGACATCATAAAGAAAATTTTTCACAGACTGATTGATGAACACATTTGATAAGAAAAAGTTAAAAGCACTAAAAACGCTTTAAATATAAATGCTGAATTTTCCCATTCAGAAATACTAGAACCTTTTATGCTATATTCTAAGCACAGCCTAACAACACACCTGTGCCACAGACAGCATCTACTGTTAAATAGAAAGAAAACTAAAGTTAGGGAGAGCACAGTGTCAAACAGGCCTCTGCACCAATCAGGCAGACAGAACCTGCCTGTCACTAAGAGCAAGTTACTTAACTGCTATGAGCCCCCAGGGGGTGGGTAAATGACCAAGCCCCAAGTTCTTTTTCTCCTACGGAAATTCTATGCTTTTATAATTTGAAGCCTACTGAAATTTGGAAATAAGTTTCAGAGCCACAACTGTGTACTCTTATGAATAGGTCATGTCATCCTTTATTAAAACAGCTTTTCGAGTATTTAAATAGATTTCCTGTCTGCTTAAACAGTCCCCCTCCAGCTCACCACTGTCATTTGAAATGTTGGCTCAGAAAAGCAGCTGCAAAAGTTCCTTTTCTCAGTCAACTCCCATTTCATTCTGCTTCTTCTTCATGTTGTTATATCATTCTCGTTTTATGCCTTTTCTAGAATAGTGATATTTACCATACACACCATTCAAGAATTCTTGGTCTAACCAACACTCTCAAAATCCAGACTTTAAAGGGAGGGAAAACAGCCTGCTTATTAAAATATGATATATATTCTATATCAGCTCCGTAGTACAAAACAAAACCCAAGTATATTATAAAACGTATAAAAATAGATTCTCTTTAAAAAGAATACTGATCAAATTTGATAAACAGAAAAAAACTTTAATAAAGGTATTTTATAATAAAACATAAAAATGCAATAACTGATCTGTGTGAATTTTAGGGTACATGAAAAATAATATTACTATTGGATTTAAAAGTTAATAATATTCAAAATAAAGGCGATATGAAAAAACAATTATCAATGACTATGGAGTTATATCACTCACCTTATGGACTCACAGTTTAATAAAAATCAATCAAGATATTAAGAATGGAGTGATAAAAGTTCATCTGATAGTATGTTCCTGGGACCCACCAAGAATCACTCTGATCTTGAGAAGATATTCGAATTATTTGAGGGAAAAGATTTACAAAGAATGTGAAATAAGGAAGACAACTGCTCTAAAGCTCTCTTATCAAAGACAAAAGGAAAAAGCAAACAGAATAAATGATGAAACACATTATCATCTTACAAAGAAAGATGCGATTCGAGGGACCAGAAAGGGGTACTGTGCCATCCTGGTCCTATGATGAAGAAAAGATGTGTGAATTTTAGGATCTCACCTGCAGAGACAAGTCAAGCTTGTACGGCAAGGGTCAGAGGATAGATTGTAATTACGTTTTGTTTCTTTGGTCTCCTAGGGTGTTGGGACATACTCATGAGAACCTGGGAAAAGGACCCTCAGATCTGAGCCCTCCAGCACCACACTAGCAGCTGCCGAGATTCTACAACCGCCCCGATGCTTAAGTGGTCCTCAGACAATCACATCTTCCTAATTTGCAGAAATTAGTAACACCATCCCAGCCTCTCCCCACCACTGTCGCCTGCGACCGCTGGCCCGGACTGGGATCCAGGATAAGGTGGTTTCCAGTTTGGCACAGAAATTACACGTTAGCTGTTCTAACTTTGCTATTCTGGCCTTTCAGGGTTCTAATTTCAAGTTCCCACAGACCTTGTAGGATTAGCAGGTAAAACTAAAAATTCCTTCACAATTATTCCTTGTATGCAGGGAGGGTTTTCCTCAAGTCACTACAAACGTCTGGCACAGAAATGGATCTAAGACATAAATGCCTCATCCACAATGAACTCAAAAGTGAAAACCGGAAAAATTCCTGATCCACGAATCCCAGCTAAATCCTGAATTTCAGTGAAAGTGCTTACCTAATGGAGTCTTTATGATTAACTGAAGGTTTCACTTCCATTATAGACAATAATGAGATAGTGGGAGAAAGAGAGAAGGGAACCAGATTTCTAACGTGAGATCTCGATGCACATCAAGGACGAGGACCCTGGTCTACAGGATGGCTTGCTGATGCGAGCTGTACGGCGCCTGGTACAGAACAGGTGCTGGATCAAAGTAGAAAGTACATTTTCTAAACAGAATTTTAAAAAGGCAACCCCCAAAACTCTACTATCATTCCTGTTTCATTTTCTTAACGTAAATTTCAACAAAGAAAGCAGGACGCATTTGGCATTTTCACAAGAGAAATGTAAGAGGCAGACGAAAGGACAAAGCACCGCATCCGTGAAGGCTCAGAGCTGGAAGCAGCCCTGGGGAGCAGCGGAGCTGCTTGGCCCCTGCGCCCCGGCCAGCGCATCAGGGACGCCACCACATGCGCCCACGCCCCACGACACGGCCCTGACCTCGCTCACGTGTTTTCCAGGTGGCCACGACCAGGCAAGTGGAATTCCCACAGGTTCCGAGGCTTGAGTACCTTGGCCCCGTGCCTCATTTACAAAACAAAGGGAAAAGTCAGCCAGGCCCATACGGATCCAATCGGAGCTCAGCTCCCTGAGCGTTAAAGGCTCAGACTGGAGGGGGACAGGCCTGGGTCACTGGCTTACTTACTAGCTGGGTGACTTGCCAACTGTTTAAAAACTTCTCAAAGGCTCATTTCTCAGCTTTAACATAAGGGTAATACTGTCAACCCCTCACAGGGTTATTAAGGTTAAACTACCCATGTGAAGCATTCGCTCAGTGCCTAGCATATGGCAAATGCCTTACAAACTAGAGAGAGATCAGGACCTGACTACGTCCCACCTAAACTAAAGTCCTCAAAGGCAGGAACACGCTGTGTCCCCTGTGTTCCCACAGCACACGTCTAGCAAGAACGGGAAAAACAAATTAAGGGGCTTATATGTTTTTAATTGGGTAATGCTACAAAAGACACAAAATAGTAAAGCCAGATTTAAGTATGTTAAATATTAAAAGTACCTTATTAAAGTGGTAAGGCATTTTTAAAGAAATAAAACAAAGACAAGTGTACATTAAGTATCCTTTCATTTTTTCTAGATACTCCTTCTAGGGCTGTGCTACTTCTGTTCCTATATTTAAATCTAGAGAGCATCCCTCTCTCCTGTCCTCCTTACCCATGATCCCTCACTTCCTCAACACACACCTATATATGGTCCATATTTACACCACACATTTATACACACACATACGCATACATATGCACACACGCATACACACATGTACATACATATATGTGCATACACAAAAATAGAGTCAGAAAACAAGAAAAGAAGAATCCCCAACCCAGAACAACAGAGGACATGACAAAAGGTATGAAATCCAGAACACTTACTTGCCTCTCAGATAAAAACAAAACCAGACCAGGTGGCCAGAGGTAATGGCACACTGGGCCTGCCGTTCAAGGCAGTACAGAGACTGTAACTTTCAAACTTCAGTGACACAGTGAGTGACGCGTCAGCACACCTTGGTTAAGTCTAAGCCCAAAGGAGAGTGACCTTTATGTCAGGAAAAGGGGTTAATAATTTCTGGCCTTCAGGTCTTAGGTGGTTCTCTTATTAAAAGGCTGACCAAGAATGTGTACTTAAACTGAAAGCAAACAGAAGGTTCTTTCCAATAAATGTGAATAAATAACCTAGAACGTATTTAATTCTAGCTCGTTTTCTGTTCACAAGTCTTAGCAAAAGCTGGCTTTTAAAAAGAAGGAGCAGGAAAGGAGCGGTAACAAGGAATTTGGAGTAAGGGAACAGTTTCGTACAAAATGTATTTTTCCTTATATCTCACATTTTTGTAATTTATAATTGGCTCAACATTTTTACGGACAGGCTTTTTCCAGGGCTCTTACCCACAGCTGCTAAAGATTTGTGTTTTTTAAGGAACAGCATGTTTACTTTATTACAATAGGAAAGTGGCTTCACAGTGAGGCTGCAGCTGCAGGTCAGCCCTTCATCACACGGAGACACTTCTTATCTAATATTTTCCAGCAGGAATAATTTACGGTGACTTGTTAACTTATTTAGTTGTATGGTTCTGTGTGAAAGTAAATTGACTTTTTATTATAAAAGATGACATTTAAGTTGCTTGTTATTTGCTCCTTATTTCAACAAGACAGCAATAAACATCCCTGTACATTCCTATTACTCTATGTCACTGATGACTTCATTAGGGCAAATTGCAAGAAGCTTGACAGATCTTGTCCAAATGCTCCTCAGATTGGTTAATAACAGTGTACATTTCCACTGGCAGCAAGTACAACTGCCCCTATTACCATTCTTTCATTAAAGGACTTCTAACCATTTAAAAATCTTTAGTGATTTGACAAGTGAAAAACTGTGTATCATTTCATGTTAACTGTTAGTAAAGTTGAACTCTCCTTCACGTTTATTACTCATTTGCATCTATTTCTTCTGTAAATTGTTGGTTAATACATGTTGATCACTTTTTGATTCGGGTCTTCATAAATATACATACACATACATGTACCTTTTAAGGTCACAGCCCTTGGCCCTATTTGTTGCAAAGACTTTTTAAGATTTTCAGTTTTCCTTTCCAAAGAAATTTTAAAGGTTTATGTATTTGAATCTGTGAACTTCTTTCGTTTGTAATTTCTTCCACTGTTTTCATGACTTTCCTACCCTTTAGTCTGATAAATACCCAAATTTTCTTAAATTAAAAAAAAATAGGTCACATGGCTTTACACTTAATTTTTTAAATCCATCTGGAATTACTCAGCTGTGATTACGAGATCAAGCTTGTGAGGTGAGGCTGTAACTTTACAGTTTTCTAAATAATTAACCAGTGGTCCCAGAAATACTTACTGAACAATCCTTTTCCTACTTTATATGAATACATACTTTGTACTGAAGCACCAGATAGTTAATTATGATGTCATGACCAGAAAAAGGTGATTCTTGGTCTGAGTTTAGATCATTCCCTTATTAGTAACATCAATACCAAAACAACAGAAGAAGTGGTGGTGCTAGTGGGTATTTGTTGAGAACTTACTGGATGACAGACACCATCTGAAGCACTTACGTGCGGTAGTTCATTTAACTCTCACAGCAACACATGAGGCAGGCATAACAATCTACAGGTTTAAGTAACTCTTCTTTTAGTGTCAGAAAAAGAAAACAACTGCCAAGGCCTTGGCTCAAATATTAAAAGATGAAAGAAAGTCAAGAAGAAAGTTTGAAATGTTATTCCACACACATAGATGTATGAGAGAAAAACTGGTGAGCCTTCAGTGACTTTATGAAATAACAGGAAAAAATTATCAAAGAGAAGCAGCAGTTTAATTTAGGGATTAAAAATTATAAGCTCTTTTTCTGTTAGAAGATATTTTTCAAATATAATTAAATATATTTTTGATACTGCTCTGTATTTAAGATGATGTGTAAAATACAAAATATATACAACAGTGTCACTGCCCCCAAAGAGTTCCTGATCTACTAGGGGAAGAGAAATTATTCCAAATACTTATAATTTAAGGGTTTTCACAACATAGGCTCAGGAGTAGAAACTAAGATTTTTTAGCAAGTACTTCTAATCTGATTTGACTTTGACATTTCTCTTAAGTAAAAAAAAAAAAAAAACTAAACTCAGGCAGTTGTGATTTGGTTATTTTCAAAGCTACTTCACTATATTTATTGATATAACACCATTCATCAAAAGGGTATTAAATTTAATGCTTACATATGTGAATTAAGACTCATTTGGTATTAAAATTAGCTTCAAATTATAAATATTATGCCTAACCATCCTATAATTTCAAATGTTAGATATTTTTAATAGTAAAAAAAAAAAAAACTTGAAGCATCCAAAATATACAAAGTATGGGAATGATTAATTATGAAACACCTTTTCAAAGAAACGGGGCTGAAGACACTGCTATATTTAAAATACACAACCGACAAGAATTTACTGTATAGGACAGGGAACACTGCTCAATATTCTGTAATAATCTAAATGGGAAAAGAACTTGAAAGGAATAGATACATGTATACGTATAACTGAATCACTGTGCTGTACACCTGAAACTAACACAACAATGTTAATCAACTATGCCCCAATATAGAATAAAATATTAAAAAAACAACTATACGGCACCATTAGAATTGCATTTGATATACTAATAAATGGAAAAACTGGACATATACAACAGTCATAGTTACACTATGAGTTTTACTTTTACTAATATAAAAATTGGTATGGATACAGAAAAATGTATAAAAGCAGACAATGATTGTATTAGGGAAAGAGGGCTGTAGGCAACTATTTTGTCCTATTTTTTTAAAGTTTCCATAATATTACGTAATTTTACAATTAAAAAAAAAAGAAAAAACACAAAAACACCGAACAAATGAAATCCGGTATTGGTAGTTGCATTTGTGTGGTTATACCAACATATAACAGAAAATACGTTTTGATTGTGTCTCAGAGGCAGGTTCCAGTCTTCTGTATTTTGAAATGATTATGGTAACAGATCAAAGTTTTATATTCTTAAAGGTTAGAAATAGCCAATAAATTAAAATACTTAAAAAGCAATGAACGTAAAAACAATGGAAAATTTGTTTTAATAAGAATACAGTATAAAAACTAAAGATCAAAGGTCAAGGAAAATAAATAGAGAACCAGCAGTCTCACCTAAGAAGTGAAGATGGTAAAAGAGAAGCAGTCTGGGTTTTGAAAACTTACAACTAAACTAATCAAATTGATAGGAAAAATTTTTTTAAATCACAAATTGTTATCATATTCTTTGGCTCCCATAAATAACTTCAGTGTAAATTTTTATAATTTAAATAGTTATCATTTTAATGATCTTACTTTTTCATAAAATTTTGACATTTATGATGACATTTTATAAAAAAAAAATACACAATCTTATGGGCAGTCATCTCCATTAACACAAAAGGCTCCCCCCACCCCCGCCAGCAGAGCCAAGGTAACTCACCACCAACACCAAGAGCCTCAAAAATCACAGGTGTGAATGAGAGTGCGACCTGCCTTTCTGTTAACTACAAGAAAATAAATCCTATTGTGTGACTGCTTGGACTTTTCAAATGGCACAGTTTCCATCTTTGGTTACACTTCTGTAACCAATCTGATATAATAACATCAGATATTATGCATCCCCAATGTTTTTAAGAATATAAGCTCTTAATATGTTAAATGTTACAGATGTTGGTAGACTGGGAAAGAAGAGTTTCAGTGAAAGCTGCTTGAATTATAACAGAGCGATATCGGCCATAGGCACCTCAAAAGTTAGAGATCTATAGAAGGGCCCACTCTAAACTTCCCGATTTTTTGAAGAAATGCATTTACTTGAACACAATCAAGAAAAGTGCTTAGTTTCTTAAAAGAAGGTAAAAATAAGCATTTTAATTATTTTTTTCTCACCTTAAATATACTAAAACGTGCTTTTAAAAAAAAAAAAATTGGGAGAACTGCCAAAAACGTTGGATGAAAGTTATTCTCTTAAAACAATGGATTAATTTGACCAAATATTTAATGAGTTCAATAGGTACCTTAACAAGGAAGAGGGACTCCCCTGGTGATGCAGTGGTTAAGAACCCGCCTGCCAATGCAGGGGACAAGGGTTTGAGCCCTGGTCTGGGTAGATCCCACATGCCGCGGAGCAACTAAGCCCGTGCACCACAACTACTGAGCCCACGCACTAGAGCCTGTGAGCCACAACTACTGAGCCCACGCACCACAACTACTGAAGCCCGTGCGCCTAGAGCCCGTGCTCTGCAACAAGAGAAGCCACTGCAATGAGAAGCCTGCGCACCACAACGAAGAGTAGCCCCCACTCACCACAACTAGAGAAAGCCCGTGTGCAGCAATGAAGACCCAACACAGCCAAAAATAAATAAATAAATTTATCAAAAAAAAAAGGAAGAGAAAAATATTACTATGAATGAACTTTTAAAGAAGACTTTAAAAAAACTCATGTAGACATTAATAAAAACTAATTATTATACAACAATAGGCTCCTGACAACAAAATGTTGGAAATTTCCATTAAAATAAACATTTTGCATATAATGCCAATCTTGTTATAATGATATAAATCATAAGAGACATGTAAAGACTATGTAGTAACGTTATCCTAAGGCAAACTTATTGTTGAAGTGATGTTCCCATAGTATGCCCATCATAATATTATCCCAAAGACAAAGAAAGATAATTAAGAACATCTTAAAACAACAAACAAGTAAAAATCTCGGGAGGAAGTTTAAATTGAAAAGCAACGCAAACAGTAAACTATAAAAGTAACTGAGCTCTAGAGTGGCTGGATTAGTCACCTTCTACATCTTATAAAACAGTGTCAGGGAAAAAGAAAAAAAAAAGAAACCTGAATGTTATCATGGATTATATTAACTGGCCATACATATGCTAATTTTGTATATAAAGGGGGAAATGGCTTTCAAACAAGGAAAATTCACCTCTGGAATGTCACAGATACAAAGTTGCTTTCAGTATAAAGAAATGTTCAAATACCATAATTACCCTTGAATCTTTCAACTCATCTCCAGCTAAAAATAAAAATAGAAACTCAAAGTACCTAATGAAATCATGGAAGCTAATATAAAATATCAATTTGCAATTTCCAAGAAAAAAAAATTACCTAGGTCTTAAAAAGTTTTCCTGATACCATCAACAATGTATTTTTAAAGCACAGCACAGCATTACCATTAAAAAAAAAAAGAAAAACCACATGAGAATTTAATCTTCTTCCAGACAGCTAATAAAGAAATGAGTTCTAACTTACTCTTTCAAAATTATGAGAAAATACAGTATGCACACATAAAAATTAATATAAAAATATAATTCTGAAAGGGGTAAAATTGGATTTGAAATTTTAATGTATTTTTTTAAGTTGAGTCTATGCAACCTAAAATTCTCCAAGCAGAAATGGTTTCTTTCTGCCCGAGAAAATATTTCCAAGTAGTATTCCAGACATGTCAAGATTACGCAGAGTTCTTTCTTGTTCAAGAAATAACCTGTACCACTTTTGAAAGAATGCTTCTAAACGTTCTCTTTGTATAAATTTTATTTTTTTGGAAAAAATATTAAGACTGTATATTTTGACATAGCTGTAGTTACCTACATAACATTCGTTAATAAAATGACTGAATATTGGAACAAATGGGAGTTTTTGCTAGATTTATAAAATAGGCAATGTAACTAGAGGCTCACTGGTGTTTAACCACTGGACAAATAAGAAACAGGATCAGGAAGAAACACAGAAGTAGAGATGGATAAATAATAGCTTTTAAAAGAAATAACAGCAAATGGATGGTTTCGTTTTTATTGAACTTTATGGTAAACACTTTAGTTAAACAGAAAGAACAGTTTTAACTTACAGAAGTCCCAAAACTGATCTTGTTTTAAAAAAATGCATGACATGCTCCAGCAGGGGCAGAAGGGGAGAAAAACTGATGATTTTTCAGGAGATCATTTGCAAGAAATTATGTTTGAAGACAGATGCATGATAAGCAGTGCTTTGTGAATTGTTTATAACACAATTTCTATAATGAATTATACAGAGCAAAAACATTCTGCAATTCTTACCAATTAAATAAAAAACCAATTACTCTTCATATGGACTGTTTTGTATTGTAGTAGGGAAAAAGGAGAGAGAATCTTTAAAGCTTGCGCTTCTACCACACTGAGAAGCAATCACCCTTTGGAAGCCAGCATATGTGCGCGCGCACAGACACACAGACCAAAAACACTAACTTTCACACCATCCACCAAAGCTAAAGGAAGTTGTCGAGAGCTTATAGCAGGAAGTGAATTACTTCTAATAATTCATGTGTGTGGGTATATATACATGTGTATATACTTTAAGTATATACACACACACACACACACACATACTTTAAAAGGTGCAATTTTCTGCAATTCATGTTTACAGCATACTATCAATTTACCTCCACTTTATTAATTTTATGCAAACAATACACAACTTACACTGCCTAGTCAGTGAGCTTTTTCCTTCCTTCCACTAGTAACAGCCAAACCTCTTTTATTGATAAATATGCTGAACTTTAAGAAATGCAGCGTGTTACACTACAAACCAGTGTACATTCATATCAGTGATGGCTCACTAAATATGGTTTTAAGATATAATTCTTATATAAATAGACATTCAATTATTGGAGTGTTACAATGTTACTTTTTCAAAAGAGTCAACTTTGATCATTTTGACATGGAATGTATTTCTCAAAAATGTAACCAGTCATCAGGGAAAGGGCTACTTATATATGTTGTTTTGTGCTTGATTTTACACACATCAGAGAAAGTGAAATTGTGCTTGATTTTACGCACATCAGAGAAAGTGAAAATAATCAAACGTATTCACTGAGTATAGGCCTCATTTAGATCAACAGGGACCCTGGGCATTCCCATTTTAGGGTCCAAGGGTATTCTGTCTGCACAGTAATCCCTTCTGCTTCACTTCTCCTTCTGTGGACTCAGGAGATACAGTGTAGAGGCAGATGAGGGGCAAGGCGAAGGGTCTCAGAAATTCTGCTATTTAAATAGTCCTTGGAAAAGACCTCATGAGATGGCAGAATTTCTCGGAACTCCCGTGGCTATGTTCCAGAGTGGTCCTAGAACCGGAGAAGGCGTCCCGTGCTCAGGGTGGAGGCAGGCGTGTCCTGTGCACGTAGGTGTTCTGTCAGATGAGGTGCGCTACCGCGTGTCTGTGAGCGCAGTGGCACAGGCTGGGACCTGATGTCACCAGAATACTGTGGGTGTTTTGTAGGACAGGCAGTCATCGTCTGAAACGTCACAAATCCATTCCATGTTGTGACTTGTACGGTTTAAATTACTTCTTTCAGTGCAGGAAACATTTCACGTGGAAGACATATTAAATCTCCAAAGGGTAAATTTTTCCTCGTTGCACTAATTACCACAGATACAGGTAAAGTGGTAACAGGATGGAGAATGTGACGGTTAATCCTATGTGTCAGCTTGGCTGGGCCACAGTGCCCAGACGGTAAACATTATTCTCGATGCTTCTCGTAAAGGTGTTTCTTGGATAAGGCTAGCATTTAGATCAGGAGACTTGGAATAAAGCAGATTACTTTCCATTATGTGGGTGGGCCTTATCCAATCAGCTGAAGGCCTTAATAGAACAGAGACTGACCTCTCCCTGAGCAACAAGGATTTCTGCAACTGTAACGGGGAAGAGCTAAATCGGCCTCCAGGTTGGATCTGTTTCTTTTACTTTAACCTTTGCTTTTCGTTGCTTTTGTTGTTATAATCATACACAATGGCCTGCCTCAGGGAACCCCGCCCACCTGTGAGCGGCTGCAAGAAAAAAGAAATGAACACATCCCCTCCCCGAGGCTGGTCATTTCAGGAGATGTTCTGAAAGACAGATGGCCCTTTTACTTTACTCCCTCACCACCTCGCCCTCTCTGATTCTATAAAAGAAACTGGCAACCAGACCCCGATAAGATGGTTTTTCAGAGACACTAGTCTGCCATCTTTTCCATCTGCCAGCTTTCCAGATGAAGTCGTCTTCCTTGCCTCAGCACCTCCTCTCCGATCCGTTGGCCTGTCGTGCGGCGAGCAGAGCAAGCTTGGACTCGGTAACACCAGCAGACTGCCTTTGGGCTCAAACTGCAACTCTTCCCTGGGTCTCCAGTCTGCTATCTACCCTGCAGATTTTGATTTATCAAGCCTCCACAATCACATGATCCAATTCCTTAAAATCTCTGTGTGTACATGTGTGTGTGTGTATGTGTGTCTATGTGTGTGTGTGTATGTACACACATTCTGTTGCCCGACTAATACAAACAATTAGGAGGGACATATTAAAATTTTAGAATAAACTAACACTTCCTAGTTAGTGGAGAAATTAATTGCAACATTTCAGCATCCCTTAAAATAGAGAAAAGCAATAAAACCAATATTTGTTTCTTTGAAAGGATCAATAAAACTGACAAACTGTTACCTACCCAAATTATTAAAATTAGGAATGAACATTACTACTGACCTTGAAGAAATAAAGAATATTATAAAAAACAAATTAGATAATCTAGATGAAATGGACAAATTATTAGAGAGACACAAACTACTGAAACTGAAAAAGGAAGAGAAAATCTGAACAGATACTTAGAAGCAAAGAGATTGAATTAGTAATCAAAAAACTTCCCACAAAGAAAAGCCCAGGACCAGATGGCTTCACTGGTGAATTCAATCAAATGTTTAGAGAATAATTAACACAATACTTTACAAATATTTTGGAAAAATATAAGAGTAGGGAACACTTCACACCTCATTGTATGAGGCCAGTATTATCCTGATACCAAAATCAGACAAAGATATCACAAGAAAAAAAAAAAATCTACAGACCAATATCCCTTATGAATATGCATGCAAAATCCTCAAAATACTAGCAACTCAAATTCAACAACATATTGCAAAGGATTATACACCATGAGCAAGTGGGATCTACCCTAGGAATGCAAGGTCAACGTATAAAATCAATGTTTACACTACATTAGTAGATTGAAGGAAAAAAGCTACATGATCATCCCAATTGGTACAGAAAAAGGGATTTCTATATACAAAATGAAGTAATCTTCAAACAGAGATAGTTTTTTTTTTTTTAATTATTAGCACCTTTAATTATTATTATTATTATTTTTTTTGGCTGTGTTGGGTCTTCGTTTCTGTGCGAGGGCTTTCTCTAGTTGTGGCAAGCGGGGGCCACTCTTCATCGCGGTGCGTGGGCCTCTCATTATCGCGGCCTCTCTTGTTGCGGAGCACAGGCTCCAGACGCGCAGGCTCAGTAGTTGTGGCGCACGGGCCTAGTTGCTCCGCAGCATGTGGGATCTTCCCAGACCAGGGCTCGAACCCGTGTCCCCTGCATTGGCAGGCAGATTCTCAACCACTGCGCCACCAGGGAAGCCCCCCAGAGATAGTTTTACGACTTCTTTTCCAGTCTGGGGGCCTCTTCTTTCGTTTCCTTGCCTAAGTGCTGTAGAACCTGCAGTACCATGTCAAGTTAAGGGGCAAGAATGGACAGCCTTGTCTAGTTTCTGCTCATAGGGGGAGAGCAGTCAGCCTTTCACCGTTAAGTATGCTGTTAGTAGATGCCCTTTATCAGGTTGGGGAAATTCCCTTCTATTCTTAGTTTGTTCAGTTTTTATCACAAAAGGGTGCTGGATTTTGTCAAATGCTTTTTGACCCAACCAAGCTACCAAAACTGCTCACCAAGGCTGCTGGTAACTCCCACACTGCAAAGTCAATGGTCAGTTCTCTTTTTCTCCTCTTCTTTGACTTATCAGCAACATTTGTCAGAGGTGATCGCTTCTTCCTCCCTGAAATGTTATTTTTACTTTGCTCCTAGAAAGTCACACTCCCGGTTTTTCTTCTCCTTACCTCACTTTGGGTTCTCTTCTTGCCCGTATCATCACTCACTCCTTGGTGATCTCATCTGGCTTCATGGCTTTCAATTTGATCTAATATCGACAACTCCAAAATCAAGAGCCTCGGTGCAAGAGCCGCCCCTGCAATCACCTATCCGACATCTCTACCTGACGTCTTAAACGCAACCTATCCCAACGGAAGTCCCGAAGCTCTCCCTACCCCAATACCCTCCTCCGCCGTCTTGACCAGCTCAGCAAATGGTCACTCCATCCCTGAAGTCACTAAGCTCATCCCTGATTCTCTAACTGGTCTGAAGATCCCGTCAGTTCTACCTGAAGGGAGATCCAGAGTCTCCTGTCTTCTCCCCACCTCCACCTGTGATATCTGGGCTCGAGCTGCAGCCACTTCTTGGCTGGATGACACACGGCTGCCCCCTTCGGCCCCTGCTCCCAGCAGATCAGCCCGGGTGACCCTTAAGTACACGTCAGGGCAGCTCACTGCCCTGCTCCAACCCCTCCGTGATTTCCCATCTCACACAGACTAAGGGCCGAAGGAGTGTGCTCAGCACCCCTCGCACCAGCATCCTGCTCCCTCGCCAGCCTCGATTCCTGTCGCTCTCTCCTTTCTCCACTCCGCCCCGGCCACACGGCTCTCCTCCCTGCCCCACAGACGCTTCAGGGCCCTGTCTGAACGGTCCAGCTCCCTTCCGGGACCACCCTGGAGAAACCTGCGTGTCCTCCCCTGCCCCGGCGCCCATTCCTGCTTCACTGTTCCTCACGGCACTTCTCACCGTCGGATGTATCATATAATTTATTTAGCTACCTGTCTCCACCCCACCCCCTTACAGAAGCGCTATGAAAGGGGGTCTGTTTGGATCTCTGTTGAAACGCTAGTGCCCAGAACAGTCCGGAACATAACAGGCGCTCAATAAATATTAGGAAAAAATGCTAGGAATAGCATTATAAGGAAGTTTTATCCTGCAAATACCAGAAGAAACTGTTAACCAGAGCTGAAGTGGGCGTCTCTTGAGGGAGGACACAGCAGTAAGGACGAAGAGGGAAAGGGGCTCCTGTTTGTGGCTGCCAGACTTGTGATGTTATTTGACTCTTCAAACAATTTATTAAATAGAGCCATAGGAAATTGCTGACATTCCAATGCCTTTTGACCTACAAAAAACAGCAATTTCACATGCTTCAACCTAATGTACATATTACTTTGATAAAAATATAAATTAAAAATTATTTTTAATAATTTTGGTGTGGGGAATACAAACGAAAACTCAGAGGACAAAGGAAAGAATTGCATTTGACTATGCAAAAATTAAAATGTCTACATGATGATAAACTTGGCCTTAAAAAAAGGTAAAATGCAACCAAAAGACCAGAAGAAAATGCACACGGCAGAGAGAGGGTTAATATTCATGATACAGAAAGGGCTCGTCACATTAACAGGAGACTGATAAAGAACCTGATAGAAAAAAATAGGTAGAGATAGGATTATTCAAGGGGAAAAAAAGAAGAGAAGCTAATAAAAAGCCACAGTATTGCATTAAGTCACTATATTTAAAGGTGTTTACCAAATAATACTTTTACCAAAAAACAGCTTTGCCATAAATGTTAGCATGCTGCTTATGACACTGCTTTTAAAAATGCATAAAAATCTGTAGCATTTTGAGGGTTTGGCTTTGGGGGGGGGGGGAACAGAATTCCATAAAACAGTCAATTTGCTCAGTCTATTTGTAACAAAGTAACTCTTTAATACTACAAAAAATAACCAGAGAACTACCATCAAACTTGTGTATCCTGAAAAAGAAACAATTTCCGATCCGTGGTCATTAGTTGAAGGGCTTCCTTAAAAGAAAAAACTTTTATCAGAAACACTATTAATTTCTGTATCCTATTATGTCATATCCTTTTTTTTAAAATAAACTTTCTTTTTTTAAAATTAATTTATTTATGGCTGCATTAGGTCTTCATTGCTGCACACATGCTTTCTCTAGTTGCAGCGAGCGGGGGCTACTCTTTGTTGCAGTGCGTGGGCTTCTCGTTGCGGTGGCTTCTCTTGTTGCGGAGCACGGGCTCTAGGCGCGCAGGCTTCAGTAGTTGTGGCTCGCAGGCTCAGCAGTTGTGGCTCGCGGGCTCTAGAGTGCAGGCTCAGTAGTTGTGGTGCGTGGGCTTAGTTGCTCCGTGGCCTCTGGGATCTGCCCGGACCAGGGCTCAAACCCATATGTCCCCTGCACTGGCAGGCGGATTCTTAACCACTGCGCCACCAGGGAAGCCCCATATCCTTTTTTTAATACAAAGTCATCTTACTGTATGCTTCTCTTCTCAGATATCTGACCTCAGTTGTAGCTAAGTGAACCTCTAGGTGCCTTGAATCTGTGGATCTCTTGCTGCACGTGTATCAGAACAAGCATTTAGACCAGAAAGAAAAGATGTCATAACGCACATCTACTAAAACATGTCAACCGTGCTTTCCTCTTGGCCACAGTCAGGTATGGAAAGGAAAACTCGTTTCCAAGACCAGGAGTCAAATGGAGTCTATAGTGAGGCTCTATAATCAGAGTTTGCAAAATCCAAAAGCCAACAGAAGCTAGACGGGCAGAAAAATCTTCAACTGCATTCTGTCAACGCATTTTGTACAACATTCACTCCTCCAAAGAACTAGGTGGTCCCATTTTCCCTTAACTGCTCTTTGGTTACTTTTTTTTCACCACATTTGAGGACAGGGATACAAAGAAATACTTCACTATTATACTACAAGCATCAACACGACTGCTGGGGAGTGTTGGGGGACCCCTGTCTCAATGCTGGCCAGACCACAGAGCGGCCGGGCCGTGTTCATTTAAGGGGTCCCTTGTAACTCAGCCCCAGCTAATTCTTAACACTGCGAAATGAAGGCCTAGTTTGGTCAAATCTTTTGTCAAAGGAGCCAGAAACTTCTACATGAAATTTCTATTTGTGGGTCTAACAAAAATATATCCTTTGCCTAAACACAGCCTGAAGACTGTCTGTGAGCTCCCCAGGTTGATACAAATTATTACATGATTCATGATATTCCCATTTTAGCTGGATGGTGCCCTAGTTTCATCCGTAATTGGGGGGTGCAGAGTGGTGTCTTGGAAGGACGAAGCCCTCTATGTTTTCCAAAGAAATCTTTTCCTGGGACCTGGGGTATCTGCATGGGTCACTTCACCCCCTAATGCCAAACTCCTTAATCTAAGTGATTAAGACCCCATGGTCTTAATTATACTCAATCTCATCTGCTTTGGGGCTTTGACCAACGAACTACTTCCTATCTCAGAACTTCGATCCTTTATCATCCGTCCCTCATCTCTGCTACAGAAGCGATCCGATTAGCCTCTCCCACTACATACTCCTAGCCCTCGACTACACAGACCACCTGGAACTCAGCTGACCTCTTCCTTCCCTGTCTACTCTTACTTGCAAGGCTTTGGCTCCCAGCAAAGTCGTTGCTCAGACGTTGCCAGTAACTACGAGCTTCCAGATGCAGTGGCATTTTATCAGAACTCATTCCCTTTGAAGCCCATCATGCTGACCACCTTCGCTTTTGTACTTCAATTCACATTTACTGATTGAATATTAACTTTATAAAACTCTACATTCTATAAGAGAGATGTAAATTAAAACCCAGATTTCATTCTTTGGATAAAATTTTATACGAAGAATGAGTGCAAAAACCAGGCAAAACGTTAATAAAACGTGTAAAGGTACTTGGCCTGTCACTGAAGATCTCACGTTATCGAGCGCCATGCTAATTGTGCAGTGCTATCGTCTACATGTCACCCAAACTTAAATACGCCCTGTGCTCTGCAACAGTCACCTCGGTCCATGCTCTTGCCTCTACCCTCATCCTCTGGTCTAACTGCAATTCCACCTAAACCCCGGCGCCAGCTCTAACGTCACCTCTCGTGGGGCTGAGTCCCCACTGCCGCAGGCTGAGAGGGTCATCAATCACTCCCTCTGAATTACGGCATTTTACGTGACATTCATCCAATAATGCTGCCGCCTTATGCCACAGTTCTTCCCTGGATGGATATATACTTACCATCTAACAGACCAAAGATAAGCCCTGAAAGCTGGGGAGAACAGGTGTCCCTCTTTCTGTTTTGGAGAGAGGCAGAAGCTTGCAGGGATGGCCTCTCCCTGTCTGCCAACTCCCGGCCAGTTCCCTCCCACGCCAACCGTGGCCTGGCCCCGAGACCTGTTCTGCCCAATGGGCCATCAGAGGATGTGATGTGAGCGGAGCCTTCACAGCACTTACATACCGGAGATGGTTTTCTCTGCTGTTCTCCAGAACCCTGAGACCACCACATGGGCAGCTTACTGGGGGGTGAAGAGCTACGTGGAACAGAAACAAGTTCGCCCAGCTGAGCACTCCTGTCGACCAAGCAGACCCCAGCCAGACAGCCAGACTGCAGCAATTCGCCATGCTGACACAGAGCAGAACCGCCCAGCTGGCCACAGAAACAGGAGAATAATAAATGCTTGCTGTTTGAAAAGCCACCAAGGTTTCCAAGATTGTAAGGGCGGGGATCAATCGATACACAGAGTATCTGGCACACTGTACTGTACTGAAATGAGAGAAGAATTATTGAAATTGTAACCTCTCTCTGATCATCCAGTTCTCTCCGTAAATTAGAGTTTTTCTAGCCTAAAAATTAGAATACCCTATATTCTACATGGTTTTTTGGTTTTTGGTTTTTTTTTTCATTTGTTTTATAGAATGAAAAGCTATAGGGCAGCACACTGTAAAAGATACAGTAGGTATTATATCTACATAGATGTACATAGATATACATAGATACAGTAGGTATTATATCGACATAGATATACATAGATATAGATAAGAGTAGGTATTATATCGACATAGATGTGGATTTCAAACCAGGATGCACCATTTACTGTCTTTGGTAAATCCTTTAAGCTTTCTGTGCCTCAGTTTCCTTTTTGTAAAGTGGATAGAATACTCCAATCTCACCGTATAAGAGATAAGATGCACTAAGTACCAAATACAGTATCTGGCACATTTCTTCAATAACCAAGAGATACTATCATCATGTACATAATATTAATCTGAAAATAAGGAGGCTGAAGGATTTCTCTCTCAAACTGAGTTTCCACACCACTACCTCTCACTACTGCAAGTGGAGAATTTGTCAGTGTTCGAACACACTGCAGAGCGGGGAAAGGTCTGAATGGAGATGAAGATGAAGATGATTCTGATGCCTTTAACAACCTCTGGATATCATGAATTTTGTTTATAACATCGGTTGGCATCTCCAAACTGGAACGTTTTCCTTCCAAAACAGACGAGCAAGTTAATCATAAGGCTTAATTGTCCTGGAAACTGGTCAGTCGATGGTTATTTTGGGAGTGTTATGGGAATAATAAATCATTAGAAAACAGAAACAAAAAGTTATTTAGGAAGACATAAGTTATTTAGAAGCTTTGACTAATTCACAGCTAACCAGATAATTGAGAAAAGTCCAGATACAACTAATTCAGTAAACATACTTAGCATATATAGATGCTTTTTCACCCTCTATCAAAAAATATATGATGGTTTACAAAAATAGAGCATCTGGGAAGCTTCCTGAATAATAAACCAAAGCACACACTGACTTCCTTTGTGTCCAACCAATTGAGCCAGTTTAAAATAAAGATTCATGCTACCCCCCGCTGATACCAGAGCATGCTAATGAAAATATGCTAATTTAAGACAAAACAGTATAATGGCTTTAAAGAAAGCAACAGAAAGAACTCCTCTTCCATGACCAGTTGCTCACCTAGATAGGTTCCACTGCTGATACCACCGTATTCAGCATCTTCTGGATGGAGTGTAAAAGCAGACAGAACAAAAGCCAAGAAACAAAGCAGAACAGTTAGAAGCCCAGCCACAGATGCAAAAAAATAAATCACTTCAAACAATCATAAAGCACAGCATAGAACAGCCCTCACAATGCTACTCTTAAACATAAAACATTTTGTTTTATATTTAAGTTTACAGTAACATTTTGAAACGTCATGCAATTCTTTTTTCAAGCTTGTTTGGAAGTGCCTTTACTGCACTTCCAAGAAAATTGTAACAGACTTGCCTGATACGTTTATACTTTCACAGTCAAGAAAATTACACCACTTGATCCCCAAAGTAAATTTATTTTTGTGAATCAGGCTCTTTGATAATATGTAAAATATAGCACTTATTTTGGCTCACTGGAGTAGACAGTAACGTTAAAATGAAAATACAGCCTTTCTTTTGATAAAAAGAGAGTCCATGCGGGGAAGGAATAAAGGCACAATACTTCTATTTTTATTTTGTTTTAAAAAGATGAACAGATGAAAACACTTTAAAATAAACAATGTGCTATTAATTATTTCCAGGAATTAAATGAATACTGGGTTATGCATATCTTAAAATTTTAATTTAAGTCATGGAGTCCTACTTATTTTAGGCTTCTCATCTTTATATAAATATACTTCTAAAACTAACAGCACAGACTGTGCAGAAATCAAATAGTTGAGAAGACTCTCCTCACATCCTTATGTAATAATAAGTCTGTCAGTGTATCTGAATAACATTGCTTTCTTCATTCATCTTTATTCGAGACTACTGACAGATAAAAACAATGTACTACATTAGAATACTGTGTATATTTCTGCTATATGAAGCAAAAAAAACCATTTCTTTCAAAGACAAAGTACAACCACGACTGCTGGTACTGTAATGTTACGATGAAAGTTGGGATGTACCATGATCTTTTACAAACTGCTTGCTATGGTCAATTTAATCTTCTACATATGTGTACTAAACAAAGCTACTAGACTACGCAGGGAAACTTTTATACATGTACCTTTAATTTCCTCTGAGAAGCACAAAAAAAAAAAAAAAGAGGATATGATTAAATGTGTAGAAAATACAATTAAAGTAGGAAGATGTTACATCCAAGGGACAAAAAAAATCCACCTACCACACTCAACTGTTTCCTCATCTTAGAAAAGCCAAAGGAAAAAAACAAACGTATTTTAAATATTTCAAAGTAATTAGTCAATGAATAAATAGAATTTGTGAAAAACTACATTTTAGACTACACTGTAGTTATAGTCTAAAAATAATGTATACACTTAAGCAGTAAAAACACAAAGTCTTCATATAGCTTATTAAATACCCCAAAGGGGAAAATAACCAGGAAAAAAAATCAGTATTTTTTTCAAAATAATACCTTCAATAAGGGGATTATATTTATTTTTATGGAACAGTTCTGTTTCTAAACTAATCTGTTTAGAACTGAGCATATTTCATGATAGAAACAGTGAAAAGAAGTAAACATTTTAGAAACAACAAATTTTGCCTTTAAAATGTCTATATATACTGTAAATTTAACAATACCTCAACAATTGTCAACTTATTACACATATGAAATGAATCAGACAGAACCCTTTCTTTTCATTCTGTCTATATTACTTGATGAAAGGTATCTTAAGAAGTAATCTGAAATAATTCTTAAGTTACTAAGAAGACAGCATTTTATGAGTTAGGTTTGACCTAGGAGACACATCTTCAGTTGAGGGAGAAAAAAGAACTGGAAATTTAACAGAAGCCAATTGTAACCACAAGTCAAGGTAGGAGGTATTTTGCTACACGACCTTACAGAGTGAACAGGACCAATCAGAAAAGTTCTCTGCTCACTTCTCCCTTCACATCCAGCACGACAGCCAAAGAAAACACTTAGGAGAAAGTGTGCACAACAGCCTATTTTTACTTTTCAAACACCTATGGGCCTTCAAACTGCGTTAGCTCTATTTGGACAGTATTTGCCAAAATGACAAGCAAATCATTATTATTCAGGCTCACAGTATGAGTCACTCAAGTTGTGAGTTTATTTATCCTCATTTCTTAGTAGCTCTGAAATGTCATGTGCATCTAAAACAAATTATTAGAAAACAAACAATGAATGATGTGACACAGGATAGCCAAGCCAGGCATCTAGGTAGAAATAACATAAGCTGTGTTTAAGACTGATCAATCTGTGATCTCAGACATTTCTGCTGTAAAGTTGATTGTTAAAACAGAGCGTATTTTCTGATAGAAACAGCAGGATAGACTGAGTATTGCACTCTTGATTAAAGACTCAATGTCACATAAATCAGATGATAAAAGCCATGTAAAACACACACACACACAAATTAAAACACCAAAGCCAATCCACAAAATAAAATCTGTAACTTAAATTACATGTAGTATATGTATATTTCATATTCTAATAAGAGGTCCTAAATAGGCTCGATAAATATTCAAAAGAATATTTCCTCCTTGCAGTTCTTAAGTAGGAAGAGAATGGTATTTTTAGCATGACAACACACACGTAAATATCCAATAGCAAGTATCATGCTGAATAGACATCCAGTAGGAAAAACAAAGAGGGAAAATATACAGAAGGTAGACCTCAGAAGACAGTTGGGATAAGTGGCAGGACTCTTCCTCTGATAAGGCACTGCTGCATGGACGTCAAATGCATAAACTTAATTTTCCAACAACTCTATGAGGCCGGAAGTATTATCCCCATCTTACAGATGGGGAAGCAGAGGCAGAGAGGGATGGAGCACTCGTACGCGGCAAAGCTGGCTTGTGGACCCACGCGGTCTGGCTCCAGAGTCTGAGTTTTGAACTCCCATGCTACGCCATCACATCAAAAGTCACTTCTTAATACCTGGAGCTTCAAGCCAGAAAATGCACGTCAGGGGAAAAAGGTCATCGGAAATAACAAATTTCTTCCAAGTTTCCCGACTACTTCCGCCACCTTCCGCTGCTCCAGCCTCTGGCCCCCCCGAAACATCAACCTCTCAGGTGTTTCTCTGCCAGGAGAGCTGGGGAGGGGCGCAGCAAGAGTCCACGCTACGTCGTCAAGCACTGACGTGCAGGATGTGACAATTACAAAAAGCACAGAGAGAGGCCCAGGTCACGAAGAGAGAGACTTGCCGTCCTCAGGGAAAGGAGGGTGGAGGCTCGCGTGACAAGCATTTGATGAGCTCTGCGCGCCAGGCAGGAGGGACTTTCCCGGTCACTGGAGGTCACCCCGCGTGGGACATGTCTGATACTCCTGACAAGTGGAGAAACTGGTCTCTATCAGTGGGATAGTCTGGGGCAAAGTTAGGGCCCCACTCTAGAAACTGCTTTCCCAGACCCCTCACCCCTCAATGCCATCTCCCCTGACAGGCTGCAGTGATCGGTGACCGAAGACCAGACCCCTAACCGCCGATCAACCCTCTTACCTGCGTGACGTCGGGTCCCCAGAGACCACATGGCTTAGAACCTCTCAGATGCAAAAGCTAGACACACACCCTGACAGTGTTATCTTTATATATCTTTATATACGTAAGGATATCACAGACGAAAAATAAGCAACAAGAAACGCCTTTACCTCAACCATCTCATGGTGTAAACAATCAGACGTGCAATTTACAATTTAATTCATCTACACCTCTTTCTACACGAGCTCTGATCTTTGGCATCTCCCAAAGAGCGTCAGGGGAAAAAAATATTTCCAGTATTTTTAAAACCCCGTATGTTTCTGTTACACGTGATCCCACCAATATTAAGAAAATGTTTGACAAAGTTTTAGATACAGAAAGTTAAGAACATAAGCAATCTATTTGTTCATTTCTGAATTAAATTTATGCGTGAACACAGTAAATAAACATTATCTAAGATGCCAGGAAGAAGGTGATTATTCAACTTGGAAAGTAGTATTACAACAACCTGTAGAGCAATGATATATATAGAATTCTCAAAAGTTTGGTCTTCCACAACACTGGTACCATGAAGAATGAATTCACTCTTTCCCTCAACGTTTAAATTCTGTTGTTGGTAGATTGAGATCTTCAATCCACAAAATACTTGTCTTTGAGTGAATTTGGTGACAGCCTGTTTGAATGGACACCCTTTGCCTGCAGTCAAATATTTTCTTTTTTACCCACATGATAACCACCAAAATCGGTTAAAACAAATTCTAAACTATTTTGTGTCTTTACCTTCTAATTTTTAAAAAGTCAATAAATTGTACATTTTTGATTTCTGGTTTATTTATTACTAGAATTCTATTAGAGCTATTTTGTAAAAGAAAATGTCTTCATTAATATTATTCAATCAGCATTATTAGAAATGTTCAGCTATTTATACTTTGATAACTAAAAAAAGGAAACCAAGCACAGTAAGTAAGTATCATACTTGAATATTCTGCAGTAAAATACACTACATGAATACGAACTCAATTTAAATATAAGTTACATCTGATTGAAGTTGAAGGTAACGTTTATGCTACTAAGAAGCTAATTCCTAACTTACATACTTATGTCTCAATAGAAAGGGAACAAACAGTATTTCAAGTAATCAAAGAAATTCATATTTCTTTTTAAAGGTTAGGTGCTATCACATGGCTTTATATATGCAACTGAACTGTAAAAATAAGCTTTGGCAGGAAAGTCGTAGGGTAAATTCTATCGACACAAGAACTGCAAGCTGCTACTAAGTGTCTGTCAGGAGAACTGCCCCTGCGTGCTACTTGAGACATGAGATATGCACTTACTTGGGCCCCAAACACGCACCCCATGTCCTTCTGATAACAATCTAAACGTTGGTCACAGCAAGGAACACCTGTCAGCCTTCTGGGTCTGTTCCTCTGTCTGTATTACTAACATCAAGCCGTTATGTTAGAACCTAGCACTGGATTAAGGGGGAGGGAGGGAAGATGAAATTCTATCATAAATTTCTGTGTTGGATAAGTTATTCCTCCAAAAAATGGGAGGAGGGGCAGGAAGAAAGAGGAGATGAGTTCCTACATCAAGCTTCTAAGATCTAGGAATGTTTTAGTTTTAAGAGTTCATGTTTTAGTTTTTAGGAATGTGTAAGAGGCAAATTACTTCGTTTGAGGAGCCTGTGTTCTGTATATGCATTAGATACGCCAAGATTCCTAAGGAGAGGAAATAACCAAGCATCAAGGATGAATACCACCCACACTCAGAGTTTTGCATAAGGGTGCCAGTTTAAAAGCCTGAGGAGGTCGGTAGTACCAGGGCTTCTGATTTTTTAACCATGGAGCCCGGACCCAGAGTTCTAGCATAAATATAAAGGCAGAGGTAACAGTACTGGCATGCTCCAGTCCTTTCTGACCTCTGTGTGCACACTAGCTGAAGCCCTACAGCGCCAGAGCCATCGTCCACGAACTTTTCCTCCATGCAAACTTCAGTTATGATGATACACTGTGAATCAAATAAAGAGTAAAATCCTACCAATACAAAAGCAATCAATTTGTCAAAAATGTTAACTGCCTAATGACCTTTAAGTCATTATTCTAAATTCAATGCTTAACCAACATCTTCCTAGGTTTTAAGAGCACTTGTGAAATTTAGTGCAGAAAATTTTTATCAACATGAGTATTTTTCATAAATTTATAAACACCAACATGAGAGAATTATTCTTCTTTTAGAAATTTTATATTAAATCAGAAATTTTCTTAAAACCTATTCCATGACTATTCAATGTAATTAAATTGATCGATTATAAAATATATAGATTTTTTCAATAAAATAAAATATAAAAATAAAGGATTTTATATCAACTTTCTGCTTTTCTTCATAGTATTATTCTATACTTTAGCAAAGGGCATGATAACGAATGTCCTATTCCAAAAATCTAAGTACCAAAGGTTGAAGTCCAGGAAGCGTTGAGTCAGATGGTCTTTACAAGATTTAGTTACATAAAAAACAAACAAAAAAATCACTTTCAAATACACAGGTTACAAAACAAAGTGCTTTAAAATGCTTTTAAAAATGTTCAGATCCAGGGACTTCCTTGGCAATCCGGTGGTTAAGACACCGCATTTCCAATGCAACAGGCGTGGGTTTGATCCCTGGTCAGGGAACTAAGATCCCCCCACGTGCCGTGCAGTGAGGCCAAATGAATAAATTAAAAAATAAATAAATAAAAAATGTTCAGATCCAGTGCAATGATTTTTGCATAACTTTTGAGTTCAGAGGTTTATGAGACAACATTCAAAGAAATTTCAAATGGAATTTCAATTCTTTGAGAATAAAGACAGGGGCCTTCTATTTAATTTTCACAGAGGTATACGGTCTCTCTGAAGGAGGCTGTATCTACTATACGCTGTATTTACTTTGGATAATATTGATCAGATTTATTTTTTTATTTAAAAGTAAAGAACATCTACCTATGAGAACAAACAACGCATCTCTCAGTGAATCAAAATCTAGGTTAAAAAAAAAAGAGAGGAGAGAAGAAAAGGAAGAAAGGGTGAAAGGACGACCACGTTCCATAAAGACAAGTCCTGAAGCTCAAACACTAGCGTACTAACATATAAAAGAAATTATGTAAATTCATATTAGGGAAATGCAAATCAAAACTACAATGAGGTATCACTTCACACTGGTTAGAATGGACATCATCAGAAAATCTACAAACAACAAATGCTGGAGAGGGTGTGGAGATAAGGGAACCCTCTTGTACTGTTGGTGGGAATGTAAACAGCCACTATGGAGAACAGTATGGAGGTTCCTTAAAAAACTAAAAATAGAACTACCATATGACCCAGCAATCCCACTACTGGGCATATACCCTGAGAAAACCATAATTCAAAAAGACACATGCACCCCAATGTTCACTGCAGCACTATTTACAATAGCCAGGTCCTGGAAGCAACCTACATGCCCATCAACAGATGAACGGATAAAGAAGATGTGGCACATATATACAATGGCATATTACTCAGCCATGAAAAGGAACAAAATTGGGTCATTTGTAGAGATGTGGATGGACCTAGAGACTGTCATACAGAGTGAAGTAAGTCAGAAAGAGAAAAACGAATATTGTATATTAATGCATATATGTGGAATCTAGGAAAATGGTACAGATGAACCAGTTTGCAAGGCAGAAATAGAGACACAGATGTAGAGAACAAACGTATGGACACCAGGGGGGGAAAGAGGGGTTGGGTGGTGGGGCGGTGTGATGAATTGGGAGATTGGGATTGACATGTATACACTGATGTGTATAAAATAGATCACTAGTAAGAACCTGCTGTATAAATAAATAAATAAAATTTAAAAAAAAAGAAATTATGTAAATTCAAAGACAAAATAGCCTCCATTACAATTAGTGCTCTACACACACACACACACACACACACACACACTCACACACATTTATCCTGAAACCAGTTTGGGGAGAGCTATTAAGACAATCTCTCTACTTTGCACAGTTCTTTAAAACAAAAAAAAATACATCAAAAATTTTAAGTAAGTGAAAATTCATAATTATAACCAATTACATATTTCTAAGTTGCCTAAAACTCAAGCAAATTAGAGTATGGATTCAGATTCGAGTAGAATCACATTTATTTCATTTTCAAGTTAGACACATTTTATCCCACATGCACCAAATGTATAAGAAATGTGCAGGCCCCCAAATTTAAAAAACCCTCAAAGAGCAAGTCAGGTAGAGGCCTCAGAGCTCCTTTCCACTGGATGAGCTGCCAGTGAAAATTCATCACACTTAAGAACAATGCAACATTCTGGTTAAACCTGAAGCTTTCGATGTCACGGGACATGTGGCATTCTATGACAAGTGTTTTTTCCTTCTGCCCAGACTTAACAGAGCAAGAACAAGCAGGCTTTTGAATCAGTGCTCTACTTGAAGCTTGCTTGTGAGATTTATACTCGACTGTAGTTTGGCTCCCTTATAACGTGATTCCTGGGCTCTAGGCTTCTACAAACTGACAGAAATAACAGGAGATGGGAAAAAATGCAACGATACTAAAAACAGATGTTGGTGTGAAATTCCAGGACCACTTATTTGCTCATTTCACCTTTTAACGTACAATTTCTATGCAACAAAAGGGCTTTTTTTTTTTTAACTCTTAAAATACCTAGAACCATGAAGCAGAGAAGATAAAGTAGGATGGGGACTTACAGGAGGTGGGAGGTGAGAAGTAAAGAGAATCTGAGAGAAGGGTAGGTTAAAAGAAAAACCATACTATCTTTTCCAGTAATCCTACATCATCGTTTTTCTTATTCTTATTTTCTTTTAATCTAGTCCGGTAATAACTCTGAACAGACCGGGTGAAGGTCAGAGTTACTGTGATGTCAGAATAAGCAAGGAAGAAAGTAGAACAAGAACGACTGTTTTAGGCACAATTGCTTTTGTGCCCAAGAAAGTGATGGATTTTTTTCCTCCAATCTTTACCAAGAAATATCTTATCCAAACCTCTAGCTTTAGAGAAATAAGAGTTGCATTTTAGGTTACATTATAAAATACCTAAATTCAGAATCAAAGAGAGTCGTAGTTATTAGTTTTTTTCTTAAAGAGTGAGTCATGGGTTTATTATAAACAACCCCAAACACCCCTTTCTTCAAAAGATTCACTTTACCATTCCCACTATGAACTTCTTACTTGTTGGTTCTTGTGAAATGATGACCCAAACGCTATCACAGGTAATAGGACCTCTTATTCTACCACAAACACCTGCTGTAATAGTCAAAAGTAAACAGCAAGACTTAGTTACTCTGCATTCTGATTAACAAACTTACATGATTTCCTGTTGGAAACTTTCAGGGGCCGGACTAATATTTCTGGTCGTCTCAGAGCCAATCTCCTGGAGGAAAAGAAGGTCAATATGCCTATCAATTTACAGTACAGATCCAAGATTAACATAACACCAAAATATTAAAAGCCTTAAGAAAAAAATGGAACGTTGGAGGAAAAAATGAACACAATGCAATCTACTCAAATTAAGAAATAAATCCTCTACTTTCAAATTTTTATAAATTCTCCCCACTCTGAAATCACTCTTCTTTATTTTTCCATCTTTCACATCAATACAGTTTCAGATATTAATGTGCTATTTTCCATTTGCTTCATAACAAAAACTGAATATGACCTGAGAGTGTCATATTATTTTTGGTCATTATTCATACTTCGTTAGACAAAACAGAAATCCAAACCTGAGGGATAAGGAATTCTAAGGCAAGGTTTTAGTGCTTATTTTATCACAACTATGCTGGAATGATATTTTGCAGAGAACAAAAGGTCAGCTGAAGACAGGCCATGATTCTGGGCCAGGAACTCACCTTTCCTGGAAATGCTTAGAGGGAATCAAGCCTGCTCTGGGATTGGCATCTCCTTCGTGCTTCGCCTGCCACCATGTTGCATCATCCTGGCTCATAATCTGAAGAATATCTCCCTTTTTGAAAGAAAGCCCAGCTTCCTTACATGGAATTGCTTTATCCTCGTTAGGGTCATAGTCAAAGAGGGCTTTGATAAACATCTGGAAGAAAGTTCCGTTTCAGATGAATAAATATAAAAAATAAATGTGAAGTGGCCAACATTCTTCTAACTCTGATTTATTTAAGAAATAGAATATTAAGATAAACTTGTTGTGACAAAAAGGATATTTAGTAAATGGAAAAACATTGGTTCCCACAAAAAAGGGTTTCTGAGGGATGGTTACCTTGCCCTCCTTTGATGGTGTCTCCTCCTTGATGCTGGGTATAATCTTGAATGTGATTGCACCCTGAGACTGAGCCTGATGTCAGAGGAAAGAAAGAGTTATAAGAAAACCTCTGGAGCCAAAGAGGAAGAAAGTCAAATAGGTAGAAAATGAAACGATTCTAAAAATTTACAAGCTTGGGGTGTCTACTCTTAGACAGAACAAACCGAGGAAACTATTTTTGTAGAAATTCCTGTAACGTGAGAAGGCACTAAAGTTTGTCAAGTAAGTTAAAAAACATTAACCACTAAACCACTTTTACCTCCTGTGCACTTTAAAAATGCCGATGAATGTATTACCATCCATGTTGAGTTACTTCAAAATAGAAAGACAGAATACGCACAGTGCCTTGAACAGGATTAAATGGCAAGAACAGACCGTGTGCAAGGTTCAGACCACTGCACCTAAGGCTCAGCAGCCAGGTTTCAGGGACAAAATTCCTACAACTGCCAGTAACGTGGCTATAAATACATGACTCAATTAGTTGCGATGCTCATCAGTAAAATAATGAAAAACACTCATCTGTGTCATATTCTGGTTAGTAAGAAAAGCACCAAATGTAGTAGATTCATTAAAAGATGGGAAGACTGTCTATTCTAATTTAATTAAAGCAAGCAACAATACCCAAAATTCTTTGCTGACTACCTCAGACAACGGTAGGTCTTCCTAACAGGGACCTGCTGTGTAGCACAGTGAACTCTACTCAATATTTTGTAATAACCTACAATGGAAAAGAAGCTGAAAAAGAATATATATATGTATATACGTGTGTGTGTGTGTGTGTGTAACTGAATCACTTTGCTGTACACCTGAAACTAACACGACATTGCAAAGTAACTATACTTCAAAAAAATTTTTTTTAAAGAGTAGGTCTGCCTTTAACACACTCTTACGTCATTCTTTCTCTCTTTTTAGCATTTGTCATAACCATATCTATATAATTATTTACACAATTATTTCTTAATGTCTGCTACCCCCACTAAGTCGTAAGCTCTGTGAAAGCACTAAGTACATATCTAGGAGGACAGGGAGGAAAGGCGAGAGGGGGAGGGTGGGCGGACCTCCCTGAGGCTCACTATCAGTGTGTGCCGGTGACCAGGACTCCATTTTGTTAAAAAGGCCCTGATTGATACTGTTTGCCAATTTCCATGGTGTGAATACTCCCATCACAGCCAGTTTCAATCTATCAGCATGAAGTCACTGAAAGCCAGGATGGGAAAAGTTGCATTGAATCAGCTTTTGTCAGCATATGGAAGCAGCTCCAGTGCAGCAAAGAGACTCACATAAAATGGGGGGTTTAATTGTATAAATATCAGAATTTTATAAAGGAGTGATTTCAAAATGGTAATATCATTGTTATTGCTTATCATAAAAGTAACTCACCAAGCTTATTAAGAATTTACATAATACTAAACTGCATAAGTAGAAAGAAAGCAAGTCTTCTCTATAATCCCTTCCCCTTCCTCTAGTTTGTGTGTGTGTGTGTGTTTTAATGCAGGGGTCCCCGACCCCTGGGCCACGGTACTGGTCTGTGGCCTATTAGGAACCGGGCCGCACAGCAGGAGGTGAGTGGCGGGTGAGCGAGGGAAGCTTCATCTGCATTTACAGCCGCTCCCCATCGCTCGCATTACCGCCTGAGCTCCACCTCCTATCAGAGCAGCAGTGGCATGAGATGTTCATAGGAGCGCAAACCCTACTGTGAACTGCACACGTGAGGGATCTAGGTTGCGCGCTCCTTATGAGAATCTAATGCCTGATGATCTGAGGTGGAGCTGAGGCGGTGATTCTAGCGCTGGGGAGCAGCTGCAAATACAGATTATCATTAGCAGAGAGGTGTGACTGCACAGAGACCACAATAAATCAATTGCTTGCAGCCTCATATCAAAACCCTATCAGTGAGTGGCAAGTGAAAACAAGCTCCCGCTGATTCTGCATTATGGTGAGTTGTATAATTATTTCATTATATATCACAATGTAATAATAATAGAAATAAAGTGCACAATAAATGTAATGTGCTTGAATCATCCTGAAACCATCCCCTCACCCCACTGCGGTCCATGGAAAAAGTGTCTTCCACAAAACCGTCCCTGGTGACGAAAAGGCTGGGGACTGCTGTTTTAATGTATGTAAAGCACTTAGAACAGTATCATTAAGGGCTCAATCAATGTAAGCAATTACTAGTATTACTATTATTACTAAATCATATAGGTCTATCAGCCATTGTGAATGCTTCACAGTAATCCATCACGTGAATGAATGATAATCAATTCAACCTTCTTGATAGTTTCTAAATATTTTTTAAATATCTTGTTTATACACATTTGAAATTATTTCCTTTGGATTAATTTGCAACAGTTGAACTTCTTGATTAAGGGGTATGCAAATTTAAGATGGACAGTTTCAGATAGCCATCTCAAAAGGTTCTATTAGCTTACCCTACCAAGAAAAGCATATAAACATATCTATTTCCTTATAATCTGGCTAACTCTGGGCATTACCAAGCTTTTAAATAACCACCAATCCAATATTTTTCAGACATCATGTTTTCTTTTGTAATTCTCTGTACACACACTTTGCTGATTTTTCTGTAACCGTTCCTTTCTTAATGGTTTTTAAGAACTCTCTATATACGTTAAAATATGAGCCTTCTATCATATAAATTGAAAATATTTTGCCTACGATCTCATTTGTCTTTTAAATTTTATGTACAGCACCTTTTTCTGTAGAAAAAGTTTTCAATTCTAGTCATCACATCAGTTATTTTTCTATTTGAATTTCACATCAAGGTTAAAAAAACTTTTCTCTACTTTTTATGACTTTTTAAAAAACTTACTTAATTGGAGGGGATTTATTTTTGCGTGAGTTGTAAAATAAGGACTATTTTTTCTAACTGAATAATCAATTAATCCAATACCATTTACGCAATGATCTCACTGCTTTCACACTGATTTAAAATGCCATCTTAATCATACACTAAATTTTCATATATACTGAGGTCTATTTTGAGATACTACACTCTCTATAATAACATGTTTTCATATGTAAAAGGGACAGTCTCCCTTCATTCTATCCTTACAAATGAACTTGAGAATTTATATTGCTAAGGCTTATAATAATTTCATTTCGTTTTAGATTTCATAAGACATCTAAGTTAGTTTCACTTTTTTATGTACCAGGAAAGCACAGCCCCTAGAGACAGAGATAAATGCATCCTCAACAACAGAGTAGGTGCCATGCATTAAGGACCTAATCTGAGATGGGTCCTGTCAAACTCTTCATCTACATTAGCTCATTTAACGCTCCAGACACTCCAGTGAGAGAGTTACCACTTCTTATTCTCATTCTGTAGATGAAAACAGGGAGGAAATAAAAAGATTAAGGTATTTTCCAAGGACATAATGGGGGATTAAGTAACAGCGCTGGGATCCAAACCCTGGACTACTAAATCCAAATCCTGTGTTCACAACCAGGTCTGAAAGACAGTGATTCAACCTCATTTTCACTGCAGTTTTTAAGTAAATTTTCAGCTTACCAAGATCTGAATAATTTCCTCAGGGCTTTTATCCTCGACAGGTATCCCATTCACTTCCCTAAGTTCGTCGCCCACGTGAATAAGACCTGAGAAATGGCAAATTCAGAACGTGAGCAGTGTTACGTACAAAAGAAGCCGTGGTTTGCAGTGTGGCCATCCTGAAAGCACCGTGTGGTGCCCTCAGTGCACGCGAGGACACACATCTCGGGCCCCTGAGGTTCCAGAGGCTGAGCCTCCAGCCTCTCCAAGGCCATAACATCACAACGTTGCCAAAGGAACAGCAGAGGCATCTCAGTCTTTTTCTAGAGATGCACATTACTTTCATCTTAAAGATAAATTTTTTAAAAGGCTGCATGCTTTCAGTAGTACTTTTCAAATCAGAGACATTGAAATAAGTCTTAATATAACCTTGGAAGCCCATATAAGCTAAGACCGTAAAAAGTATTCTAGAATGAAATTTACCATTTATTTAAACAGGTTCCCACATTTTAACACAGAGTACAGTATCTTATTACTGTTTTGCTGTATTGTATCAAAAGACTGTTATCCTCTCAGTTACATCCTGGAAATGTGACACATAAAATCCACAGGACCCGTCCACGCCCGCCTGACATTTAAACGCTCACCACTTCTGTCTGCGGCTCCTCCTCTCATGATTCTGGCCACAACGACGGCCCCGGTCTGATCATCTTTCTTAATGGTAGCTCCCTTTTAAGGAAAAAAAATAGTGTTTGTGGGTAAATGTGTGTACTGGGTGGTAGGAAAGAGGGCAGAAATAAGGACATTCATCTGGAAAAAGTAAAACCGCTACAAAAAGTAAAGGAAGGAGGAACAGACGTCATGCCATTTGCTCACAAATACTTATCACTAGACACACAACTTTCTACCACACAGATCGTCTAAGGTTTTCAGCACAATGCAAAGATTTTTGAAATCTTTAATCTCTTCAGTACTATGCAAAGTGTACAAATATCTTCCTTCCATCATAATACCTTGTATTTGAACACTACTTGTTTTTACCCTTTTACAGCATTTCCTCATTTCACTTTATCTTTACAATACCCTATGAGAAGGTAGACTAAACAGAGAAGGTGAAGCGAATAGAAAAAAGATTCTATAAACTAGAAAACTAAAACCCAGATCCCGTGACCTTTAGTTCAGTGATCCTTCTATTACACTATTACATTACACTAAAGGAACTCAGCAATGATAATAAAGAAAGTGGGGGGAAAAAAAATAAAAAAGATCTGTTACTCCAAGGTTTTTATGTACTAGGACTGCACCTAGGTACAAACAGAACTAACATTTTGGCATGAGATTAGGAAACAATTTCAAAAGGAACCCGAAAATTCTTTACTTATGGATGTTCAGAAGCAAATTAACTGCATGCTCTCTTGTCAGAACATCAGGTACACATGGTTACTTTGAACGCCTTTTCATGACTCTGCTTCCGAGAAACTGGCAGTGGTTTAGCCGAGCCATCTACATCACACCACGCGCTGAAGAGATGCACGTTAGGTGGAGGCAGAGCGCACCCCCCAAGAAGGTGGAATTCTTCTCGCGTTTGCCAATAAACACACTTACAGCATTACCAAATAGATATGGAAACAAAATTAGGAATCCATTTGTAGTGCGTGCTTTCTATGTGACATTTTATTTTGTATATGACAGCTATCAAATACATACCTAATAATAGCAAAAAAATTAAATAATTAAGTGTTAGGATGATTTTGTGGCATTTTTCCTCACCTACGCACGCATTCAAGGCCGAAGACTTGAGTGAGTGTCTCTCCATGGTCATAAACCTTAGACTCTCCAATTACTGGTATTTTCTGCTTTTAAACAGATAACTTATAGCCAAGATGACTGGAAATGTAATATCCTTAATATAACTAATTAGTGTAATTAGATCAACTTTCACTTTCTTTAACAACGTGTCTCAAACTCTCCCACCAAAGTATGCTGAACGTCATAAGGGTCTAGTTATCTAATTTAAGATTACTTATCTGTATTTTATAGATGAGAAATTGAATGCCAAATGGTTATAATTTGCCTGAGATCAGACAACTAGTATGCAGTAAAGTCAGAACCTGTCTAAGGCAAACTGATGAGAACTGCTTTCTTAACCACGGCGTTTGCAGATGCAGAGCATCAATTCTCCCCGCTTGGTGTGCGCCTGCCGTATCCCCACGTCAAGTGGTGAAATGGTTCTGGGGCACCTCAGGCGGTGAGAAGACTTGCAGCTAACCTCCTGGAGCTCTAGAAACGCTGGCTCTGTGGGAAGTCAGCCACCGTGTAATGTACGGCCATGCTGGGAGGAGGCCCAAGTCAGCCAGGCAGAGATGCCACTTGTTAAAAGAGATGCCTGACCAGCCCCCAGCTTTCCGGCCACCCAGCCCAGGCATCCCCAGTCCTGGGGATGAAGAAACCCTCAGGTGACTCCAGTCTCAGCCCCTGTCTAACTACACAGGAGGGACTCTAAGGAAAAACTGCCCAACTGAGCCTGTCAACCTCCAAAACTCTGAGAGATAATATTATTGTTTTAGCTACAATCTTTGGGTGGCGGTTTGTAACACAAAATTAGGTAACTGAAACAAATCTCTTGCTCCACTATGGACTGCAGTTTTTCAGTATGGGACCATCCAGTCTGCTGTGCTCAATGAAGTTGATAAATGTTTACTGAGAACCTACTATGTGCCAGCTTCTGGTCTAAGGGTTTCTGACACATTGCTGAAAAAGAAAAAGAAACCCCAATGTTTCTTCCCCCTCATGGAGCTTACATTCTCACAGGGGAGACAGACAATAGACAGAAGATGAAACAATGAGATCTATCCTACAGTATGTTAGAAGGTGGTAAACACTGTGGCGACCTGGAGGCGGTAGGGCGGGAAGAAAGAACAGGAGTGCCAGGGCAGGGAGAGGAAAGACAGGATGTAAAGACGCCGGGCTCCACGAGAAGGCTGGAAGGAGACGAAGGAGTCAGCCCAAGGGAAAAAACAGCGGAAAGAGCCAGGGCAAAATGGAAGGATCAGAGAAGAACAAAGAAGCCACTGTGTCTGGGGCCACGTAAAAGCGGAGAAGCCCAGCAGGCGGGTCAGAAGGAGCGGGGAGTCAGGGCGTGCTGCGTTCTGCAGGCCCCTGGGAGGACTCTGGACTGCGCTGTGGAACAAACAGGGAGAACCTGAACGGCGGCAGTGACATGATCCGGAAGGATCCCCCCGCCTGCTGTTAAGAAGAGACTGAAGGAATGCAGGAGCTAAAGCAAGCGAACAAGGAGGGTGCTGCCACAACAACCCAGGGCAAAGACGACGGAGGCCCGGATCCGACGGCAGGAAGAGCCGCGATGAAAGGTGGTCCAGATATGTTGGAACACATTGGTAGGGCTGAAAGGATCTCCCAGTGGATTGGAAATGGAACGTGAAAGAAAGAGAGGCATCAAAGGTAGACTCTATGGCTCTCGGCTGAATAACTGGAGAGACGGGACTGTCCATCAATTGAGAGGGGGAACCACAGGGCTGGAACAGACTGGGGGCAAAGATCAGTCTGCTTTCAGACACGTGAAGACTGAGATGCCAGCTACATCCAAATGGAGATACTGGGCAGACTGGTGGACATCCAGACGTAAAGACCAGAGGAAAGGTCCGGAAGAGAAATGGGCCTGGGGGTCACTGGCACGCAAATGGTTTTTAAAGCCAGGGGCTGAAAGAAATCATTTCCAGGACGTGTGGAGGGAGAAAAGCATTCCAACACTTACAGGACTTGTTATAGGCCCTGAAATATACTTACCTATGGCTATAGGTAGGACCTTGAAATAGACATGCTTGCTCTCTGCTGATTCTACCTCCCCTTGCAGGGTAAACTACGGACCTGAGAAACGGTCTCTCACTTTCTACAGGATACTAGCACTTGACTCAATCTTCTTTTTGATCCCTATATTCTTGAACACTTTCTCTTTCCATATTGCTTTCCAAACCCTTATTATCACAATTCCTTGATGTATTCCTAGGGCAATGTACTAGGAATAAGATCAAAACCCAATAACATAGAGCACATTTCATGTGATACTGTATAAAAGTCGACATTCCGATGGTATAGTCTGAAATGAAATATAAATTAAAATGGAATCTAATGCTTTAAAACTTACATATTTTCTTACATAATTATTTTTAATTTATTCTATGTGATTTTGATGACAGACAGAGTGTAGACAGCTTTAGGTTAGATTGAGAAGTTAACATTCTGGTTAGACTTTTCTTGTTACTTCTGGAAAATGGTTTAGAAACAAGGAGCACTAAGACACAGATAAAAACTGTCCCCCGGAGACCACTGCCAACGCCCTAAGACCTCCTTAAAGAGGCGGCACAGTCAATTTCAGGTTGGACTTTTGCAACAAGGGCTTTCATGTACGGTTGACCAAACACTGGCGTCAAGAAGGCCTGCGACACGTTTTACAATCTATTTGATTCCCAGGCCCGACCTGAAGCTCATGATGTGGACTCCTGGGGGCAGAGGCCCTACAGTCTGCATCTGAAGTGAGCGTCTCAGGTAACCCTAATAATACCAGAGTTTGAGAACCCCTGTTCTGAAAGAAGTAAAAGGAAAATCCATGCAAGAAACACTGAAAATTAAGGCTCATAATCCACTCATTCACTAAGAGAATTTCATTTTCTTCAGCCGGTCTAAAAATTAATCTTCTGGATAAAATAGGTATAAATTGCTCCAAACTCACAGGGAGGGAGAACAGCCCTGTTCCTGGCAACCTGACCAGTGCCCTTCTCCCCTTCTCGCAATTCTTTCATCCATCCCTCCCCTCAAACTATCACCCCTTCTCCTTTCCATTCCCAAATACCTACATGATCTGTGTTCCCTGCCTCTCACGCAGGAAACCATCCTCTCTGTAAACTAGTTGTCAACTAGCTTCTACCTGATCATGCTATGTCACGTTCATTTGATGCTGGCATAATGCAAAGAACTTGCACAGCATTTCCGAACACATTAGATGTCAGCTGATATTCAAAACACTCACAAAAGAGGCTTATCTCCTGATTTTCTAATCAGGAGCCTGAGGCTGCAATAAATGACTTGCTGCTATAAGGATACAGAGCAAACCTCCCACTGAGGTCCCCTAATGCAACCTCGGTGCTTATTTCGGCACATTATACCTCGGTCTAACAACAAAATTACATTCTTAAATAACACTGATAAGCTAACCTCTTGATTGCTAATCGTATGGACTTTCCTCCTGAATCATTTGCCAAACAGCTCCTGACGATCCATCCACTTGGCTAGAATTTTATTTCAGCCTGGCTTTCCTCACCTTGACGATTTCTGAGTCTTACTACTCAGACCCATTCTCCCAAAGATACTTTAGACTCTATATTTTCTCTTGGTCTTTGCTTCCCCTGGACCGCCTTCGGCAGCTGTGGCTTTTCCAATGACCTCCCCAAAATGACAGAAGACAATTGACAAATATAAAATGACGAGTTTGTTAAAAATAAATACTTTCTGGGGCTTCCCTGGTGGCGCAGTGGTTGAGAATCTGCCTGCTAATGCAGGGGACACGGGTTCGAGCCCTGGTCTGGGAAGATCCCACATGCCGCGGAGCAACTAAGCCCGTGAGCCACAACTACTGAGCCTGCGCGTCTGGAGCCTGTGCTCCGCAACAAGAGAGGCCGCGATAGTGAGAGGCCCGCGCACCGCGATGAAGAGTGGTCCCCGCTTGCTGCAACTATAGAAGGCCCTCGCACAGAAACGAAGACCCAACACAGCCAATAAATAAATAAATAAATAAATAAATAAATAAATAAATACTTTTCATTTTTCTGGGTCGTGCATTTTTTAAACTATAAATTTATTCATCCAATAATCTTTCTTCACTTTGACAATAATTGTCAAACTAAAGAAAATACAGTAATTACGCATTTGAATGAAGAAAAGTTCAAGACAAGTAATTCTCACTTGATTCCATATTCCAGTGTCAAAACAATATTTAAAATCTTAATACCTTTTTTCAGGAGTCCCAACAAATAATTTTGGGAATTTCTTCATCCCAGTTAGAAGTTCTGTTTCCTACATGAAGTTCTTATTTATTTTTAATACATCCCCTTGAACAAAAATCATGCAATCAAATTGTGGCTCACCAGGAAGGCGAAGAGTCAGTGACTAAAATAATTTTTTAAGTACTCAAAATTACTTTAAATTGCATTAAACACAGAAAACGAAACCTAGAGTTTAAAGAAGTTAACTGCATATGTTGGCAAAAAAAACCTTTGGCTAAGTTACTTTTTTTAAAAAATAAATTTATTTGTTTGTTTGTTTATGGCTGTGTTGGGTCTTCGTTGCCGTGCATGGGCTTCTCATTGCGGTGGCTTCTCTTGTTGCCGAGCACGGGCTCTAGGCTCGTGGGCTTCAGTAGTTGTGGCACGTGGGCTCAACAGTTGTGGCTCGCAGGCTCTAGAGTGCAGGCTCAGTAGTTGTGGCGCACGGACTTAGTTGCTCCGTGGCATGTGGGATCTTCCCGGACCAGGGCTCAAACCCGTGTCCCCTGCATTGGCAGGAGGATTCTTAACCACTGCACCACAAAGGAAGTTCCCCAGTTTCTCATTTTTAAACTATGAATTTAATGTATTATATAAACTATAACAAAAGAGAGCTAATGACAAAGAATTATCACCTCAAAGTTAGGTCTAATTATTTCAGTTGTTACATGCTTGTTACGAGCTAAAGCGTGTGATTTATTCAGTAACAGACTGTGAAAACACAACTTTACATTATTTTATATACTTCATTCAATTTCTTTTTAAATTGAAACTAATTTACAGCAGGTCCAGTTAAAACTTTTGAGAAATCCCCACGCAGTACATGCCTAATTTCTCTGATAAACATTTGAAGATCTTCTTCGATCAGGAAGCGTGGAACTTAAATGTTGCTGATGACTGTTTAAAGGTCAGCTCACCAAAGCAACACACCAAAAACCACCACCTCTGGAAAACTATGACTGATCAAAGAAATTGTTAGTGATGAATTATGGATCTCCTCAAGATGGCCAGTCCTTGAATTCTCTCTCTAAGAGACTGAATTTGTCAAAACAGAAACATACTTCTTATTGGTAGATGCACAGAACCCACCAAGGATTAGTCACTTTATGGTGACAGGTCCCAAGAGAGCTCTTTCTCCATCTTGTCTGCATACCATCCACCCTTACCTGCATCACCTGCATGATAAAGACCAAGACATACTTAGGTTACCAGCAGAGAGTTGTAACCATAGGCGAAAAGCATTAGTGTATAATCTAAACCAAACAACCTTAACCAGGATTACAGGGAGCCTTAGAACACCCACAGATGAGCTTCGGGGGCTCAATTATCCTTCTGTGATAAGCAAAGTTATCTGTATATTGTTCTGGGTAAGAGTGTCCAATGTATATATTAACATACCACAGTTGCCTTTAAACAAAAGAAGAAGATAAAAACTACCAAAAAGTATAAAGACAGAATGTGGTGTAGAAGAAAAAACTAGTGTTTGAAGAAAGAGAGTCAAGTCTAGATCCGAGTCCTATCACTCAGTAGCTGTGCTACTTTGGGTTAAGTTGCTTTAGTTCTTTGAATATCAGTTTCTTAGTCTGTAAAAACAGAAAAATGGTACCAACTGTGAGGATTAAATATAATCAGTATGTAAAGTATATAACATAGTGCCCAGCAACTATTGTATTATCAACTGCCATTTGCTTTAAGAACACAAAAATGTTTTACTTAGAATAAATGGGCCACAACACATTTAAAGTCAACTGCTAGGCTGTGACATTTATTTTCCTTTTGAATATAGTTTCATAAAAATATGGATACACTCTGTACTCATTTCCTATTGCTGCCGTTAACAAATGTCCACAAATTTAGTGGCTTACTAGAACACAAATTTGTTATCTTACAGGTCTGGAGGTATCGATAGGAAGGCAAAAATGGGTATTATAGGCCCAAATCAAGGTGCCAGCAGGGCTGCATTCCTCCTGGAGGATCTGGGAAAGAACCCGGTCCTTACCTGTCCTAGTTTCTAGACACTTCTGGCATCCCTTGGCCACATCACTCCCACCCTTGCTTTCACCATCACATCTCTTTCTGTACCTCTGACCCTCCTGCTTCCCTCTTTCCCGTTAATGAGAACCCTCGTGATTACCTTGGTGCCACCTGATGATCCAAGAGACTCTCCCCGTCTCAAGATCCTTAACTAATCATGAAAAGCTCCCTGTGTCTTTTAAGGTAACATATCCACAGGTTCGGAAGATTAGGACATGACATCACCGCAGGCTGGTGCAAGGCATTAGTCGGCCTACCCCAGACCTTGACATGATTCAACACTGTATAAATTCTGGGGCTAAAACAAATGGTTACATCTACATTTTGAAATATCAGACACCTGATTAATTTCTCCTCGTCACTTTAAAATCAAGCAGCTTTCTAGAAAAGCCATAAGCAATTATTTTTAGTTGCACTTTCAAATCTCAAATCAGCTGTAACTGGTGCACGTTATGCTGTCTTTCATAAATGTCAACAAGTCACATTTTAAAAACTATTGCTATTTATAACCAAAAGAATGCCTGCCATTTTATTTGGCTCCATTTTAATTTTTCTAAATCATATGCTTTAGGTGTGAATGCTCCATTTATTTCAAAGTTGAGGACACAGAGGAAGTACATTTTAAAGAGAGGAATCAATGGTATGTGCCCATCAGATGTGGCTTTATCAGGATATCTACTCACAGCTGAGCATAAAATGTAGACCAGAACTCACCAGCGGTTCTCTGTTTTTGACCAGACGGATGATTTTCACTGAGTCTTCCTCATCATCAATATCATCAGGCATAGGAGGCAACACGGGATCATACTTCCTCAGAGCCACAGTATCGTGTACAGAGAGCAAAGCCTATCAAAGCCCAAGGTAAAAAGTGTTAACAGTAGTTGGATGTGTTTGGCACTTTATATTTGACTACAGTAGAAGGAAAATCAAACCGATGTTCCAATTCTGCCACAGCAACGGTAAGAAGGCAACTACTTGGGAAGGAGCCTCTTGCGAACGGGGCGAGGGGAAGCTGAAGAACAACAGAGGCAACCCTACTCAGACACAGGGTGCAGCAAGCGTCAGCGTAAAGCGTCTGCTAACCGGGGCGTCCTCCGGTTCAGGTTCATCCGTACAGAAGTGGCAGCTGGGGGGGTCGGTGAGGGAGTGCTACTTTTGAAAGGAGGGAGAAAAATGAGGCTACAGACAGACTGCCAACGGGCTGGCAGGAGTCAGACGACGACGCATGTCTTTTTTTTCCCTTTCCTTCTGTTAGCAGAAAACACAAAAAGAACTGCTCAATACAACTGACTAGCTTTCATTCTTCTGTGATTTTTCTCACTTTTTAACTTTTGATGTAATAGCCGACTACTATGTGTATAAAAGAATAAAATAAAAGTATTTCTAGTCATGACTGTGGTTGTGGTGGTAAAACTCCACAGAACGGTCATATTGTCATTAGAGACCAAAGATGAGAAAAATGTGACATGTCACTATATTGGGAGTGACTGAGTCTAGACTTTTAACTAATTTGTTCCCTAATCAGCAGTACCATGATCCACCGATTACTCCAGCCAGAGCCTAGAAATCATCCTTGAAATCCCCCTTACCTACACTCCCAACATCCAACATCCACCCTGTTAAATCTGCTTCCAAAATGTAAGCTAACATTTGTTATCTTCTCTCCAGTCCAGAGCAGACGCTGGCCAACTGTGCCACCTGTTTTTGTTAAGTGAAGCTTTCCTGGGACACAGCCATGCCTGTTCACTGATGTGTGCTTTATGGCGCCTGCCATGCTACAGTGAGAAACTGAGTAGAAGCAACAGACATTTTTCCATAAAAAAGCTGGCAGACCCTTGGTCTAGATCATTGATCATCATCTTTTACCTGGAGCATTTTTACCTGGAGCCTTTCAATGGTCCACCTGCATTCACCTTTGGCTCATTTTCAAATTCCTGATTCACAGTGTGTCCAGAGTAATTACTTTGAACCTCAGAGTAAGTCACATAAGGGGTCTACTAAGAACTCTCGTACCCACCCACTGGTTTGGGATGAAGAGCAAGTCCTAGTCTTGAATTTACCCTCCAACTCTGTCTCATACCCACTGCCCTCCTCACTCAGTTTAAATACCTGGCTTCTTTCTCACAGAGGCGTGGCCAAAACATCCAATATAAATGTAGACCCCCGGGTTACTTGATCTCATAGCACCATCTTCTTTGCCTTCATACATGCTCATAATTTTTAACCATGTTTCCATTTTTATGTACATATATTTAATATCTGCTATCTACTGAAACAGATGCTCCAAGATGGCGAAGAAATGGTGTCTAAATTAAGCTTTCTTATTGACTATAACATACATACGGAAAAGCACACAATTCGTAAGCATACTGCATGAAGAATCTTCAAAAATGAATATGTCCCTGTAAATGTCAGCCAAACAAGAAACACAACATTAACTGAGCCCCAGGGGCCCCTAAATATGCTCCTTCCTAGTCACCGTGGCCTCTATCCCGCTGAAGGTGGTAGTTTTGCCTCTATTTAAATACCGCATAATAGGATCTTCCTTTTTTCCCTGACATTAAGTTAGTGAGGTTCATCCATGCTGTTACTGGTAGCTGTTCCTTTTTCATGGTTATACAGGACTCCAACATGTACATATCTCATAGTTTCTTTACCCATTATGCCTTTGAGGGACCTTTAGGCTGTTTTCAGCTCTTGGCTATCATAAACAGCACTGCTGTAAATATTTCATATCAGCTGATGCATAGACACACAAATTTGGGTTAAGTATATTTAAGGGTGGAAGTCTAGGTCATTCAACACAGGCAGACGAGACAAAGTGGTCGTTCCAGCTACTCTCCCACCAACAGCTTATGTGAGTTCTAGCTGCATCATGGGATCCAACAGTTTACAGTAGTAGTTTAAATATGGCCATTCTGAGTATACAGTGTTATCTTCTCGCGGCTGAAATTTCATCTTTCTTATAACTCATGATATCTTCTTTTTTCTTTGCTGTTCAAATGAAAGCATTTCTTTTTATAAACGTTTTCTCCAGCCAGTATATCTCTAATTGCATTTAAGAAACAGAATTAAAAAAAAAAATCTGTATTTAATCTTCTGCCAAGTTAAAAGAATATCCAGTAGCTTCCACTTCCTGTTTTAGACTGTTATTACCATTACTTTATATTCTCTTGGTATAAAAATACGCTTTAAAAAATCCCAAACTAACACATAAACAAGCAACACAGCTACCAGCATATCCGTATAAACATAAACACGACCGATGTTCACAAGTCAGGCAAGACAGGAATGGCATCTTGGGTGCTTGATTCATGGATGGCAGCAGGCAGTGCAAGAAAGTTTCTGGAAGACCGTCAGTCCCGGTTTTCAGCACAGGAGAACCTCTCATGTCACGGTGCACGTTTCACAATATTACAAAACCACCACCTCGTTTACTTGATTAAAACCAGGGGAAAGGGACCATGTTCTCGGGGAGTGACAATGCACAGAAGCGCCCTGGGGGGCACTGCACGGCCAGCGGGCCCAGCCCCGCGGTCTGACCAGAGGCCTGGGACCCGCTGCCAGATGCTGACCTCTGCAGACGCGGCGAGGGTTTCCGTGGACTTCGGGAGCGCGTGTCCCCAGCGCGGATAATACACTCTAACGATGATCAAGTCGGGGAGGCGAGCTCCTCTGAATCACGCGTGGGATCAGTTCCAGACTCAGTGGAATGGCCATCCTCTCCGGGGCCTGGACTTCAGGTGACCGGCTGAACGGTGGACGGTCTTCCTCTCTTGTCGGTGCAGTTTCTCAGCCTCCTGCTGCTTCTTCTGCTGTTCTGACTTCTTTAATGTAAATGTCAATTGTTTGCTGCCAACCGTGGTGTCCGATACACCCAATGTCCCATTTTTCGCTTCGAGTTTCAACCGGTCTTCAAGGGTTTTATTCATCATGATACCTTCTTTTGTGAAATGCCTGTTCAAGATCCTTGCACATTTTTCTATTCCATCTGTCTTTTTCTTCTTGATTTGTAAGAGTTCTTTATAACACACTGGATCCAAGCCTTTGTTGGTTACAGGTGCCACAAATGCATTCTCCCATTTGGTAGCTTGCCCTTTCACTTTCTTATCAGTGTTCTTTGATCAAAAAAGGATCCAAATTAATGAACCCAATAATATTTTTTTCCTTTATGGTTGGTGCTTTTCTTGGTCTCCAACAAAAGTTTCAAAGGGAAACAATGAACAGCATCATCAAGATGATGAAATATTATCTGAAGATATAATAGCTGCAAAATTTTGACAACTGATGAGAGACACAGTCTGAAGATTCAGGAACTCCAATGTATCCTTTAGGAAGCAGGAACAATAAAAATTAACCCACGCTTACATACATCATAGTGAAATGACAGACTGCCAGAGACAGAAAGTAGTTCTTAAAAATATCAGAGAGAAAAACACAGATCATCAGGAAGGAAAGAAAAAAAAGTAACTGAGAGCTGAATGATCAAGCAGTGAGATAACTGGAAGAAAGTTAAAACACCTTGAAAGTGCTTCGAAAGAAAATAACAGTCAGCCCAGAATGGTGTATCCAGCAAAAGTACAGTTCAAGAATGAGGATGAGAACCAAGGTGAAGTTAACAGGGACCCACTGGAGAAAACTTGAAAAAAAAAAAAAGATAATGAAGCAATGGTTTTTGAAGACACTGGACATGAGACAAGGAAGGACAGTGGTCACTGAGAGACAGGAAACAACTGCAAACCCTAAGACTGCCCCAGCTTCCTGTCTAGAGCGAATTTCCCGCTATGTCAGGGGGAGAAGGAACCCAGGACAACAGAGTTGGGAACCCAGGGAGATCAAGGGGCTAACGTTCTCAGGGAAGGGATGAGAATGGAGAGAGCTGCACAGACGCAGAGCTCCTTGAGTCCTTAGCCAAGGCTCGCATACGGAACAACTGCCAGGAAGGATTAGAGCAGTAGTTCGGAACTGAGGGCAATTTTACTCCCCGGGAGCCATATGGCTGTCTGGGGACATTTTCGGTTTGTAACAATTCAAGGGAGGCTACTGCTGTCTGGTGCACAGAGGCCAGATGCTCCGAGGCATCTGATACCATAGTGGACAATCCCCTCCCCACCGCCAGATAAGTATCCAGTCCTCAAATGTAAATAGTTCCAAGGTTGAGAAACCCTGCATTACAGGAAACAATTCCCAAGGCTGGCACAGGGCAGGAATAGCTCCTGTTCCCACCAGTTACAAGGAAAAGCCTCACAATTCACAGGGCATTGAGGAGAGTTAACAGAGGGGTACTGTCTTAATAGCAGGAAATAATTAGCCCAAGATTAAATGCTGCTAGGATCTCACCTAACAAAGCTTAAAAGCAAGCCTCCAAATAACTTAATTGTGTGATTTAAACTCAAGAATATTATCTATAAATATACAAAAATATCCAGCATCAAAAAAAGTAAAACTCACAATGACTGACAGTCAATCAAAAATTACTAGGCATGTAAAAAATCAGAAACTACTATGCATAGTGATGAAAAATATAAAGCTATAAAACTAAACCCTGAAAAATTAGATGACAGAATTATATAGAACCAAATCCTGAAATTACAGAAAGATCACAGAAAAGGAAATTAACAGTTACTACTAATTCCAAATGTTCAAAAAACTAGAAGAAGGGCTGAACAGGAGACTTGGAATGTACAAAAAAGATTCAAACCAAGCTTCTACAGATAAAGGTGAAAATACATTTCATTCAGTACACTGAATAAGATTAACACTTGTAGGCAAAGCAATAAAACTATTGAAACACATGAAACACAAAGAGAAAATATAATGAAAAATTATGAACAGACATTTATTGAGCTGTGGGACTTCAATGATATATTATAAGCACCTAACTGGCATCTCCAAAGACAGGAGAGGTGTTAAAACAAATTTGAACAAATATGGCAGAAAATATTCCAAATTTGATGGAAACAAAAAAGCCCATATGTTTAAGAAGCTCAACGTATCCAAGCACAATAAACAGAAAAGACATAACACCAAACTGCTTAAAACCAGTCAAAAGGGGACTGTCTTAAAATCAGCCAAAAAAAAAGCACACCACACTACATACAAAAGAAAAAAGATAAAAATGACTCTACACTTCCATTTAGAAACAATGTGAGCCACAAGACAATGGAGCAACATCTTTAAAATACTCAAAGAAAACTACTGTCAGCCTAAAATTCTATACCCAGCAAAAATACCTTTTAAAAAGAAGGAATACTGAAGACTTTTTAAAGACATACAAAAGCTGAAGGAATTCATCACCAGCAGACTTGCATTACCAAAAATGTTATAAGAAGTTCTTTCAGACCAGAGGAATGACTGCAGGTGGGAACACGAACCTATAAAGAGGAACAAAGAGCACCAGAAATGGCCGTCATCTCTGTATCTAGGGTAACTATCTTGCACACAGTAAGAATAACAGGGAATGCTAATGAATATATTTCATAATAAAGTGAATACTATAGTTGATAGGCATTGTTAAAACACCAGCTATTATCTTCCCTACTTAGCTCTGTACTTGCATATCTGGATTCCAAAAAAAACACTTTAATTTACAGATATCAAGTTCATTATTTTTAACAGCTTTGCTTTATAAATAGTTTTGGTTAGCAACATTTTTATTTTGGACAACTAAAAGTAACTTTGTATTCCATTTTCCTGTTTTAACTGCAGCGACTTTATTCTTCACTATACAGACCTTCTTTCAGGAGGCAGTACCTAAATGAAAATTGTGTTTCCATATGCCACCGATCACAGCTGATGGGTTTACCTGTCGCTTAGAGGAATCTGCAGGAAATTGAACACTGGGCTTTGTAACTCATCGGGCTCCCAAGCTCTCCCTGCCTTAGACCCCCTGGAGTCAATTCTATGCTCTAAATATCTGTCAGGTCCTTAGAATTAAGTGTCTGACTCATAAGGATGAGTAACACTGATTTATTCTTCCAGAAGGAAGCTTAACTTTGCCATTTATTATGCTTTAATGAAGTCTCATCCATTCCGCATGCCCAGGCAGTGAGTAATTTCTGGTAAGTGAATGTTTTGGAAAGCTGAAAAATTACAACACATCTTTCTATTTTATTGCCTTTTAAAAATCTACCAAATTTTCCCTGACTTCCTAAATTATAATACCATGTTCTAGAGATGATGTCACCTCACTTTTATCAAAAATGAGCCACTGAATGACAACTCAGAGAGGATGATTTGCCTTTAATGTGGCAATGCGATGCCTAGGAGTGGTTTTTATTTATTGATGACTCTCTTTGCTTTCCCCGGAAACAAAGTCTCCGTAGAGACCAACGTCCCTTCCGTAGTGCCCCCTAAATGGCCCGTGCTCCTCCCCCACTGCAGCAAGCTTTAGAGTCTGTTACATCTACGCAGGCCTCTTGTGACTCTATCATTACCTTTTTCTCACCATGTGGTTTCTTTTATACTTTGTTATTTTTCCTGGACTGTAAGATTTGGACAATAAGACTGGATTTTGTAGACATTATTGAGTAATAATGATTATTTTTTTTGTATATGGCGACTGACCAATTCAAAGTTTTAAAGACTGGGTGTATTCCAATACAGTAAGTAGTGCATTCTATTACCCTACTTATAATGGGAAAAAATGTATCTGTAATATTTCTGTACACAAAAAGGAATGAAAGGTAATGCAGCCAATTAAGAGTAATTATCCCTAAAGATACATGAACACACAATTCACAGAAGAAATAAAAAGTCATTAAGCATATGAAACGATGCTCATCTTCACTAATAAAGCAACAAGGATAGGGACTTCTATTTTAAAATTTAGATTCAAAACCCAGTTATGTATTATCCAAAATTCTTTTCTGTTTAATTTCAAAAGTTTTTATCAAGTCACTTTGTAAAAGGTAAAAATTAAAGTCAGAGTAATAAACTATCACATCTTATTAAAGACAATATCATAAATCGGTTATAAAGATAAGTTATTCCTTCCAACCTCATGTATGGATTGTTTTTTTTAACTTTTCATGTGTGTGTGTGTCCATCTGCCCCTGAGGCTGTAAATGCTTTTTCTCTATCCCATGATTATGGTTCAATTTTTACACTTCCATCTTTAATCTACTTGGAATTCATTCTAGTAGAGGTCTTTCTTATTTCTCCCCAAATAATTAACCAGCTGTCCCAACACCTCATACTGAATTTACATCCAATCCCACCCATCCCCCACTTCCTTGTCTCCATCCTCACATCCTTTGTTAGGACCACAGTCACGCTGCACCCAAATTATTTCTACAGGCTCCCAGCTGGCCTTCCCACCCGGGGAACTGCTGTGCGTACCACACACAGAGTGATGGCATCGCTTGCTTATTTAAATCCTTCCAATGACTTTCTACTGCTCTCAGGATGGAATTCAAACCTTTTCATATGCTCGCAATTAGAGTGGCCATATAATTTATCATCTAAATAAGGAAACCACTGAAATTAAGAGGGAGGCTATTAATATTCACAACACTGGAACTACAGGCGAACACCAGGCTGCCCTGGGTAAACCGGGAGGTCGGCCCCAACTCACAGCTCTACTGTCCAGCTCCCGCCCCTCCCTCTTTCACAAGCTGTTGCTCAGCCATACGAAGTCTACTTTACGCCCTCAAATGTGACAAGTTATTTCCTTTGTAGGACTTCATACCGGAAACCTTCATTTCTCACCTCCCCCCCCGACTCATCCCTCACTCCTCTGCCCCTCCGGTCACCTCACACCAGCCTTCAGGCGTCACCTGGCACAGACCATCTCCTCTGCAGTCCCCTTCAACCCGCCCGCACCCAGCCTCAGCACCGGCTCCACTCCTATGTGTTCCACACTACTTCTGGGCGTTCCCTCTTTTTACCCACTATTTCTATCACCTTCATTAATCTTCATGTATCTTCATACATCTTCCACAAGTTCTAGGTATAGGGATTGGCAGAGTAGGTGCTGAATTCACGCAGGAATGAATGAATGAAGATCCAACTCTGGTGACACGTACCAATTACCAAAGAAAGTTTTAATGCTTTTCAAAACGAGCTGTCTATAGAAAGCATGTATTATCATTTCATAGTTGGCTACACACTTGGTTGTGTATACCTATGTGTGTTTTTAAAAAATCATTATTAGTTTGGAGGCCCATTTCAGGTTTCCTTTCAGTATTGTGAATTAAATATTTTAAATGGAAGAGCAATCTTCAAAAAGTAAATAATTAGTTCCCTTATCCACTAAAATTTAAAGGCAATATTCAAGTTAACCCCTTGGAATTACATTTTTCATATTTTAACTGTCAGTTCAACGAACAATTCATGTACACATGTTATTTTCTACTGTGCCTCGCTTCTGCTCTTAAAAAAAAAGAAAAAAAAGCAAATGTTTTCATTTATTCCCAAGACAAAAAGGAGTATTTGATCATATTCTGAAATAGCTTAAAACTTATTTGGGGACTGCACTTCTTAAAGTAATTACCTTCAAAAGTGAGATTCAAAGTGATGGTGGTTAACATAAATGATTTCAAGGAAAGCAATGTTAAATGTTAGGTCAAATTGGGAAGAAAAGTATTTTCTTCCCAAGACTGGTGAACTAGAAATTGCCACTGTCAACTGTACAGTCGAGTGCCTGCAATGTCACCCACTTTCTACACGTTATTTCCTGAACATACACCTTTCATGCTGACTTCTCACCATTCCTTAGTCACACTGCTACGTAAATGTGAAAACAGACAAAATCGTTCATCTGAGGTATTTCTGCCATAACAAAGTTTAAGTACTCAATTAAAAGGTGCATCCTATGGTGCTGCGTGATGCCATCGTAAAGGGAAGAAAACCCACATTTCTCTTCCTTCTGGAGGAGTTTTTCCTTCCTTGCTGTGTTTCTCTCCCGTGTGCTTCCTTTACTGCTCACACAAAACAAAATTCTGACCACCAAACGCGTGAGGGGTTTTCTCAACACCAAGCAATTCTCTGTGACACCACCTGGGCGTCCGACAGTTCAACCCAATTCTGAGGTCATCCTCCCGGAGAGAGCGTCAGCTCCCACAGGTTGAGGGCTCAGTCCTTTAAGACTGCACCCCCCCCCCCGCCCCCAGACACACTTCAGACACCAGTCACCACTCCAGGCTGCCACCTGTACTTCTGACCAGCCAGCTGCAGATGTGAGGTTCCAACAACCCCCTGCTTGGGTTCAATTAATTTGCTAGAGTAGCTCACGGGATTCAGGGAAACACTTACAGGTACCAGTTTATTAAAGGATATGATGAAGGACACAGATGAACAGTCAGATGGAGAGATACACAGGGTAAGGTCTGGAGGGTAGGAGCGTCTGTCCCCGTGGAGGTGGGTGCATCAACCTCCTGGTACATGGATGTGTCCCCGAGCCTAGAAGCTCTCTGAACGCCACACTTTGGGGATTTTAGGGAGGCTTCCTCACGTGGGCGTAATCCATTCTTAACTCCATTTCCAGCCCCTCTCCCCTCTCTGGAGGATGGCGGCAGGGGTGGGGTGAGGCTGAAAATTCCAAGCTTCTAATCCTGGTGTGGTCTTGCTGGTGACCAGCCCCCAGCCAGGAGCCCACTCAGAGTCACCTCATTAGAACAAAAGATGCTCCCGGAGCTCTTACCACTTAAAAATTGACAAGGGCTGGAGGTGACCTGTGTCAGGCACAGGGTCAAAGATAAATAAATACAAGTACAACAGATGCTCCCAGTGTTTTATCACTTAGGAAATTAACTAGGGTTTAATAGGCTTTGGGCCAGGAACCTGGGGCAGACACCAAAATGTACATACCTTCTCTTATCGCATAACCACCTAAGATCACACCCCCCTCTCCCGCCAAATACCAGTTTCCATCCAGTATAACCTCTTTATTATTAGCTATTCCATTTCAAACACTCTTGAACGGAATACCAAAATCAGATTTTTTGTTTCTGGGGGGTCAGAAACATTCCTCTGTAATCTGTAAAACTCAAACCAAGATAACGCTCTCAAAAAGGAGCTTACCAAGCGCCTCATGGGTACCCTTGCCATGCTCTGATTAACATCAACTTCCCAAGTGCAGTATAAGGAAAGTGAAGAAATTTTCAGAGCATTCACGAATCTCCTCCAAGCTGCTCACTTTCTGTGCACTCTGTCTTCAGAGTCAAGCGACCTTTCTGCACTAACCAGATCCTTATTCTTCTAGAACTAAAGTGTCATCAATTTCCTCTGCGCCAGTCAATTCCTCTCATATTACTAATCATAGCTCATTTACCCTTTGCAGAAATACATTCATGTGCTTTATATTTACTTACATGTTCTCTATCTTTTATTTAATACTTTTTTGAATATCAGTTTAAGACCATATATAGCACAGTTCCAAAGGAGATTTTTCAAAAAAGGTAGAAATAAATCATCAGTTTTTGCATCTAGATGGACATTTTCATTCAACAGTCTATATATGCTTAACAGAAATCATGACATAACTGATCATTTTGATTACATAATTACTGATCTACAGGTAATTCTGAGTCCTGGACAGTATTTCACATACAAGTGTGGTAGTATCAAGTACAAAATGTATGGGTTATAGGATTTAATACATTAATGACCTTAGAATTAACAGGAAAATTTCCAAATCACATCGTTGACTAATCACACCTGGAGGAAAAATAAGTGATAAACTTGTAAGAAAAACAGAGACTCGAAATGGATCTGCCAATATTTTACTGGTATTTACACTGGAAAAATGCTTTGCTCTGTAAAATGGTACGATGCATTAAAACACAAATTGGCAGAAGAGGGGGCAGGAAATGGGGAGAAGAAGAGGAATGCTGAGACAGTCCCATAGAAAAATAGATACTGTTGTCAAATACACTGGCACACCATTGACTACCCAAGCAAAATGAACCCAAACAAAATCGCTGATAGGTTCTGTATCCTGTACTCTTGACTTCATTTAAAAGAAAAACGACCTTGAAGCTCCCATTATATTTGCCAACTTAAATCCTGAGCTTCCCAATTTAAGTATTTTATAGATTGTCACAACATTATCATCAAAAGCGCAACTCTTTTTCCTTAATGGGATTTAGGCGATTAAAATACTGGGCACTGTTTGAAAATACATTTACTTGAAAATTGATGCTCGAAACAAAATTCATCTGAAGTCCCAGCAAGTGGCCCTTTTCGGATATATTTATTACAGGTGTCACACGCCCTCACCTTCACATTGGGTTTTGACAGTAGTTTCAACAGCTCTCGTATCTCACTGTTCAATGGCTTGTCCTGAAGCTCCTCCGCCAGCTGCATGGAAGACCCCAGTGACATGAAGATCAGTTAGTAAGAGCAAGGGGAGCTCCACGTGTGACAACTGAGAACCTCTCTTGCTACTTTTTCAGTGATTAAGCACAAGTCAGCAGGAAAGAAAACAGACTATCAATCACTGTTCTTCTTTGGAGGCTCTTAGTAGCCCTGATCCCAGCCCACGCTCTCCGCTGAGTACAACTCAAGAAATCATATCAGCTAGATCACCTTCTGATTTATTTCACAGGGGGCAAATCCCAGCACTTCATCTACGAAATGGTCTTTTGCATGCAGACAAAGGACCACTTGTAAAAAGGACTGGGTCAAGCTTTGACATTGTAAAAAAGAAAAAAGAAAAAAAAACAGAAAAAAGAACTTCTGAATGAGGTGGTGAAATCCACAGGGTTTCTAAAAACCCACAGTAGCTTGCTGTTTAGAGCTGGGGTAAAAAGAACTAGAATGCCTCTAAAAGAGCAAATGATCTGAAACTTTTATTATGTTTACCTACACAGTCTGTTAAATATAAAATAGGTTAATCATAAAGTGACTTATAATAGGTTGACAAGTATGCTGCTACCTCAGATGCTGACTGTTCTCTACCACCAGGATTATAGATTCCCACTGCCGGTTCCAGCTGAAGCCGAAGAAGAAAGGGGTGGAGCTTGGAACCTGCCTTGTGTTCTGCATTAAGAGGCCTCTATCAAAATCTCTACTCAATCTTAGGCTATAAGAAGGATCATATCATTTTCGTAAGAAAAGCAAGATTCAAATAGAAAAAAAGATTAGAATTATGAAAAAAATGCAGCACGCAATGCAAAATATGTACATATACTTTCATTTAAAAACCCTTCTCAAGACACTGCATGAAAGTTCCATTTGTCCCTATAGTTTCTAACGAACTAAAAATAATTGCTCTTCTCTCTGGAAAGGACTTTTCTCTAAACGAGGGGTGTAATATAAATTATACACAAAAAATAAAATCAGATAAAATTGACATATTCACTGATTACATTTCAAAAAGTGCTTTTCCTTTTTCAAGGTAACATTTTTTTACAGAATTTTTAACTTACAAAATGACACAAAAGGCTCTCTGCACTCTTGAATCAAACATTTAAATACACTGCTCTGATGAATTACAAAATGCTAAGTTTATATTGACATAAAAATCTCTAATTAAAAAAAAATGCAATATTGTTGTAACATGACTGGGCCTTAATTACATTGGTTTATAAATAAATATTTCCCTAAACCCTCAACAATAAATGTTTTAAAACTGGTTTTCAAGGCTCTCTCAAGTGTCAAGTGTTTTGGTTCTGCAACAGAGGTAAGCTTCTTCACAAAACATGTATATTGCAACACCCTTGTAATTTGTAATCTCTGTAGAAATGGAAGGAAAAAATGGGGACTAAACAGGTAACACACAACTTGGAGATTCATTACACATGCTTTATTTTCTAAACTAGAATACACGGTATTATCAAAGAAAATCAACCTTTGAAGATGGTCAATTTTTTTCATTATACCTACAGCCCTAATATCTTACTAAACGGAACTATAGTTTGTTTTATTGTAATGACGTAAAAGATTAAAAAACAACAGATAGGCTGTAGGGTGTCACTAAAACCAGCCTCCACGCCACATGTATTTCTTGCCCAGCTTAGCGTCCCCTGTAGTTCATCCAGGTCTGTGCTCAGTTCATCTGAGTCCAGAAGTTAACAGTAAGAAACAGCAAGTTAGTTCCCTGACCCAGATTTAAAATAAAATTATAGCTACAGGAAATTAACTACTCCATCAATGCCAACTGCTGCTCAAATTTATTTTTCGGTTATGAAGGTAATTTGGAAAGGTCTAATATCCATAAATCACTACTATGCTTTACAATCCATTTTAAAAACAACCCTGACTTTTTACGTATTTCGTCCGCCTAATTCCTGCACTAGCGTCTGTCAGTTTCAGGACTGCCAGCGATACAGCCGTCTTGTCTCTGTTTCTCTGAAGCTTTTCTCTTGCCTGTGACTTTCTCGGACTCTAGCAGCTGATAGCATCTCTCCCCACAGAGGCACAGACTAAAATTTGTTTCGTAGTTACCAAGGCAGGACAACACGGTCATCTCCATGCAAAATCTTTAGGACAGGAAAGTGAACGAAAATCAGTCTAGTGTCAGCGTAAACTCAGTGGTGACAGGACTTTTGGAGATATTTGCAGCTTCTTTCGGTTTTCACTGCTAGGGTCACACGCCTCTGTCTGCACTAGGGTGAGTCCTGCCCCCAAGGGGCCGCGGAGGACGAGTCCCCCTGAGCTCAGAAAGGCACACTTACGTCACCAGCTAAGGCTGCTGCACCCTGGAGGATGGGCGTGGGATTCTGCTTCTCGTAGTAGTGAAGCTTCTCGTGAATCTGGAACGAAAGCAAATGAACATAAGCTCACCTGCTAGCAAGCAACCTGAGACATTCAACTACTTGGATCATCTCAACAGCAACTGATCTACTGAACATCCTAAACGTGTTTCTGTAAACCTACAGATGACAAACAGGCGCGCCTAATTCATCTATTACTGTGCTTCAGTGTTTGTAACATGAAGTCAAACTGGGGGGTGGGATCATCATTAAATAGAATCCACGCAAAAGCTAAACTCTGTTCCCCAAACAAACATTAGCTTTATAAAATCTTTAATTTCTAAAACATAATTGCTTCAATACTTCGAGCAGCAGTTGTAGGTTACATACCTGCTAAAAACATAAATTATGATTAAAGCAAAGCAAGAAGCTGGCAGCCATGTTCTGACAGCTTGGTGTGTAATAACCACCCAGAGCAAAGAACCAGGCGTCGTGCAGACCGAGGGCCAGCGCTCCCAGAAGACCTCACGGAGCACACAGCTCCCTTCACTTCTTCTCTCTTTTTTTTTCTTCCAAATAGTCAGCTCCCCACAACCCATTCAAATTTCTACAAAACAAAGCGATTGCTCATAACTAGAGACAGCTCTCGTAACTATTCAGCTTCAGTTTTTCATTCTGTAAAACCAGTAATATTCTATTAATACAAGATAATTTTGTCCGTTTCCCATCACCATGACCAAAGGAACACAAAAGCAAGAATACATTTTAATGCATTAGAAGACTAACTGAGTTCCTTTAAAAAACCTAGAATGATTGCTAAGAAATGAGGGGAGCTTTGACAAATTTGTAACTGTTGGCACCTAAGTTTAATCTATTTCAGCTCTTACACAGGGGCCCTTAAATTTTTTTTTTGAATTTTATATTTTTATACAGCAGGTTCTTATTAGTTATCTACTTTATACAAATTAGTATATATATATGTCAACACCAATCTCCCAATTCATCACACTACCACCCCCCGTCCCTGCTTTCCCCCCTTGGGGACCATATGTTTGTTTTTTACATCTGTGTGTCTCTCTCTGCCTTGCAAACCGGTTCATCTGCACCATTTTTCTACATTCCACATATATGCATTAATATACGATATTTGTTTTTCTCTTTCTTACTTCACTCTGTATGACAGTCTCTAGGTTCATCCACGTCTCTACAAATGACCCAATATCATTTCTTTTTATGGCTGAGTAATATTCCATTGTATAGATGTGCCACATGTTTTTGTTTTTTTTTTTAATTTATTTTTGGCTGTGTTGGGTCTTCGTTTCTGTGCGAGGGCTTTCTCTAGTTGCGGCAAGCGGGGGCCACTCTTCATCGCGGTGCGCGGGCCTCTCACTATCGCGGCCTCTCTCGTTGCGGAGCACAGGCTCCAGACGCGCAGGCTCAGTAATTGTGGCTCACGGGCCCAGTTGCTCCGCGGCATGTGGGATCTTCCCAGGCCAGGGCTCGAACCCGTGTCCCCTGCACTGGCAGATTCTCAACCACTGCGCCACCAGGGAAGCCCTGTGCCACATGTTCTTTATCCATTCGTCTGTCGATGGGCATGTAGGTTGCTTCCATGACCTGGCTGTTGTAAATAGTGCCGCAATGAACATGGGGGTCATGTGTCTTTTTTTTTTTTTTTAATTATTTATTTATTTATTTATTTATTTTTGGCTGTGTTGGGTTTTCGTTTCTGTGCGAGGGCTTTCTCCAGTTGCGGCAAGCGGGGACCACTCTTCATCACGGTGCACAGGTCTCTCACCATCGCGGCCTCTCCTGTTCCGGAGCACAGGCTCCAGACGCGCAGGCTCAGCAATTGTGGCACACGAGCTCCGTTGCTCCGCAGCATGTGGGATCTTCCCAGACCAGGGCTCGAACCCGTGTCCCCTGCAATGGCAGGCAGACTCTCAATCACTGCGCCACCAGGGAAGCCCCCGCATGTGTCTTTTTGAATTATGGTTTTCTCTGGGTATACACCCAGTAGTGGGATTGCTGGGTCATTTGGTAATTATATTTTTAGTTTTTTAAGGCACCTCCATACTGTTCTCCATAGTGGCTGTATCAATTTACATTCCCACCAACAGTGCAAGAGGGTTCCCTTTTCTCCACACCTTCTCCAGCATTTCTTGTTTGTAGATTTTCTGATGATGGCCATTCTAACTGGTGTGAGGTGATACCTCATTGTAGTTTTGATTTGCATTTCTCTAATGATTAGTGATGTTGAGCAGCTTTTCAGATGCCTCTTGGCCATCTGTATGTCTTCTTTGGAGATCTGGAGATTAATCCTTTGTCTGTTGATTCGTTTGCAAATATTTTCTCCCATTCTGAGAGCTGTCTTTTTGTCTTGTTTATAGTTTCCTTTGCTGTGCAAAAGCTTTTAAGTTTCATTAGGTCCCATTTGTTTATTTTTGTTTTTATTTCCATTACTCTAGGAGGGGGGTTAAAAAAGATCTTGCTGTGATTTATGTCAAAGAGTGTTCTTCCTGTGTTTTCCTCTAACAGTTTTATAGTGTCCGGTCTTACATTTAGGTCTTTAATCCATTTTGAGTTTATTTTTGTGTATGGTGTTAGGTAGTGTTCTAATTTCATTCTTTTACATGTAGCTGTCCAGTTTTCCCAGAACCACTTATTGAAGAGGCTGTCTCTTCTCCATCGTATATTCTTGCCTCCTTTATCAAAAATAAGGTGACCATATATGCGTGGGTTTATCTCCGGGCTCTCAATCTTGTTCCATTGATCTATATTTCTGTTTTTGTGCCAGTACCATATTGTCTTGATTACTGTAGATTTGTAGTATAGTCTGAAGTCAGGGAGTCTGATTCCCTGCATCTACTGAGATGATTATATCGTTTTTATTCTTCAATTTGTTAATATGGTGTATCACATTGATTGATTTGCATATACTGAAGAATCCTTGCATCCCTGGGATAAATTCCACTTGATTGTGTATGATGCTTTTAATGCATTGTGGGATTCTGTTCATTAGTATTTTGTTGAGGATTTTTGCATCTATATTCATCAGTGATAATGGTCTGTAATTTTCTTTTTTTGTAGTATTTTTGTCTGGTTTTGGTATCAGGGTGATGGTGGCCTCATAGAATGAATTTGGGAGTGTTCCTTCCTCTGCAATTTTTTGGAAGAGTTTGAGAAGGATGGGTGTTAGCTCTTCTAATATATGCTGTCTTGTGGACAGCATATATATGGGTCTTGCTTTTGTATCCATTCAGCGAGCCTGTGTCTCTTGGTTGGAGCACTTAATCCATTCACATTTAAGGTAATTATTAATATGTATGTTCCTATTACCATTTTCTTAATTGTTTTGGGTTTGTTTTTGTAGGTCCTTTTCTTCTCTTGTGGTTCCCACTTAAAGAAGTTCCTTTAGCATTTCTTTAGAGCTGGTTTGGTGGTGCTGAATTCTCTTAGCTTTTGCTTGTCTGTAAAGCTTCTGATTTCTCTATTGAATCTGAATGAGATCCTTGCCGGGTAGAGTAATCTTGGTTGTAGGTTCTTCCCTTTCATCACTTTAGATATATCCTGCCACTCCCTTCTGGCTTGTAGAGTTTCTGCTGACAAATCAGCTGTTAACCTTATGGGAGTTCCCTTGTATGTTGTTTGTCATTTTTCCCTTATTGCCTTTAATAATTTTTCTTTGTCTTTGATTTTTGCCAATTTGATTACTATGTGTCTCGGCGTGTTTCTCCTTGGGTTTATCCTGCCTGTGACTCTCTGCACTTCCTGGACTTGGGTGGCTCTTTCCTTTCCCATGTTAGGGAACTTTTCCACTAAAATCTCTTCAAATATTTTCTCGGGTCCTTTCTCTCTCTCTTCTCTTTCTGGGACCCCTATAATAAGAATGTTGGTGCATTTAATGTTGTCCCAGAGGTCTCTTAGGTTGTCTGCATTTCCTTCCATTCTTTTTTCTTTATTCTGTTCCATGGCAGTGAATTCCACCATTCTGTCTTCCTGGTCACTTATCTGTTTTTCTGCCTCAGTTATTCTGCTATTGATTCCTTCTAATGTATTTTTCATTTCAGATATTGTATTATATTCATCTCTGCTTGTTTTTTCTTTAATTCTTCTAGCTGTTTGTTCCTTAATTCTTCTAGGTCTTTGTTAAACATTTCTTGTATCTTCTCGATCTTTGCCTCCATTCTGTTTCTGAGGTCCTGGCTCATCTTCTCTATCATTATTCTGAATTCATTTTCTGGAAGGTTGCCTATCTCCACTTCATTTAGTTGTTTCTCTGGGGTTTTATCTTGTTCCTTCATCTGGTACTTAGTCCTTTGTCTTTTCATTTTGTCTATCTTTCTGTGAATGTGGTTTTCGTTCCACAGGCTGCAGGATTGTAGTTCTTCTTGCTTCTGCTGTCTGCCCTCTGGTGGATGAGGCTATCTAAGAGGCTTGTGCAGGTTTCCTGATGGGAGGGACTGGTGGTGGGTAGAGCTGGGTGTTGCTCTGGTGGGCAGAGTTCAGTAAAACTTTAATCCGATTGACTGCTGATGGGTGGGGCTGGGTTCCCTCCCTGTTGGTTGTTTGGCCTGAGGCGACCCAGCACTGGAGGCTACAGGCTCTTTGGTGGGGCTAATGGCAGACACTGGGAGGTCCCACTCCAAGAGGTACTTCCCAGAACTTCCGCTGCCAGTGTCCTTGTCCCCATGGTGAGCCACAGCCATCCCCCGCCTCTGCAGGAGACCCTCCAACACCAGCAGGTAGGTCTGGTTCAGTCTCCTACGGGGTCACTGCTCCTTCCCCTGGGTCCCGATGTGCACACTACTTTGTGTGTGCCCTCCAAGAGTGGAGTCTCTGTTTCCCCCAGTCCTGTTGAAGTCCTGCAATCAAATCCCGCTAGACTTCAAAGTCTGATTCTCTAGGAATTCCTCCTCCCGCTGCCAGACCCCCAGGTTGGGAAGCCTGACGTGGGGCTCAGAACCTTCACTCCAGTGGGTGGACTTCTGTGGTATAAGTGTTCTCCAGTCTGAGTCACCCACCCAGTGGTTATGGGGTTTGACTTTATTGTGATTGCGCCCCTCCTACCACCTCATTGTGGCTTCTCCCTTGTCTTTGGATGTGGGCATCTTTTTTGGTGAGTGCGGTGTCCTCCTTTCGATGATTGTTCAGCAGGTAGTTGTGATTCTGGTGTTCTCTCAAGAGAGAGTGAGAGCACGTCCTTCTACTCCGCCACCTTGAACCAATCTCGGTGCCCTTAAATTTTTATGCTTGAAAACTTACTTTAGCCTCTTCTTATTTCCAGTTGAGGAGATTGCCCCCCACTATATATGAAAAACAGTTGTACCTCATGGTTTCCTGTTTTTAATAGGTATCAAGTAAAATACTCTTTAATTATGCTCAAAGCTAACCAAACTCTCTTGTAAAAAGTCTGGAAGATAGATTTTATTTTGATTAGGCAGATGCTATTGCTAAGAGAGGATTCTATTACCTTTTTGGCAACCTGGTACCTAACGCAAAGCATCAGGGAAAGAGTTTTGACACTTATGATATTACCAGAATGATCAGGGCAACATTTTTACTTAATATCTTGGAAGCTTTCAACATTTATCATATTATGGAAATAAACAATTTTTACAGAATACAAGCCATAAAACAAGTAACAGTTGATTTGAAGAAACTAACAAAATATAATCTAAAATGAAACCAACTGTCCTAAAAGCTAAATTAATTTTGCTTAAATAATTATCAAGAATTAGGTCACCTGAACATATACTATCATAGAATACTAAACTTACCCGCTCATAAAAGTTATCTAACTTTATTGCAACTACCTGTTTAAGTGTCTGCCTTCCTGCAACAATAAGCCCCGAAGCTCATGTGCCTGTATTACCTCAGTTATCAGGACTCTTAATAACATGGTCTTCAATGAGTTTAGTATTTTAATTCCGTGACCCTCACAAGAACACTAAAAGGTAGATACCACTGTCAGTTGTCTCAGTTTTACAGATAAACAGGTACACAGTTAAATAACTGGCTATGGTCCCACAAATGGCAGAGCTGGGATTTAAAACTCAGGCCATCTGGCTTAGCTTCAGGGCACTTAATCACCCCACTGGCCTCTCAGATCTCGTCTGTGTTCTTCACTGACCTCATTCACTGCTGAATGAATATGACAGAAAGGAGGCTGGATAGAGAGGTGACAAATCACAACGGCTGTTGCCAATGACAACAGGATGATTGACGGTTCCCGTCCACCCCTCCCCCTTGCTTTTTCCCTTCCTATGGTTTCTAATTTTTCTAGATTTATCAAACTACTATAATTATAACCTAAAACTACATGCCCCAAATAAATACGTTATTTCTCCACACTTAATTTGCTTCTTCTGAGGGTCTTTTAAAAACAGCTTCCTCTTTCTCCATCATCCTTCCAAGACCCTCACTCAAGGATACAAGAGCCCACCCTCCCCTGCCCGTCCCTGGACTTTGTACTAAATCAAGAATATTTTAAATGTTCTCCTAGAACTTCCAGATGCTGGCAACCCTTTGTCCAGATGTGTTTTTACTTCAGTACATAATTTTAAATTTTAAAATTTAAGTTGGTTAGCAAAGTAAAAATTACTCTAAATAATTTTGAACTGTTCACCGTTTCCAAACACCTTGAAATTCTGCTTTTTACTAGTATTTATAATACTAGGAACAAAAATTTAAAACCAAACGGACGTAAAAACTCTAATATAAAAACAGGTAACATGTACAGCCGTGACCCCAAGGTTGCCCAACAGCACGTTCTGATGCTGGACCCATCCTCTGCTCGTTCGCTGTGCTGAGTCACCAGCTGCGTGGCTCCTGGACTGAGCGTTTGGACTGTGGCTAGTGGGCCTGAGGGACTGAATTCGTGATTTTAATTGATTTAAATTTAAACATCCGTGTGTGGCTAGTGCCTTCTCTATTGGATGACATGGCATCACTTCATGTTATCCACTATGTAATTTCCCTTTACACCCCAGAAAAGTTCACTCTGATATACAGTTTGGCAAGTCTCCCTGAGGGGTAACATTCCGGAATCCAATAGACAAATATATAACCAAAGTCGTGGCTTTAGCAGTAAGGCAAACAGCGTCCCTTACTAAATATTATGGATCGCCAAATGTGCAAAACCTCATTTATTTTAAATAAACATTTCCCTTTGCAGATTCGACCGCATAATAAAAGTGTACTTCATTTTTCTCCCTTGAAGAACAAGGAGAGAGCAAAACTGGAAGGAACTGAGGAGAGAAAGGACCTAGGCGTTAAAAAAAAAAAAAAAAGAGTCTGGGGAGAAGGGGAGACTCTGGTTCCATTAATTTCACATGATAGAAAAATATGCAATTATTCAAAAACAAGATCCTAAAAAAGAATGGCATGTGCTGAAATATTTAAAATACACTATTAAGAAAAAAAGGACAACTCAAAATGTATATATGTTTATGGTCTATTAAAATAGTGTCCATAAGGGTTTGTTTTCTGTAATTACATTTCTAATCAGAAGAAGTCAGTTAAAATAAAAATCATTTGTATATGTAACCAAGGCTTATAGGAAAGCTATAGGTACCTTCATTTACATTCACATCTTGAAAATAGATGTTCAATTTCTGTAAGGAAATCTGGTGCCAGCAATCTAATTTTGGTACACGTACAGTAGAAATTGCCTTAAATGAAGCTTCAATAACAAAAGTATAAATAAAGCTTGACCAATCTCAATGCAATCATTTGTTTTAAACCTCTCAATGATGTGTAGAGGTAAACTGAAAACCACAATCAAGGTTACCTGAATGATATTAAATAAACCAAAGCTGTAAAATCCTTTTGCCTTCTATTATGAGTATTAAAGAGCACGGTGGTTTGAACCTCTGCTGTGTTAATCCTGGTACCCAATCCAGAAATGCACATGTGTGCACACAGACACTACACACACACACACACACACACCACTACCTCCCTCCTTTATTTAAAAACACGGAGAGGAGGGAATTAGGTATTAAAAGAAGATCCATGCATCACAATGACAACCTAGAAGAGCTGAAAATTACACACTATATTGTGTAAAGATTAAAAAAGTGAAAGTACTCTAATGGCTGGGACCCTCTTTTAAAAATAATAATTTAATCTTTCTCCAAAAGGAAAAAAAAACAAACAAAAAAACTTTAGCTCAAGAGAAAAAAAGGGACAAGAAAGAGAAGGGTAAATTTAAAACTGAAAAACAAGAAAACAACAAAGATCAGAGGCAGTAGTGCTAACTGTATGTCCTCCTCTCCATTTTCTACGACTCATCTCCCTCTTTGGGCTAATATTCTTGGCTGACACCTCCAGAAAAAAATTTTATAAAACTGATGAGAGCTGACATTCTTGTTTTGTTCCCGTCTTTAAGGTGATAAATTCTGGTTTCACATCGCCACAGATAAATATTATCTCGTGAAATCAGGACCCACGCATCCTAAATTTATCAAGAGTATTTTTAAAGAATGAATGCATATACCCTGAGAAAACCATAATTCAAAAAGAGTCATGTACCAAAATGTTCATGGCACCTCTATTTACAATAGCCAGGACATGGAAGCAACCTAAGTGTCCATCATCGGATGAATGGATAAAGAAGATGCGGCACATATATACAATGGAATATTACTCAGCCATAAAAAGAAATTAAATGGAGGTATTTGTAATGAGGTGGATGGAGTTAGAGTCTGTCATACAGAGTGAAGTAAGTCAGAAAGAGAAAAACAAATACAGTATGCTAACACATATATATGGAATCTAAGGAAAAAAAAAAAAAAAGGACATGAAGAACCTAGTGGCAAGATGCGAATAAAGACACAGACCTACTAAAGAATGGACTTGAGGATATGGGGAGGGGGAGGGGTGAGATGTGACAGGGTGAGAGAGTGTCATGGACATATATACACTACCAAATGTAAAATAGATAGCTAGTGGGAAGCAGCTGCATAGCACAGGGAGATCAGCTCGGTGCTTTGTGACCACCTAGAGGGGTGGGATAGGGAGGGTGGGAGGGAGGGAGATGCAAGAGGGAAGAGATATGGGAACATATGTATATGTATAACTGATTCACTTTGTTATAAAGCAGAAACTAACACACCATTGTAAAGCAATTATACTTCAATAAAGACGTTTAAAAAACAAAAAAAAAGAATGAATGCTCAATTTCACAAAATGTTTTTCAGCATATACATATTGTTTTTCCTATCTGACCCGTTAATATGAGTTCCCTTTATAAATTTCCAAATACTAATCCATCCAACCCACAATGAACTTCAAGTGTTACGATGTATTGTTCTTTTAATGTGCGGGGAATTCCACTGGCCAATACTTTATTTAGAATTTCTGCATCAATATTCATAATTAAGACTGACATTTCTTTTGGTCCTGCCTTTACTGGGTCTTGATATCAATGTTATACTCATTTCGTTATTTTAAAATTATGGAAGCTTTCTACCTTTTATATGCTCTGGGAACATCTAAATACCAGTGGAGTGATCTCTTCTTTAAATATTTGATGGTATTCCCCTGAGAAACCAGCTGTCTCTGATATATTTTGGTATTTTATTTCTTCTGGTTTGTTTACAGCAATTTCTCCAATTAGGTGTTTCTATCTCTCCTAGTATCAGCTGCAGAAAATACTATTTCCTAGAAAATTATCCATTTTTGTCTGGCTTTTAAAAAAAAGGTACCTGAAGCTACTTAAGCAAAATAGTCTCTTAGAAGTCTTTGAATTTACTCCATATTTTTTTCTTCGTGACCATCTCTTATTTGGTGTTTGTAACTTTATTTTCACCCCTCATCCCTACATTAGTTAACTAATACTGATTTTACCGTGTTTTCAAAGAAACGCCTTTTAGATTCATTAGTTTTTTTACCATTTTTGTTTTCTAATATTTTTCTGTTCTTATCTTACTTCATTCCTTCCTTCTTTACGTGACCCAGCCCCACACGTACATCATACAAACGACGGGGGACAAAAGAAAAGGTACACTATTCTAATCGGAGTTTTACCCATTCATAAAATATTAAATGAAATAAACACCCATCCCAGGAGAAAGATACTCAGAGGCAATTTGGAAACAAAATATGGCAAGAGTGTAAGTGCTTCTAACCTTTCTATTTAGAAAGGTAACGGGGGAAAGAGCTAAGAGGGCATAATCACACAAAGGGGAGATTCAGGAGATCTGTTTAAGTTAAAATATGACTTGTCCCTCTTCCATTCATTATTCATTAATCGAAGAGATGAGAAGGAAGACATGTTTGTCCATTTTCGCCGCTGCGCACTTTGGCGCTCACTTCGCAGAGCTCAGTACGGGGTGGCGCATCAGACCGCCTGCAGGGCTGGTGGCGTGAAGGTGACAGAGGACTCCTGTCCAGTCACTCCGTCCGCTAGGAAACTGGAAGTGAGAGCACGTGCTCGCCTCTCCCTCTTTTCATCTCTGCCCTCCTTTCAGGTGATGCTTCTGATGATAAGGATGCCAAAGGCGGTTTTCACGTGTGTTTTTTAAAAATTTTAGTCATTGTGTATAGCGCACCATTGTTTACTTCTAAATATTTTCCTTTTTTTTACTGAAGTGTAATTGATGTACAATATTATATAAGTTATAGGTACACAATACAGTGATTCACAATTTTTAAAGGTCATACTCCATTTAGTTATTATGAAATATTGGCTATATTCCCTGTGTTGTACAATATCCTTGTAGCTTATTTTATACCTAATAGTTTGTACCTCTTAACCCCTCCCCCTCCCCCCTTCCCTCTGCCCACTGGTAACCATTAGTTTGTTCTCTGTATCTGCGAGGCTGTTTCTTATTTGTTATATTCACTAGTTAGTTGTGTTTTTTAGATTCCACACACAAGTGATATCATACAGTTTTTGTCTTTCTCTGTCTGACTTATTTCACTCAGCATAATGCCCTCCAAGTCCATCCATGTTGATGCAAATGGCAAAAATTTCGTTCCTTTTTATGGCTGAGTAATATTCCACTGTGTATATGTAGCACATCTTCTTTATCCATTCCTCTGTCGATGGACAATTAGGTTGTTTCCATGTCTTGGCGACTGTGAACAGAATAGCACGTACTGTTTATGGATGTATATATGTTTAAAAATATGGAAGTGTGTATGGGAATATATCCAGCAGTTTCAGCATGGGCCTTTAGCCACGGCTCTTATGATTTATTTCATACAGTATCTGAAGCAACTATACGAGGTTAATATTGCTTTAATTTTAATGCTGGGTATGCAGCTTATTTATCATACTTTCTTATTTTTTATATGTCTGAAGTGTTTTAAAATGGAACATTAATAATGAAACCATTTTCAAAAATTTTAGATGTTAAAAATAAACAAATGGGACAAATATATATGTATATGTATAACTGAATCACTTTGCTGTACACCTGAAACATTGTAAATCAACTATACTTCAATTAAAAAAACAATACGTTCTATTATCATTTTAAATGTAAACAAGTGGCACTGTTTCTGTTACGACTGGAGTTTTCATTCAATACAATCTGCCCTATCTGTGTTGATACATGCGGATCCAGCTCATTCGTTCTGACAGCTGAACAATATTCCATCATATTAATCAACAGTAGTTTATAGATCCACTTTTCAATTGAGGAACACTGGCCGTTAACACATTTTGCTATTAAATATCCATTCACGTGACTCCTTCCTGCCCTGCCTGGGTGCCTGAAAGTGTGTGCGTGTTCCCCGTGGCCCCAGAACCCTTGCTAATACTTGGCACCAGCAGACATTTTGCCAGTGACACGGATGTGAAATGCAGTCTCCCTAAGGTTTCCCTGTACGTCTTCTTCAAACGCGTCTGTTCATGACAGTTCCTGAGGCGGACAGCTGCTCTCCGACACCAACCCTCTCCCTCCACGGGGACTCCCTGCAGCTGGACAGAGGCGGCGGGTCAAGGGCCGCACTTCCGAGGACGTGCACTCCTCCCTCGCCTTGCTATTGGTGGTGTCTGCTGACTGCAGGCTGAAGGGAAACTGTTTTCTCAAATGCTCGGTAATCTGGGGCATTATGTGAGGGAGTCCTGGGTGAGAGGTATACCTTTGCAGAAATACTTTTTTATTTGCTTCTGAGGGCACTAGCCCCTTGGCTAATTTCACAGCTCGGGACTCTTGGATTTTGCAGATAAAAAACTCAAACCCCAAGCCATGGACCAACAGATTCATGGTTACATATTCTTAGAGCAGACTTTCTTCTGTTCCTACCTAATCCCAGGATGAGGCCGACCAGATTCCTCACCATCTCCCTAGAAAGCGACTTGGTGTCTTCCACCCCTTCCCAGTCGCTAACAGAGTAACCCCAGGAGAGTAGCTGTCTTCTGTGTTTCCCAGCCGTCCGTGCAGCTGGAACGTCAGGACAGCGACCCGCAACCCCAGCTCTGGCCAACGGCTCCATCACAGACACAGCAGAAACTCAAGCAGTCAGCTACCTGCAGGGCATCTGGTTTCCACTTCACTTCTAAAACAAGTGATTTCCCTTTCTTTCTTACAAGCTCAGAAATGCATTTAAAAGAATGTTTGCAATTACTTACCCAGAACTTCTAAGAATTTCTTGTAGGAACTAGAAGGCTGAGTTGGTCAGTTAATGTAAATTAATTCTGGCCTCTAACAAGGTGGCATCCAGTTCCCTTGTGCAATACTATTGTAAAAGGAAAAGAAATCACTTTTTACTTCCAGGAGGAGAGTCTAAGGACCTTTATATTTGAATTTTCATGAGTAATTATGTTCATTTGGCTGGTGAGATCCATTTTGGCCAGTGTTTCTACCTGATTTTAATTTTTTTCTAAATTATAAAGAACAGTTCATCTAATTTGGAATTACTTTTTCATGGTTAAAGGAGAGATCCTTATAATGTCTTTGTCTCTAGATCCTCCTTCTCTATGGCGTGAGTTTATGGGTATACTTGTGCTTATAAGCACAGTCAAAAACAGAGCTTTGACGCTGTAACTTTACTCCAGGGATACAGCCAGAAGCAGGGTGGGGGGAGCCTTTTCACAGGAGACCACTGGGAGCCCCTGGTACTTTGCCTGCAAGTCAGGCCAGGGCGCTTGCAGCATTGCTACAAAGATTCTTATAACGGACATGGGATAAAGTGGTTATAAGCACCAAAAATAGTTTTTAGGCTTAAGATAAATTATAAAAAGCAACAAACCATCAACCTTTTGATTCTGGTTGACTATGTACTGATTCTACTTGAAATCACTTCCCAGAACTTTCTCCGCAGATCAGATTCCTTTAGTTCCCAGAACAATATTCTAGAGGGAGTCGCCACGGCATTAAAGTTTCTTTGGAATGTGTTAGTGAGTCAACAAAAATTGAACTTGAATTATTCACTCCAGAAGTATATAAACTGTCCGATATTTGTACATACCTCTTTCATTCCTGCCCTCATAGTGAAATGATCAGATTTGCCATTAAAAAAAAAAATTTGTATTTCAATACTAATTGAAAAGCTGGGAACTGCTAAATTTTTATCAGAGTGATGGTGGATGTTACCACGAATGGCAGATGGGGTGGTGTGAGATCACGGAATTCGGGCAGGTCTCTATGTACAAGTAGCAGTCCACTGTGTTCTAGGCTTGCTTGTATTGGGTTGGCCAAAAGTTTCGTTCGGCTTTTTCAGTAAGATGGCTCTAGTGGCACTTAGTTGTCTTTAACTTCATTTGAAACAATTTCGTTAGATTGTGTGTGACAGCTGCCGTATCAGAGTGCATTTAAAAAAAGACTTATCAAAATCGGTGAATTTTTGTGTAGCCATTTTAATATTGAAGATGGAAGAAAAAAAGCAACATTTTCAGCATGTTATGCTTTATTATTTCAAGAAAGGTAAAAATGCAACTGAAACGCAAAAAAAAAGATTTGTGCAGTGTATGGAGAAGGTGCTGTGAC